>NC_042615.1:537312738-537959324 GCF_901001135.1 Rhinatrema bivittatum | reverse complement strand
CTCTTATGTTTTTGTTTTGTTTTACAACTCTTTTCATAAATCATACTCCCTCTTTGTCCTTTAATCCTGAGTACAGTATGGCCCCAATCTCATTATGCTGTGCAGAAAAAAAGGAGGGAACAAGATAAACCACAAGTCTTTCAGCAAATCTAGAAGTTCAGAATCTCACTTGGAAACATTTTAAGAACATTTTTCTATCATGGAGGCATGGCTAAAATATTTTTAACACAAAAATGAATATCAGCCAAGGACCCAGATTCTAAACTCAATAATAGTGTAAGTACACAATGTAGTCCTATATATAGCAGACCTCATACATAGTATACATATTTCATGCTAATTAGCATAAGTATACCGCAGTATAATCATTGGTCATATAGTGTCCAAAGTTTTTTTTAAGAATTTTCTTCTGCATACGTGAACATTAAAGCCTATTGGCATATTGTGACTTTGCAAATTTTGCATAACATTTCAATCAAGCACTTAGCTTTAATGTTCACGTATGCAGAAGAAAATTCTTAAAAAAAACTTTGGACACTATATGACCAATGATTATACTGCGGTATACTTATGCTAATTAGCATGAAATATGTATACTATGTATGAGGTCTGCTATATATAGGACTACATTGTGTACTTACACTATTATTGAGTTTAGAATCTGGGTCCTTGGCTGATATTCATTTTTGTGTTACTGGGCAGCTATTCCCTACTTTAAACTGGGTGCTATAGGACTTCTGTGGTCGCAATTTAAAATATTTTTAAGTCAGATTTTGGTCCTCTACGAAGTGACATGTTGTATTGACTTGTTAAGCGATTTGTGGTTTATCCTGTTCTCGATTTTTTTTTTCCCCCTTCACAGGGAAAAGATGACTAAAAGGGGGAAGAGGCTGAAGGCGGTTATTGGAAGCCTCTGATAGCTCTAAATCCTAAGCACCTTCTGTATCACACATACTCCTATTCTTTACTGATGATGGTGGTACAAAAGGTTGCTGAATTATGGATGTCATTCATTAGTTTAGGTCATAATCCTGACAACAAGAGAGCTTTCATGAATACATGTACTGTGAAGCCCATGGGACTATAGCCCTTATTAAATATAGGGTTGGTAAGAGGTCCCCGTGGAGGAAGGTACACAGCACACAGCGATGGGTGCTCGCAGAGTGCACTATACTCTGCTTTGCCTGCCAAGCCCATCGAAAAAAAACTCATCAGAAGAGCAAAGCTTTATTGGAAAGCTTATTAGATAAGTAACATGGGAATCAATTTAAATGGCCTCTGGTAAATACTAACTGATTTCCAACAAATAATTTGCATTAATGACAGGCTAGCAGTGTAGTATAGTCACTTGTGGTTTGGGAGAACAGGGCGCGGTGAGCCTGGAAATACCAGTTTCACTTCCCTGATACCACCCACTGCATGACTTCCCTGTGCGTAAATTCAGACAATAAGCTCTTCAAGTCAAGCATGTTGGAAACATGTGAACTATAGCAGACAGTGCTGTATATAGGTTAGTGCCAAATAAATATTATTATTAAAAGAAAAACAATAAAATAATTTAATCACTGCCAGTTTCTGGAATTTTTTTTTAAACTAAAATTAAAACAAACCCCCTGGAATTGATTCAAAACTTCACAGGCATCTTTTGCTCCTAATTGTTTTTTTATGGGGGGGATGGCTGTGAGATAAATGAAAGTAGGGCAAATATCCCCTATGTACTTCCCAATCAGGAATAAAGGGTAATCTTCCAACAGCCCATGAAGGGCTGAAGTTCACGTGTACACTTCCCAGTGTATTTATTTATTTATTTATTTAGAGGTTTTTATATACCGCAGTACGTAAAAAGATACATCACCGCGGTTTACAATTAACAAAAATTAGCAACAGGCTTTACAGATAACAGGTATATACGATAACCGGCAGTACAGATAGTAAACCATAAAATAATATAATGTTTTACATACAAATAAAATGATTTCGGAAGAAACTAAAATCATTTATGAACTAATACAACAACTTTAGAGCATAATATTCAATAATAGAGCTGGTAGAAGCCACAGGACGTAAATTGAACAAAGGAATATTCTATTATTTTGAAACTAATTGAAGGATCCTAATCATGGATAGAGCGGGAGAACAGGGGGAGGATTAAATTTTGGGGAAAAATATAGGGTCGTAGGGGCTTCCTTCCCCTACAAGTTTATCATATGTTGGAGCTTTACAATGTGGACTAAGCTGTATCTGGATCTGAATAATGTGTTTTAAACCTGCCAAACACCACAGCCAAGGTGAAAGAATATAAAAATATGTCAAAATGCCTGTGTGCTCTCTGTGAATCACAAAGAACCAGCATCCAGTACTCATAATGCTAACAAGATGGGAAAAGGGCTGTACTTTATAGCCTCTAGAGAACAGTACTACATAACCAGCAGTGGAGAAAGTCAAAGGAATGCTAGAAGACCATTTAAGGTAGAAAAGGTGCAATTTGGCTGGCTCTGTCTATGTGTGAGTATCGGGAACAGCCAGAAGTTGGAGCCAGGATCCAAGAAGAGAATAGTGTATCTGGCAGCTCTGCAATCAGTTCTTGTCCTGAAGAACTAATTATCAAGAGGGAGAGACAGAAGACTGCGCTCTGGGGAAATAGAGAGGCAGACAGCTGTTCTTGCTTAATAGCCGAGCTACATGTAAAATTCTAACAAGGAACATAGGAGCCATGAACTGAGAGACTTCCTTTCCAGAGATATCCAGGCTGTTGCGTCAGTTGGTCTCAGATTGCTTTGACCCTTGTGCCTCACCTTTTTCTCTGCTCTCCCTGCTAGCCTTGGGAAGATGGCTACCACCGCATCTGCATGCCGTGTTCTCCGGTGTCCCCAGAACGGCTAAGGCAAAGCCTCACGCCATGTTTCTCCTAAGGGCCTCCTAGGGTACGCGCGCGCTCGCCACCAACGTCTTTATCCATGTCATGGCAGGAACCTCGGGGGTGTCCCTTTCAAGTGACGTCACGCCATCTGGGTATTTAGCCTGCGCTTGTTTGCTAGCTCATTGAGTTAGCAAGGATTGGACTTGTCCATCTAAGCTACTCTGCCGCTTCCGTGCTGCCACTGGAAGCTCTCTCTGCCCTTCGGGATATTCTCTAACTTGGGTACCCGCTCCTCAGGGGCCCTTTGCTTTATTTCAGGTGCCTTACTGGGATCAGGTACTCGCTCCTCGAGGGCCTGTTCTCCCTGCCTCGGTGCCTGTAACCATCTACTTCTGCCTGGTGGAATCATCAATCTTACAGCTACTATCTAGTGAGTAATCTAATTCTCAGTCTGTCTCATCTACAGCTCTCCTGTGCTGGGAACCTACACCTGGATCTCCCTATACCATCTCGGTGAGATGGGTCCCCTTTGCCGAGGGTCCCTGGACTGCCACCTCTGGTGGTATACAACAGCTGTACAATAAAAGACAAAACTCTGTGTTTGTGCGTCTCGAGTCTAGCCCAATACTGTGATTCCCCACAGGGCTCCTCCCTGTGGGCATGGTCATCCCCACAGTACCCAAGAATCCACTCAAACACCTCAAAACCATAACACAAGCACAGGAGCACATAGCTGGATTGCCCTCCTAAGAGACAGAGTCATTTATCAAATAACAGAGCCTTATCGCATGTGTTAGGGCCATAAAGTGCGCAATAAGGTCCTAATGCATATGATAAATAACGTATTGCAAAATGCATATGCAAATTCAAAATTAGTAGTCAAGTGGGAGAAGTTTGGGTGGGGTTAATGGAATTGAAGGTCTGCTAGCGCGGTGTGCGATACAGTATTGCACACTATTGCGGGATCTAAATCAGGAAAAAACTACACCTAATTTTTTGCGGTAGGGTGTAAAAAGTGTTTATCACGGCCGATATCGCAGATCGCAGTATTATCGCAGCGTCTATCACATGTGATAAAAGGTCCAATTGAATGGGACACACCTACCAGGCCTTCCTAGCCCAATAAGAGCAACTGTTCTTACCTGGTCTATCTTCCTTAAGCCATAATGTTTGTGGCAAGTGTAATGGTTGTGGCAAACTGAATGCATCGGCACAGACAATGACAAGCGGAATAACTATCAGGGCCAGTTCGAAGCCCTCCTAGGAAAGTCCCTGCACTGCAGCCAGAGCCACGGGCCCCACAGGGTTGGGGCCCAGCCCAGTGCCTTGCATGCAGGCAGCCACGGCGCAGGAGATACAGGGATCGTATCTTTTCTCCATGAACTTCTAGCTGGGCATGCCAGAGGACTATGTGGTTTGCAGGTATCACCTCAGCTCTCGGGCTATCCTGGAATTATATGAAGAAATCTGAGAGGATATGGATCCTGTCACTAAAAGGTCCCATGCTATGCTCGGCTGCACCAAACTGTTGGCTGCCCTGCATTTCATGGCAAGCAGCTCCTTCCAAATGACAGTAGGGGGTCATGGTTGGAATGTCCCAAATCACATTTCATGCTGTCTGAACCAGGTCATTGAAGCAGTCTCTGACCACAATAATTGTTCTATAGCATTTCTTTGCAACAGGCAGGACTTGATGGGTTTGAAGAGGGGTTTTTATGCCTTCACAAACGATCCCAATGTTCTGGGAGCTATTGACTGCACTCACATGGCCATCGTCCCATCCTATGAGAGGGAGGAGACGTACCACAACAGAAAGTTTTCCACGTCATCAATGTGCAATTGGCGTGTTTGAACTTCCTGCCTTCAACTCAGCTGTCACAGCTACCCTTACAGAGATATTGAGATGTTAGGGTGCTGCAAGGCCCTTGGCCATTGTGGCTCACTAATAGTCATGTGGTGCAGCTGTATGTATCTATGTATGTACCCAGAAAATATGCTGAGTATTTTGCTTTGAGCAATAGCTGGTGTCTCTTACAGTCTTGGTGCGATCTGGGACTACCCTTAAAGCATACAGGTTGAGCACCTCAGCGCCAAACAGCTTGCAGATAGCTCCGTTTCCAACGTTACTCCACATATTTCCACAGTTTAAAGGTTGCAGGCCCTTGCTGATCCACATGCCTGTCACGACTTGTGGGGAATCAGGAAGAGTTGCCATCTTCTACGCTGTGCCTCACGTGGTATCAGGGCTGGCGCCACTGGGTGTACAAACTGTGCACCGTGCACTGGGTGTACAAACTGTGCAATTGCACAGAGCAGCACACCCGATGGGGCGGCATTGGGAGCAGGGAGAAGCTCGTGTGGCAGAAGCAGGAGGCCATAGCAGAGGAAGTCCATTTGACAGCTCCTCCTCCTGTGCTGGCCCCCGCGGTATTCAATATTCGCGGTGCTAGAACTTCCTTTATTCTAACGAGTGTTGAATTACCTTGGGGCCAGCACAGGAAGAGGAGCTGCAGAATATCTGCTCTCCACACAGAAGGAACAGGCTGGCAGCAACAGCAGCGAAGGAGAAATGACCCACGGACCCTGACTTCTGGGTCTGCATGTGTGTGTGAGTGAATGGGAGGCTGCCTGTGATGAATGTGTGTGAGTGTGTGTATATCTGTGAATGGGAGGCTGCCTAGAATGAGTGGGTGTATGAATGAGAGACTGCCTGTTATGGATGTGTGTGTGGGTGTGTGTGTATGAGGGACAGAGCGAATGAGCTGCAGGTGGATCCCAACCTGCCAGCAGCTGAAATTAAGATGAGGGCCTGGGGCTGCTGGCAGATCCCAATCAAAGAAGAGTGTTATGGCTGGGCTAGTGGACCCTTGGGCCGGCCGTGTGGAGGGGTGATAGAACGTGATGTGGACTCCGCAGAGATGGAAAGGCCGGGAGGCGGCACGGAGCCGGGAGACCGAGCAGGAGCTCGGTCTCCCGGCTTATTATTGTTTCATTTTTAATTAACAATTTTATTTTAAGCTAGTAATTACCTAGCTATTTAACTAAATTTATGTATTTTTATTTTATTTAACTTGCATTTTATTTTTCATTTTATTTTAAACTATTGTAAACCGTTTTGATAAAATTTTATTTTAAAAAGCGGTATATAAATACCTTTAAATAAATAAATAAATAAATAAACACCCTGGAAGCTCGAGGTCCCCCCAGCAGGAGCCCATGAGGACCCGGACCGCTGGGACTTAGGTGGGGTCTCCCGGGATGACGGGTCAGCAGCGTGAAGATGATCCAAGTACTAGGCAGGCGACAAACAAGGAACACCAACAGATGAACCGGAGTCAGGATCCAGGAAGTCAATCCGAGGGTGAAGCAAGGCTGGAACTGTAACGGAGAACTGGAGCAGGAGCGGAGGCTGGATCAGGAACGGAGCTGGATCAGGAACAGAAGCTGGAGCAGGAACGGAGGCAGGATCAAAGGTGAAGTAGGAACGGAACAGCAACTCGCTACTCACAGGAAGTGAACCTTGTTGCAAAGCGATTCTCTGGAGCAGGGACAGGGTTAAAATACCCTGCCGGCGTCTGACGTCACTCTGGGGGCCGGCCAAGGTTTCCCGCACCTGCAGCTTTAAGGTGCTTAGCCAAACCTTGTCCCCCAGCAGAAGACCAGAGCTGGCCGATGATGGCGGTCAGCAAACTGCTTTGCTGATGTTGCGGAATGTTGAAGTTTCCTCTGGATCATGTTCCAGAGTTTGTGAAGCCATTGTGCTGTCATTTGGGCGGCTGGAGAAGGAACTGTTACTGGCAGTGGTAAAGGTATCTGAGGTTGTTTCCCATTTACCAGCAGAAAGGGGGATTGCCCCGTGGCACCATGAGTATGGTTATTATAAGAGAACTCAGCCCAAGGTAACAAGGTCGCCCAGTTATCCTGAGTTTCAATGGCGAAGGTTCGTAAGAAGGTTTTCAGGGAACGGTTGGTGCGTTCCGCCTGTCCGTTGCTCTGTGGGTGGAACACCATGGTGAGATCTAACTGAACCGCAAACTTCTTGCATAGGGCCCTCCAATATCTTGCGGTGAATTGTGGACCTCTATCAGAAACGATATGTGATGGCAGGCCATGTGCTCGGAAGATGTGTTGCAAGAAGAGTTGAGCCAGTTCCGGAGCTGAAGGCAATTTGGGCAGAGTAACAAAGTGGGCCATCTTAGAAAACTGGTCCACAGTTACCCAGATTACAGTCTTTCCTTCTGACAGTGGTAAGTCCACCACAAAGTCCATGGCAAGGTGGGTCCAGGGTTCCATGGGAATGGGTAGAGGTTGAAGTAACCCCCACGGACGACCTGCTAGTGGTTTCTGTTTGGCACAGGTGGGACAGGAACTGACATAAAGGTTGACATCCTGCCTCATGCGAGGCCACCAGTAGTATTGTGTAAAGAGATTCAGAGTTTGAGCTCTACCGGAGTGCCCGGCAGTGAGAGAGTCATGAGCCCATGACAATACTTTCCTTCTGTGCTGGGGGGGTACTACCATTTTGCCTCCTGCTGTGACCGTAGTGCTGGCTATAGTGACTCTTGCTGGGTTGAGAATGTATTGGAGAGAACTGTTCTCCTCCTCCAGCTCGGTGATGCGAGATAGAGCATCCGCTCGTACATTCTTTGTTGCTGGCCGGTAATGCAGGGAGAAATTGAAGCAACTGAAAAGCAAAGACCAGCGGGCCTGTCTGGGGTTAGGCGCTGGGCCCAACACAGGAACTCTAGGTTCTTATGATCTGTGTATACAATAACAGGATGTTGGGCTCCCTCCAACCACTGCTGCCATTCCTTGAATGCCAGTTTGATGGCCAATAGTACTTTGTCGCCGATCCCATAGTTTCTTTCTGCATCCGAGAATTTTCAGCAAAAGTAAGAGCAAGGGATTAACCTCCCGCTCCTAGAGGTCTGGCTGAGTACTGCGCCCACGGTGAGATCAGAGGCATCTACCTCGGGTGATGTAGGCAGGTGTCTTCCAAAAATGCTTCTTTCAGGACCATAAATGCCTGGCGCGCTTCCGAAGGCCAATTCCTTGCGTCCACCCCTTTCCTTGTAAGTGCTGTTAGAGGAGCCACCTTGCGGGAGTAGTGTGGGATGAATTGCTTATAGAAATTAGCGAATCCTAAGAATCGTTGAAGCGCTTTTAGTCTTATGGGTTGAGGCCAGTCTCGGATGGCAGATACTTTTCTGGGTCCATCCTGAACCCCGTGGCTGAAACAATGTAACCCAAGAAAGGAAGTGATTCTTGCTCGAAGAGGCATTTCTCAAACTTTGCGAACTTTATTGTGCGTTGAGTAAAAAAGAATTTTCTCCAATTAGTCTTAAATGTGCTACTTGCTAACTTCATGGAATGCCCCCTAGTCCTTCTATTATTCGAAAGTGTAAATAACCAAGTCACATCTACTCGTTTAAGACCTCTCATGATCTTAAAGACCTCTATCATATCCCCCCTCAGCCGTCTCTTCTCCAAGCTGAACAGCCCTAACCTCTTCAGCCTTTCCTCATAGGGGAGCTGTTCCATCCCCTTTATCATTTTGGTTGCCCTTCTCTGTACCTTCTCCATCGGAACTATATCTTTTTTGAGATGCGGCGACCAGAATTGTACACAGTATTCAAGGTGCAGTCTCACCATGCAGCGATACAGAGGCATTATGACATTTTCCCTTCTATTAACCATTTATTTTTTCGAGTGTTATTTGTCGGGTCAGCTGTTTTGAAATATATTTTTGGTGTTTGGACATTTAAAAAACTTGTATATGAGTTTTTAAGTATTTGATCTTTTATTCATCAGATTTGTTTTAAATAATATTAGTATGTTTTTAGTATTATGATTATGTATTTATTTTATTTCTTGATTTTATTATTTGATGTTTGAGGAATGGTGATGGTTCTGTTTTTTCATTGTTACACTGAATAGAGTGTGTGGCTTCTTGTGATTTCCAGTTCTGTTTTGTCTGCATGATTGTATTTCTACTTTATGGTTCCTCTATTCTGTATTTGGTAAGGGTCTGTTTATGTTCTGCAAGTGTGACTGAGGTGAGGCATTTTCCTAATAGGAAGTGTGTTAGTGTATTTGGGCTTTCAGAGGGTCAAGCCCACACCCAACACACATCATAATAGGCCTTATAAGATATGGGTTCCAAATGTTCCACGTGAAGGTCCCCAGAAGGAGTCTCAATTGTGGATGAGACGATGGTGCAGGGAAGAGGGATTCAGTTTTGGAAGGAACTGGTTAACCTTTTGGGGAAGGGGGAGACTTTTCTGAAAGGATGGGCTTCACCTTAACCAGAGTGGAACCAGGCTTCTGGTGCTAACTTTTAAAAAGGAGATAGAGCAGCTTTTAAACTAGAACAAGCCATTCAGCAGTGCATGGTTTGGAAGAATGTTGAAATTAAGATGAGGGCCTGGGGCTGCTGGTAGATCCCAACTCCATCCTAAGGAGGGCCCTTCTGAAGAGCCCATGCAGTTGGGTCATGGGACTCTGTCTCCGAAGAATCGCCAAAGATGTCGGTGGGGCGGTCTCTGTCTCTACTGCGGGGCCACGGGGCACCTCATCGCCCGGTCCGGCCGGTAAACTCCCGTGCCTAGGTCTCCCCGGGGGAGTGACTCTAGGCCTAACTGTACCAGCTCCCCCTCTAACCCTGCCAGTAACCCTCTCCATAGGGGGCCATGATTTCCTTACTCTTGCCCTCGTGGATTATGGGGCAGATGGGAACTTCCTTTTACAAGAGATAGTTGACCAGTTGCTGATCTCTACGCACCCCTGCCCTGTTCCAATCATGCTCTCCTCCATCCATGGAGACCCCCTCCCGGGAAGGATTACGCACATGACCATACCCTTGCTATGCCACGTCGAGCCCGATCACCATGAGCATCTCTCATTCTATGTGATTCAAAGGGCCATTCATCCCGTGGTCCTTGGCATGCCATGGTTGCAATAGCACAACCCACACTTTGACTGGACCTCGTTGAGGCTCGCCCGGTGGGGTCCCTCTTGTCTCCAGACCTGCATGACTCAGCCCACAGATTCCATCTGCTGCATTTCCTCCCTGCTCCCTAAAGGAGTGCCTTCTCACTATGCTCACTTCGCTGCGGGGGGCTGAGGGGGGCTGCGAACATCTTGCCCCCCTCACCGGGAGTTCGACTGTGTCATCAACCTGCTGCTTGGTTCAATAACCACCTCGGGGAAGAGTGTTTCCCCTGTCTCTGCCGGAGACCCGTACCTGAGATCCCACATAAGTCCAGCCAGCCCCGGTACCCAAGTGCTCAACCTGTGGGGAATGAGGGCTGGTTGTGGTGAAGACTCCTCGAGGTCTCAGTCGCTCTTCAGCCTCGCCAGCCAATGGTGGGAACCTGTGGGGCTCCTCCCCATAGGTGGCGCCAACTCCCCCTCATCCAGGGATCCACAATCGTAACAGCCGTATCTCAAAAAAGTTATAGTTGCAGTGGTGAAGGTACAGAGAAGGGCGACCAAAATGATAAAAGGGATGGAACAGCTCCCCTATGAGGAAAAGCTAAAGAGTTTAGGGCTGTTCAGCTTGGAGAAGAGACTGATGAGGGGGGATATGATAGAGGTCTTTAAAATCATGAGGGATCTAGAACGGGTAAATGTCAATTGGTTATTTACTCTTTCAGATAATAGAAGGACTAGGGGGCACTCCATGAAGTTAGCAAGTAGCACATTTAAAACTAATCGGAGAAAATTATTTTTCACTCAACACACAATTAAGCTCTGGAATTTGATGCCAGAAGATGTGGTGAGTGCAGTTAGTGTAGCTGGGTTAAAAAAGGTTTGTAGCATGGGATCTACTTAGTGTTTGAGTACTTGCCAGGTTCTTGCTGGACTTGATGGACTCTTGGTCTGACCCAGTATGGCAATTTCTTATGTTTTGTTTTTTTATAATTTAAACTTTATTAAATTTTCCAATTCATGACAAAACACTGCCATATTACAGTAAAGATATCTACTTTGACAATACATCTGAAACCATTTGTTTTAATGAAGGAGACATAATTCATAATTTTCTAAAAAAAAAAAAAAATCAAAGTAAGCATTAGCATATCTCATTTTAGACATCCTATTACAATGAAATAAGCAAGAATCAGAATTTTTAGATTGAGCATAATTCAAAGAAGAAAAAAAACAACTTAATTTTAAACTGGAATAATATTATCCCCTCTATTTATTACTATGCAAATACCCTTATTCAGCTACCATATCCCCAATCAAATTGTTAGCCTCTAAAAACTTTTTTAAATCTGATGGTTTGAAATAGATGTAATTCGTATTATTCAAATTTAACATACATTTACTAGGGTAATGTATTATCATTTGAGCTCCCACTTGATCTACCAGTTGTCTCAACGCTAAAAATTTAGTTACGTCAGGGAAGATCCAGATTTGTTGGTTGCAATATTTAACAGTCCGGTTTCTCAAATATAATTTAAGTACCATATCCCTATCGGAGGGAAATATAAATTTTACCAGAACTGTTCCTCTTTTTTCAACTATCTCCTCATTCGATGACTCAAGCAGCTCAGTTACATTAAGAGGCCCCTGTTGCTCTTCCTCTTTCAGTCTTCTTTCAGATAGGAAATATATTTTTGCCAATGGTGGTGTAGATTCTACTGGTATTTTTAATACCCTATTCATGTATTGTTTGAATTGTTCTTGAATCGAGATGCATCTAATATGAGGAAAATCAATCACCCTCAAATTCAAATATCTCAGTTCATTTTCAATTCTTTCCATCTTTTTTAGCTGAACTGATTCCCCTTGTATTAACCCACTTTGTATCTTCTCTAGTTGTAATACCTTCTGGTCCAGTTCCTTCATTTGTGTACTCTGTAATTCATTCTGTTCCGTTTTTAACATCCTTTTATTTACATCCATTACTACATTTGTCAAAGTGGATATGGATTTTTCTAGGGTCATAATTACAGTCCAGACATTATCAAGCGTGATTACTGGTGGCTTTTCAAATTTTTGGGGGATAACAACAGCTAAATCTGGGACTCTGACACTAATCTCATCTTTGTGAGTGTCAGAGATTTCTCCTTCACCCCTTTTACTAAGTCCTACTCCAACTCCTTCTTGCAGGACCTTTTCCCTAGATGTTAAGGGGGTTGACTCAGACACTTCAGGTATAAATAATATTTCTCCATGAGGAGGGGAAGGAGTATTCTGTGCTCCCGGAATCAATGAAATGGCCGAGGCTGGTGAAACCACATTAAGCTCAGTTGTGGATATCACAGCGCCTCCTTCAATGGGAATATTTTTGGGGGCTAAGTTGAAAAAACTTTCAATTTTTGATGGGAAGGGTTCACTGGGGAGGATGTGGTTACTACCTCCCTCAGTTTCCCCTTCCTTTTAATACGTGGCATTTCTAAATACCACAAAGAAATAAACTTCAAGAAATCTGAAAGTATTCAACTTTTTCCAGTATTGCTTGTTTTAATTCTTGCTTATGGAGGCTTCGGAGAAAGATAAGAAAAATTTGCTTACTACAGGTGGAGGAGATCTGGGTAAATTGCCAAAGTTCAGGAATCTCGGGCAAAGCCGCGCGCCCCTTAGGCACGCGCAGCTTGGGTGGCACGCCGGCGTCGGCTGCGCACCGCAGGAAGGTAGCTTTTGAAGGCCTCTTCGCCGGCTCCTCCATAATGATGTCAGGCCCCGGAAGTTCCCTGCAGCTCCATCAGGGCAGGGCAACTCTCCTTACCCCTGGTGTCGGTTGCAGCGGGTAAGCAATGACAAGCAATTTCTTTCTCCTCCACCTCACCAGTCTGGCCGCAGGAGGGTCGGCTTTTGAAGGCTTCTTCGCCGCTCCCCCCTGATGATGTCAGGCCCCGGAAGTTCCCTGCAGTTCCGTTGGGGCAGGGCAGCTCTCCTTACCCCCAGTGTCAGCTGCAGCGGGTAAGCAATGACAAGCAATTTCTTTCTCCTCCACCTCCATGTTCTTATGTTCTTAGTTATTGCTAGTGGTCAAATCTCTCTTCTTTCTGGTATTGTGAATGTGTTATTACTGGCCTGTGGGCAAGTCTGGATTTAGGCATAGGCAACGAAGGCAATTACCTAGGGTACCAAAATTCGAAGGCACCAAATTCCCAGGCCAAAGAAGAGCACAATTATGAACAACATCTACTTCAAAGGAGCACTACTATGGTATTCTGGGACTCTGGAGGAGTATGGGAGGGGAGGAGGTCTCTTTCACTTTCTGGTCTCCAGAGTCTCCCACTCCCCATTCTCCAACCCTGCCTATGGATGTCGAAATCATAAACCCGACTCTGCCTCTGTGCTGCTATTGATTGGTGTGTTGATGAATGGGGAAAATAAACACCTCCTAATTTAAATGCATGCAAGTTTGATGCACTAATACAACAAAATGTGAAAAATGTTCAAGGTGTAGATTTTCGATAGATACTATATTCCCTCATAAGTTAAAGCAGGAACTAAGTGCAGCACAAATCCTTAACAAAAGCACAAACCACAAGACACCAGGACAAATATTGTTTTATTCAATAACCAATTATTACAAAAATAGAGTAGGTGTTCATATATTTCCAGTGATTCAGAGCACTTTCTATATTGGTTACTGTACAAATCCTGTTTAGTACAATCTCCTACCGTGATCCCTTTTTTAGCTTTTTACACTGTTTTGATCCTTTGGACACATTCAGACGTGCAGCCGTTTATGGCATACGTCAGCCTTTATTTCTGTGCCCTAACACTGCATGACCCTTCAGAAAGGAAGAAGGTAGAAAGAGCAGTGGGGTTAATTTATCCGGCTTTTGTGCTAATCCCCCATCACAGCAAAATTACTGAGGCAAAGTTATTCTTCCTCAAATTTACCTCCATTTTCTTTTTTTACATAATTTTTTTCCAAGCTATTTTTATGCTCTCCTTAGTAATGAATTGAGGAATTCCTACCATATTGCATATATTATATATGAACTCCTCTTAGTTGTCTGCATGGTTGTAAATCAAATCCTTTTCTATTTCCCAGCCTGCCACTGCCACTGATATCATCTTTTAAAGGGGAGGGGGTAGGATGAAGAGCACTGGGTTTCTCTGATGAACTGGACAAGAAGCTCAGACGTTTTTCACTGAGATGGCACTTGAAGAAAAATGGAGTCTGGTGATGCTTTTATCCTGGGGATCTGCATATGCTAGTAACCCTATGAGGAAAGACTAAAGAAGTTATGGCTCTTCAGACTGGAGAAGAAATGGCTGAGAGGAGATATGATAGAGGACTATAAAAAAATGAGTGGAGTGGAATAGGTAAACACGAATTGTTATTTACTTTTTCAAAAAATACAAAGACTAGGCGACATTCAATGAAGTTTCTAGGTGATACATTTTTAAGGCAAATAGGAGAAAATACATTTTTACTCAACACATAATCAAACTCTGGAATTCATTGCTGGAGGATGTGGTGAAAGATGTTAGTATAGTGGGTTTAAAAAAAGATTTAGATAGTTCCTGGAAGAACAGTCCATAAACCGTTATTAAGGCCGACTTGGGGAAATCCAGTGCTTATCCTTGGGACAGGCAGTATAGAATCTATCAACCTTTAGGGGTCCTGCCATGTACTTGTGACCTGGATTGGGCACTGTTAGAAACAGGATACTGGGCTTGATAGACTTTTAGTCTGACCCAGTATGGCAAGTCTTATCTTTTATTTATTTATATTTAAAAGGATGTATATGTTGCCTGTCCATAGTTCTAGGTGGCTTATAATGTGTACACACATAAAAAATAAAACAAAACAACACAGAAGCAAACACAAGGCAGCACAAAGGGTAACATCCTGCTCTCAACCATCAAATGCCTGGCAGAAAAGATGTGTCTTTAATAACTTTTAAAATGTTTTTGAGCATTCAGTTGTCCTTAGCTCCAAAGGCAAGGAATCCAAAGCACTGGTCCTGGACTGTTCTGAGATTTGGCCAAACGTACCTGCCGCATTAATGGGACATCCAACAGACCTCACTGTGATGAATGCAGCATGCACCCAAATTATAAATATGGAGGAGCTGGTTAATCCAAGGAAGAGAATCCATTTTAAGCACTTTGTGGGTTAGAAAAGCAGTCTTATATTGGATTCTATCTTCAATTGGGAACCAGTGGAATTCTCTCAAAACAGGGGATATATGTTCCAGTGTTTTTTTAGACCAGAAATCAACCTAGCTGCAGAGTTCAGAAGAACCTGTAGGGCATGCAGTGCATATTTAGGGTGGCCGATGAGCAGCACACTGCAATAATCAATAGTTGGTAACAAAAGAGACTGTATGACCATGCAAAAATTAGACGAAGATAATAAAGACTTCAAAGGTTGCAAAAGACAGAGCTTATAACCATGCTGATTTTTATACAGCTCGACATGTTCAAATTAGAATCCAGAACTGCACCCAGCTTCTTGATTTGAGATACAATCGAAGTTGCCTGAATCTGGTATGAAAGACAAGCAGGGACGTGTAATCGGTCAGACCACTGTAGAACGATCTCTATTTTCCTAAAAGGTTTGATGCTAACACGTTGTGTGCTAGCCAGCGCTGTACCTGCATCAAGACAAAAGCTCAGAATTCCAAATGACTCAGACTAAGCTGACCACACTGGGATAGAAAATTGAATGTCTTCCGCATAAATGTGGTATCCAGAATGAAGCCCAGCAAGAGGCTTAAACACGGGAACCATGTCTTAGATTCTGTTCTTACGTTCTTAATGAAATTAGTTCAGCACAAATATGTACGGTGCTCAGACTGCACGAAGGTAAAAGGTCTAAAGTCTCAAGCACTCCACCCAGAGTAACTGTTCTGTCCCTCAGTCCTTAGTCCTCTCTCTGAGGGTACAGTTGCTGCTAGCTGGACCCAGCGGTTAACAGTTGGGAGTTGGTGTGCTAGCTGAGAAGCACATCGCAGGCCTATTGCATTAGCACTAACCCCCCCCCTGAACACACTGCAAAGGACACCCATTCTTCAGACCGTCTCTGAGGAAGTTGCATTAAATGTACTGGCCCTTCCTCAGGCTTTCCATGCTACATTAATTTCCCTCTATCTAATTAAGGGCCTGATTCACAGAGCTTCCCCCCCCTCCCCCCCAATACATACAAAATGGAAAAAAGAAATCTTAGTATTTAGGCTCTAAATTAACAAGTGGGTATAAGAATATCTCCTTTTAACTAACAAGTTTGCAGTACAAGCTTCCAGTACAGTCCTGGCTCTGAGATATCTCTTCTCTTCACCAGAGGGCAGGTGCTTGCTCAGTTATCTGGCATTCCTTTGCAAGCAGACTGCTCTTCAGGCAAAAGGTTGCTGATGCTGCAAGCTATCACCTTCTCCAGCCTCTTTACGTGTTTGTAGCATGCTTTACTGGCAGTGGGTTCCTGCTCACTAGTTTCTGCAGACTCTTGGCTTGTTCCCCACTGGTGCGGCTCTAGATGTTGGTATCAGACTGCTACCCCTCTAGTGACTCTCTCTAGCTCCAGGTCCAAAAGTTAAGGCACACATGACAGATTCCTCTCCTTTCTTATTGACTTGGCAGTTTCTTTCTGTTCCTTTGGGCTTCCAGCTCAGTCAGACCCAGAACTGGGATGTGGTGCCCAGATCCTTCATTTGCAACTACTAGGGGATTTTTTTTCTCCTATGTAATATCCCTTCCCATCCCAAATTACAGTCCTCAGCTGGAGCCATGTATCAGGGGTCCTTCCAGAACCCTGCAATCATGGACTTTACATTCAGACATAAGGTGTTGCTGTTGGTCAATGACTATGACTTCCTCCCCTCAGGGGCCATGACAGCCATACTGGCAGCATTCCCAGCCCCAGCTGTCTCAGGGATCAGAAGACCTGAACTGGAAATATAACCCAAGGGCTTCCACATGAGCCAGATTCCTCTCCTCCTTGTGCTCGTGACTCAGAAGGCAGATCCTTGTCTCACATTAGTCATCAGGGATTATCAATCAACTGAAATGATTTCAAAATGAGCTGCTTCTGATCAGGGATGGATTAAGGATGTCTAGGACTCTGGGTGGTACCCCAGATGTAGGTCTCCCCACCCCCACCCACTTCCATTCACATTTATATAAAACCAAGTACTGTTTAACTTTACCCTTAAACTGACCTGGATGTAGCTCCTCTAGGCTTGGGTCATTTATCCTCCCTCCTCTTCCTTATTTTGTTATTGCTTTTGATTCAACTGGAAGCCTAAAAGGATTGGAGGAAAATCTGCCAGGTCAAAAAACAAAAGTAAATGCCTGTGCTCATGCAGTTCTGTTTGTATTTGTACATAAGAAGCTCATTTTATGTAACAGGAAAATGTTTCATTCAATGTGCTAGTGATTTGTGATGCTACACATTATGGGTCTCATTTAGTAAGCATTTTTCCCCACACACAAAATCAGAAAAAAAATTTTCAGGCCCTATATCAGAAATGTGGTCACAAAATTTCCAGCGTTAGCACATGTCTCATTTTTTTGTTTTGTCTGCACTCTGCTGTCTACTGGAGGTTGAGAGATGGAGCGTATGAGATGGCTGACTGCTAGGGAAGTTGCATTTGCTATGCATGTCAGTTACTGTACTCACATGAGACCATGACTATACACCAAGACGCTGCCTGATGACATCTTACTCTGATTCCTCAACCCCAGGGCCGGAGAGGTACTATATAATCATGCACACCACAAGGAAAGAACTGCGGTAGGGAAGACCCCTGCTACCTTTAAGGACTGGTGCAGGTGTCTTGATTGCAGTGAAGGAATCCTGCAATGTCAGCCCCAAGACAGTATATGACATCATATTCGCATCCTGCACACCTCATACTTTAGAGCTTTGTCATGGGATGCCTAGGTAGCAGGTTGTGATCGCCAGCTTTACCCTTCATTAAGTAATGAGCTTGGCACAGCGGAAGGGAAGGCAGCAGCATGGCGAGTGAGTCAACGCGGTGTTAATGGTAAATGCCATTTTAAGATATTGCATTGCAAGACTTCAAAGAGTTCATGAGGTGGTGGGAGATGGAAGAATCCGGGTGGAAGACCAAATCTACAGGAAAGTGAGATATTGTTAGTTATGTGCTCAACGGATCTGGTGGAAATTTAGCTAATCTAGCAGTGGAGGGCAGGTCAGAGGAAAGCAGCAAGGAATCTGGGGTGATGATGTAAAAAAAAAAAAGGTCAAGATCTGGAAACATGGGCAAATTAAAGAGGGAAGCTGAGCATTGCTGCATCATAGTTGCCAATTTTTGTTTCGAAGATAACACCAGATGATGAAGATGATGACGATGAGGACGATGATGTTGATGATGAAATAAACACAATTCTGTCAGGTGTTGATCTGCTGCTTGCTTATGGATTTGCTATCTGTGGCCTTCTCATGTATCCTCAGTAACGGATAAGGAGTTTGCACTGATTATAGAGTCTCTCTCTCTGTGACATTGGCTTGAGCATTGGCTGCTGCTATTGGTCTCATACTGATAAATAATACTAATGCCATTTGCAAATTATGGTTTATGGGGAAGGCAATTTTCAAAGGTTTTTACACAAGTAACACAAGTTTACTCATATAAAAACAGTATTTGAAAATACCTTCCCCTCCCCCCTCCTAAAATGTGAATAAAAATACACTTGCCTTCCCGGGCAATTTCAAAATTGTCCCTGTATGACTAAAGTACGATACGCTGTATTTAAACTAGATTTCTTTTACATTTCACATTAATGTTTTGAACAAAATTATTCTTGATCAATGCTGCCTTCACACCACTCTGAAATCTAATAGGCAATTTATTCCACTTTCAGACCTCTCTAATGCAGAAGTAATGCCTGTGTTAAACCTGTCCGTAGAAGCTGTTATGTTGCTCTCTATGCTGTTAATAGTTTTTTCACATTATGAAGTTTACTGTCCAGAACACTCAGACTGTCCCTTATAATTTTGCTTTGCTCCTAATTCAAAGAATTGTGCCTTCTTTTTTTTTTTTTTTTTAATGCCCTGATCTCTCTTATTAACTGCTGGATAATACCTTCGCCTTGCAGGCACCTTTGGTTGCTCACTCCTAATGTACCTATCGGAAGGATTACCCGAGAAGAATCCAAGGATTCCCGAGTGGCGTGCACTTCAGGTATGATTATTTCCTGGTTTGTACAGGTTATTTTGAAATATGGTAGTGTGTCTATCACTAGATGGCTTATGTACTAATGGATGTTAGTGTTGATGCCTGTGTTAAACACATGTCAATTTGGGCGTTAGCTAAACCCATGTACTAAGCGTATTGATGCACACTATTTTGTATATCTGTTAGCATTATAGCTGATTCCCCAATGGTAATAGTAGTGCACGTGCAGATCAGCCTTAAAATTAATAGTATCGGCCTCATTAAGTACTAAGACTGGATGCAATAGCCAGTGTTAATACCCATGATGACTAGCGCAGATCACTTAGGCAGAAAAGTTTTAATATACCTCAGTAGATGCAGTTTACTTTCTTTGCTAGAGGTCACTGAACCCCCTGCCCCGCTGCCCCCTCACCCTCACAAACACACGCACAATTTAGGGCTTCTGAGCCCTACCCCTCTCCCATCCCACTCCGCAAAGCGGTAAGCAGCCCTTTCAGGTCACTTTCCCCCCCCCCCCCCCCCAACTCCCCAAAACAGAATCGGTAAGAGATTTGAATCAGAGAGGTCAGGGATGCCATTTCGGAGCTGCTGCCAGCAGGAAGGAAACCCAAACCCCTCTCCTGCCAGCAAAGATTCAGAAGGAATTTTCTAGGGGTGAGTGGGGTCGGAGTCTTCTGGTCAGCCGTAAATGAAAGGGAACATCTATATGGAGATATGATTTTTATTAGAACACATGAAATTAAATAACCATGTCATATGGGCCGACTGGCTTGACCATTTTGGTCTTTTTCTGCCATCGTTTACTGTGTTACAATATGACATATACCCACTGTATTAAAAACCGAGATAATGAGTATGAAGCTTCATAGCATAATAATATACAAATGAATTTTCAAAAGAGTTACACATGCAAATGCAACATACTATCATAGCAATTTTCAAAAGCCATTTACCTGCATTAAGTGAATTTAAAGTGGGTAAAATCTATTGACATTCAACGGCATATATTGAAGCAATTTTCAAAAGCCCACTTACACAGATAAACCCCATTTAAAGCATGTAAATGCTTTTGAAAATCAGTCCCTAAGTGTATAACTGTTACTATTCTGATGACTAAGAGCACAGGGTCACAGTTCTTTCTCATTCTTATGTTTCCCTAGGTCTACAAGAAAGCTGAAACCCAACAAGTAAAAAAAGTATTTAAAATGTACTGCTATTGACACTACTTACATGGGCTGTATAATGAACACATAACTTGAAATTTTTATTTTTAAATGCCTATTATATTATATTGTAGCTCACAACAGTGTCACTCATGCGTTAACAGATTATGAAAAAGTCAATAGCTATTAATTTATCTCTTCATTCAGTCCTATGATTTCATTTTTTTAATCCACTTTTTTGTTCATACTAATATGTACTCTGCCACAAATAAGATTATGAGGCTTTATGTATCATTTTGTAAAAATTATGCCACAGGGTAGGGCAGCTCAGAAATTTGTAAAGCAGCCTGCTTTTATAAGCCCGGTCCTAAATAAATACTTGTCAAAGGAGAGGAGACCAACTAAAGAAGCACAAAATAACAATTGCACAAAAGCACTGATTAAAGATGATATCTAAAGCCAATAGAAAAGGCAGGGGAAAATGAATAACAACCCTGATACAATTTAAACATAATAATAAGTAAACAGAAATGTGCCTAACAAAAGAATGAATAACAAAACAAATAATATAACCAAATTAGAAAAAGTCCTAAGGAAAAAAAGAAAACAGAATTAACTTGTGTTGTAATCATCTGATCATTATTGGTTGTCCTGATAATTCTGTTTTCCTTTTTTCTTAGGATTTTTTCTAAGTTAGTTGTATTATTTGATTTTTTAAATTATTATTGTTGTTGATATAGTTTGGGTTTTTTTGCTTGCTTGTTATCCTCTGATTCCTGCACCATGAGCCTTCACTCACAACTACCGTATTTCCACGCATATAACCCGCGGGTAATGTGCGTTTTTACCTACCCCGCATGCCTCCGCGGGGTATAAACGTGGGCGGGTTATCCAGAAAAAATTTTACATGAAAACGACTAACAGAATACCTAACCAAAGGGAGACGTACCAGTATATCGGTAAACAAGCATGAATCAACTTTATTGTTATTGTTTAACATTATTGTTTCAGATTCTTATCTTTGTTGTTCAGAATCTGCTGCATTATTTGTAATTTTTATTTATTAAAACAAAGTTATATGGTATTTTGTTACTTTATTACTTCACTACTTTTAATACAGATTGTGAATCTTATCACTTAGCGGAAGCCCTACGGGAAGTTAATAGTAATTACGTTATATAGCGCATTTATAGGTAAAGCGTTAGTGTACAGAATGTTTGTATGAAAATTGAACAAATGGCAATATTAAAATAAAAAGAAAACATTTAATTAGAAAACATTTTCATATTATAAACGCATTCAAATCCGAACAGTAGTAATAAACAAAGTCAAAATATGAATAATTTTTAAATAAATCTCCAGTTCTTATACATCAATATAAAAGAGCCCTAAATAAGCAACCTAAATTAAACTTTATAAAATACTTGTCCTATAACTAGCAATTAATTTAAAAGACTTTAATTGTCCTCTTCTTCACTAGCTGAAGAAAACCCCTCGAAGTCATCATCGCCTGAATCATCATTAAGGGCGGCTAAAACGGTCTGCAGTCGTTCAGCCGTCACAGCATCTTCTATCAGATCGTCGTCATCTTCGTCTGCCGAGCTTAGGTCTGAAGCGTCTTCTTTTTCGTCAACAATGATGCCCGCCTTTTTAAATCCATTCTGGACAGTATCAGGAGAGATTTTGTTCCATGCATTAAGCACCCAGCTGCAGGCCTCTGCATGGGTTGCACGGCGTAAACGACCAGCCGGTGTAAAACTATGAGTCCCAGACTGCATCCATTTGTCCCATTCGGCACGAACATAGGTTTTAAACGGATGGTTTACTGCAATATCAAGTGGCTGCAGTTTAGAAGTTAAACCACCAGGGATAACAGAAACATGGGCCCCAAGTCCGTTCAATTTTTTTTTAACGTTTTCGCACTTGTGTGCTGCCATGCTGTCAAATACTACCAATGATTTCTTCGAGAAGAATCCGCCAGGTCGGGTTCGAAAACATTTATCTATCCATAACAGCATGACTTCATTGTCCATCCAACCTTTTCTGTTGCAGTGTACGAATACACCAGGTGGAAATTTTTCGCGGGGCATCGTGACTCGTTTGAATATAACCATTGGTTTAAGTTTTATACCGTTTGCGGTACATGCCAGAACCACAGTAAAGCAGGTCCGCTCATGACCGGTAGTCGATATGGCCACCGTTTTAATTCCTTTTTCAGCGACTGACCTCGTAGCAGGAATGTCAAAGGCCATCGGAACTTCATCCATATTAATTATTTCAGAAGGCAAAATTCCACGTTCTCTAATGCTCTCAATTGTGAAATCTCTAAAATTAGTGACTAGTTGCTCCCAATCATTCGGTAAATGTTGTCCAACTGTTGTGCGCATACGCACGGATAAATTGTTCCGTTTCATAAATCTGGCCACCCAGGTTAAGCCACATTTGAAATCGGGTATATTTCGTTCTACGGCAATAAGCCTAGCTTTTATTTGGATGGCCAATGTAGAAATGGCTAGGTTATTCACTCTCCTTTCTAAAACCCAGTTCTTTAGGTCTTCCTCTAAATGCGGCCATTTCGCTCCATGACCTCGTCTGGCGCGTTTTCTCGGATTCATTTTCTCTAATGCAGCCTTATCTTTTCTCCATTCTCTTATAGACTTTTCGTCAACTTCAAATTCTCGGGCAGCTGATCTGTTGTTGGTTGCTTCAGCACGTGCAACTATATTAAGTTTGAATTCGGCCGTGTATGACTTTCGCTTAGGCATGGTTCTCTAAAGAAAAAATTATTTGTAATTAGAATTTTTAAGTATTTAATAATCTTTAACATTTCTGAGAAATTTTAATTTGTCAGTAGAATTTTAAAGTCATATTGTTCATTTTTTATAATTTATTCAAGTGCAACGAAACTAAACATACCTCTTAGAATTCAGCGGCGGTGCGAAGAACTTTGTGAACTAAACTCGATCGACACATACTACACCACGCGCGCAATAGTTAAGCAACGCTATTGGGTGCAGCGTTGCAGCGTAAGCCCCTTGGCAGCCGCTATATATAGCTCACTCTGTCAATTGCAGCCGGCATACTGTTTGCTCCACTCTCTCAGCAACGTCCACTGAGCAAAAATTTCCTGATTCAGCTCTGCAGATCCAGCAATGTTGGGACGTAAGTCTGGTTAGTCTGTACGTCTGTACTTTTGCTGCGCTCTTTTTCATGATGTAATTTGATTAAAAGCATGATGCTTTTATTTGATGGACTCTACGTAAAAAAAGATCACCTAGGAAGGGGTACGCGACGACCTGAGCTTTTGCTAAAGGGTACGTATCAACGGTTCCCACTATTTTCTAAGGAAAAGCATGTGACTTTGTTAGGCCAACGGTTGGGCTTTAGGTCAAATGATGAAACAGCGCTTAAGTAATGGTTACCGATTATGAATGGGTAACCATTTGATTATGAATTCTCCCGGTTTCGATCTTTTGTTTATTTGTATGTCTTAGTTGCACACTATATCGTGATTGCTCCCAAAAAACCTTAAAGGTAAAAGGTAGCATATTTAACAAAACATATAACGACGATTGGTTATAATGGGGCGATCGGTATGGCTTCGTCGTTGAATATAACGGTAATCGGGCGTTGCGGGTTATATGAGGAGGCGGGGTATATTAAAACTTTCTTACATAAATCTTGAAAACCTGCGGGTTATGTGTGTGGGCGGGTTATATACGTGGGCGGGTTATTGTCGTGGAAATACGGTATTTGTGGATTTTTTCTCTGTTATATCACCTTATAACTTACTTCTAGTCCAGTGTTTGCAGTGATGGTCCTCAGCCAGGGTCTATGCACCAAGGCTCCTTCTGGAACACTGCAGTCATCTAGACATAGGGAGGTCCATATTCAGCCACCCAGCTAGTTAGCTGGATAAACTTAATCTGTCTAACTCAGCCTATAAATTCAGTGGCACAGCCATGCTGCTGAATATATATCCAGCTATCTTAAAGTTAATCAGATAAGTTTATCCAGCTAACTATAGGACAGGTTTACAGGCTGACCAGAGTTAGCTGGATAAGTTATCCGGCAACCTCAGCTCCTTCCAGTTACAGCCCCAAACGCCTCTGATTTATCTGGCCAAATTTATTTATTTTTTATTTTATTTTTAATTAAATTTACAATAAATACAAGATACCTTGTACCAGGAATAGGAATATCATAGAAATACAGTTTTAAGTAATTTCCACTCAATAATCAAAAAAGAAACTATTATTGACATTCCTCAATAGTTAAAGAAATTTGGGGAGACCAAGAAATATTATGGAGCGAAACTTCCAATGAATTATCATAAAAAGAAAAATGAGAGCAATCCCTACATTACATCTTTAGCGCCAAGACTACATAAGTGATCTTTAGGAGTGAGAATCCAGAAAAGCGCTAAGCTGAGATGGTTCAAAGAATACATAGTTAACACCTGAATATTTCACTAAGCATTTACGTGCGTAACGTAACAAATATATTGCCCCACAACGAGCAAGAACCTCAGTTCTCATGGACAAAAACTTCTTTCCTCATTCTTGTGTTGCTCTTGTCACGTCTGGATAAATCCAAACCTGCTTTCCATGAAAAGCAGGGTTTCTGTTTCATAGGAAAAACCTTAGAACAGTATTCCCTTCACTCAGCAAAGGAAATTAACATAGTTCCCCTTTGAGTAATCTCCGTCTCTTGAGAAAATTCCGGTAGATCTGTAATATCCATAGAATGTTGATCTTGAGATCCTGCTCCTGATGGTTCTGGCTCCTTTCGAGGTAGATAATAAGCCCTCGTTATGAGGGGCTTTGCATTAGATGGAATCTTGCGAATATTCAGAATATAATTTTTAAAGAAGTCCATTGGTGATATAGATTTAAGTACCGGGAAGTTGAGAACCCTTAAGTTCAAACTTCTTAAAGAATTCTCTATATTCTCAATTTTCTTCAAATAGAAAATCTCTGAATGCACCAAACTTTGCTGAATCTTTTCATATGAGGAAAATTTAGGGGGTTATTTTCTAAGGCTATTGCTCACAAAGGGGCAGATTTTATAAAACTACGCTTGCGCATACTTTTGTTTGCGCACCAGGCGCAAACAAAAGTACGCCGGATTTCAATAGATATGCACGTAGCCGCGCGTATCTGGTAAAATCCGGGGTCGGCACGCGCAAAGTTGCCCAAAATGGGCAGCCTGCGCGCGCCGAGCCGTGCAGCCTGCCTCCGTTCCCTCCGAGGCCGCTCCGAAATTGGAGCGGCCTCGGAGGGAACTTTCCTTCCACCCCCCCCCGCATCTTCCCGTCCCTTCCCCTACCTAACCCACCCCCCCAGTCCTATCTAAACCCCCCCTACCTTTGTTGCACAAGTTACGCCTGCCCGAGGCAGGCGTAAATTGTGCACACCGGGCCGGCCGCTGGCGCACCATGGTCCGGTCTGGGGGCTGGTCCGGAGTCCATGGCCATGCCCCCGGAACGTCCTGATGACACGCCGGCCGCGACACGCCCCTGGCACGCCCCCCAGGAAAGCCCCGGAACTTATGCGCATCCCAGGGCTTTGCATGTGCCGGCAGCCTATGCAAGATAGGCTCAGCGCGCGCAGGGGGGGGTTTGGGGTAGGTTTTCATGGTTGCAAAAGCTGGCAGCGATCACACCGCGGTGGTGCGATCGCTGCCAGCTTTTGCAGGTTCACCTCCCCCTTCGCCCCTCCCGCCCCCTGTTACCGCCGGGATTCACCATTCTCTGCGAGCACCACGTGGCTGCTCTTCGGCGCTCCCTATGGCTCGGCACCCTAGGTGATCGCCGAAGTTCGCCTAATGGACGCGCCGACCCTGGGTATTCCATGTTTCCACCACCCTCTCTGTGAAGAAATATTTCCTGACGTGGCCTCTCAGCCTATGCACTCCAAGCCTCATATTATGATCCATTGTTCTAAAGCTTCCTTTGTCTTGAAACAGGCTTGCTTCTTGTGTATTATTAATATCTTTCATATGTTTGAATATCTACCCTGTCTTATCTCTCCTCGAGGGGGTACATGTTTAGATTTCTCTCAGGGCTTCTGTTGCAAGCTCTGCTCCATTTTGGATGCCCTTCCCTGGACCACTTTATATCCTTCCGGAGGGAAGGCCTCAAGAATTGGGCACAATACTTCAGGAGATAGGGAAACACCTACAGTACCTGAATGTAATCCGCTTTGAAGCGTCTGAAAAAGCAGATTATAAATCAAATCAATAATAAACAAATAAACTAACGACTTGTACAGCACATTAATTATGTCCTCTGCATTTTTTGTATTGAAACTTAGCTGCCAAGTCAACCACTCTTCAACCTTTCTTAAATCACTCCTCATTTCACCTACTCCCTCAGGTGTGTCTGCTGCATGGCAGATCCTAGTGTCATCTGCAAAAAGTCAAATGTTTTTGCCTGATCTCTCTGCACTTTCACTTACTAAGGGGTGAATGCAACAATAACTGTGTTAAAATTGGAGTTAGATTTTAGCTTGGATTTTATTTAACGTGCGTCTTAAAAAATGTGCACCCCCCCTCGGGATGCAGGATGATATGCAAATAGACCAGGGGTAAAAAAAAGCATGCTAAACAGCTTTTGATATGGAATAGTACCAAACCCAGCACCAGTCACCTTTAAGCACTCCACTAATCACCTTTTCTTTCCTCAGAGTGAATTTCATTTATCATTCCCCACCATCTTTATCAGTCAGCCAGTTTCTAATTCAGTCCACCACCTTGGAGCCCATCCCTAGTGCCCCTCTGTGCAGGACAGCACCAAAACCTTTGCTGAAATGCAAGTAAACAGTATCCCGTGCATGTCCTTGATCCAGTTATCTAGTCACCCAATCAAGGAAAGTGATTAGATTAGTAGGCTTTAGGGATGTGCATTCATTTAAATTGAAATGGGAAAAAGTGATGAATGAATTTTGCAACAGAACCAAAAGAATAAGTTGCCCAAAAATATACAAATTTTTTCTGTTTCATTTGGTTCAGTTCCACTAAAGTCTTTGAGAGAAGCAAATCGGGAGCATTTTTAAAAAAAATCTAGCCAGACAGTATGGAGCCAGACAAGAAAGGAAGCAGTTTTCCAACCAGCCTATACCAGCATGATTTTCTCAATCCACCTTTTTTTTTTAGTTGAAAGCAAAAGCAAACACACAGCATTTTCACTCAGTCCTTCTGTGCTAGACATTGAGAGAGTCTGACATAGGTCATGAATGTCTTTGCTTCAGTATTCAGAATCCTATTAAAATTAACAAAAAGACTTGAGGCGTATGCTGTCAGTCACTAGTTTGGTACACAAAGGGACCTTCGTTTTCAGTTTTTATTTTATTTTGCCTAGGATTTTTAATACTATAACAAAATAAGTCAGTGGAAAAATGATTTTGATAAATCAGTGGAAAAGCCATTTTTCTTCTGGTTTCTTTTTTTCTTCCTAACATTGAAATTCCCAGGCAAAATAAAATAAAAACTGAAAACAAAGGTAATGTTCAGATAAACTGTGCTGCTCTTTCAGGTAAGATGCTGCTGCTTGTCCTCTAGTCTTTAGGACAAGGAAACTGTGCTACTGTGCTTGTTGCCTCACTCTGTACTCTCACGCTAATGTTCAGTAAGTCAGTCAGTGGACAAATTATATGGCTAAAGTTAGTCAGATAGCGTGTCCCGTATATTCAGCAGGATAAATGCCCCGCTGAATATACTTTCCTAAAATTATCTGGCTATAGGTAGCCAGATAATTATAAAACCTAGGCCTAGATTTATCCAAATGCTATAAATGTAGCGAAAATAGCGCCTGCGATAAAAAAGGGCATGGTTAGGATAATCTCCAGCCTACCACATTGCATAGGTAAGTAATGCACAGCGTGTTGCATCAGCGTGTGCGTCATTTTATGTGGCTAGCACTGATTAGTGCGTAGGTGCGTTATTTTTGCAGTTTATATAGCCTGGCTTCCTGCAGCTGCCTCTTTGAGGGTGTGTCAGGCATGGGAGAGAGAAGAGAGGAGAGTGGTTTTGTGGGAGTAGGAACTTTTTCTGATTGGATTAGCTGAGTGCATTGTCTGATTCTGTTGCCATCTATTTCCCTTTACCTTGGTCTTTTGTCTTCTTTGTTGGAGTGAAAGTTTTGGTTTGTTAGTCCAGTTTGTCTGTCTGTCTTTTGGAGTGGAGGAGAGAGGAGGAGTGGTGTTGGTGGAGGAGTGGAGGACTGAGGAGGAGGAGAAGTGGTGGTTGTGAGGAGGAGAGAGGAGGATTGCGCATGAGAGGCAAGTGTAGATGTGAGGAGAGGAGGGGGGAGGAGGCGGGGGAAGAGGCAGGAGGGCGAGGGTAGGATTGTTAGGATTAGGAGTAGGGACAGGAGTAGAGATAGGCAGGAGGGAAGGGATAGGAGGAGGCGGAAGGGCTAAGGCTGACAAGGACCGAGGGAGGAGGATGGCAGGCCAGGGATAGAGAGAGAGGGCAGAGGGGAAGGGAGTGGGGAGTGGGAGTGAGAGTGAGAGTGTGAAAGAGAGGATACCTCTCCGGAAGTGGAAGTAGCACCCCTTTCTGGTAGCCAGACAGCAGGACACTCTCATCTCAGGGCTATCAAGTTCAGTGTTCAGGACAATGAGATGATGATTGCAGGGGTCCTGGAGCATGAGGTCATGCTGTTCGGCAACCGTTCAGCCAAGACCTCGAAAGCAGCCAAGGGCCAGATCTGGTGCAACATAGCCCAGTCCATCTCCAGGCGCAGCAGAGTCCAACGCAGTGGGGAGCAGGTGGCTCACAGGTACCGGGACATCAAGGCACAGTTGAAGGCCAAAGTGGCAAGCAGAAATAAAATATATACGCCAGACCGGAAGAGGAGCCCTTTGTCCCATCATCCTCACACCCATGGAGGAGCACCTTGTTGAAAGGCTGAGACCGGATGTCTTTGAGGGCATGGCCGAGCAGCTGGACATCACGCGAGCTGCAGCTGATAAGTTCACCTCACCTGTAAATGGCCAGGCTACAATAGGTGTACACATCATTTGGCATAAGATGCCCACATTGCTTAAGAGGCAAAGTGCACCTCTGATGCCAAATACAAAACAGATACATGCTGCCATTGGTACTTATACCTTATTCTTTGTTTCCACAGCTCTTACCCACGAAGCTTTTAGTCCCAGCAAGCAAGCACCAGGGACCAGCAGCACACCAACCCTTTTGCAGAAGGCCTTCATGATGGATGCCCAGACCCAGGTGAGTGAGGAGGAGGAGGAGGAGCAGCAGCAGCAACAACCTCAGGAGGCATTTCAGATACTTCAACCCTTGGGTTCACCCAGCCCACTCAATGTGTCCCTCAACATCTGTGGCTTCAGGGAGGAAACCAGCCTCGACTGGGAGCCAGTTGATGAGCCAACCTCAAGCCAGTACACCACACCGCCAGCCTGAAGCACCACGTCCTCAGAGGGAGCAGCCCCCTCATGCCACATTTGGAGCACCAGCCCCGGCAGCAGCACTAGCACCAACAACATCCCTGCCACCAACAGAGGAGTTAATGCACGAGCAGTTGGACCAGCTGGAAAGGAGGCATGGGATACACCTCTGACACATAAGGGCCAAGCTAGTGTGCCTCAGGAGGGCTGTGCACAGGCAGAGCCAGGCCCTGCGAGATCAGACTGCTGTACATATGCAGAGTGTAATGATGCTGGACACAGCAGTCAATAGTATGACCAACGTGCTGACAAATCCTTCAAAGGATCCCTGAGCAGACAACTGAATCTTCCCCAGCATCACTAGAGTCCACACCCTGCATTAGTCCCTGGGCTGACAGATGCCCGAGGGGTAGGCCCCCAAAAGGCATGTCCCCCCCCCCCCCCCCCCCCAAGTGGCAAACCACAACGTGGCAAGGGGCCATGAAGCACCAGTGGCATTGAATGACAAATAAGATGATTTGTTTCAACAATCCTGGGTGGGCCTCACTACAGAGTTCCTGTGCCAGCCAGATGGAAGAAGCCTGCTGCACTTGTCCTCACTACAGAGTTCCTGTGCTGGCCAGCTGAAGGGAAGGTCTACTTTCATCCATTGTGATCCTGCAGTCTAACTCTAAAGCCCTCCTCAATGCTCAGCCAGTACTCCATCCTCCTTGATGTGGCCTCCAGTCACAGTTCAGCTGCTGCCTCTTCTCATCATGTCTCATCTCCTGCTCCTGATGCAGGTGTCTCATCTCATCTCAGCTTGTGCTGCTGTTGCCTCCCTGCTGCTGTGTCTCATCTCACCTCAGCTCATGACGCTGTTCGTTCTGCTTTGCTCCTTTCACGGTACTTGATGTGTTCCTGCCACTGTTGGTGCTGCTTTGCCCCTCTCTTGGTGCCATGAGATGTTCCTGCCTCTGTTTGGACCATTGTTGCCCTCTCATGGTGCCTTGGGGTGTTCCCAGTGCTGGTGGAAGGGTATCCAGTTGCCCTAGGCGATGATGTCATCACATAATCATGATCACGTTCTCTCTCTCTCCGCACACGACAGACAACCCCAGCTCTTCAAAGAAACACATACCCAAAAAGGGAAAATGCCTTCTAGCTGCATGCCTCACTCACGCCACTTCTTATCTCGTCCATCCTTTCAAAATTGCTGCCTTACCGGCTACGCTGCTGCCCTGCCCACTTCCGGTGCCCTAGGCCACTGCCTACCCAGCCTAATGCTTCCGCTGGCCTTGTGTGTCCCTGCCATTGTTGGTGCCCTGTACCCTTCTTCTGGTGCCTTGGGGTATTCCTGCCACTTTTTGTGCAGTTTTGCCTCCCTCATGGTGTATTCAGGTGTCCATGCCTGTGTTTGGGCTATTTTGTCCCTCTCACTGTACCATGGGATGTTCCTGTCACTGTTCCCCATTCTTGGTGTCTTGAAAGGCTGCTCCCTCTGCTGCTGATACCTGCCAGAAAGTTTCATTAAACCTGGCTAGAAAACATCCAGTATTAGGGTCCAAAATAGGATGCATTGTGTCTCCCATTAACTGTAATGGAAATTAATTAAATGAGAGAACAAAATAAACAAATTAACTTGGGAACCAAAATGAATGAAACAAATTCAAATGACAAATGAACCAAAGTAACAAATCAAATCAAAATCTTTTTCTGCTCACATTACCTAGTAGGCATACAGAGGCTGATTTCCATAGGGTTTAGACTTCTAATGTTTGGCTTAGGTTTCTAAATTGGCCCTTTTGAAAATTTAGTGGGGCTGAATCTGTAAATTTAGGCTCCTAGTTTATTAGGTTCCTAAATTTGGGATCTTAAAAAGTGAGTGGCTATAGGTTTGGAGTTAGGGCAGGAAAAAAGTTAAAAGGGTTAGCATGATTTTCAGCACTAGGCACATAACTTAGGGATCTAAATAAAGGCAAATAAATAGTAAGCCTAATTTTAGGATCTTAAATTTAAATGAATTTTCAGTAGGCAAGATTAGGCTCCTAAGTTCAACTGAAAATAGGTGACTAACTATGAAGTTTGTAGCCTTCAGCTGGGTCAAACGTATTTAGAACACAGCTTCAACTTAATCTTCCTAATTAACTCTGCAGTATCCTGGTATCAAAATGTTTTGAGACTCGGGGGAAAAATAACTATAGTTCATTTTAATTCAGTCCCCAGCTGAGCACAACAAATTTCTGTAGCAAAATTTCAAAATAGCTTCCTACAGATGCTTCAGCTTCACTTTACATTCTGGTATGAAACCAACAATTTCTCAACACAGTTCTGTGACTCTCACTCTTTTTGCATGTCAGCTTGGGACTTCACTCAGTTCTATGAAATAACTTAGCAAGTTTCTTACCCAAACTGGGCATAAGAAGTTAAGAACATAAGAATTGCCATACTGGGTCAGACTAAAGGACCATCAAACTCATTATCCTATTTCCAACAGTGGCCAAGACAGGTCCCAAGTACCTGGCAGGATCCCAAGGGGTAGACAGATTCCAAGCTGCTTATCCCAAGAATGAGCAGTGGATTTCTGCAATTCTACCTGAATAATGGTTAATGGACTTTTCCTCCAGGAACTTGTCTAAACCATTTTTAAACGCAGCTAAACTAATAGCTTTCACCACATCCTTTGGCAATGAATTCCAGAGCTTAATTATTCATTGAGTAAAAAAATATTTTCTCTTAGTAGTTTTAAATGTATTACCTAATAACTTCATTGTGTGCCCCTACTCTTTGTACTTTTTGAAAGAGTAAACAACTGATTAATATTTACTCATTCCATTCCACTCATTATTTATAGTCCTCTGTCATATCTCCCCTCAGTTGTCTCTTCTCCAAGTTGAAGAGTCCTAACCTGTTTAGCCTTTCTTCATAGGGGAATTGTTCCATCCCCTTTATCATTGTGGTCACCCTTCTCTGTACATTTTCTAATTCTACTATATCTTTCTTGAGATGTGGTGACTAGATCTGCACACAATACTCAACATGAGGTCGCATCATGGAGCAATACAGAGGCATTATAATATTCTCTGTTTTATTCTCCATTCCTTTCCTAATAATCCCTAGTATTTTATTTGCTTTCTTGGCTGCTGCTGCTGCACACTGTGCAGAACATTTCAAAGTACTTTTAACGATGACACCTAGATCCTTTTCCTGAATAGTGACTCCTAATGTGGAACCTTGCATTCTGTAGCTAAAATTTGAGTTACTCTTCCCTTAGTGCATCACTTTGCACTTGTCCACATTAAATTTCATTTTCCATTTGCGTGCCCAGTCTCCCAGTTTTGTAATTTCTTATAATCCTCTTGTGTTTTAACAACACTGAATAATTTTGTGTCGTCTTCAAATTTGATCACCTCACTAATTGCTCCCATTTCCAGGTTATTTATAAATATATTAAAAAAACAGTGGTCCCAGAACAGATCCCTGGGGCACTCCACTATTCACCTTTTTCTATTGAGAAAATTTGCCATTTAGCCCTACTCTCTGTTTTCTATCTTTTAACCAGTTGGCAATCCACAATAGGACTGCCCTCTATCCCATGACTTTTGAATTTCCTAAGAAGTCTCTCATGAGGGACTTTGTTCAATGCTTTCTGAAAATTCAGATACACTATATAAACAGGCTCACCTTTATCCACTTGTTTATTTACGCCCTCAAAAATGCAAAACATTTGTGAGGCAAGACTTCCCTTGGCTAAATTCATGTTGGCTATGTCCCATTAAACTATGCTTGTCTATATGTTCAGCAATTTCTATGATAGTTTCTACCATTTTGCCTGGCACAGATGACAGACTCACTGGTCTGTAGTTTCCTGGATCATCCCTTTGAACCCTTTTTAAAAATTGGTGTTACATTGGCAACCCTCCATTCTTCAGGTACCATAGATGATGTTATTGATAGTTTATAAATTTCCAATAGCAGATCTGCAATTTCATTTCTCAGTTCTTTCAGTACTCTGGGATGTCTACCATCTGGTCCAAGTGATTTGCTACTCTTTAGTTTGTCAATTTGCCCTAGTACTTCTTCCATGTTCACTGAGATTTGTTTCAGTTCCTCTGAATCATTAACTTTGAATATCATTTCTGGCATGGGTATATCTCTATCAGACAAAAGGAATGTGTGGAAAAAAGAATATATAACTGTTCAGTACATGTCCATAGGTTTATTTATTTAAGCTTCCTGGATAATGAGTGCATGTTGTATTACAAGCGGTTTTCCCTGTTTGCCTTAAATAAATAAACCTATAGACATGTATTGAACAGTTATATATTATTTTTGCCACACATTCCTTTAGCCTGATATTTAACTATATGTGTGTATTGTCTACTCCGTGTTTGTAGTGTGCTTCGCCCATGGGTATATCTCTTACATCTTCCTCAATGAATACGGAAGCAAAGAATTCATTTAGTCTCTCTGCTATGGTTTTATTATCCCTAAGTGCCCCTTTTACCCCTTGATGATCTAATGGTCCAGATGACTCCTGCACAAGCTTTTTACCTCAAATGTACCTGAAAAATTTTCTATTATGAGTTTTTGCTTCTATGGCAAGCTTCTTTTTGACTCTTTGCCTTTCTTATCAATGCTTTCCATCTGACTCGCCAGTGCTTATGCTGTTTCCTATTTTCTTCATTCGGATCTCTTTTCCAGTTCTTGAAAGATGTTCTTTTAGGTATCATAGCCTCTCTCACTTCACCTCACCTTTCATCCATGCTGGTAGTCATTTAGCCTCCCTTCCACCTTTTCTAATGCATGGAACACATCTGGTCTGGACTTTCGAGATGGTATTTTTAAACAATATCCATGCCTGAGCTAAACGCTTAACCTTTGCAGTTGCTCCTTCCAGTGTTTTCCTATCCATTTTCCTCATTTTATCATAGACACTTTTTTGAAAGTTAAATGCTGTCATAGTAGATTTCTTTTTTGTGCTCCCTCCAGTTATTAATTCAAATTTGATAATGTTGTGATTACGGTTGGCAGGTGGCTCCAACACTGTTACCTCTCACACCATATCCTGTGTTCCACTAAGGACCAGGTCTAAAATAGTTTCTCATCTTGTTGGTTCTTGTACCAGCTGCTCCATGAAGCAGTCATTTATTTCATCCAGGAGCTTTACTTCTCTAGAATGTCCTGATGCATCATTTGCCCATCAATACTGGGGTAATTCACATCACCCAGTGTTGCATTGCCTCCCAGGCAGCAGCAGCAGCATTATTTACTCTTCCCTGTTTGTCAATCGCTTTCACACAAAATACTTTTTTTAGGAATTTGCAGGGACCCTTCCCTATGCTGCAAGCTCACGTGGCTGCTCTAGCCAGTTTGTGATTCAAGGATTTTTATAATTACTCACATATAGAGTGAGATTCACGATTCAGCTGTTTTGCTTCGACGGAAGCCGTTTCACCTGATGGAAACCTTTTCCTTCGTATAAGCCTCTGCTTCTGGACACTTCTCAAGCTGTAACTGGTGGCATCTTCCTCTCCATTTCTTCCCCTTTGGTCTCGCTAAGGGAGGAAACCACACTTCCTTCCTCTCTTTTGTTGTTTTACCTGTGCTTGCTGGGTTGGGGGTTGGGACCTAGGCCCGCCCATCTCCCTGAGGTCCCATTCCAGAGCTTTCTTCAGCTTCCCAACCACTAGGCACGGTGGGAGTTGTAGTTTCTTCCTCTTGCATTTGTCCTACTCAGGGGTTCAAGCCGCTCCCTCACGCAGGTTGCCTGGAGTGAAATACCATCTAAGCAGTGACTTTATTTTCAGTCCTTTTTTCGCACCCCTGCGGGATGCAGGGGATGCACTGATTGGTTTATTAGTTTTGTCTGGGAGAGGCTAATTAGCCTTCCTCCCAGCTTATTTGGTTCTAGGCTGAAATAGGCCTACTCTGGGGTTTTCCTTTCTTTTCTGAGGCAACCTTGTACAACTCTCTGGTTCACCTGGAGTCGCCATGGTGATGTCTCTGTCACTAACATAGACGCCTAACATAGGGGCCTAAATTTAGGCGCTTAGCTGTTTTTGAATATTGCCTCCTAGTTTCCAGATCTAAAATAGCCAAATCCAAACTTCGAAATTGTGCATGTGCCAGTGAATCAGACTGATTATATAAATAATTTACTGTAATAATGAGTAACTTTAACTAATTCACAGAAAACAAATAAAAACCCTTCAATTTTAACTAGCAGAATCTCCTCATACAACATGTTCATAGGAAAAAAATTTGTAGCAAAGACATGTTATTCAAAGATGTCTCCCAATTACTCAATTGTACCTGAACTAATCCCATCACCAGTTCATCATATTTCTCTTTGTGTTTGTGCTGAAAGCCAGACAAAGGATTCTTCCAACTCTGCTATTTCACACGAAGTTCTCATTTATCAAATAGCATTCCTTTTTTTTTTTTCTTTCTTTTCAAATATTTGTTTCATTGGTAGTTAAATTATTTCTCATCACCTTTATCTGAATGTACTGTTTTTCATTCAGCTTTCCTTCGGGCTATCTTTGCACCTGGAGTTTGAATTTTCTCACCAAACTCTGCTTACCTGAATGCACCATGATTGCTAATAACTGCAGTATGAAATAGCCAGCCAGAGTAACAGAGAACACTGAAACAAAGCAAGTCAATAATGAACAGGTCTGACTTAGAAATATATATACTGTACAGAGCATGATAACCTTGATATCCTCTTCAACTATTGCTTTTAGATCAGCAGTTCCCGAACCTGTCCTCATGGCCCCATAGTCAGTTTGCTTTTCAGCAAATCACAATGAAGATGCATGAGATATATTTGCAAATATCGGAGACCAGTATGTGCATATTTAGTTCATGCATATTCATTGACGATATCCTGAAAGCCCAACCTTCTGTGAGGTCGCCAGGACAGGATTGGGAACCACCATTTAGATCATATCTTCATTTCCTTTCATTCCAAATATATCCCATTGTAATGGGCTGCATATCCCGCACCGTATACAAAGTGACATGGAAGAATGCATTGGGATACCAGAGGATAAAGTATACAGAAGAAGGCCCCCTCCAGATGGATAAAGAAAACTTGCGTAGGCAAGTGACTGTCAAGTGTTCTGGGGAGTGCTGTCCTTGAATAAGGAAGGGCCAGAATCCCATCGCCAGCCAAAACTATCAGGAGTGGAGATGAGAGCAGGATGGCAAAAAAGGGTTTTCCCAACCTGGCAGTTACAGAAGAAGTGTTGCTATGAAATAAAGGACTGCTTGGAGAAAAGACTTTCTAGTAATGTGCTGAAATTTACTTTGATAACAGGTACTGTGGGAGATTTGTGTGGTGTCAAGTACCAGAGATCAGACATGCTAAGGCCTTGAGGACAGGAATATATCAAAAGCATAACTGACCATAGTTATAGGAATGAAAGTCCAGCTTAAACTGTATATTTTCCTGAGAGAGACAGAGAGAGAGAGGCCTTTATGGAAAATCAGCTAAACGTGATGTCAGAAGAGTTGCAAGAGGTCAAGTCAGCTGACGGGCTGTGAGAAGAGAACACTAACAACAGAACTGGTGGAAGGTCTAGGTGAACTAGGCAACCGTCTTGAGTGCCACAGAGCTGGGGGGAGGTGCAGCAATGGCATATCTTTCTTCCTGCCCTCGGGAAAAGTGGTGTCCCATGAAGACTGCCACAGCCAGCAGGAGCAGCAGGATTATGGTGGTCGTGGGCTAGAGCAGTACCACAGGACATAGTGGCTCAGGCTGTCAGCCAGAGCAGACCAGCAACATGGACCCTCACCATTTTGAGCAGAAGCAGCGGAGTCACATGGCTGTCAGTAGCCAGAGCAATGGGCTGCGGGACCTGAGCAGTAGGCTGCAGCGATGGAGCCTTGCAGCTCTCAGGAGCTGTAGCGGGGGGCCCTGTGGGACACCTCATTGGAAGCTGGAGCAGATTGTCAGGAGGAGAAGGACATTGCCCAGGCAGAGAAGAGTCCTGTTGGTGGCTGGGACTGAAGGAGGAAGCCACTGCTAGTGCTCCCAGGAGGAAGGGGGGAGTGAGTGAGAGAGTCAGTGTGTGTGTGACTGAGCAGGTGTCTGTGTGTGTGCATGTGAGAGAGAGGCTATGTGTCTGTGTGTGTAATTGAGTGTGTGTATGAGAGGAGAAAGTCTGTGTGTGTAATTGAGTGTGTGTATGAGAGGAGAAAGTCTGTGTGTGTAATTGAGGGTGTAAGTGAAAGAGAGATACTTTGTGTGTAACAAGCTCCTTCTCCTCCTGCTAATCCATGATAATCATCGGGAAATCAAATGTTTTCAGGTATGGAGAGTGGGTAAAAAAACTTTTATCTGTATTAGTTTTAATTGTTTGGTCTTATATGATCTGTCTGCTGTTTTGAAACAATTTATTGGTGTTTGACACATTTTTATATGAGTTTTTAATAATTGGATGTTGTTATGTTTGTCAGTTGTTTTCAAATATTTATTCTTTATATTAGTATGATTTTACTATTATTGGCTTATAATTTTTTATGTTTTATGAGTACTGCTGGGGGAATTCTGCACTACTGCTGAATGCAGAATTTGTGCAGAATTCCTCCTTCGCGCAGATTTCCTCCCTCACCTCGCAGATTTCTTCCCTCGTCGCAGCTCCCGCAGATTTAATCGCCGCCACACAGATTTCGTCACAGTTCGCGCCGATTTCCTCCAACACCGGCAAAGGATAAAAAAAAAACGGAAACATGCCGCGCACAGACAGCGACGTCAGGTGGAGCACGGAGAGAGGGGGCATCGCATCGCAGCACAGCACCGGCGGCTCGAGGAGCAAGCAGCAAGGAGGAGAAGAGGGCGAGAGAGAAGGGAGGGGAACAGAGAGGAGGGAGAAAGAGAAAGAGAGAAGGGGGAAAGAGAAAAGAAGGGGGAAGGGGATAGAGAGAGAGAAAAGGGGGAAGAAGAGAGTGAGAGAGAGAAGGAGGGGAACAGAGGGGAGAGGGGAGGGAAGGGAAAGGAGAAAGAGGGAGGGGGAAGGGAGAAAGAGAAGGGGGAAAGAGAGAAAGAAGGGGGAAAAGAGAGGGGGAAAAAGAGAGGGGGAGAAGAGGGAGAGAGAGAGAAGGGAAGTCAGGTGGTGCACGGAGAGTGGGGGCATCGCAGCATACACCGGCGGCTCGAGGTAAGCAAGCAGAAGGAGAAGAGGGAGAGAGAGAAGGGAGGGGAACAGAGGGGAAGGGGACAGAGAAAGAGAGAAGGGGGAAAGAGAGAAAGAAGGGGGGAGAGGGAATGAGAGGGGCTAAAGGAGAGGCTCTGGCCCTGAGAGTGTATGTTTGTTGTGAGCCAGTGGGCAGGTGTCTACCTGGGAGTCTGTGTGTGCGTGTGCGCGTGCGTGTGTGTGTGTGTGTGTGAGACAGTTGTATGTGGAGATACAGAACATGTGTGTGACAGATGGCATTTGAGAGAAGGCATATGTCTGATATCATGTAAGAGAGACAGTGAGCAGGGATACTCAGGTGGAGAGGTTAGCAACAACTGCAGCAGTCCCTGCCAGCTTGGCTCATCTGCCAGCAGCAGCAATTGACATTGCTGGCAAATGAGCCAAGTTGCCAGGGACACTCATTGCACTGAAATGCAGAATAATTTGCAAAAAATATTGTGTTATTTTGAAAAATAAATGTGCAGAATTTTGCAGAATTTAGAAAATGTGTGCGCAGAAATTTCAATTTTTTTGTTGCAGAATTTTTAATTTTTTTTGCGCAGAATTCCCCCAGGAGTATATGAGGAATGGTAACATGTCTGTTTTCCCACTGTTGAACTGCATGACGAGATCAATATTCAAAGTGTGTTCAGCGCTACTTAGCTGCTTAAGTGTAACTTATGCAGCTAAGTGGCGGGCCGTTGAATATGCACCTATGTTCAAAGGCATCACTTAACTGCATACGTTGCGGGTGGGCAGTGAGTGGATCGGGATGGAGCTACTTAACCGCATAACTTATGCAGCCATAGAGCAGATCCAGTTTAGCCGGTTATAACTTATGCTGCTAAGGGTGAAAATAGCCATGCTGCTGAATATACCGTGTAATTTAGCTGGATAAATTATATTCAGCCAAATTACTTAAAGGCCAGCTATGAATATTGACCTCATAGAGTCTGGCTTCTTATATTTACAGCTCAGGTTTCCTCTGCACATTTCTGTTTATACTTTATGGTCTCCTTATTCTGCATTTGCTGTGGGTATGTCTGTGTTCTGCATGTGTAACCAAGGCAAGGTATCCTGCTAGTGTCTGTGAAGGGATCTATAGTAGTCTGATTTGTTCTGTTTTCCTAATAGGAGGTATAAAATTTCCACTCTTGCCTTTTCGTAGGTAGGGATGAAAGGCTTACCATATTGCAATTGAAATTCCGTTTACTCATGGCTTTCTGAGGGCCAAGCCCACACCCAACATGTGTTATAAGGCTTAAAGCCAAGTATCCTTTTTTGTATGGTTTTCTGGTTGGCATCAGAGCAGGCATGCAAATAGGTGATATATCACCTCAAAAGACTGTACTTTGAATGTCCAGCAACAACAATATTGAATTATATTCAGGTACTGTAGTTATTTCCCTAACCCCATGTAAGGGGGTCATTTACTAAGCATTTTTCCCAGAAGGGGAGAAAACCTTTAGTAAATAGGGCTCAAAGTTTGTACCTGAGACAATAGAGAACAAGTTCACAAGGAGCAGCAGTAGCATTTCCACTCTAAATTCTCTGGTTCATAGCCTGCTCTCTAACCACTAGGCTACTCCTCTACTCCTATGCAAAGTCTGTTGTAGTAGATACATGATATTATTTTTATTGTGTATGGGGAGGGTGTGGCTGGATGGGGAATGGGTGCAAGGCTGTAAAGTTCGCATAGGGTATCGAATATCCTTGCACCAGCCCTAACTCACTACACCTGTGAAGAACTCATCAACCTTTGTTGATTCTTTCAGCTGCTCAAAGATGGAAGTTTTATACAGACATCAAGCATATATTTAGTTGTTCTCATGTACCCTGTGTAGCTTATCTGCGACTACATCATTTATCCTCACTGAGAAAAACAGTGACAAGGACTCATAAGAACATAAGAAATTGCCATGCTGAGTCAGACCAAGGGTCCATCAAGCCCAGCATCCTGTTTCCAACAGAGGCCAAACCAGGCCACAAGATCCTGGCAAGTACCCAAACACCAAGAAGATCCCATGCTACTGATGCAATTAATAGCAGTGGCTATTCCCTAAGTAAACTTGATTAGTAGCAGTTGCCAGTTAATGGACTTCTCCTCAAAGAACTTATCCAAATCTTTTTTGAACCCAGATACACTAACTGCACTAACCACATCCTCTGGCAACAAATTCCAGAGCTTAATTGTACATTGAGTGAAAAATAATTTTCTCCAATTAGTCTTAAATGTGCTACTTGCTAACTTCATGGAATGCCCCCTAGTCTCTAAATCCTTTTAAACATTTTATAGGTCAATAATGGAACAGGCTTATCCAGGTAACTTTCAAGTTACCCGGACAAACCCCAAGATTTCAATTTCCTGCTCTATCCCACCAACACTATGTAGATACCACACAAAGAGGATCAATATAAATAATCAATTTATTTGATATATAATGTTCACCTAACAATAAAATCTAACTAACCCACTCATTCATCTCACACATACCCCATATAAAAACATAATGTTCATCAATAAACATGGAAAATCTGTCATATACAGAATATGCAAAACATCAATACAATTTTTGTAATGACATAAATTTTTTACCATTTATACAGTTATATTTCTGCAGATTTCGAAATATGATTAAAGTGCAATCTGTATTTAAAGAGCAATTGCTTTTATTGACCATATAATTAAAGTGCAAATGTTTTTATCCAATTCTATATAGACCCTATCGCATTTTCAACACTAAGTACAAAATACAGAAATATAAGATACAAATATATTTATATTTATTGATTAAACAACATAACAGTATAACAATGTTGATTCACCAATGATCCCATGACAGTATAACGATGTTAGTTCACAAATGATCCTACAAAGATCTTTGTTTCGTCCGACATCTCTCAAAGGCTTCCTCAGGGATGAACTATAACACCAATATAACCTATATCACAACGGGTGCATTTAGAACTCTCATCCACGCGTTGACAATCTTCATACGGAAGAATTATATTATAGCTCATAAATCTCTCAAACTCTGCCCCATTCGGGACTTCATATCTTCAAAAATGCTTCCTGATGTATATAAATCACTTCACTCAATTGGTCATTTCAGATATATTCATGATACTCCATCTGTAGACGAAACGCTTCAACCCACAATATCATCATATGTTGTTCAATAACTTCTTCTCCGAAGGTCTTTCTAAGAACACATCACCCGGAAATGACATCACACCATGTTTGAAAAAAGCGGACAATTGCCCTTTAAATACAGATTGCACTTTAATCATATTTCGAAATCTGCAGAAATATAACTGTATAAATGGTAAAAAATTTATGTCATTACAAAAATTGTATTGATGTTTTGCATATTCTGTATATGACAGATTTTCCATGTTTATTGATGAACATTATGTTTTTATATGGGGTATGTGTGAGATGAATGAGTGGGTTAGTTAGATTTTATTGTTAGATAGGTGAACATTATATATCAAATAAATTGATTATTTATATTGATCCTCTTTGTGTGGTATCTACATAGTGTTTGTCACTAAGAGGTAATTTAGTTGTTTATAACCCGTGTGTGATTATACTATCCCACCAACAAGCATAATTTTATCTGGATAAAATTTAGTCGCATAGAAAGAGGCAGGGTAGGAACCAAAAAGGGGAAGGCTATGGGGTGGAGTTAATACAGGAAACAAAGTAAAGATCTTAGCAATGATTTTCAGCACTAGGCACATAACAGGCTCTTAAATCTAGGCTAATAAATAGCAGGCCTACATTTAGGATCCTCCTTTTAATTTAGGTGAAATTTCCGCTGAAAACGTAGGAATCTAAGCTTGTTTGAAAATCAGTTTCTAACTTAGGTACCTAACCTAGGAGTCTAAATTTAGGGTCTCAGGTTTTGTTTTTTTTTAATAGTGTCTGTGTGAATTTTTAGTATTGATCAGAGAGCGCAGGAGCTTACCCTTTCAGTTCTCTTAAGCTTGTAAAATACAGGCCCAAAGCCCTGGAAGAAGAATCTTAGAAAGAAGAGATAAGAACATAAGAAATTGCCATGCTGGGTCAGACCAAGGGTCCATCAAGCTCAGCATCCTGTTTCCAACAGAGGCCAAACCAGGCCACAAGAACCTGGCAATTACCCAAACACCAAGAAGATCCAATGCTACTGATGCTAGTAATAGCAGTGGCTATTTTCTTAAGTCTACTTGATTAGTAGAAGTTAATGGACTTCTCCTCCAATAACTTATCCAAACTGTTTTTAAACCCAGCTACAATAACTGCACTAACCACATCCTCTGGCAACAAATTCCAGAGCTTTATTGTGCATTGAGTGAAAAAGAATTTTCTCCGATTAGTCTTAAATGTGCCCCCTAATCCTTCTATTATCTGAAAATGTAAATAACAGATTCCCATCTACACGTTCTAGACCTCTCATGATCTTAAACACCTCTATTATATCCCCCCTCAGCCGTCTCTTCTCCAAGCTGAACAGCCCCAACCTCTTCAGCCTTCCTTCACAGGGGAGCTGTTCCATCCCCTTTATCATTTTGGTTGCCCTTCTCTGTACCTTCTCCATTGCAATTATATCATTTTTGAGCCACGGTGACCCAAATTGTACACAGTATTCAAGGTGCGGTCTCACCATGGAGCGATACAGAGGCATTATGACATTTTCCATTTTGTTAACCATTCTCTTCCTAATAATTCCTAACATTCTGTTTGCTTTTTTGACTGCTGCAGCACACTGATTAAGTTCCAGCTCACCCCCAGCAGTTGGCTGCACATCTCCAGAGATTTTTGCAGTTATTTATTCTGTGTAGTTTTTGTTGGACGTTTTTGACCACCCTTCCTATCCAGAGACAGGAGTAAGGAAAGACGTTATCTCGGTCATTTTGATGTCCCCTAGCCTAAGGGATTCCATTGCCAGTCCAGCAGTTGGTGAAGAAGGAGTGAATACCCAACCTGTGCTATCTACCTGGTGAGAGTAGAGAACCTGAGCTACCACTCGGGATGCTCGCAAACAGCTGAAGAGGTGTTCTCAAGGTACAGTTTTACACAGGGAGGCTTGAAATTTTATTCAAGGATAAAGAAAGGACCATTGAGGCGTAGATCCAGGGATCACAGATTAACAAATTTACTACCGGTACTTTTAAATTGCCATAAGGATTTTACCAAAGAGGCTTGTGTAAAGTACAAACCTGTTCATAATAAGAAATGATCTCAGTGCAGTTTTATGTGGGAACAGAGGCACAAGTCCATGCCTGTCTATTGTGCTTAGAAGATAAAAATAGAATGCTAAGAGCGTTGGATGTTATCCTTCCCTTTCACCCTCCCTAAGAGAATTCAACATCTGCGGCAAGAAAAAGAGAGAAAGGAAGTGACAAACATAACTCCAGTATTACATGTGAGCCCTGCAACTTCCTGAAGTTCACCCGAGTTGGGGATTACTTAACTGTTGGGAAATGGGAAAGGAGAGGAGAGGCTGTTGTTCAGGTTTTATTACTTGGAATTTACTGTGGAATGTAACCTCAAAGTGAATCCTGCCAAGACAGAAGCTATGTTTGTGAGACGACAAAGGTCAGATTTTTTTTCCCATTCCTCGTATGGGGGGGGGGGGGGGGGGTGTCCCATCCTACTTAGGTATGACTCTTGATTCTGCATTTGGTTTCTCCACTATGAACCCCCCCCCCCCCCAAGGGAGATGGGGAGAATGAGCATGCTACCCGTAAAGTGAACTGAAGAAGAGAAAAAAAGGGCAATGCAGCTATGAGGCAGGAGCCACCAGACCAAGAAAGCCAGAACAAGATTGAAAAGGTTGCCAGACCTCTTACTGTGAAGATGCTTGAGTGACCATTGAATAGATGAGTCAGAGATTCAGGTAGGGGATTCGCATGTCATAGCCCTCTTGACTACTGCTGATAACTTACAGTGAAACATGACTTTAAAACAAAGGATGGCAAAATCCTAAGTTATAGCACTTGAAAAAGTTTTAAATTATAGAATTCTTACCGAGAGAGGGGATTTGTGAGAGAAATTTACTGAAAAACAGTACTCTCAAACAAATAGACTCTCACCCGGAGTAACAAGGGGAGTCAGAACCTTTGGGTACTTAGTTCTCAGTGCAGAAAAAAAAGGGCCAGGCAGGATAGAATGGCTTATACATATTCTTTTTCCATAATTCTGCCTGGGTCTCAGCCATTTTGCTGAGAAGAGGTGATTCCTTCAGGCTTGATAATAGCAAATGACTGGCCATGAGCTGGAATCATTGAAAGCCAAGATTGATAAGAGCCTGAATCACTAAGGTACAAGTCTAGTGGAGCTGTAAACCCAAGCAAAGCAAAACTGTCCCACCAAGGAAGAGAAGCCTAAGGACAGCGGTGGATTGGGAGGTAGAATTGGGTCCCCCAGGAGGGCGGGGACCCCAGCAGCAGACATAGAGTTGGGTCTCCCAGGAGGATGTGGGCTAAGGTGAAGCTGGGTATCCCAAGAAGGCGTGGACCAGGAGATGGAATTGGGTGCCTCAAGAGGGCGTAGACCAGGAGGAGGAGTCAAGTTCTCCAAGGAGGGCATGGACCTGTCAGTGGGGTAGAAGTGGGGCAGAGGAGATGGCAGCAGTTTAGACACAATGGACCCTTCCCCCCTGACCAGCAATGCCCACTGATCCAGTTGAATCTTTTCACATGGGTGAGACTTGGAAAAGAGGAGGGTAGGGTAATAATAGTAATTGATGAAGTAGGAACACAAGAGGTCCTGCCTATTCTATATGGTGGCACACTGTGGGGAACAACAACTCCAAATGGCCAAATATTAAATGTTGTTGCTATCTTGTAGAAATGTAGTTGCATGGCCTGAGACTAATAACCATGACTAGATAAGTGTGCTGTTTGATATCCTATTAGAAATGTATATAGTCTTGTTAGCCTTATTTGCAGTCCTGTTTCTATTCCTGGAGTGAAGGGAGGGAAATTCCATCTATACCCTGGAGGAGAGGAGGAGCAGGGGTGATATGATACAGACCTTCAGATACTTAAAAGGTTTTAATGATCCATGGTCATCAACAAACCTTTTCCATTGGAAACAATTTAGTGGAACTAGGGGTCACGATTTTAAACCCCAGGGAGGAAGACTTAGAACCAATGTCAGGAAATATTTCTTCACTGAGAGGGTGGTGGATGCCTGGAACGCTCTTCCGGAGGAAGTGGTGAAGACTAAAACTGTGAAAGATTTCAAAGGTGCATGTAATAAACACTGTGGATCCCTAAAAGGCTAGAGGATGGGAATAAATAAAAAAGCTAAACTGGCACAGAGCAGCAGTTACTACTCTTAAGAGAAACATGGGGGTAACCTGCATGGAGCGGCAGTTACTACCTTGGGAAGCTTGTTGGGCAGACTAAATGGACCATTTTGGTCTTTTTCTGCCGTCATTACTATGCTACTATGTTATTGACACCTCCTTTCCCAGGTGGAGGCATCAGGTGCCAAGAACACGAGGCCCGATGGAGTTTGCCCTAAGTAACCTCCCACCAGGTCAGTCCTGGATCCAGGAATGCCCTGCGAAATAAGTGGTCAAGGGAATATTACACTCATGTTTCTAATCTTACAGAAATCATATTTCTTCATTAGACAGCTCCAACCATTTTTTAGATGCCAGAGACTTGAAACTTTAAACTCACATTTTGATATTTAGCAGAATTGATTATTGTAATTCCTTATTTCATAGCCTAACATCTAACAAAATCAGGCAATTACAAACTGTTCAGAATGCAGCTACTAAGGTAATCTTCAATAAAAGAAAATTTGATCATGTACCTCCTCTTCTGTATAACCTTCATTGGTTTTCTGTTTCTTTCTGTGTACAGTCCACAATAGAAACTTTGACTTTTAAGGCCTTCCAATTCAGAACCCCGTTCTAATTATAGCACCTTAATATCCATCATCTACACTTTGATCTTCACATCAAGAACTTCTGACTCTCCCAACCCATCCATGATAAATCAAGTTACACTGTACACGGTAGATTTGTTTTTCTTGGCTGGCACCTAGTTTTTTGAACACTCTGCCACTACAATTACATTGTGAGAAAGACTACTTGAAATTTAGGAAGGCTTTTAAAGCTTTTCTTTTTTCCAGTGCCTTCGCTGACTTTTTAAACCTGTTTTATTTCAAATGGCTATTGTTATAATTAGTGCTATTCTGTTTGAATTTGTTTGTATACTAAATCTGTTTTATTTGATTGTATTTTTCCTGAAGTATTTGTCTACTTTTGTTTTAGGATTATATTATATAGTCTGTCCTTCCATGTTTCCTGGTTTATTTAACTAATATTTTTTTCTCTTTTGGTTTTATCTGTTTTTACATTTATTTTATAATGTTTATATTTTATTCTGTATAATTATTACTATTATAATATACATAGCTTTGATTTATTTATAAGAAATGCAATTCATCAAGAAATAAATTGGAATTGGAATGAGTGATTCATGTACTCTATGTTGTTCGTGTGGACCCTTGGACCGAGGTGAAGTTGACGCCACCTGCAGGAAGGAGCCCTGCAGGCCATCATTTTCAGCAGGCGAAGCTGGCTGGAGCAGAGGCCCAACAGGAACTTCACCAATACCAACCAACGTTCCCCGGGTTGGATATTGGTTGGGTGCCGGGGCTGGCTGGACTTAGGCACAGGCCTCTGGTAGATGAAGACTCTGTCGAGGAAGGGCGGTCAGCTGAAGAAGAAAACAGTACGGGCCAAGGTCAGGTCAGGCAGCAGACAGCAGAGTCGAAGATAGAAGGTAGTTGGGGCAGGTGGCAGGCAACAGAGTCAAGGACAAACCGTGGTTGTGGCAGGCGGCAGACAGCAGAGTCAAGAACAAACTGTGGTCATAACAGGCAGCAGACAGCAGAGTCGAAGTGGAGGTCCAAGGTCAGCTAAAGAATCAATCCAAGATGAGGGGTAGATGAGGCAAGAAGGAAAAACAGCAGGAACCAGGAGACAAGGATGGACCGTAGAAACAAGGCAGAAGCAGGAACAGTGAGGCAACTAAATACTTCCTGGAGTCGACCTGTTGCCAAGGAGCCTGAGGCTGGTCCAGGCTGCCCTTAAATATGAAAGCATGGTGATGTCATCGGCAGGTGCAGTGGTGGCGTTCCCGCTGCAGGTCCTTTAAATGCAGAGAAGTTGCGCGTGTGCTCAGAGCGGCTTCCCCAGCGCAGCATAGCTTGGACTGTGCAGTGGCCTGCCATGTCTTCAGAGCCTTCGCAGTGTCGGCAGTTCCTGCTCCATCCAGGCCAGAGGTGAGGGGTGGCCAACTGCAGGACGAGCCCGCGGCCGGCCTAGTGCAACTCTCTACTTGCAGTCAGGAAATGAAATTTATAATTGATACTGGAATGTTGTCAGGTTGCCTGCTGCAGAAGTACTCAAGAGTATGGGAAGATTCAGGTACGGTTGGATCCCATTAGGAGATTGGAGCAGAATCAAGAATGCAGCAGGGCTGGAATGCAGTAAGGATGCCCATTCGTTTAAAATTAATGTGCATTCCAAAATGAATGGGACTCTTTCATTTGTGGGGCCCCTGAAATGAATGGAGGGTCCCACAAATTAAACAAATCCTAGATGTTCCATTTGTTTCATCCCCCATTCATGCTTGCTGATTTTCTTTTGAAGAGTTCCAGTGGTGACATTCCTGAATACTCATGGACACACAGTCTTGGGTATTGTTGCTACTAGGTATTTTCTTGTGGTGACTGCAGGGGAAAATGGGATTTGTTCTCACAAGTATTACACTTTATGTTCTATGAAAGCATGAACTGAGGCATGGCTGCTTATATTCCCACCATACTGAAGGATGAGCCACATCTATTGTCTTTGCATGTAGGCTAATCACAGACATCTCTTGCTAGCCAGCCCTTACTATAATGGGCTGATGAAACCCATGCCAAGTTCATCTCAACCAGAGTAGGCAGAGCAGAGCTTCAGTGTGAACCTGTTTATGGGGGCACAACCCCAATAATCAAAGCCTTTTCCACATTGTTCAGTCTTACAATGATTTCCGTACAGGACTTAGTGCTAACCTCTATTGACTACTATAATTTCCTCTTTATTGGCTTTCCTCAGAACTCACTTAGATCATTGCAATTAGCACAAAATGCTAGATTCCTTATTAATATACAAACACATAAACATACTACACCTATCTCAGAGTCCCTACATTGGCTACCAGTCAAATCACGAATAACAAATACAGTCCTAGCTCTGGTACATAACCTCCTTCATAATGTCACTAGTCCCTGGGTCCACTCAAGTCTACACTTTTATTTTTTTTATATTTAACATTTTTTATTATAAAGTATAATGTAAAGCTTAGAAACAGTATATTAAATAGAGATGAGAATAGCAGTACAAACATATAGGCCAATACAGAACTTTTGTGTTGCCTCCTAAGTATAAAATACATAACATTTCCAGTGCAATATCTTTTCCTCAGGTGAACAGATATCCATATATAGAATTGCCATTTCCCACTCTTCCCTAGTAATCCCCCTCTACCCCCCTCTTCCCCCCTCCCCTTGCCATTTCTCAGAACCTCCTCATACTATCAGTTACGCTATTCCATCTGTGCTATGTATTGAATCAGCGGTGTCCACATCCTATAAAATTTGCGTATGGTATCCTGCCTATGGGCGGTTAATTTCTCCATATAATGTATTTGTCTTAATTTGCCGTAGAGCTGCGTGAGTGTGGGTGGGTTCGTACATTTCCACTGAGCGGCGATCACTAGTCTGACAGCAGTAGTAAGATAATAAAACATTTTTTGTTTTTCATCATCTAGATCTGGATAGGGGAGTCCGAGTAATCAGAACTCCGCTTGTAAGGGAACCTGAACTCCCCACACTTTATCCACCAATCCTTGACAAGCACTCCAAAACCCCTGCAGCTTAGGACATTGCCACCACATATGCCAATAGGTACCTCTCTGGGAACACTGTCGCCAGCAATTAGGTGAGCGGTCTGGGCACCATTTGACCACTCTCACTGGGGAATAATGCCAAGTCTACACTTGTATACACCTACACAAAATCTCAGATCAGCTAATAAATTTCTCCTCAACACTCCAGCTGCTAAACATGCCAGACTAGCAATAGTACGGAAAAGGGCTTTCTCCATTGCAAGTCCAAAACTTGAAATTCAGTCCTGCTAGAAATACACACTATATCATGTCACAAGGAATTCAAGAAAGCAAAAAAAAACGTATCTATTTACTCAGACTTTCCAAGCTGGAAATTAATTTACCCTTAGCAGAGAGTGTTGTTGACTTTAATTACGAAATTTCTTTTAAATTGTAAAATGTCATCTTTTGTTTCTCGTTTTACATTATGCATATTCTCTCATGTAACCCGCCCTGAACCTTGGAAAGCATGGGATAGAAGTAATCTCAAATAAATAGATAAATAAATACTTGTCCCATAAATGTAGAAATGTAGATGATCTCACTGATCTCATCCTCGAAGTATATGCATAGTCACTCTGTATGGTTCTACCTTTAGCAGTTTGCTTGAATGGCAAATAGCTCCAGAGGCTGCTAAGGATTCAGGCAGATAGCTTTCATTAATGCAAAGAATCATTTGTAATGAGATGATCCATGTCAGTGAGTACATTCAAGTAAACACAGAACATGTGACCATGTAGAGACCCAGTTAATATTCATCTGCCTCTGGGCTGTTCAAACCTGCAATTGTGAAATACCCACTACAGCTGTCATTTGTGAGAATTCTGTGGTACAGGCCATCATCTGATAGCTACCACTAGAGCTGGCACCTGCGGGAAGGCCATGGTATGGGCCATCATCTCACAACACCCACTACAGCTGTCACCTGTGGGAAGGATGCAGCATGGGTCATCCTCTCATAATACCTGCTATAGCTGTCACTCCTGGGAAAGCCAATGCTACCGGCCATCGTTTTGCAACACTCACTTCAGCTGTCACCATAGGAAATCTGTGGAATGAGCCACCATCTGGTAATCCCTTCTACAGCTGTAACCCATGGGAAAGACGAGCTATGGGCTGTCATCTCACAGCACTGGCTACAACAGTCTTCTATGGAAAAGCTGCTATATGGGCCATCATTGCTGACTTCTAATTTTTTTTGTTCCAGCTCAGCTCATACTAAATTAAAGCTACAACTCCCCTGCACAGCTTACTCTCTGCATTATGCGCTTATACTTACCATTCCACAGAAATACACTGGATGGGCACGCATGGTGCGTCAGGGTAAGAGGGCAAATACATTTTTTTTTAATCCAGCAGTTTCCTCCTGCTTCTTTGTGCTTCTTTTTTTTTTTGTCAAAATAATTTTTATTAAAGAGCAACACAGGGATAATCAAAACCAGACTTCGGGGAAAAGGAAGTACAGTGGGAGTCCAATAGTAACACCATGGTTCAATATCAGAGCAATCTCCCAACATAACAAAGTCGACTGTAACAAAACCCCGTGTACTCTCCTTTTAAGGTCCTTCGGACCAAGCTAAACAAATTAAATTCAACCATAACCCACCGTCCAGTCACATCACAGACAACCACAGACATTCCTCACACCACTCACCACCCCCACCCCACCCCGTCCCTGGGAGACAACCCCTCCATAATAAACATTGCCAAACATTTGTTGAAAATAGATTTCAAATGCCTGAACCAAGTTCAATCCCCATCATATCTTACAGTGAACTCAGGGCAAGTGTCCAGGCAGCCGGCCGTCCAGGAGTTGCTAGAGTTCCACTCACTTCCAGGAAGAATGATATCCAGAGGCAGCTAAAGTGGATTGGAGATCCAACGGCAAAAGGGCATAACAAGTAGACCAACAAGACTGGTAGATCAAGTCCCGTTCCTTCTCATTATTCAGGGCGACCAGCCGCTCCATTTGCATTGAAAAGGCCAGTCGTCCAAACCAAGCCCGCAGATTAGGCGGCGTGTCTGGTGTTATCCAATCAGCTAAGATCGTTCAGCATGCCAGCAATATTGCAGTATGCCCAAATTTATCCGACAACTTATAAGAAGGGAGAGCACCCCTTAATCCCGAAAGAAGTAACTTGCCCGTCCAACCAATAGAGGAGCCCATGCATTGGGCAACTACTGCAAGCACCTTCGTCCGAAATGCTTTTAGAACAGGGCAAGTAAACAACCTATGTGCCAAAGTACCCGTCGCTTGATGACATTTAATACATTTAGGGGAGGGTAACTTCCCCATCTGGCAGCGGCGAACATCGTCGCAAAAAATGTGATTCAAAAGCTTGAATTGTAGCTCTTGAAGAGAGAGGTCCGGTTGGCTTTTGGGCATAAGCTTGAAACATGAAAGCAAGTATGGAGTAGTGATAGTCATGGCCCACGCCTCGGTCCAGTACCGGGCTAAAGAAGCCACATGCGGCATAGAACAATAGGTTCTGCCAAACTCACACCAGCCTTTAATAGTGTTACATTTTAGGGCCCCATCAAAGAAACGTTGTGTGAAAGCTGACTCCTGACGGAAGGACTCCTCAGTGCAGTGAAAGGATTGGAGGTAATGACGGGTTTGCAAGTATGCATAAAAATGTTTGGCTGGTAAATCATAGTCTCTGGCCAAAGATGCGAAATCATGTACTGTTGGCGAGTCATTAACATAAAAGTGAAAAATGAATGCCAAACCTTTCTGCAGCCAGGCATCAAAAAGAAAATGGTTGATGCGGCCTGGGGGAAAATCCAGGTTACCCATTAAGGCCATGAAGAGAGATGGAAGTCCAGCCACTCCCCCTAGTGACCACAACCAGCGCCAAGCCTGACGACATGGCTGCACCAAACTGCGGGGGATAGTTAAGGTCCGATAAGCCGCAGGGCTGGCCAGGATCAGGTACAAAGGGGACCATGGGGCGACCATACTAATAACCAGGCCATCTTCACAATATGCATACTCATCAAGGAGCCATTCCCCCACATATCTGAGTTGGCAGGCAACGTTGTATAACCGAACATCCGGTAGGCCAAGGCCCCCCTCCCCTCTGAGACATCAACACCTGATAGCGTAACCTCGCTTTCTTCCTTGCCCACAGAAATTTTTGAAAGGAAGACTGCAACCACCGTATATCTCTGTTTGTAAGCCAGCAGGGCAACATATGCAATTTATAAAGCAGCTTAGGCTTGAGCACCATCTTAAGGAGGGCGCTTCTGCCAAAAAGGGAAAGAGGTAAAGTGCGCCAAGCTTTGAGTTGAGCATCCAATTCTGCTAATGTGTTTGTTATATTCAGGGCATAAAGATCAAGAGGATCTCGGGAGATCCAAACCCCCAAGTATTTCATTTTATTTTGAGCCTACGTAAACGGGAACCCTCCCGGCCAAATGTGTTGCACTCCGGGGTCCAGGACAAGTGCCTCCGATTTGGAAAAATTAATAGTCAGGCCTGTAATGGATTGAAAAACATGAAAACATTGAATAATAACAGGGATGCTAGTCTGGGGTTGCCCCACAAACAGCAGGATATCATCAGCGAACAGTGCTAATTTCAGCTGATGACGGCCGATGTGGATGCCCTGGAAACCATCCTCCAATCGTAACTTGATAGCCAGAGGCTCTATGGCTAATACAAATACAAAGGAGACAAGGGGCATCCCTGACGCACCCCACATAAAATAGGGAAAGATTCCGACAAGGTACCATTGATAAGTAACCGGGCACTGGGACTAGCATACAGTGCCTGCAGCCAAGATAGAAAGGCGCCCAATATTCCATATTCTTGTAGAGCCCAAAACAAATAGTCCCATGAAAGGGAATCAAAGGCTTTCTCGGCATCCAAGCTCAACACCAGGGCCTCAGTCCGAGGATGAAAATTTAAAAGGCCAATCAGGCGCCTCACATTTTTAACGCCCTGGCGCCCTTTAATAAAGCCTGTTTGGTCGCTATGAATCACAGACGGCAAAAGAAGACTTAATCTGGCCGCCAGCACTGCCGCCAGTATTTTAAATCCCCACTGATGAGAGATATGGGCCTATATGAGCCCACTTCTTGCGAATCTTTCCCAGGTTTAGGGAGTAACACGATAGTGGATTGATTTTCCATGGGTGTAACTGGGGTCCCCTGAACTAAACCATTATAATATGGTCGCAGCGCTGGCAAAATGGGAAATTTAAAAATCTTATAGAACTCTGGCCCGAGGCCATCTGGGCCAGCCGCCTTTCCCAATTTAAGGCCATGTATAATGGCATGGATTTCAGAATCAGTTATAGGCATATTTAACGAAAGGAGCTGCGCCTCAGTGATCTTTGGCCAAGGAAAGCTAGAAAAGAAAGACTCTCTGGAGGGGAGATGACTAGCCTTTTTCCCATAAAGCCCGCTGTAATAGTCAAGGAAACGGGCTGTAATGGCTGTAGAGGTTGTCTGGCTGGTCCCATTTCTATCTTTAATACTAGTGATAAGAGATTTGGGGCCCCGTGCTCTAACCAAACTAGCCAACATTTTACTAGGCCGATTACCATATCTGTACAACTGATATTTATAATATCTCATAGATTTGGATGCTCGTTGGAACAATAGCGCTTGCAGTATTTCCTCAATTCCTCTACTTCACGTTTGCTAAGCTCCGACATTGTGTTAATATGCCTGATTTGCGCTTGTTTCAGTTCCTCTGTTAGCTTAAGAATCTCAGCGTTACGTTTCTTATTCTGGGTAGCAACATAGGCTATAATGTGGCCCCGCATAACTACCTTTCCGGCCTCCCACAAAACCCGTGGCATAATACCAGGTGTGTTATTATGAAGCATATAATCTTCCCAGCGGTCTGTAAGGAAGTGGGAGAACTCCTTATCCAAAAACAAGCCCGGAGACATGCGCCAAGAAAAAGGAGCTCTAGGCAAGCACCCAAATGACACCGTGACAGAGACTGGCGTATGATCCGATAGGGCAAACGTGCCTATGGTAGCGGTTGTCACCCTGGGGAACAGGAACTCCGAAATCAAAAAGTAGTCCAAACGGGAATAAGACCCGTGAGGATGAGAAAAAAATGTGTAGTCCTGTTCTCCCGGGTGCAATGCCCTCCATATGTCCAGCAGGCGCAGTTCCTGGCATAAAAAGTTGGGACCTTTATGCATATCATTAGGTTCTATGGGTTTAGTAGGTTTGCAGTTTTCCAACTTATTGGCTACCATATTAAAGTCCCCTCCTACCAGCAATGCACATTCCGTAAGTTCACCTAAGATCCCCAGGAGACAAGTAAAAAATGCATGCTGATATACGTTAGGAGCATATACGTTACATAAGGCCACTCTTTGCTGGTTACACAATCCTTGGACTATAACATAGCGACCCTCAGGGTCTTTCCATACTCTTTCTGATTGAAAAGGCAGTTGTTTATGAATTAATATAGCCACCCCTCGCTTTTGGGATGAGTACGAGGAGAAAAAACACTGCCCCACCCATTCTCTCTGTAGCTTGGAATATTTACTCGCTGACAATTGGGTCTCTTGAAGAAACACAACCTGCGACCCCATGCGTTTGAAAGCCATTAATAGTTTCTTCCGTTTGATAGGGGAGTGTATGCCATCTACATTAAGAGATGTGCATTTTACCGTGGCCATAACAAGGGTTACTTAACGAGCATCACCAAGAGGATGCACCGAATTGGTTGCGACAATAAGGGATCCTGAGGCTCCCCAGCCTAAGCCACCGGGATCAAAGGGAAAAAACAGCAAAGGACATAGGCCATTAGCCATAAAAAACTGCCTTAGTACCATCTTGAGAGGAATGTCACCCAGGGTTTCCACCCTCCCCCACCCCGACCCCAACAAACCTAACTTCTCACCCCTAACACAACATTCATACCAAACATGCCATATCCATATCAACCCACTTACCCACAGAACCCACAACACAATCACTTGCCCCAAGAGGCTCACAGCCACTCCCCCCCCCCCTCCACCTCTGGAGCAATGGAGAGAGGAACTCCCCTCTAGACCCCCCACGCCCCCCCCCCCCCCCCGACACAACTACTGAACATTTTCAAACTGTCAAACTAGATCAACAGCACTTTGGGATCATTATGGAGCCCCGCGGACCCCCAGACCAGAGGACCCCAACACTCCAGCTTCACTTCAACGCCATGGGTATCATGGCAAAGTCAGGCCAGAACAATTTCCCGTGATCAAAACTTAAGATTCGTCCCTTTGATCAGCCAATGCAGGGAAAGATTCATAAACAGGAACCAGAGTCATCAACAAACCACCCCTTCGAAGATAACGAAGAAGGCGCCTCTACGATGACTAGCTGTTATTCTCCCCCTGCAGCAGGCAAGGTAGCTATAAACTGGTTCGCAGCATCCCTAGAGGTGAAGAGGAGAACTTTGTTATCGTGGAAGGCACGCAGCTTGGCTGGATAAAGGAGCCCAAATTTGATGCCCCTCTTATGTAACTCAGTACACGCCAGAGACATACTCTTTCGCTGTGCTGTCGTCGCTGAGAAATCATTGAAAAGAAGTATCTTATGGCCCTGGAATTCCATAGATGCCTGTTGTCTGGAAGCCCGCATGATCTGTGTTTTATGCGTTCAGTTCAGGATTTTTGCTACCACCGGTCTGGGCCTAACCGCTCCCTCTCGCAATATACCAATGTGATGAACCCGCTCACAAACCATTGGTACCGTGGAAAACTCCAGGCCCAACTGCCTCGGCAGCCAATCTTCCACAAATTCTGATAACCCACTGTCCTTGACTGACTCAGGGATCCCGATGATACATATGTTATTCCTCCGACTTCTGTCTTCTAAATCCTCAATTTTTGCCAACAAGTCTCGTTGGGTGGCTTGTAGCGCTACCATATTATGCTCCGACTCACCCAACCGCTCCCCATGGGCGGACAGGACATGTTCCACTTCATCCAGCCGTTTCGTCTGACCTTCCAAGGCTGATTTGATGTCGTCCATGGATGCCTGTATTTTAGTGAGGCGGAGGTCTAGGGCTGCTGTGACACTTTGAGAGATTTGAAGAAGAGCCTCTGCAGACAGCAAGTCAAGAACCTTGGCACCTACAGGGGCCTCCGCCATCGTAGCAACTGGGGTGCGGGACCAGCAGACGACACTCTTCCGCTCACTCCTCTGTCGCATCACCCCCCCTCCGACCAGTAGAGAGACCCCTGGGCAGCAGTACAACCACCAGGTGCGGAACGTACACTAATGAGATGTCTGAGAAAGAGAATTCCAAGTAGCCAGCGGAATGTCACAGTGAAGTCTGGGAATACAGTATGAGATGTCTGAGAAAAAGAGTTCCAAGTAGTCAATAACAGGTAACAGCGAGTGTTGGGAATGCAGCAGGAGATATCTGAGGAAGAGAATGCCAAGTAGCCAGCAGTATGTCACAGTGAAATCTGGGAGTGCAGTATGAGACGTCTGAGAAAGAGAGTTCCAAGTATTCAATAACAGGCAACAGTGAATTCCAGGAGTGTAGTAGGAGATATCTGAGAGAGAGAATTCCACGTAACTAGCGGGATATGACAGTGAAACTGGACAGCCACCACCGTTGGAGTAATAGCAGTCGAGGCCGGGCCGCAAACCGGGGCAGGGCAGAGAACCTCCAGGGAACATGAAATAATTCAGTCCAACCATACTCCACACCAGAAAAAAGAAGAGGAGGAAGGGCCCAGGAGGTAACAGCGCCCGGAGTGTTAAACAATAAAGGCAGTCTCAGAGATCCAGATCCAGCCTGCGCTCCCCAGCAGGCTCAGCCACCATACCTCGTGGTCACAGAGCCCTCTTGGTCCAGCAGCTGTCCCTGCAAGTCACTGGTCCCCCAGACACACTGACAGGTCCTCTGACCCTCCGGAAGGCATTTTTGGGGTCTCTTCTGCGAAAACACTGCTGGGCCACGTTGTTTCGGCTGCTAATCGAGCAAGCCGTGCAGCATGGCGGCCGCCATCTTGGCCGCGCCGCAGCAGCTCCGCTCCCGGACCAAATCCATCTGCAGCCAGCACCCTCAAACTTAATATCGACAGCCTCGGGGCCCCATCAATTTCCTAAGGTCCCCGAGGCAAAGGCTGTTCAAAGTGCCGTCAATCCGAGGGTTATCGGGGGGAGGGACCCGCGGGGGACCGCAGAGCTCAAGTTTTCTCTGCCAGTCGCGGTGACATCATCATCGGAAGTCCCCGTTCTTACTGCTTCTTTGTGCTTCTAATTCAATCAGAACTCCTCTCAACTTACTTTAGTGAAATCATAACTTAACTTTAGTCCACTTATTGCAATGACAGTTGCTGGCTGGGGTCCATGCACCAGGGCTTCTTCCAAAACCGTAGGGTTCTGAATCTGGCCACTACATATCAAGATTGTGCAATGACTGTGACCCTCCCCCCCCCCCCCCGAAGCTGTGAACATTTCCTCCACAGAAGCCCCATCCCTGGCCAGTCCAAACAGTGGAAGACTCAAACTGGCAATCAAATCCATACCATCTGCACTGCCACTGAGCCACGGGGCCAGCCCCAGACAAAATATTCATTAAAATCTGTTTTATGGTCTGACCCAGTGGCTCACTTGTAGACTTGCATGCTGCCACATGGGAAATCTGGATTTATTTCCTGAGCCCATAGTCTGGTCCTTGGGCTAGGAATGATGCCAAGCTGGCATTTACTGTCTCGTTGAAGGGGGGAGTCCTAGCCATGACTCAACAACAAAACATTGCTATGATAGCTGGGATGGAGGCATGATCAAAGGTTTCTGCTTCAGGGGCTGGTTCCAGTTGAACTAGAAGCCCAACAGAAAACTGTCAGGCCAAAAAGAAGAAAATTGGTTTAGCTTGTCAATGAGTTAACTGCCAACTGAGGGAGCCATGTAGGGTTGTGTGAGCAGCTGAATTTTACCTTGGCTGCTTCTAATTAATTAGCCTGTGCCTGGCCTACGAAGAAGAAGAAATATTTGTTTGCCCAATGTGGCAATGCTTCTGCAAAATGAGCTAGTTATCTTTTACCCTTTATATATGTTTTTGGGGGAAGTGGGAAGAGTGGGGATGGGCAAAACACTTCTGTGGTTTGGAAGGAGCAATTTTCTTTCCCAAAAAATCTGATAACTTGAGAAGCTGCATGAGACAGAGGTTACGAAGTTCCTTCATTGGCTCTGACTACATCACCTGGAGTCGATGTTTGCCATCATCAATATACATATATGTATGTATGGCCTATCGGCTGTGCTTTTTAATGTACAGTGTATCTGCTGCCTGTCTGCATATTTCTGGCTGGATTGGTCTATGTTACTGTGTATTGCAGACGATATCAAATTCTTTTTTCCGATGCATGCCATTTGGTTAACATTAAATATGTCACATTTTATTTAACCACAATCAAACAATAGCTTTCTCATAACAGATTATATTAAATCTCAAAAAAACAGAGGCAATAATTCTTGGCAGACAGTTTGACACAGACTTTTACTCTGAATTCTTGTTTGAGGGTCATTCCATTCAAATTGTTCAATATGCCCGTAGTTTTTATGTTTTCATTCAGCTATTTTATGTGTTTTTGGATCTCCTTATAGAGTCCTGTCTGTTCATGTAGTGTATTTTTTATTTTATTATGAATGTTTTATCATAAGCCATTGCGGGCTTCAGTATCAGCAGCCTATAAATGTAAATTAAGAAATAAAATAAATAAATAAATCTAGAAGTAATAATCAAGTCCAACCTGTCCATGAAGAGGACATCAGGATGATTAAATCTTCACTGTTTAAACAGCACATGCTTCAACGATTTTCTTCTTATCCTGCAAACATTGGTGGTATCCAGTCTTGATTACTGCAATTCTGTTTACATATGCTTACCAGCCTCTACATTAAGACCACTACAGATCATACTGAACTCAGCAGCTCAAGTTCTCACTAATTCTGGTAGAAGAGAACATATCACAACCATTCTGAAATCGCTCCACTGGTTACTGATCCAATGGAGAAACAAATATAAGGTCTGTTCCATCATAAAACAAGACATCAATAAGCATAATCAATAAAAAAATAAAACATTTCAAGAACAAATGTGTTGACAGATCGAATAAAGAATTGCTAGCATGTGTAATTCAGTTCTCTGGGAAAACAAGCTTAAAGAAGTGAGTCTTAAGTAGTAATTTAAATGTTTTCTGTGCAAAAGATTAATTGTAAACACTGCAGTAGTGAGCTCCACAAACAGGGACCCACAATAGATAAGGCACAGTCACGAACCTCACCAAGGTGTGCTTTCCAGATAGATGGTACTTCAAGTAGTCCGCAGTTGGATGAGCATAAAGATCTTTGAGGATGGTATACTCGGAGAGTAGAATTTAACACAGAGACTGCTTCATATTAATATGCAATTGATGTCTTGTTTTATAATGTCCATTATATGTTACTATGTTCATTTTTTATTGTAACCCACTGCGAACAAAGGGATAGTTGGGATATAAATGTTTTCTATATTACTCAAATGTAAACCAGCATTCATGTACCATCTACAAGACATGTTATAGTTACATCAAAACTTTATTTAGAATAATGAAAACTCTCACAAAGTTTAAAATATACGGAACAACTATCAATATATAAATAATTGACATATTGCTTGACAATATAGCTAAATGCATACAATTTAAAAAAAACCTTGGCAGATATTATATATAGATGGGGAAAAATATTGCTCCACAAGATGCACACATCCCACACACACACCAGTTGCTGGTTAATACACCATCAGTCTTCAATGTAAATAATTACTATCTCCTACATGGTTGAAAAATACAGTGGATACAAGTTACTACACTATGGGCTGGATTTTAAGAGGTATGCGCGGGCGTACATTTGTGCGCGCAACCCGGCGCGCACAAATGTACACTTGATTTTATAACATGCGCGCACAGCCGCAGGCATGTTATAAAATCCGGGGTCGGCACGCGCAAGGGGGTGTACACTTGTGCACCTTGCGCGCACCAAGCCCTAGGGGAGCCCTGATGGCTTTCCCTGTTCCCTCCGAGGCCACTCCAAAATCGAAATCGGAGCGGCCTCGGAGGGAACTTTCCTTCTGCCCCCCCACCTTCCCCTCCCTTCCCCTACCTAACCCGCCCCCCAGTCCTATCTAAAACCCTCCCCTCACTTTTATTTAATAAGTTGCGCCTGCCTCTGGGCAGGCATAGGTTGAGCGCGCCGGCCAAGTGCTGGAGCGCGATCCCCCAGCACGGCCGCTGTACCGGATGCCTTGGTCCCGCCCCACCCCTTTCACAAAGCCCTGGGACATACATGCGTTCCAGGGCTTGTGCGCGTCGCTGGGCCTATTCAAAATAGGCTTGGCGCGCATAACCCTTTGAAAATCTGGCCCCATATGTGGCAAACTAATGCATATATTCAAAACATACAGTAACCATTTAAGTACAATATAATATATATGTTGAAATTATTGAGTATAAATGTTTTTACATGATGCAGTGTTGAAATTCTGCTGTGAAGGTTAAGGCAATATACAATGGGGGCTTTCAGAGTATCCAATGTTATGCATACACTCTGCACCTGACAGTGAAGAGATGGTACGTCAATTCACCTGGCACACCCACACAAGCCCAAACCACCTGGAAGAGGTCTTGGAGGGGGCCCTTTGAAGGGGGATACTGTTGCGTCCGTTGGACGCAGACGGCTGTGATCACTTTGCCTTACCTCTTTTCTTCCTTTTTCTCTCTCCTTGGGCCAGATGGCTGCCTCCGCCATTGGTCTGAGCACTGGAGCTCTACACTCAGAATCTATTTCTTTTCTAGTATTGGAAAAAGCCATATATCCGGTGGTATTGGGGCTGCCGTGGCTTCAAGACCATATGCCACAATTTAATTGGGCTACCATGGAACTGTCCTGGTGGGAACCAGACTGTCATGTTCAGTGTCTCGCGGAAGTTTCACCACTCATCTGTATGCCCACTACCCCATCATTACCTGGCTTACCTCCACAATACGCTTCCTTCCAGGATGTTTTCTCAAAGCAAGCAGCTGATGTCCTTCCACCACACAGAGAGTTTGACTGTGCCATAAATCTGAAGCCAAATTCAGAACTTCCCAAAGGAAGAGTTTACCCTCTTTCAGTAGCTGAGACTAAAGCTATGTCTACCTACATACAAGAAAATCTACAAAAGGGATTTATCAGATCTTCCAAATCTCCTGCTGGTGCAGGCTTCTTTTTTGTAGGGAAGAAGGATGGCACCTTACGCCCCTGCATCGACTACAGGGGTCTGAATGAGATTACCATCAAGGACAGGTACCCCCTGTCCTTAATCTCTGAACTGTTCAATAGGCTCCAAAGAACCAAACTATTCTCCAAATTAGACCTTAAAGGAGCTTACAACTTGGTGCGTATTCGAGAAGGAGACGAATGGAAGACTGCTTTTAACACCCGTGATGGACACTTTGAATAACTCGTCATGCCCTTCGGCTTAAGTAACGCACCTGCAGTCTTTCAAAATATGATGAACGACATCTTATGGGAATTACTTTATCAATGCATAGTAGTATATCTCAATGATACACTGATCTTTTGTCAAGATCTACAAAGTCATCAGGAGGATGTTAAGAAAGTTCTTAGACGCCTGCGTGAGTACCACCTTTACGCAAAGGCTTGAAAAGTGTGAATTCCACAAAGAAGCTGTAACCTTCCTGGTATACATTGTTTCTAAGAATGGTTTTCAAATGGACCCCAAGAAACTTGAGAGTTTCTGGGACTGGCCTCAATCCACAGGCCTGAAAGCATTGCGTCGCTTCTTGGGCTTCACCAATTACTACCGATCCTTTATTAAAAACTACTCATCATTGATAGTCCCTCTAACTGCTGTGACCAAGAAGGGAGCCAACCCTGCCAATTGGTCTCCAGAAGCCATCTCAGCCTTCCTGATGCTCAAATAGGCTTTTCAGAAGAAGTCATTTCTCTGCCACTCTGACCCACACCATCCTTTCATCGTTGAGGTCGACACATGAGACGATGGTGTGGGGGCGGTTCTCAGTACAGCGAATTCAATGTGCTCCATCCTTGCTCCTTCTTTTCTAGGCAATTCTCACCTGCTGAGAGAAATTATGGGATCGGAGACAAGGAGCTTCTCGCAATCAAGCTGGCTTTTGAAGAGTGGCGTCCTTGGCTAGGAGGCGCACAACACCAAATAGTAGTGTACACCAATCACAATAATCTAGAGTACCTTTAACGTGCTCAACGACTCAACCACCTTCAAACAAGATGGACTCTGTTTTTCAACAGATTTGACTTCCTTCTGAAGTATCGTCCGAGAGAGAAGAACACCCGGGCTGATGCCCTATCATAATCCTTCTCATCTCAGGATGTGCCGGATGAACCCTGTCATATCATTGATCCCAAAAGAGTGGTTCTTGCAGCCACCCACACAGTACCCACAGGGAAGATGGTGGTGGCCAGGAGTTTAAGGAAAAAACTGTTGAAGTGGGTGCACGATTCCCGTCTAGAAGACCATCCAGGACAGAGTCATACCCTAGCTATGTTGCAAAGATACTATTGGTGGCCAACCATGAAGAAGGACGAACAAATGTATGTGGGTTCCTGTGCTGTCTGTGCTAAGCAAAAGCCACCACCCGGGTGTCCTTGGGGCCTATTACAGCCTCTACCATCACCGGATGAACCAGGGACCCATATCGCTACCTATTCCGTAGTGGACCTGCCATCATCCAACGGTAATAACACCATATGGGTCACGGTCGACCGTTTCTCTAAAATGGCACCTTTTGTAGTGCTACCAGGATTACCCTCTGCTACTGAGATAGCAAAACTCTTTATTAAACACATCTTCCGTCTTCATGGGATGCCTAAACATATCCTATCCAACAGGGGAGTATAATTTACTGCAAAGTTTTGGAGAGCTTTATGTCAAAAATTTGTCATCGCCTTGGACTTAACCTCTGCCTACCATCCTCAGTCTAACGGTCAGACTGAGAGGATGAATAAAACGCTGAAACAATTTCTGCAATCATATGTCAACTCTAGACAGAACGACTATCAATTCGCCTCCTGCTTCCTCGATGGGGTCTTCCCCTTTCCAGCTTGTCTACAGAAGACAACCATTACCTCCTCTGCCAATTCCACTATCAGTAGCCTCTCCTGCTGCCCAGGCTACCGCAGCAGAGTTATCCCAACTTTGGAGACAGACGAAGGAGCTTCTCCTCAAAGCAGGACAAAAGACAAAGAGAACCTATGATGCTCATCATCAAAAGGCACCCCAGTTTCAGCCTGGAGACAAAGTTTGGTTAAGCACCAAGTACTTTTGACTTAAGCTTCCTTCAGCAAGATTTGCACCTCGCTTTGTGGGACCCTTTGCCATCCTTCGGTGATTAGGAAATCTGACGTACAGTCTAAAACTGCTTCCATCAATGAAAATACACAATGCATTTCATGTATCTCTACTAAAGCCAGTGATACTCTCCGAGTTCTCCAGGAAAGACCCAGAATTTAGCAGCCTGGATACAGAAGATGACATTGAATATGCCATGGATGACATACTTGATGTACATAAAAGAGGCAAGACGTGGGATTATCTCATCTCATGGGAGAACTATGGCCCAGAGGAAAACTCCTGGGAACCACTGGCCAATATTACAGATAAAGAGATGGTACGTCAATTCCACCTGGCACACCCACACAAACCCAGACCATCTGGTAGAGGTCTTGGAGGGGGCCCTTTGAAGGGGGATACTGTTGCGTCTGTCGGTCACAGACGGCTGTAACCGCTCTGCCTTACCTCTTTTCTTCCTTTTTCTCTCTCCTTGGGCAAGATGGCTGCCTCCGGTGCCGAGGGTCTCGGTGTCTCCATCCTAGCATGGGCGTTCCAGTCCGCCATGCTCACTCCCGTGGCCTCCTAGGGCTCGAGCGCGCACATCTCCTACGCTCAAATACACGTCATGTTGGGAACCTCGGGGGCGGCCCCACCGCATGACGTCAATACCTCCGGGTATATCAAGCCTCCGCTTCGCCACCACCTTTGAGTTAGCAAGGACTTCAGTTTAGCTACTCTGACTGCCCTAAGCTGCATGCTTAGACGCCGCTTTCACTCCAAGGGCCTCGCTCCTTTAGAAGCTCTAGACACCCGCTCCTCGGGAGTCTCTCACTTCCAACTACCCTCGGGGCCTCTACTAACTAAGATAACTGCTCCTCGGGGTCTTTCTCTCTCTTTACCATTTCAGGATATCGGACTATCAGGTACTCGCTCCTCGAGGGCCTACCAGCCTATGTTTATTTATTTATTTATTTTAAAATTCTTCTATACCGTCGTTAAGTTAGATAACCATCACAACTGTTTACAGAAAGGCATGATAAAGAAAATTATAAGTGGTATAGTTTACAAATTAAACATGTGCCATCACAGTACGGTAACATATTTAATACGATAAACTATGTATTTAAGTTAAGCCTATATGTTTGGTTAGGAAACTGTTAAGCGGTTCAAATCTAACATTAATATGCATTTGTAGGTTAAAAACAACAACTGCTTGCTTGGTGCGTCCTTATCTATCAACTGTTTTTCTCCTTCTCTTTGTCTTTATAAAAAGCTTGTTTAAAGAACCAGGTTTTCAGGTTAGTTTTGAATATTTTCAAATTTCTCTGCAGCCTTATTTCGAGGGGCATGGTGTTCCATAGCACCATGCCCCTCGAAACACCAGCCAACAGTGCTCTTTCCCTTACTTGAGTGAGGCGTGCTGATTTAACAGAGGGGACAGTTAGTAGAGCCTTATTAGCAGATAAATGAATAAAACCCAATGATTTTTTTAAAACTAATGAAATGAATTGAGGTGCTCACAAAATGAATGAAAAAAAACAAAATGACTTGTTTCCTCTCAACATCCATAGAATTCAGTGAGTCCTGGAGAAAAGTAGGACTACAATGCAAAATGGAGATGAGTCACAGCAGAATTTTAAAGCTGGAGCAAAGCTAGCATAAGCAAAACACTGAGGGTTCACTGCAAGAGGTCTTGGTAGCCTTCTTGTTGCCGGGAATATTTCCTGATTCTCATCAGGCCCTTTCATCTGGCCTTTGGCCATTCTTGGTGCATCAGGGAAATGGCCACCTAGTTATTTGTCTTTGTCCCCATGGTACTGGTTCCAGCTCTCCCTGTAAAGTCAGTTGTTCTGGTGGCTAAAGTTTCTGTCTTTGCTCTCCCATTGTCCCTAGCTCAAATCCCTGCTGGTGCTTCATCTTGACAGATGTATGTTTGTTGCTGTAAAAGACTTACACCATGCAAGAATCCCAGTAAATAATTAAGTGAAAAGATGATAATAATGTGAGGAAGCTGAGCAAGGAAAAATTACCCTCCTGTCACTGGGTAGCACCAGCTACTGAAGTAGGCCCCTGCTAGGGCCAGGAGCTGACTGCTATGGCACAGCAAGTGTAAGGGATCTGGAGGTTTGAGCAAAAATTGGAAATGAGTTGGAGCACAAGATCTTGAGCAATAGCTGAAGGGAACTACTGAGAGACAGTAACATAACGATGCAGTTACATATGTTAATGCTTTAAGTCTTTCATATGATAAAGACAGAAAAGGGGGTAAATTTTCAAATGCTTAGTCAGAAGCGATGTGGTAAAATGGGGGCTTATGTGAATAGAATAGCTGAATCTGCTTAAGTGGATTTTCAGCTAGCTAAAAATATGACAGCTTTTAATCATAATACAAAGAGTTATTCCCAGGGGTGAACCTTAGTGGGAGGAGAAAGCTAGATGTGTACATTGAAATAAAATAAAATAAAATGTGCATGCAGTCAACCTGTATATTTTAAATCATCTTCAGTGGGAGCGTAACGTACACACATACTTATAGCCACATAAGTGCCTGATCTTCAAATACAAACTATAGAAACAGCTTGTATCTGAAGTTTAGGCAAGTTTGATGGACTGAATGTTATAGTAGTGGATCCTTGGACCTGGACGAGGGATGACACCCACCTGTAGCGCCCAGGTATGCTCGTCTCCGGAAGTGGTACCACCGTCTTACCTGGTGGTGCAGTCTCGGTTGTGGCAAGAATCAACTTGGCTGGATCTATAATATAGCTGAGAGTTTCTTGTGTGTCCTCCATCTCATATGATCTGGAAAGCGCATCCACACGAATATTCTTGGTAGCTGGACAATTTCGTAGTATAAAGTCAAAATGACTAAAGAATAATTACCAGCGGGCTTGGTGGGGGTTAAGGCGCTGAGCTCTATTGATGTATTCTAAATTCTTATGGTCAGTATATACTGTAATGGTGTGTTGCGCCCCTTCTAACCATTGTCTCCACTCTTCGAAAGCCATCTTGATGGCCAACAACTCCTTATCACCTATTCCATAATTCTTTTCAGTGGGAGAAAATTTTCGGGAGAAGTAAGAGCAGGGGAATAAGATGCCTCGATCCGAGTGTTGGCTGAGGACCTCTCCAACTGCTACTTCGGAGGCGTCTACCTCCACTATAAATAGCCGAGTGGGATCCGGGTGATGAAGGCAAGGTTTTTGTAGGAAGGCGGTCTTGAGTCTTTCAAATGCTTGTACGGCTTCACAAGGCCACTTTCTGGGGTCAGCTCCCTTCTTGGTTAGAACAGTAATCGGGGCTACAATATGAGAGTAATGTGGAATAAAGTTCCTGTAAAAATTGGCAAAGCCAAGAAATCGTTGTATCGCTCAAAGTCTCACTGGTTGTGGCCAATCCCGAATACTAGCCACTTTATCTGGGTCCATTTGGAACCCAATGGTAGAAACAATGAATCCCAAAAAGGCTATGGATTGTCTCTCGAAAAGACATTTTCTAGTTTAACGAATAACTGATTCTCTCTTAGTCGTTGTAGAACATGTCTGACGTCCTTGCGATGTGTAGCCAGGTCTTTCGAATAGATAAGTATATCATCCAGATAAATGATCACTTGCTTATATAACATGTCCCGGAATACCTCGTTCATTAAGTTTTGGAATATCGCAGGCGCATTACACAGGCCGAATGGCATAACAAGGTATTCATAATGGCCATCACAGGTATTGAACGCGGTCTTCCACTCATCTCTGGACTTAATTCGGACCAGGTTATAGGCACCACGAAAATCAAGTTTGGAGAAGATTCTGGCTCCGTGCAATTGATCAAGTAGTTCGAATATTAATGGAAGGGGGTATCGATCCTTGCGAGTGATTGCGTTGAGTCCTCTGTAGTCGATGCAAGGTCTTAAAGACCCGTCCTTTTTAGGAACGAAGAAAAATCCTGCCCCTGCTGGAGACGTAGAGGGGCGGATGAACCTCCGTTCGAGGTTTTCCTTTATATACTGTGACATAGCCTCTGATTCTGAACCGGAGAGGGGGTAAACCCGCCCCCTAGGTGGGCTGGTATTAGGAAGTAAGTTAATGGCGCAGTCGAACCTTCGGGGGATTGGAAGGATTTCAGCTTTCTCTTTAGAGATGACATCCATGAACTCAGCGTATTGTGGAGGTACTGGGAACTTAGTGGTAGTTACCAGTATCACCGGTTGAGGTCTCTGTTGGAGACAAGTCCCAAAGCAGTCTGAACCCCAGGCAGTGATTTGGAGAGTCTTCCAGTCAATAGTAGGAGAATGACTTTGTAACCAAGGAAGACCCAGTACCACTGGGTGAACAGATTTCTCCAAAATAAAAAAGGATATCTCTTCATGGTGGAGGATCTCGGTCTGGACAGTTATGGGAGCCGTGCAGGATGTGACATGACCGGGAAGATTCTCCCCTTGGATAGAAGAGATGAATAATGGCGTCTTGTGAGGAAGTATCGGGAGTTGTAGCTGATGGACCAATTCAGCCAAGATAAAGTTCCTTCCAGCTCCAGAATCAACCAGAGCCTGAATGGTAAGGGATCCTTGACCACACTGCAGAGTAACTGGAACGATAAAGTGAGGAGCCAGGTTACTCCCTAGGGTCTGCTCCTCGGAGACACCTAGGTTCGATAGTTTCCCGGGCGTTCCTGGCATTGAGCCAAGAGCTGTCCCTTGTTCCCGCAGTATAAGCAAAGTCCCATCCTTCTCCGGCGTTGCTTCTCCTCGGCAGTCAACCGACTTCTTCCTAACTGCATGGGTTTCTCCCTGTTTTCTGTTGGTGCTTCGGTAATGGTATGAGTAACCAAAGGTCGAGAGAAGGTAGGAGCCAGGGAAACCATTCGCCGGGGTGGTCTTGCTTCCTTTGCGCGCTGTTGTAAACGTCGGTCGATACGGCCTGCCAAGTCGATGAGAGCGTCCAAATCCTCCTGGATCTCCCGGCCTGCGAGTTTGTCCTTGATGTGGGTGACAACCCTTCAAGGAATATGCCCCGTAGACAGTCCGGACGCCATCCTAGTTCGAGGCTAGGGTGCGAAATTCGATCGCGAAGTCAGCCAGAGTACGGGAACCTTGTCGCAGGTTGAGGAGTTCAGAAGAAGCCGTGGATAGCCGTCCAGGCTCATCAAACACCTGACGGAAGGTCTGGACGAATCTGGATAGGTCACTCAAAATGGGATCCCCCCGTTCCCAGATGGGAGAGGCCCAGGCCATGGCTTTCCCATCCAGCAAAGAAATGATGAAAGATGTCTTCACCTGGTCAGTAGGGAATTGTTGCCCTTGCAAGGCAAATCTGATGAAACATTGGTTCAGGAAACCTCGACACTGTTTTGCTTCTCCAGAAAAGCGAGGAGGTGTAGGCATGTAGAAAACTGAAGCAGAGGTACTTGGAATTGTTGGTGCAGGAGCGGCAGCCTCAGCTCCATTAGCAGAATCGAGACAATGGACCAGGCGTTCCACGGTGGCAGTTAACGCCTCCAGACTCTGCTGCTGTTGTTGCTGCATAAGCTGTTGGGCTAGGCCTGGGATAGCCTGGAGACCAGTCAAATCCACCGGATCCATGGCCTTTGCAATCTGTTATAGTAGTGGATCCTTGGACCGGGACGAGGGATGACACCCACCTGTAGCGCCCAGGTATGCTCGTCTCCGGAAGGTGGAAGGTTCCCCAGGAAGGTGGCGGGCTTCACAGTCCAAGTTCCAAGCAAGGGTCCAAGGCAGGCGGCAAACAAACACAGTTCGAATTACAGGCAAGGGTCCAAGGCAGGCGGCAAACAACCAGTCCGAATTCCAGGCAAGGGTCAAGGCAGGCGGCAAACAGCAAGGTCCAACCCAATCCGAATCAAGCCAGAAAACAGGAAAGCCAGAAGAAAAGCAAACAAGCCCTGGAACCTGTTGCAAAGGCGTCTTCCATTCCTCAGAGGGAGTTTAAATCTCCCTGGCTGATGATGTCATCTTCAGGGGCGGCCTGGTTTTGGTGTCGCGGCCCCTTTAAGAGGTGGGACTCGCCGCGTCTCTCCCGACGCTGTTCCCCGACGTCCAGAGGCAGTCGCGCCGCGGCCCGTGCGCTGCTGCCTGCCAAGATGGAGACCCTGTGCCGGCAACGTGGAGGAGGTAGGGGTGTCTGGCCGCGGGTAAGCCCGGCCGGGACCCACAACACTGAATAGTGCTTGCGGGCTTTTGTCAGACTGCTTAGTGAAAATTTATACCATCATTTGTAGGCGAAATTGCCATCCTTTAAATGCAATTTGATGAAATATGCAATGATATAGAAAACCAGCAAATAATATACAGTGCCTGAATGTAATCCACTTTGAAGCGCTAAAAAAAAAATAAGTGCGAAAAGCAGAATATAAATTTAAATAAATAAAAAATAAATATTGAACAGCTTACACTTGTTTATCTATAGGCTCATGGCATTAGCTTGGTAAAATGCCTGAAACTGACTCTGATAGGGAAAATGTGGAGGATCAAGTGATCTTACTATTTTATTCACTTCCCTTTCAGGATGCAGAAGAGGGCACATCATTACAACATACTCGAGAAAGTTGCATGCTTTCTTTACTAACTCTGGTGCTTACATCCCCCTACATCTCAAGTGCTTCCTGTTGAACTCAGACATAACCTATAAATGAATGAAAAACTACTAGAAGTTATGCATGATGTAAATTGCAATTGATTACATTACATGAGTGTTTACAGGAAAGAAAAGCTTGGTGGCATATGAGGTCATCTATGACAGAAATGCCAGATGGAATAATGATCTTTCTTGTATCATTATTTGCATGCCCAAGGGTCCATATATCCATAGAACCAGATTTACAAAGAGCTAGGTGTCAACAAACAAGAAAAAAAAGAGAGTTTTCTGACTATTATCTCACCATTATCACACTATCACCAAGGAACACCAGTGTTATTTTTTAAAATCTCAAAACAGGATTAAAAATGAGGACTTCTGTTTTGGGCGACCATAATCTGAGGTGTGTTTCAAGTCGGCTCCCAGTTCCCCTCTATGTTATAATGTATTATCAAGGAAGTATTAATTTCTAAAACTTAATGTGGATATTATTGCACAGGTAGGGATCCTCTCAGTCCCCATTTTCTATTTTGTCCCTAGCTTAAGCCTAGGCTAGGATTTGGCAGGAGGTAGGAGTTGGCATATCTCCTGTGAGGTTGTCAGGCTTGGTCAGCTAGCCTGCAAAAATACAGGGAGAGTGGGAGACAGGTGTGGTAGTTTTGAGTTGAGTTTTGGAGAACAGGTGAAAAGGCAGATTCCTGGCCCAGTAGCAAACCAGTCTGCCAGGGAGCATCTCTGGGAGTGGAAAAGAGTTGGAGAGTCTGCTGTGTTTGATGTGAAGCCTGGTCTTGCCTTTGGGGGGGATTTCCCCCCCTGCCTGGAGGTCAGGTAAAAGAGCTGTGGTTTCCTGCCTGCACTGCCAGGGAGGAACAGCAGCATCTTTCCAGCAGAGAAGGGAGCTGAATATTTTAGCTGATGTTTCCTGTTTTGTTAGGAGGAAGTTTTGCCACCATTTCAGCCCATAAGAAATTGCCATGCTGGGTCAGACCAAGGGTCCATCAAGCCCAGCATCCTGTTTCCAACAGAGGCCAAAACCAGGCCACAAGGACCTGGCAATTACCCAAACACTAAGAAGATCCCATGCTACTGATGCAATTAATAGCATGAGAAGGAGTAAGGATTTTTGCTGTTTTGATGGAATTTTTATCACCCAGAGGTCCACTTTAATGCCATAGAAAGAGAAGGGAGATAACAGTCCCCACTAGGAGCCCGCCTTCTATCACTGGGGATGTTGGTCTTTCTCCTAGTGACTGCCATCTGAAGGGACAACAGTTCAGCTATGCAGGTCCGAGACAAAAAAGCGCATTTAGAATTTTGAAAAGATTAATTGGAGTATTGTTACTGATCAGTTTGAAGATATTTTTGGTTGCAATAAATTTTTGTTGGAATACCCCAGTGTCCAGTCTCTTTTTGAGAACTAAAGGTGACCCTAAAGCAAGGACATCAAAATTGTAAATTTACCTGTGAGAGAAGGAGATGAAGAGACTGTTTCCCCCCTTGGGCATTGGAGGGTTATCCTCCCACCCACTCCCTGGTAGAAAGGACCCTGGCACCCAAGGCCTGTGGATTGAGAGAGAGAGAGAGAGAGAGAGAGAGAGAGAGGAAGGGAGTTTGGGGCCCCAGACACTATGTGCCCCTGTATTCAGGACACCCACCAAAAAAGGGATATATATATATATGCAATACTTAAATCCATGTAAAAATTGGTATCATGGATCATGGATGGTACTAGCTGCAAGGAAAAGTAAAATTAAAGAAACTCCAATCAGGTAGGATCTCATTTAGCTGAAAATGGGCACCAAAATGTGAAATTCACTCCCTCCCAAGCTGTGATCGCCTCCCTCCCCTTGCCCAAAATTATAAAGATCCTCAAATGGACTCCACCCTACGCTGACCAAGGAGATCCCGGGCCCACCCACACTTCTGGAACCTCCATTTACAATTCCAAACGTTCTTCAGTCCTCGCCTGCAGAAAGTACACAATCTCCTTCTCGTTGGCACCATTAACTCGCACTGAATGAAGTTGCCTAGTAAAGTTTGGATTGACCCATCTTTCAAACACATAGCTCAAGCACATGGTTCTCACAGCAGAGTGATCACTTGCACCAACATGTACTTATTCATTTATTCACATTTATAATTTGTCCCTCTCGAAAGGCCCAAGGCAAAAATATACAACCTAAAGCATTAACTACATGCTCAAAATACTAAAATGGAGGACCTGTCGCACACATTTCCTCACTTCTGTGTTGCTAACATTGCCTTTTCCTGTTCACTACTGAAAAGCAAAAAAAAAATTAAAAAATTAAATACAGGATCTGCAAGTGAACTATCAAACTATAGCCGTGCAGCTAAACATATAGCAGCATCGAGAGCCCTAATCTGAAGTGCTCTCTCTCCCCTGCTCCCTACCTCTCTCCACCCCCAACGCACATAGAAAGAAACTGTCCAACAGATAAACAAGATTAAATCAGAAAACCTTTGGTTTTAAAAGTTAAAACTTAACCAGAAATTACAGCCAGCAGGGAAAGTAAAATAAAAAAGAATCCCGTGATAGTTTCATATCACTACCCTTTATCAGTGAATAGTGAAAAAATTCATTTCTTCCTACTCTTATGGCAGTTATCTCATGTGTACATATTCTTGCTATCATAATGATTATAGTCCCTGTTTCTTTGCTGATATAGTTAGCATACCTTACACAGCTAAAAAAAAACAAACCCCAAGCAAACAATATGTAATTGTATATATGTGGCACTTGTGTGCATTTTTGTAAATTACCTTGGGTGTTTTGTTGAGGTTCTGGGAGATGTTAAAATACTTTTTAAATAAATAAATATACATGTCATATAACAATTATGTCTTAGAGACAGATATTCAAAGGGATCCAGTTGTTTAGCTACTGGATCCCTAGATCCAGCTAGATCCTTGGGGTAAAAATTCCCCCACCCTAAATGGCTATGACACAATGATTCAAGGCAAGGCAATGTGGATAATGATTAACGAGACAACATCACAATGTGCTCAGGCCTCAATGCAATTCCAACTAACAATTGAACAAACAATGAAAACCAGATAGAAAGCTTTTACTTTTTCATTTGATAAGCAGTATTATATAAAGTTCATTTTGGTCCCAGGATATTTTTCAGAGTGCAATTATATAGTCCTTCTTACGTCTTGCGTGCTCTAATACTTTATCTTTCACTGGGTTTACCAGATTTCGGGTGGGTGAATCTGGAATGTTTGCTCCCAAGGTGCTGACAGTGAATGAGTGCTCTTACTGAGCAAGCATAAGAACGGGAGAACATAAGATACGTCATGTTGGGTCAGACCAAGATTCATCAAGACCAGTCTCTTGTGACAGTGGCCAATTTGGGTCACAAGTGCCCAAATGATCCCAAAAAGTAGATATATTTATTGTTACTCACTCCCAGAGTTATGCAATGGCTAATGTGCTATGGAATTTTCCTCCAGAACTTATCCAAACCATTTTTAAACCCTGCTATGCTCGTCGCCTTGACCACACCCTCTGGCAACAGAATCTATGCTTTGATTGTGCGCTGAGTGAAAAAATATTTTCTATAATTTTTTTTAACCTGCTGGTTGTTGGTTTAATGAGTTTCATGAAGTATCTGCTAGTTTGAAAAGGTAAATAATTCTTTATTTACCCAAACCATCCTACTCATGATATTATAAACTTCTATCATGTCCCCTCGCAGTCATTTCACTTGTCTCTTTTCCAAGCAGAAGAGCCCAAATCTGTTTAGCCTTTCTTCAGAAACGGGGCGTTCCATCCCCTTTATCATTTTTCTTGCCCTTCCCTGTACCTTTTCTAGTTCCATTTTATCTTTTTTTTAGATGGGCTACCAGAACTGCATGCAGTACTCAAGATGTAGTTGCACCATGGATTGCTAAGAGACATTCTGATATTCTCCTTTTTATTCTCTATACTTTACATATAATTCCTAACTTACTGAACTGAGAATTTCAATACATTGTCTACAAGGACTCCAAGGTCCTTTGTCTGGTTGGTGATTTCTAATAAGGAACCCAGCACTGTGTATCAATAATAGAGATTATGCATCCCTATCTGCATCACTTTCCACTTATCCTCATTAAAATTCATTTGCCATTCAGAAGCCCAGTCTCGGAGCCTTGCAAGGCCCTTCTGAAACTCCGTGCAATCAACTGCAGTTTTACAACTTTGAATTATTTTATGTTATCTGAAAATTTGAGCCCCTCACATGTTCCCTTTTCCAGTTCATTTATGAACATGTTAAACAGCACAAATCCCAGTCAGATCCTTGGGCCACTCCACTATTGATCTTCTCCATTTGGAAAACTGACCTTTAGTCCTACTCTATCTTTAACCTGTCTTTTAACCAGTTACTGATCCACAAGAAGACACCGCCTCCTATCCCACGACTTTTTAATTTCCTGAGGAATCCCTCATGTGAGCTTTGACAAATGCCTTTTGAAAATCCAAATGCACCTTATCAACCGACTCACTTTTATCTACATATTTATTTACCTCTTCAAAAAAATCAGAGATTTGTAAAGCAAGACTTCCCTTTGTAAAAACCATGTTGCGTCTTCCCTATCAAGCCATGTCTATCTGTAAGGCCAGCAATTTGTTTTTTAAAAATACTTTCTACCATTTTTCATGACACCAACATCAGGTTCACCAGTGCATAGTTTCCCAGGTTACCTCTTTGAAAACTAGCATCATATCAGCCACCCTCCATTCTTCAGGTACTGTGGCTGTATTAAATGATAGGTTACAGATTACTGGAAAAATTTGTAATTTCATGCTTGAGTTCTTTCAGAACTCTAGGGGGAATACCATCCAATCCTAGAGATTTTTTACTCTTTAGTTTGTCAGATTTATCTATTTCATCTTCCAGTTTCAGAATGATTTGCTTAAGTTGCTGAGAATTATCACCACAGAACTTTTCTGGTATGGGTATGTCCCCAATATCCTCCTCAATAAAGACCAAAGGAAGAATTAATTTACTTTTTCTGCTATTTCCTTGTCCTACCTGAGGCCTCTTCTTTAACCTTCAGTCATATAGCAGTCTGGGAGGCATCAACAAGTAACCATACCAGTCAATAAGAGTGTAGCTTTCATATGTTTGTCAATATGCTTCAGAATTTTCTAATTCTTTCCATGGAATCTACCCATGAACTACTGCAGGAAACTGAGAGGCTGTGCCTTGGACCTTCTGTTGTCTCTTATCTGACCTTAGAGTGAGGGTGGGAGATCTAGGGTCAGCAAAATCCTAAATGCATCATTGAATCCTTTAATATCAAGCTGAAAAGCTGTACTGCAACCCATAGTCTGAGAATAATTATGAAGAGGCTAATATTCAGTGCCGTTTGTCCAGATAAGTTCTGACTTAGCCAGACAAATAATGGAATTTGAAAATCATGTTGCGCTGAACAGCACCATGCTAGCTGAATAACGTGTTATCCAACTAAAAAGGTATCTGGCTAGCTTGGAGGAAGGAAAGGACGGAGGCATTCCACAGCAGAGCTGGTTATTCAGAAAAGTTAGCCAGATAAATGCCAATTTTCAGCAGTCCTAAAGTTATACGGGTAAACTTGGAGAAGAGGTGGCTGTGGGAATTTAGTATTGGGATGGCTGGCCCTCCACTCCAGGTGAACTTGCGGTTCTGGCCAGCCATTGTTGCCGCACTATTCCTGATCCTCCTGGCTCCATATGGCGGCTGAGATGCCGCCATATGGAGCCAGGAGGCTCCATATGGAGGCATCTTCGGGCCTTCCTAGGCACGCTCCATCTGTTCTCTATTTAAATGGCCAATGGTGGGAACCCCTGGGCTGTCCCCAACTGATGACATCATTACCTTGGGATATTTAAGCACCTCCTTTGGCTGCTGATACCTGCCAGTGAGGTTCATAAAGGTTGGATGGAAAACCTCAGTGTTCGAGTCAAAAAGAAGATGCATTATTTCTCCATTGACTTTAAATGAAATGAATGAGCACCTGATCCAAACTGAATGAAACAAATGAAACAGGAATCCGAACCAAAAAAAAAACACCAAACTGAAAAGCTTTTCCATGCATACCCTATTGTTTTAAGCTTATGCGGCATAATCACTCATTTTCTTGCAACATATTATTACTAGAGATGTGCATTCATTTCAAATTAATTTCAAAAACGGGATGAATAAGGGCATTTGTTTCATTTGGGGGGCTCAAATGAATCGTGGGTCCCCCTGAATAAAATGAACCTTATTCATTGTATTCATTTGAAAAGAATGCATTGGGCTTAAGTCTAGGCCCAAAACTGGGGCCTCACCTAAGGCACAAGCTGATGCCCAAAGCAGAGGCTATGGCCTATGCCCTAGTGCAACACCAATTCCTCGGCCTAAGCCTAGGCCTGAAGCTGGGGCTTTGCCTAGGGCATAGACCAAGGCCCAAAATAGGGGCCATGGCCTACGCCTGAGTGCGATGCTGGAGTCCTGGCCTAGGCCCAGCCCAATGCCAAGGTCTCAGCCGAGACCCTAAAAATGTCTTACCTGATCCGTTGGGTATCCAATGGCAAGTCTAGGCCTCATCTCAGACCCAGGCCCAATGCTGTGACCTGTCTGGAAGGCTGGGTCCTGACTCCTGGGCCTCAGCTTAGGCAGGAGCCCAGACCAGGTCAGGTCCCAATGCCAGGGCCTCGGCCTAGGCTGGCACCCGATACTGGGACCTCACCCTAGGTTGGAGCCAGGTCCCAGGCCTGATGCCATGGCTGCCTGGAGACTAGGTCCTGACACCTGGGCCTTGGCCCAGACACAGGCCCAATGCCATGATATGGCCCGGAAGCTTTGGTCTGGAACTTGATCCAGATCCATTCATAAAAATGGTGTTGTACACTGGGATGAATGCACCACAGTTATTTAACTCATGCAGCTGTGAGGCCCTGGCATCAGGACCTGGCCTGTGGGCCAGGTCTCAGTATCAGACTTGGGTCCAGGCTGAGGTCCAGATGTCAGACCTAGCCTCTGGGCTGGGTCGCAGAGGTGGTCTGGGATTCTGGCCTAGGCCAGGGTCCAGGCATTGGGATCCAGCCTTTGGGCTGAGTCACAGCATTGGTCCTTGGGCCAGGCTCCAGCCTAGGCCACAGCCTAGGCATCAGGACCCGATCTCTGGGCCTGAGTCTGGGCTAAGGCCAGGTCTAGGCCCTGGCTGAAACCACAGCCTTGAATAGGCCAAGTTCACGGCGACATTCAGCTCCCTTGGCTTATGCGAGGCCCAGGCTTTAGCCTGGGCCTAGGACTCGCCAGCGGATCCCCACTGAATAGAGTAAGTGGGGGACGGGAGGATCCTGGCCCCAGTATTTTTCCTGGCAGGCAGATGGACGGCTCTGGGAAGCATCATTTTTGTTTTTTGGCCATTTTGGGGTTTGTTTGGGTTTTTTTTAACTGATTCATTTTTTTCTCACAAATGAAACCAATCTAATTATCCATGAAAGGAGATTTGTGGGGAAAAAAAACCTCCCGAAAACAAATTGAAAATGAAAGTAATTCTTTTTTCCCTGCATATCCCTAATTATTACCTCCAAGCTGTTTTTGGAGTGATGATACATAAATGAAAAAAAAATTGTAATTAGCACTTTATTATTCTTTAATCCATGCCACAATATTAACCCAATGTCATATTAACCCAAGGCTACCTAACTGTTTCACTTGAAAAAGTTGTTTCACACCCATTTTGAAGAAACTAGACGCCGACCTCAGAATAGTTGATCACTGTCATTCAGTCTCCACCCTTCCCTTATCCAGACAAGTGGAGAAAGTAATCTACTTTAAAGTCCTAGATTTTCTAGAAGAGACCAGAATCCACCACACTTAGCAATCCAGTTTAGGAAAAGCTATGGAACAGAATCCATTCTATTAGCCTTAACTAACAGCATCTACCTACATGCTGACAAAGGTGGCAACTCCCTTATAGGCCAACTAGACCTTTCTACTGCATTTGACACTGTCAACCACCTACTCCTTTTACAGAGCTTGAGAGACATCAGTTTTGTGAGCTCTGCTCTCGAGTGGTTCAAATCATTCCTGACCAGCTGATCACAGTTTATCTCATGGTCCAACAAAACATTCACATCTAGGAATTTCATCTGTGCAGTGATCCAGGGTTCAGAGCTTTCCCAAATTCTCTTCAACATCTACAAGTGCCCAATCTGCAACCTTATCCACTCTTTCAACATCAAATCTCACCTATTTGCCAATAATATCCAGCTTTTCATTAAAACAGGGACTGACCAAACTGCATCTATTGCTAATTTATTTATTTAGCCATTTAGCCTTTTATTTAGCCATTTTATATATTGTCATTCCAAATAAAGATCACAGTCTCAGTGACTCTCTCAGAAGTGGCCCTATGGCTTAAACACAAATTCAAGCTAAACCTCTCCAAGCCCAAATTCCTCTAGTTAGGCCAACAAGGGTGTTCTATTAGCCTTACTCAACCTGCCAGGAACCCCCTTGCAACTAAAGACTCAGTATATAGTATGGGGGTACAACATGATCAGCATTTCACGATGGAAACCTATAATCTCAGTGGTGCTAAAGACCTCCTTGGTGTTGCATTTATAGAGTGAGGGCACACTTTTTCATTTGGCCATAGCTGCCAAATTGCCCGACTATAACATTGTAATTAAGAAATAAACAGCATGAGAGATATTAAGAACCAATTGAATACATTAGATTTATCAATTGTATAACTAATCTGAGAAACACAATCTAGCTACCGTCATACACTCACTGATCACCAGTCACATTGACTATTGTAACTCTCTATCCCAAGGCATTGCACACAATACAATCTCAAACCTCGTCAGCTTTTACAGAGCATAATACTTAACTTTTGGTAGGGTTCAAATCCACTGACTATGTTATGCCAAATTTGTATCAGCTCACTGCCTTCCAGTGGAGAGTAGGATAAAATTGAAAATTGCTTGCTTTGTCTTCAAATGCATGAATCAACTGGCACCTGAATATCTTTCCCAATTTCTGTTCTCCTAGAACACCATGAGGGAATTTCAATCATCCCAACAGGCTCCTCTCCCATCCATTACCTTCAGCTATATTAACTACATGAGGCTTTGTGCCATTCAGCTGCTCTGCCCTAAAATATGGAACAAGTTACCAGTAATGCGATTTCTGGAACTTTTGTTACCCTCGCTTTCTGGGAAAAAAAAAAAAGTCAAAGCTTGGCTGTTTAATCAAGCCTTTCCACTAGATTTCACAACAGCGACTCATCCTTTAGTACCTTGCCCACTGGATGGTCTTCATGACACGAATCCTACAAGGTTCACCCACTTCCAGGCTACCTCTATCAATTGGTTCTTAATATCTCTCATACTTGCTTATTTCTTAATTACAATGTTTATCAGCAAGGCAATTTGGCACCTATGGCCAATGAAAAAGTGTGCCCTCACTCTATAATGCACACCATGAGTGGGAAGACTCAGTTAAATGTCTTTTTAAAATTGAAAACATAACACTTCCTATTTGTAAGCTATAAGTAGACATAAGTGTGACCTTGGTCCCCAACACTATTGGCCATAGGCTAGCTATGGCTCTGCGTGCTTAACTGTATATATGGAATAATATCCACTGCACTTCCTTATTTCTTACCTAATGTTCTCCACTTCCTTATATGTACTTGAAGGCTACTTTATATCTGTACATCATACCAGAATGTATCTATTACTTATGTATTCACTGCCTTGTTACTTTATGCAACTCACCTTGAGTCTGTCTTTCGGAAAAGGAAGAATATCAAATGCTTCTAAAAAGTAAATATTAACATGACTGTCCCAAACAGTGTGTTACAGCATTGCCAAGCAAATGTTCCCCTTCATTTGTTTGTTTATGCCTGAGAGCTGAAAGGGGACTTTTTATTCATGGCCCATACAACTTCACATTTGTAAAGGATCTGAGAACATTTTATCTACATTACTCACAGAGCTTGACTTTTGGCTAACCCCTGTCATATAGTAATCCATACTGGCTGCGGACAAATTTCAATAGATAAAATTAACAGCAGTAAGGAAAACAATGTTGTAGTGAAATACACCAAAGAATAGCTTTATGTCAGGTCGATCCAGTAAGTCCGTGGGAGAGCGGACGACGGAACGCCCGCTCTCCCCAGCGCACGCACCGGCCCCTCGCCGGCTGCGAGCGATCCAGTATTTAAATGATGGCAACGCGGTGCAAACGAGGAAAAGGAGGCGCTAGGGACACTACGGCGTCCCCTAGCGCCTCCTTTTGGCCTGGAGAGGCGGCTGTCATCGGGTTTTTGACAGCCGACGCTCAATTTTGCCGGCGTCGGTCTCGAGCCCGCTGACAGCCACGGGCTCGCGAAACCGGACGCCGGCAAAATTGAGCGTCCGGTTTTCGGCCCGACAAGCCGCGGGCCGAATTCAAAATTTTTTTTTTTTTTTTTTTACTTTTTTTTACTTTTGGGGACCTCCGACTTAATATCGCTATGATATTAAGTCGGAGGGTGCACAGAAAAGCAGTTTTTACTGCTTTTCTGTGCACTTCCCTGGCGCCGGAAGAAATTAGCGCCGACCTTTGGGCGGCGCTAATTTCTTAGAGGTAAAATGTGCGGCTTGGCTGCACATTTTACTTACTGGATCGCTCGGGCATACCTAATAGGGCCATCAACATGCATTTGCATGTTGAGGGCGCTATTAGGTGCTGCGGGTGGGCCGCGTGTTTTCCTCCCCTTACTGAATAAGGGGTAAGGGAAAACACGCGCCCAGAGCAGGCTGACAGTGCGCTCCGACGGAGCACACTTTACTGGATCGACCTGATAGTGATGGAAATTTACGAGTATAGCCAGGGATGTTTTAGGGATTTTTTTCTTGTGACACCAAACAGATTGGACTATTTCCTGTTAAAAGGGAAGTAATATCTGCACAATTTTACATATTGTGTTCCTTACTTTAATAAAAGTTGTGAATGAATGGCAGGTTGATTTTATTCTGCTGGATTTTTTTTTTTTTTAGAAAAATTACTTTGGCGTCAGTATTGAAAAATTCCCCTTTTATGTAAGTTAGCTAGATAGACATTTCTGGCTAACTTAGATGGGATATTCAGCAGCACAGGTATGCTGCTGAATATCCCTGGACAAATCGCTACTTAGATGGATAAGTCTTATTCTCTATCTTTAGACCTGCTATTGAACAGGTCTAACTTAGGCAGATAAGTTATCCATCTAAAGCTGAATACCACTACTTTGCTGAATAACTTATCTGGCTAAGTAGCACCAGTCCGATTCGCTCATTGACCACCCACAAATTGACTGGATAAGTGACTTAAGTCAGGCCTCTCCGGGTATGGGCATGTGTGCATGCACAGCTTCCGCTCCCTGCCCCCCCCCCCCCAAGCAGGAAGATCTGTGGGCTGTATGGACCGAAGACAGCAGGAGGCCCGCGGGACCATGGTGGAGCTCATCCCATCACAGCCCAAAAACAGCACAGGAGGCCCTGAGGGGACCGTGGTGGAGCTCATCCCACCACAGCCTGATGATAACAGGTGTAATTTGATGATTCTGCTCTTTTGAATTTTGTTTTGGGGGGAGGGGGAATAGAACATTTTTTAATTGGATTTTTTTTTAATCATATCTTTATTCAAGTTTTCTTGTTTCAACCATACATCAATGAACAGTCATGTTACAATCTGCATAAAGTTCAAGTATCCCCCTGAACAGTCCCCTTACCCATATAAGAAAAGAATAACAAATAATATAACATAACATCCCCCTCCCTCCCCCAGTTCACCGCAACTGTTCATGCATTAGTGTTCGCTCCAGACAATCTAAGTCTACATGAGGGAAATCAACAGGGGATGCCTCTTGGTTACACTGGGTGTTTACTGATTGGGGTATGTGGCTAAACGTAGGATGCCTCAGGGGCTGCCCGCCGACCTCCAATTCCTGGGAATCTGGCTTGTACCTCCTCGGACATCAGACTAACAAACGGTCCCCAAACAGATGGTTCTCCAGTCTTGCAGGGCCCCCTGAGGTCTACACACCATGATCTGAATTCCATTAAAAGCAGATCGAGCATTTCTATACGCCATAGAGATATCATGTGTGGGGGGTCCCCTGTCACCCATCTGCTCAATATACATCGTCGGGCAACACATAGACCTTTGACAAGCACGGCCTTGGCGTTTTTTGTGTACAAGATTTTCTCTGGCAATATTCCCAATATACATAAAGTTGCACGTGCAGGGAAATCAGTTTGTAATTGATCTCCCATAGAGTGCCTTAATCTCTGCCCAAAACCTCTGGATCACCGGACAATCCCATTCTATGCATAATGCGCAGATACTGCTCCCATTTTATCCAGTGGGGGTTTCCCTCCCCCTTCCCATGGTCCATACTCACAATATCACAGCGATACCAGTCCCTTTGGGAGCCCACAAAGAGCTTTTTAGTCGCAGCAAATATCCCTCTCTGATCAAATTTCAGGGTCTGATGGAGCGCCCGATGAGTCCGTGGATTCCCCACTTTCAGGGTGTGGTTACTCCATATCTTTAGTTTAGCTGGGTATATCACCGCAAATCTCATCTGGCATTTCATCAGCTCCATGCAGATTGGTCCATATACTCTATGCTTGGCAGCTACACTCAGGGGAAAGTCCTGAAAAATTCTGATCTGGTGGACTTCATATGTAAGATCTTTGCGTTTGCAGTATTCTTGTAGTATGCGGATCTTGTGGGCAAAATTAAAGATTTTTGCAAGCACAATGCGTGTTTGGGTCATGGTCATGCTTGCCGCACCCACACGATGGACTCGTTCAATGCGCAGAGGATCTGGCATAGTTCCATTGGCAGCCATTGCTCCATTATTACCAACATATAGGCTTAACTTAAACACATAGTTTATCGTATTAAAATATGTTACCGTACTATGATGGCACATGTTTAATTTGTAATCTATACCACTTATAATTTTCCTTATCGTGCCTTTCTATAAACCGTTGTGATGGTTATCTAACTTAACAATGGTATAGAAGAGTTTTTAAATAAATAAATAAATAAATGTCGTGAAGTTTCCTGTCTGAAATCTGTTCCTTGAATCCCAGGAATTGCAGGGTTGGATCGCAGTGATCTATTCTCCAAGTCGTCAATTTTTAATTCCTGCACTTCCACTGCTTTTCTAGCTTCTCCATTTTAGCCGAGAGCGTAAGTATGTCATTTTCAACCACACCGACTCAGCCCTCGATGATTTCAAATCGCGTTTGAAAGTCAGAAATGGAATTTTTCACCTCGACTATCTGGGCAGATAAGTCATCAAAGCAGGTTGTCAGCACCGTTACTACCACATTGGTCAGCCCCAGTACAGTCGAGTCATTCAGAGCCACTTGCAGCACCGGCATCTTGTTGGTGGCCATTTTTCCCTCTATGCTTGTAGGCCTCTCCTTCACCTTTTTTGCAGTTCTTGTTGTCATACCCGTTCAGCAATTTCGCAAATCATGTTAGCAGTTAGTCCGGTTACTCACAATGGGTTTCGCGTGGAGAAGGAAGAGGTTGGGATCCTGAAGTTATTGGATCCCCGGGGGATGGCGCCTGGAGTCTCAAGGAAGACAACCTTCCACATTCACCGTATCACGTGTTCTTGGATTTTTATTCATCAGATTTTTGAAAATTTTGTTTGGTGCTTGGGACATTTTCGATATTCTATTCATTAATTGGTCATATTCTTTTTATGAATATGACTTTGCTATTATGATTAATGTTTTATATTTCTTGATTTTATTTAATGTTTTATGAAGAATGGTAATGCTTCTATTTTTCCATTATTGCTCTGCATATGGAAGCTGGCTTGTTGTAGGTTCCAGTTCAGTTCTCAGCACATTTCTGTTTATAATTTCTGATCTCTTTATTCTGTATTTGGTCAGGATCTCTCTGTGTTCTGCATATGTGACCGAGGTGAGGTATTTTGCTAGCATGTAAGTTCTATGTAAGGATCTATAGCAGCCTGGTTTCCTAATGCTTTTATTGGTGTTCTAGGCCTGATGTAATATGTGCAGTGTTGCCTTTTCATAGATAAGGTTGTTAGAGTTGTTTTGGTATGGGAGGTTTTCAATATTGTAATGGTAATTCTGTTTGTTCATGGCTTTCTGAGGACCAAGCTCACATCTAATACGCATTACAACAAATCTAATGCCATAGGAGCTCCAAGTGTCTTTTTTGCAGAGTTTTTTGGTTGGCATCACAGGAGTGCATGTAAATATAATATTTATGTTGTAAGTGATATTTTAGCCTCAGAAGACAGTATTCTTGAATGTTCTTTTTCATGTAAAATTTGTTATAAATGCGTAATTTAATTGTGTGTGTCTGAAAAGGGTGTGGGAGTGTATGTGTGTGTGTGTGTGTGTGTGGGGGGGGGGGGGGGGGGAGCATGTGTGCAAGGCTGTAAGGTTTGCATAGGGTACCTAATACACTTTCTTATCCATGGGTTCTGGGTGGGGACTTGTCAGTTTTTAAAAATATAGATTGCAGGATGGAGCTGGGCTTTATTTGATAGGCCCAAGACAGGCACTAAGTGAATTGGGGAGGGGGGGGGCAGCACAGTAATTTTTCCACACAGGGCAGCAAAAAAACTAGCACCAGCCCTGGCCATGTACAGGAAGAATAAAGGTTCACATCAATGAGTTGCCTGTTGGTCTCGACCGCGAGTACTCACTGCTTGCTCTATACTTCTGCCCTCCCCGGGTCTGCTCGCCACACGGGCCTGCCTGCATCACCGCATTCCTCAGGCATCTGCGCAGAGGCATGGACACCATCACTTCCTGCTCCAATGTTGGGTCCTCCTAGGCATGCTCACGCATCACAAGTCCCGCCTTTGAAGCTGCTTCGGCGGGAACCTCAGGGGCGTCTCCAGTTGATGATGGCATCAAACTCATATTTATGCTACATCGGCGCCCTCAGCCAGCTGACTTGGCAACAAGTTCCGTATGAGTCCTATACCTCCTTCTGGTTCCTGAGACGCACCTCTTGCCTGCTTCTGGACCCTGTCTGGCACCTGCTCCTCGGGGGTCAGTGTACGCGCCATCGGGGACTCGCTCCCCTGGCCTATCCCGGTCCTCAGGCTGGCTCTGCGCCTCTTGGGTTCTACCTGGCTACCGGTTCTACCACCCGGGCCTCCCTTGGAACTACTGCAGCGACTAGTGAATCATCGGCTGGCCTTCCCGCTCCTCGGGATTGTGCCTGTGTCATTCAAGACCGTCCGCGCTTTCCCGCTCCATGGGCTGCGCTTACTATTTCAGAGACTATCTTGGGCCTCCCTGTTCCTCGGGGTCTGCTCCAGGAAATACTTTCACTGCCAGCTGTCCTGCTCTGCGGGCCTGCTTCTCTACTACTCAGCTGGCTTTCCCTTGATCTCCGGGTACCTGCCTACTGGAGCTGCTGGAACCGGGCTTGGGCTTCCCGCCATGTGGGTTGGCCTGCACACTCCTGTCTACGCCCACCATACAACTACGCCCACCATACTGCAGCTCCGCCCTGTGGGGCTGTCCTACGGGAGAATCTCCACTACGTCTATCTCTGCACCCACAGTACTGTGGGTTGCCTTGCTCCCTCTCTCTCCTGACTTTCCAGGTGCCGCCTACAGTCTGCTACCCTATGGGGGTCACCTCCTGGTTCCTAGAGGTCCTTCCCCCGCTGTGCTCAGAGCTTCCTGCTACTCCAACACCTCGCCTCCTGACGGTATGGACCTGTGGGGCTCCTCCCTACAGGCAGTGTCAACTCGCACCTCAGGCCAAGGGTCCACATGCACACTAACCATAACACAATGGTGTCAAAAGCAGCAGATTGATCAATCCTTCTTTAGATGTTTCCAAAGGAGGACTTTTGAGGAGCGGTGCATCACACCATATTTCTAACCTACTGCTAAACTCATGTCTGCATTGAGCATACAAAGTTAATATAATAAATGAGTTAAAAAATTCTTACCATATATTATACACTTATACATTCATTTATTATTATTGCTTCATAGAAAAATACAAAACATAAAATCTAAACTCACTCACACCACATTCATACCATAAAAATACTGATTTAAAAAAATGGCAATTATGCTAATCAATACAAAAGCATGTCATATCAAGAACCAGTATCTCATATTAATGTGATTAATGAATCACAAGATGTCAATTATAACATGGCAAACAGGACATGAATAATTACAAAGTGGTGAAGTTCTTATATAACTAAACAGTGGTATTCATGTATATCAATACCTTTTCATGTATATCAGTGTCCTTGCTTCAAATACATAATGTTCACATGCTCAGTAATGTTAATATTCAAAAATATTCACATTCTCATGATTATGTTTATATGAACCTCACTGTCCTTTTTGCATATATCTACTCCTTTTCTTTCTTTCTTTATCATTTGGCTGATAATATTCACATGCCCAATGTTGTCAACACTCCTGGCCCATATTCACGTAACCAATGGTGATGACCTTCCCGTATTCGCATTTCCGATGTTATTTGCTTGTCTGATGTTATCAATGTTCCCGATGTTTATTCATAATCTCATGTTCTAGTGCCCAATAGAATTCACGTTCCTGTGTTCACATTCCCTACAAGGGACCCTTGTTTCGTCCTCTTGGGCTTTATCAGAGGAAATGTATATGTCTAAAATGATGAAACAAATATGACATTATCATATTCTAAGTACTTACATGTCAGGTCTCAATCTGAATTCAATATAGAGTGAACCATTAAACACTACTGTTCATAACTAACTCGATATAATCAACAAAATCACCTTTTAATTACTCCGGTCACATATAAAGCTTAAAATCTCCCACTGACCTCAGATCTCGCCCCTCTAAACTTCCAGAACTTAATTATGCATTGAGTAAAATTATTTTCTCTCATTGGTTTTAAGTGATTCACCTAATAACTTTATTGTATCTCCTAGTTTTTGTACTTTTTGAAAGAATAAACAACGAATTAATGATTACTCGTTCCACTCCCCTCATTATTTTATAGACCTCCGTGATATCTCCCTGTTGCACTTCTTGGCCTCGTTTGCACTGCGGCCGGGCCTGCTCACCTCGTGCTTCCGTCGACCAGCTCCGGGCACCCCTCCCTTGCGTCCGCAGCCAGTTCATGGCGTCCTCGGGCTCCCCGCTCACCATCCTCCTCACAGGCCTCATGGCGGAGCTCCCGTTGGGGCTCCGCGTCATCGACGTCCTTGGCCACGCCCCTAGGCGGCCGACATGCAGCCCTTTAAAAGGCCCAAGGCGGGAAAACCCGCAGAGGTGCCTCCCAATGATGTCACTTAGACTCACTACTTAAGGCGAGGCCCTGTTCCCAGGACCTCGCCTTGGCAATCGGGTCGACACAATCGGGTCGACACAATTGGTGTACTAGTTGGCCTTCATGTCCCAGTGTCTCCTGTTCCAGCGTCTCCGTGTACCTGCATCCTCCGTTCAGTGGCTCCGTGTGTCCTTGTATCCTTCTCAGGTAGTACCTCTCCGTACTGACCTTTGGTACTGACCACTGCCTGCCTGACCATTCTCTGCCTGCTGCTGGAACCAACCACTGCCTGCCTGACCATCCTCTTGCTTGCTGCCTGGAACTGACCATGCTTGCCTGACCACTCTCTTGCCTGCCGCCTGGAACTGACCACTGTCTGCGCCTGCCCCTTTGCCACCTGACTTTCTAACTCTGACTCTGCCTGACCATTCTCTGACCACTGTTTGCCTGCCGCCTGGAACTGACCACTGCTTGCCTGCCGCCTGGAACTGACCACTGCTTGCTTGACCATTCTCTTGTCTGCCACCTGGAACCGATCTCCGCTTGCCTCGACCCAGACTGATTCTGGTATTGACCCCTGCTTTGGCTGACCTCTCCTGGACTAATACTCTGGCTCTGACCCTTGCGCTTCACTCGGACACTCTCTTCTGGCCTACTATGACCATTAGACCAACCTGCTTGGAAACCAACCGCGGCTTCCACTTGGCTAGACCCACAGGCACTGCCTGTCTCGCCCGGAGAACCTTCCTGAACTGTTACCTCCCTGAGGTCTCCGGAGCTTCCAGTTCGGGTCTAGCCCATCCACTCTGCATCAGCCGTGCACTCTTACTCATGGTGGGCAAACCCCTCCACTATCTCTCCAGGATACCATCGGAGGCCCACCTAAGTCTAGGCGGTCCGGGTACCCAAGGGCTCAACCTGCGGAAACCCCAGACTGTTATTGGTGAAGCTCCAGTTAGTCTCTGTCTCCTCCTGTGCTCCACCTCCTGGTGGCAGGCGCTCTCTGGGTCTGACCAGACCGGTACCAATCCTGCACCAGGCCAAGGGCCTGGTGCAGGATTGGTCTGACCAGGGCGGTACCAATCCTGCACCAGGCCAAGGGTCCATCTCCAGCGCAACACTCCCCTTAGCTGACTCTTTCCCCATGCTGAAGAGTCTAAACCTCTTTTGCCTTTCCTCATAGTGGACTCATTCCATTCCCCCTTCTGTACTTTTTCTAACTCTGCTATATCTTTTTTGAAATGTGCTGACCAGAACTACACACAATACTCAAGATGAGGTCACACCTTAGAGCGACACAAGGGCATTATGTTTTATTCTCCATTCCTTTCCTAATATTTCCTAGCATTCTACTTGCTTTCTTAGCTGCTGCTGCACACTGAGCAGAAGATTTCAATGTATTATCAACAATGACCCCTAAATACTTTTCCTGAATGGTGATTCCTAATGTGGAAACTTACATTGATTACTTTTCTCAAAGTGCATCATGTTGCACTTGTCCACATTAAATTTGCATGCCCTGTTTCCCAGTTTTGCAGCTTCTCACAATCCCATGTTATTTAACACCTTGAAGCCATCAGTAAATTTATCTCACTCGTTGTTCCTATTTCCAGGTTGTTTATAAATATATTAAAAAGCAGTGGTTCCAGAACACATCCATGGGACACTCTACTATTCACCTTTCTCCATTGGGAAAATTTACCATTTAGCCCTATTATCTGTTTTATATCTTTTAACCAGTTCTCAATCTCAGTCCACAATGGGACACTGCCTCCTATCCTATGACTTTTTAATTTCCTAAGTCTCTCATGAGATACTTTCTCAAATGCTTTCTGGAAATCCAGATACACTATATCAACTGACTCACCTTTATCTACATGCTTATTTATCCCCTCAAAAAATGTAGCAGATTGGTGAGGCAAGACATCCCTTGGCTAAATCCATGTTTGCTTTGTCCAATTAAACTATGCCTATCTTTAAGTTCAGCAATTTTGTTCTTTATGATAGTTTCTACCATTTTGCCTGGGACAGATGTCTATAGTTTCCTGGATCCTTGGATCCCTTTTTAAAAATTGCTGTTACATTGGCAGCCCTCCAGTCTTAAAGTACCATAGACCTTTTTAATGATAGATTACAAATTACTAATAGCAGGTCTGCAATTTCATTCTGGGATACATACCACCTGGTTCAAGTGATTTACTGTTGCGTTCAGCCAACCCGGATCTGTCCTGCAACCGGCTGCCTTACCTCTCTCTCAGCCCGCAGAGCAGTCCCTAACAACGAAAATGTGGCCGACCACCACAAAGACCTAGCGCACAGAGCTATGGCTACCGCTCAGCTGAGCAGTACGTCCCTTCTTTATTTAAAGGGCTCACAGCGGGAAAACTACCGTGGTGCCCACAGATGACTTTACTGGCTCTCCTGTATTTAAAGCTTGTTTGGACCTGCTACTGACGCTTCGGCAATAGATCATGCTCCTTGGAGTAGCTGTTTGCCACATTGGTACTGGTTCCTGTTCCTGCCTGTGTTCCTGGTTCCTCCTCCTGCTTCCTCGGTGCTCCTGCATCTTGTCTTTTGGTCCCTCATCTGCCTTCGTTCCCCTCTGCTCTTCTCAGCCTTCCGCCCTCTGCATTGATTCTTTGGCTTGGACACCGGCTTATCTTCATTTTGGATTCTTGGCTGACCTCGGACCTCCTCTTAATCTCATTGTTTGCTGCCTGCCCTGACCTGAGCCTGAACTGACTTTTCTTCCTTGCTGGTCTTCATCTTTTGCATTGGATTCTTCATCACCCAGAGACCCGCGCCTAAGTTCAGCCAGCCCAGGCACCCAAGAGCTCAACCTGCGAGAAACATGGGCTGGTATTAGTGAAACTTTTGTTGGGCCTCTGTTCCGGCCAGCTCTGCCTGCCAAAAGTGAGAACCTGCAGGGCTACTTCCTGCTAACCTCATCTCGGCCCAAGGGTCCACATTTGGAAACATTTGCTACACTTTAGTTTGTCAATTTGCCCTATTACATCCTCCAGGTACACTGAGATTTCATTCATTTCTTCTGAATCGTCACTTTGAATATCATTTCTGGCATGGGTATCTTTCTTACATCTTCCTCATGAACACCGAACCAAAGAATTGATTTAGTCTCTCTGCTATAGCGTTGTCATCCTAAAGTGCCCCTTTTACTCTTTAATCATCTAATGGGTCCAACTGACTCCCTCACAAGTTTTCTACTTCAAATGTACCTGAAAAGATTTTTATTATGAGTTTTTGCATCCATGGCAAGCTTTTTTTCAATTTCTCTTTTTTCTTCCTTATCAATGCTTTGCTTCTAACTTGCCAGAGGTTATGCTGTTTCGTTTTCTTCATTCAGATCCCTTTTCCATTTCTTGAAAGATGTTCTTTTAGCTATTATAGTCTCTCACCTCACCTTTTAATTATGTCAGTAGTCGTTTAGCCTTCCTTTCACCTTTTCTAATGCATGGAATACTAGGGATGTGAATCGTTTTTGAACGATTAAAATTATCGTCAGATGGCTGAGGGGGAGGTCTAGAATGGGTAAATGTGAATCGGTTATTTACTATTTCGGGTAGTAGAAGGATTAGGGGGCACTCCATGACTCCATGGGGCACATTTAAAACTAATCGGAGAAAATTCTTTTTCACTCAACGCACAATTAAACTCTGGAATTTGTTGCCAGAGGATGTGGTTAGTGCAGTTAGTGTAGCTGTGTTTAAAAAAGGCTTGGATAAGTTCTTGGAGGAGAAGTCCATTAATTGCTATTAATCAAGTTTACTTAGGGAATAGCCACTGCTATTAATTGCATCAGTAGCATGGGATCTTCTGGGTATTTGGGTAATTGCCAGGTTCTTGTGGCCTGGTTTGGCCTCTGTTGGAAACAGGATGCTGGGCTTTGAGTGACCCTTGGTCTGACCCAGTATGGTAATTTCTTATGTTCTTATAGGGGACAACAACAAAAATGTTGTATTAAAAAAAATGGAGGTGGGGTGGGGCAGCACAGTAATTTTTCACATTGAAAAATATTCCCATTGAAAATATTCCTTTTGGGCCGGTATCATTCATTTATTTAATGTAAATGCAGACTATTTAATAAACATTTTTTAAGGAAAATTCAATAAAGCAATATTGGGAAGTGTTGTTCAGTTTGTGGTGATGAGCTGAAGGACATTGTTAGTTTTCTTCCCGTGCTCCCTTTCTGAATTGAGGCAGTGTATTCTTTTGAACAGACCAATTCTTCACCTTCTTTATTTGTGATTCTGAAATGGATGAGATAGATAAATTAGAGAGACATACTACATAATATAGTACTTATTTTGGATTGATTGTAGAGTAGTGGTATTGTTTGGTTTAGACCCTGCATTTGCACCATTAAATCAGAGGTGTCCATCTCCAGTTCCCAAGAGCTGCAAATCGGTCTGGATTTCAGGACACCCTTAATGAATATGCATGAGATGCATTTGCATACAAGTGAGGTACTACATACAAATATATCTAATCCATATTCATTAGGAGTATCCTGAAACCCAGATTGGTATGAAACCCTTGAGGACTTCTCTTTTAAGTGGTTTTTTAATTTGTATTTGAGCTTTATATAGCCAACAGTGAAGGGTTTTTTTTTCAGGTGTGTGGTTTAAATGGGATGCCATTGTTTAAACACAGTAGTGTTATTATATAGAACGAGCATTCTGGTCCTTGATCAGTCCAATTTTCAGGATACCAACAATGCATATGCACAAGGTATAGCTGCATACTTCCAGCGTACATAACTATATCTCATGCAGAATCATGAATATCTTGGAAACCAGACTGGCTTCAGGGCCCAGGCAAACTTGGTTGAGACCCACTGATCTAGAGGTCTTTTTCTGATGGTTTCTCATTTTTCACCTTATTTACTTTTCTTTTTTTTTGTCTCAGTAGTTCCTCTTTTCTTCTTTCAGCTCAGGTGGAACCAGTGCTGGGTTCCTGGTGTCATGAGCTTTTTCATTCACAGCTTCTCCTCCACCAGAGACTTTTGCCCTACTTTAATAACCCTCTCACTCCTGGTCTGGTCATTGCAGCATGGACTCTGAATCTGACCACCAGGTCACCGTTAACAATAACCAAAATTCCTTCCTCCACAGCAGCTGTGAAGACTGCCACCACAGCATCCTCGGCTGCAGCCGACGTAGGGAGAGTGTAAACTCCAGTTTGGGGAATCAAACCGGGGACCTTCCAAACTACATGCTATTTTCATATATTTTCTTCTTGTTTTTGCTTAGGTACTTTTTGAACACTTGGATCATCATTATTTCTTGTGTTGTTTTGGTTGATTTCCAGTTGCTGTGTGGCTGTGACACTTTTTGGTGTTTTAGTTTTGTAATAACTGAGCAAGCATGTAGCACATCATAATGCAGTACAGATTACAAAAGAAAAACCCCTATATATAACCTTTCTTCACAATCAAACATCCTTCTTCACTTTTCTTTCCTACTTTGTTGCTAATTAAAAAAAATACTTTACAATACAAAATATTTTCTAGGTAAGAGTTAAGTGATCAGAAGTAATCCTGAGTTAGTTTAATTTGTAGCATACCTCTTCAATTTCCAAGTTGGTGTTAGTGGTAGTGATGGCAGATATGTAGGACAGAATGGCAGAACCCTCCAGTCTGGCCGGCTGCTTTGTGTTCTGTTATCCTAAAGTTAGTCCTTGAAGAGCATCAGGGAACACAATACTGTACACATCCACTAAAGGGCCAACAAATGAAAATTGATTCTTACCTGCTAATTTTCGTTCCTGTAAAACCACAGATCAGTCCAGAAAAGTGGGTTGTGTATCCCTACCAGCAGGTGGAGTCAGCGAACAATTTGAACTTTGGGCACTGCTACATAACGAGAGTGCCACCTGCAGTCACTCAGTATTGACCTGTACCCAAGCCTATGCTAACAGAACTAAATAATGAAGGGTAGCACCCAACCAAATTTCCGGACTACCACTTTGCCGCTAGCAAAAACCAGACCGAACAACTGCTAAAAACAGCTCCATGAATCATGTCTGCAAAAAAGGAGCTTCAACAATAAAAAACTTAAGCAAGTTCTGACCAAGACAGTCTTTCGGTATCTGAAGAAAGGGGTGGGCCTCTGGACTGATCTGTGGTATTACAGGAACGAAAATTAGCAGGTAAGAACCAATTTTCATTTACTGAATATACCCAGATCAGTCCAGAAAAGTGGAATGTACCCAAGCCACCCTACACTGGGCGGGAACCCGAAAGACCTGCACGAAGCACTCTCCCTAAAGGACGGTTCATCAGAAACCTTAACGTGCAATCGGTAATGTTTCATAAAAGTGTGAATAGATGACCACACTACCACCCTACAGATCTCCTGAGACGACAGTAACTGACACTCTGCCCAGGAGGTAGCCTGAACCCTAGTGGAATGAGCTCTGAGACCCAAAGGCGCCTGACGCCTTCGGGCTATGTATGCCGCTCAAATGGCTTCCTTAATCCACCGAGATATGGTCGCCTTTGACGCTTTGTCCCCCTTCTTTGGGCCACCAAAGAGAATGAACAAATGATCAGAACGTCTGAAGTCATTGGTAACCTCCAGATAACGCAATAAGGCACGCCGCACATCCAAAAGATGAAGGTCTCTGTTCTGAGAAGACTCCCGGGACCATTTAGGGAACCCCGGAAGCTCCACAGTTTGATTGATGTGAAAGGCTGAAACCACCTTAGGGACAAAGGATGGAACCATACATAACAATACCCAATCGTCATAAATCCGAAGGAAAGGATCCCGACAAGACAGCACCTGCAACTCTATCCAATGGGCCGAGCACTTGGCCACCAAAAACACCATTTTCAAAGTCAAATCTTTCAGGAAAACTCCACAAAGAGGCTCGAAACGAGCACCACATAGGTCTCACAGGACTAAATTCAAACTCCAATCCGGACATACTGAATGGATGGGAGGGCACAAATGTTTGACCCCCTTAAGAAACTGAGCAATATCCGGATGCACTGCCAGCGAACGGCCGTCAAAGTTTCCCCGCAAGGCACCTAGAGCTGCAACTTGTACACAAAGGGAACTGAACGCCAAGCTCTTAGCGAGGCCCTGTTGCAGAAAGTCAAGCACCCGAGGAACATGCACCTCTAAAGGTCACAGGAACGCTGATGATACCACGTCTCAAAAAGCTTCCAAACTCTCACATAGGCCATAGAGGTGGCTGGACGTCTGACCTGTAGGAGGGTGAAAATGACTTGTTCTGAATAACCCCTCAAGCGTAAACGTCGCCTCTCAAAAGCCAAGCCGCGAGAGAGAAACGATCCTCCAGATCCAAAAATATGGGCCCCTGTCGGAGCAGATGCATTAGGTGAGCCAGCTGACGTGAACCTTCTAGAGCCAAGCGTACCAGATCCGTGAACCACGGATGACATGGCCACGCCGTCGCCACCAGAATCACCCTTCCTGGGTGCCGCTCTATGTGACGAAGCTGACCTATGAGGGGCCAGGGTGGGAAGGCATACAGAAGAATCCCCGTGGGCCAAGGACAAATGAAAGCGTCTATGCCCACTGAGCCCTGTTCTCGGCGATGGCTGAAAAAACGAACTGTTTTTGCGTTCGCCTGCATTGCCATCAGACCCAGCTGAGGAGTTCCCCATCTGGCGCAAATGAGATTCCACGCCTCAAGAGATAGCTCCCATTCCCCTGGGTCTAGTTGCTGATGGCTGAGATAATCAGCTTGCACATTCTCTACTCCCGCGACATGGGATGCGGCAATGCCCTCAAATGGTGCTCCGCCCAGGTGAACAGAAACGTGCCTCCAGTGCTACGGCAGGACTTCGATGTACGCCACCATTGTCGCATTGTCCGAGAAGACTCGCACCATTCTGCCTTGGATCCAGGGAAGAAACATCCACAGGGCCAGATGTACAGCCCTGGTCTCGAGTCGGTTTATGGACCAGGATCTTTCCATCGCTACCAGAGCCCTTGGGTGGACCTGTCTGCACACACCACCCCCCCCAACCTGAGAGGCTGGCATCGGTGGAAATTATCAGCCAATTCGGAGTGTCCAAATCCACCCCCCCCCCCATTCCAGATTGTCCAGGGACAGCCACCATGACAGACTGGCTCTGGATTCCGGAAGTAGAGGCATTGGTAGATAATTGCTCCGTCACCGGGCTCTAGCGAGACAAAAGCACATGCTGTAAAGGTCTTAAGTGAGTGAACGCCCAAGGAACCAAGTCCAAGGTTGAAGCCATGGAGCCCAGGACCTGAAGATGATGCCACACTGTGGGATTGTTCCTTCGAAGAAGGGAATGTATTTGTTCCTGCAACTTCCCTATTCGGTCCACCACTAGAAACACTTTGCCCAGCAAGGTATCGAATTGTGCTCCGAGATAAATCAACTTCTGAGTGGTTCCAAGTGACTCTTCTGCACATTGATTACCCAACTAGGGATTGCAATGTGAACATCACCATGTGCACCATCTCTCGCAGCCCTCCCGAGACTTCGTGCGAATCAACCAGTCGTCCAGGACGGGGGACTAAGATTCCTGCCTGACAAGGAAGGCCGCACCACCACCATCACCTTGGTGAATGTGCAAGGAGCTGTTGCGAGACCAAATGGGAGGGCTCGAAATTGGAAGTGTCGTCCCAAGACCTTGAACCGCAGAAACCTCTGGTGATTCAGCAGGATCGGAATGTGTAAATATGCCTCCATGAGGTCCAGAGAAGCGAGAAACTCCCCTTTTCGAACCGTGGCCATCATGTCCTCAGGATTTCCATACGAAAGTGAGGAATCCGAAGGCAACAGTTCACCTTCTGCAGATCGAGATGGGCCAAAACGTGCCCTCCTTCTTGGGGACCACAAAGTACATGGAGTACCGACCTCGTCCCTGTTGACTCTCCGGAACTGGGACAATAGCTTTGAGCTCGAGAAGTCGTTGTAGAGTCACCCGGACCACCTCTCGCTTGACACTTGAGGCCACTCGGGACTCCACAAAAACCTCCCGGACCAGGCGAGAGAACTCCAGTGCATACCCGTCTTTGATCACTTCTAAGACCCAGTGGTCTGATGTAATTCTTGCCCATTCCATGTAAAAGTTGGATAATCTGCTTCCGACAGCTTTGATGACAGAATGGGTGCTTGTGGCTTCATTGGGGGTTTTATTACTTCCTGCACCAAGATGTCCCGAATCTCTTCCGAGCCAGCGACTCCCTCGAAAGGATTGCTGGCGCCCCGAAGCAGGTTTAGAAGCAGGAGGTGCAGAGTATCTACCCGCTCTGAAGCGGCGAGAGTCCCGAAACCTAGCTCGAGGAGGAAGACTTTCTTAGAAGATCTTTTATCTTCCGGCAACCGATTGCCCTTGGATTCAGCAACAGCTTTACCAGCTGATCCAGATCCTCCCCAAACAGAGCTTGCCCTTAAAGGGTAGATTACAAAGCTGGGACTTGGAGGACAAATCTGCCGCGCAATTTCGCAGCCAGAGGAGACGCCGCACTGACACCAAGGACACCATACCTCTCGCCGAGGTCCTCACCAGATCATACAAAGCATCTGAACATAAGTGATGCCTGCTTCTAGGTGGGCGGACTGCAGAGCCCCACTGTCACCATACCGGCCCCAGCAGCTGACTCCTGGACCCAACACATAGAAGCCCTCTGCACGAGGCTAGCGCAAATCCCGCCCGAAGGCTTAGCACAGCAACCTCGAATGCTTGCTTCAACTGGATCTCCAGCTTGCGGTCCTGCATAACCTTAAGGGCAGCTGCCCCAGCAACCGGGATAGTGGTCTTTTTTGTGACTGCCGAGACCGCAGCGTCCACCTTTGGAATCTTCAGTAAATCCAAAACATCAGACGATAACGGGTACAGTTTTGCCATAGCTCTGCCCACCTTCAAGCCGGAATCCGGAGTCTCCCACTCCCGGGTCTCTAGTTTGCGAACCTTCTTAGGCAGAGGAAAAGATGTTGTGGGACCCCTAATGCTGTCGAGGACTAGATTGATGCCCTCATTGTCAGACTATTCTTGAGAAACCTTAAGTCCCAGAACTTCAAGGACCTGAGGAATAAGGGGTCTTAACTCATCCCGCTTGAACAAACGCACCACGCTGGGGTCATCCCCCTCCACAGGAGGGTCATCGGGCTCATCCGATCATCAGTATCCAAATCAGCCGGATCCGGCCGCGGATCCGGGTCTGCTGCCCCTACTACCCCAGAAGCCGGCGTCGCCCCAGACCCCAGGATTGGATCTCACGTACCCTGGGGAGAATCCCCTGTGGGGTGCGCCTGATCAGGGAGGCGCTGATGAGGGTCCGTACCCCGACCTCTTTTCTCAGACGGGTCCGAACCTGCCCCCAGGAGACTGGGCCACTTTACCGCTGAGCGTTTCCTTGCCAGGAAAGCCTGGTGCATAAGGAGGACAAATTCTGGGGAAAACCCTCTCGGGTCCCCATCCCCCACTGGAGAGTCGGCTGGGGTGATATCATCAGTTCCCCCTAAGTCTTCCCTCACCGGGGCTAGAACAGGCGGAGAATCCTCTTCCCGCGAAGCCGAAGGCGAGACAGACGTTCCCTCCCAGAGGGAGGAGGCAAGAAGCCCTGAAGAGCCCTCTAACCCTGGGGAACACACTGTGCATAAGGAGGCTGCATCTAATGCCTGGCCATGTGACCCACACGCACGGCAGGCCTGCGATTCTGTTTTCAGTCCCATCCGCAACAGTGCACCGATAGTCTGAAGTGAAATAGAAAAGGGCGCGAATAAAAAAAGAAAAGCTCGGCGCTGCGACGCGGAGAAAATTTCAGTCAGGCAGGGCCGGAAAAACAAACTTTTCATGCTGCGGGCTGAGACTACCGGCTGAGGAGAAAAAAAAAAACGCACGCAGCCGTGCCGTGGGAAAGGAGCCTGTCTATAATGAAATCGCAAGGCCGCCAGCAGGGAAGCAGCAAGTAAACGAGGTACACAGAGAAAAACTCACCCTTGCCCTCAGAAAACGACCCAGAGCCCCGGGAGCTGAGGGGAACACTGCTGACAGCTTCCGTGGCCGGCCTTAAAAGACCCGGTCCCTCCTGCACCTCTCCTTACCTCAGCACTGAAGACTGTCAGTCAGCCACAGTGAAAACAGCTTCTTTTTTTTTTTTTTTTTTTAATTAAACTTTACCAAGACACAGAGAAAAAGCTGTTGCAGGAGACAAGGGAGCAGCTGTAGCAGAGACGGTGGTGAGGAGCCAAGAGCCCCTGGTCGTCAGACACCGAACTGTGGCGGGTGAAACCCTGACAAGAATATCCAATTCCATGGACGCCCAGCTTCTACTGAGGGTTGGCCCACAAAGGCGCCTAACACCTTAGGAAGAGGTGTTAGGCGCCTCTTCCTGAGGTGTAAAACTGATACTTCATGCATATCCAGCATAGCTCTCTGCTTCAACGGCAGGGGAGAAGTAAAACTGATACTTCACGCATATCCAGCATAGATCTCTGCTTCAACAGCAGGGGAGAAGAGAAACTGATACTTCACGCATATCCAGCATAGCTCTCTGCTTCAACGGCAGGGGAGAAGAAAAACTGATAATTCACGCATGTCCAGCATAGCTTTCTGCTTCAACGGCAGGGGAGAAGAAAAACTGATACTTCACGCATATCCAGCATAGCTCTCTGCTTCAACGGCAGGGGAGAAGAAAAACTGATACTTCACGCATATCCAGCATAGCTCTCTGCTTCAACGGCAGGGGAGAAGAAAAACAACCAATAAGGGCTGAATAACATAGTCTGGGTAAAACAAATAAGCATGGGTGTAGCTTGCTTATTGCGGCGGTTACTACCATTTCACTTGGATGCAGCTACATCACTGCTCTCTACATTAATGGTGGGGGTGGAAGGGAAATAGAACCAAAAGGTTACTAAGAGCCAAGAGAAACAGATAAGTATGAGAAAAAAGAAGTGTGAAGCTTGCTGGGCAGACTGGATGGGCCGTTTGGTCTTCTTCTGCCGTCATTTCTATGTTTCTATGTAAGAAGCGACCGTAAACAAAAAAATTAAATTCAAACTAAATAAAAAATATAACTAAAGACTGTAGGTGTGTGCATCTGTACCACCCGCTGGAGTCAGAGAAATACTGAGTGACTGCAGGTGGCACCCTCGTTATGTAGCAGTGCCCAAAGTTCTAATTGTTCTCTGACTCCACCTGCTGGTAGGGATACACAACCCACTTTTCTGGACTGATCTGGGTATGTGGAGGAATGGCAGGTGAAACATGATCACTTTCCACTAAAAAAAACTGGACATGTATGGAGGCCTTTATTTCAAGATCACTCTTGCATCACACATGCACATCATTGGCATTACTAATTGGTGGCCATATGAAACATTATTGTGGTTTTAGTTTGACAGTTTTGCCAATAATGGGCACACAACAGAAAAGCCAAGGAAAGGGATGTGCTCACTTCCATAAGAGAGGTTCATGAACCAGTTTGGTGAATCCATGGAAAACCCTCAGATTTGTCAAATTGATTCACAAGCTTTCAAAAAAGAAAAGAAATTAAGTAATTTGGGAAAATATGCAGTAGATACATGGAAATCTACAATGCACTTTCATGGATCATTGGATTCCTATAGATCTACATGCAGAGTTCAACAGAGTTTTCTGAGATGCACCATGGACAGTCTGCAGGTTTTCTTTCAAGATATGAATCAGGCTTAAATCTGCCTTGCTCAAGTTCAAGTCAAACTATTTTACACAGCCCCAGTCAAAGATGAATCCCCATCCCCTACAGGAAACTCCTTCATAAACGGTTTATCAGGACTGAGGCATTTTGTCAGAGCAGGGCAAGAAAGTGTTCATTGGTGCTGAGTCCCCACCATATCCCATCAGTGGATCAGAAAAGGAGTTTTCCCATATATTTCTGGCATCTTTCCCAGCATATGTAACCCCCTTTCTCAAGGGCCACCTTCAGATGCTGCAGAGCACTGATCAACTTGGTAAATCTCTGGAATCAGGATTCTTCCAGTAGGGATCAGCTTGTGCTGTAAGGCCTAAGAGGATCATGTCGGTCTTTTATTGAAAGTTCCACATATTGAGTGTCCTGTTCCAAAAAAAAAAACTTTACGGTAGTAAATATCAAGTAAAACAGCACAAAAATATAAAAATACAGGAAAATACTTCTTCAAACAGTATTCAAAAGGATGAGAAAAAAAAAATCAAATCCTGAGAAGTCAATTTCTCAGACTGCTTGAATAACAAGTGCAGGAATTAGGATCTCCTTTGTGCACTATTGGCTTCCTCTCCTTTAGGACCCACTTGGAACTTGAAATCCTCTTCTCTCGCAATCAGTCTGCATCACCGTACCTGGCTGGTTATACTCAGCCCCCTACACTAATACCTAAACCTCACCTCGAGTTACTAGGTGGGCCTACCATAGGGATACAAATACCTATCCAAGGAGAGGACACTATGGCTAGTCAGTCTGTGTCTCTCTCTCTCTCTCATATTAACAATGGTCCCCCAGTGGTTGACTGCAGGAAATACAACAGGTATGGCACTTATCACAAAGTCTGAAAATGTTATCACCATTTGTGCTAACTTAGCTCTTTGCATAGGTAATTAGTGCAAATTGTGATAAACTGTATATTAGCGTAAAACACACCCCTTTTGCTATCGAATGCAATACTTATCGCATTTTGATAAATCCAGGCCTTAGATTGAGAGCCCTCTGGAGATAGGGAAATATTTACAATAGTTGAATGTAAATCTGCTTTGAGTTGTCTGAAAAAGCAAAAAAATAAGTAAGAGGCATCACTTGTGAGGCATATTAACTTATTATATTAACACCTAGTGGTAAGTGGACCTCTGCCTTCCACTTTTTTCCCAATAAGGAATAGAAAGCAGGTTTTAAAATGTCCCGGGTTGGTGACAGGTAAACAATCACGAGTGACAACACCTGAGAATGTCCTATTTCAGAAATATGTCATAAATATCAAAATATCAAAAAGTCAGAGAAGTAGTTTCTCCTCTGTTAAACAAAGTGGAATGGAGGAGCTGCTGGTGGTTTCCTGCCTGAAGCAGAGACTGCATCGAAAGCTGAGTGATCTGAAAAGCTGGCTGCTCCCGGTTCCTACACAATGAGAGCTCCCATTATAGCAACTGCATAGGCTGCGCCTAGTTAAAAAGACATCCCACGCCCACCACACATTCAGGCTGGAAGACACGAGGCACCAACTGCTTTGTTTTTGCCACTTAGATTAGTACTGGGATAGAGTAAACGGAAAGCTAGTAAGGAGGAATTATAGTTTCAGGACATCCAGGTCAAAGGCACGATCATGGATAACAGAGGGTTCAAAGAAAGATATAAGCAAGGAAGAGATTCAGACGCAGACCAAGAAACCAGGAAGAAGGGAGCTCAGCCGCAGCTTGGGAATATTATAATTGCTGCCCCACCCAACCCACGCCTCCCGTCACTGGATTTACAAGCTCTGTAGGCTTGACTTGCCTTTCTATTCTTTTCCACAGGGTGGATCTCAGCAGCAGATCACAGAGTGACAGCGACTCTGGTAACAAGTTTCAATTTGTTTTTTGTTTTTTTAATATATAGAAGGCCTTTTACCTCATATTTGTAGTGTTCGGTTGAAATCCTGTCTGGGATCCTAGCCAGGTGTTCAGTCAGACCTTTGTTGACAGGACAGCCAGAGTTCATCCATCCTGAGGTCAATATTCAGAAAAGGGGCAAGCGGACACATTTATCAGGCTAAAATTAGCTGGACAACTGGTCACGGATATTCAGCAGGTCCAAATATGCTTGCCTAAAGTCATCCGGTAGCATTACCCAGGAAACCTTAAACCTAACTGGATATATTAAGAATATAATACTGCCAATAACGCTGGGAGCAAGCTTTTCTCCACAAACACAAATCAGTAAATAACACACAGCTCAATACTGTAAAGTGCGGCCATGGTTAGCCTGCTCCTAACCTGCTTTCTACTCACTTTCCGGCCGCGTTATAGCCCTTCTGCGATACACAATCCCCTTTAACCGATTCTTACCGCCTCTTTAAATCCCCGGGTAACCCCTTCCGCACTCGGCATGTATATCAGATGTAAATGAGCGAATTAGCTATTCCCTCCCATACAGTAACGCGCGCCCCGACTATCGCTTTTTTAACCTGCAGTTTTGCCGCGCGTTTATCCTGCTAACTTACTGCCTACCCCTACCCCTGCGTTAGAGACAAGGCAAACTTTCCCACAAAAGAAAACCTAAAAACCTAAAATGGGTATAAATACCTTGGATGTCACTTTCCGAATCCCCATCTCCGGGCGGGCAGGCGGTCATCGAGGCGGGAGCCGGCGGGCGCGTGTTTATCCAGGCGGCGGCAGTGGGAGCCGGCGGGTGCGCGTTCATCCGGCGGGCTGTCATCGAGGCGGGAGCCGGCGGGCGGGCGTGCTGTCATCGAGCCGGCGGGCGCGCATTCATCCGGCGGGCGGGCGTGCTGACATCGAGGCGGGAGCCGGTGGGCGGGTGGGTGCGCGTTCATCCAGGCGGCGGCGGGAGCCAGCGGGCGCACGTTTATCCAGGCGGCGGCGGTGGGAGCCGGCGGGCACGCGTTCATCCAGGCAGTGGCGGAAGCCGGCGGGTGCGCGTTCATCCAGGCGGCGGCGGTGGGAGCCGGCGGGCGGGCGTGCGTTCATCCAGGCGGAGGGAGCCGGCGGCGAAAGCAGCCTCCAGCAGCCCCTGCCGGCAGTGAACGAATGCACGCCTGTGTACGCCTGTGCAATTTCAGCGCTCAAGGCAGGGCATTAGAGAACGCCGACGTCATGTGCCGTGACGTCAAACGTCGTGACGTCACGCCTTGAGCGCCGAAATTGCACAGGCGTACACAGGCGTGCATTCATTCACTGCCGTCGGGGGCTGCTGGAGGCCGCTTTTGCCGCCGGCTCCCTCGGCCTGGATGAACCCACGCCCGCCCGCCCATCGCCTCCCGCCGCCACCGCCTGGATGAACGCGCGCCCGCCGGCTCCTGCCGCCGCCGCCTGGATGAACGCGCGCCCGCCGGCTCCTGCCGCCGCCGCCTGGATGAACGCGCGCCCACCCGCCCGCCAGCTCCTGCCTCGATGACAGCACGCGTGCCCGCCGGCTCCCGCCTCGATGAACTCGCTCCCGCCTCGAACGCGGCGCCCGCCGGCTCCCGCCAGTAAGTTTTACTTTTTTACACTTATTCCCTTGTTTTAATTTTCGCCCGCGCCTTGCTTTGGGAGGGGGGGGGAAACCTCCACTTCCTTCGGTACTGTCATTCAAATGTCAGTTGAAATTGAAATTTGAAATGCAGGGTACCAGCGCACCCAGGATACTGTATAGGCGCTGTATTAAGCGCCTGTACAGTAAATGGGTTTGCGCTGGCCATACGCTTTCACCTAATGCTTCGCAGAGCCGGCTTGCATTTGCAAGCAATTTAAATAGAGCATCGAGCGGTATGTGAGCAGGACTGTGCGTGCGGCGAACGAGGGTGCGCCCGGCACTGCCGCACTCTTTCTAACGCGGCCTTACTGTATCGACCTGACAGTGAAGAAAAATATTTTAAACAAACCAACCAAATGTGCTTTACAGTCAGGAAACTGCAGCTCTTATTGCTGCATGGGGGTCAGCAACGGCAGACAGTTGTGCACCAACATATCATATACCACCTAGAAAGTCCAACTTTTTATATTCTTTTTTTACTATGTTCACATAAGTTGAAAATCAGAGAGGAGCTTCACATATAATTGTTGAGCATCCCTTACAGAAATAGCTGAAAGTGTCATTTAGCTCACAAAAGATGTTTATAGATGCTTCAAAATGGAAGTAATACTACCAAAAATAGTCACTGTTTAAAATGTTAAAATACCTACAGCTGTATTACTTCCATGCAGCAATAAGAGGTGCAGTTCTTGACTGTAAAGCACACTGTATGATACCACCCTAGCAAATGTAGTCAGTGTTTTATAATATTTTTCTAGAAAAAGACGCAGACTTGGCAAATCAAGTCAGCCCCAGCTCCTTCTATGATATTTAAATCAATGGGTACCAAGCCCCCTCCTGCTGTCCACCACATCCTCTACCCCACAAGCCTCACCCATCTGGAACTCCAACCTAAAGCCCTAAACTTGAATTAGTACACTCTTACCATTCTCCGGCCACTTATGGTTTTGCTCTGACAGCAAACAGTGCAATCCTATGTTTCTGGGGGAAGGGAGAGGGGGTGCTGGCCTCAGGTCTCTATGGCCCATGGGGGGATTGGGCACTACCCCCACATTTTTAAGTATTTGTATTTTGGTGGGTGGGCAACTGGGGGTGGGGGGGGACTAGGCCTGCAGGCCCAGAGTTTTGGTTTGGTTTTTTTTAATTTTAAATATACTTAACCGGCTATATGCTATATTCTGAATATTGCCAGGATCAGCTTATCTGGGTACACAATCCCGGATAACTTTAGGACTGCTCTGAAGGTAACTTAGATGCATAAGGCTGAATATCAGTTTTATCCTGCTACATTACCCGGATAACTTTGCTCCACCCCGGAATGCTTACTGTCTGCTCCCAAGTTATCTGGCTAAGGGGATCATTTATCAAAGTGCTGTATGGCGTTTTTGCATGCGTTGGCTTTTTTGCATGAAAAAAACGCCTTTAACACATGCGAAAATGCCTTAACGCATGCAAAAATGCCATTAATGTGTGTGAAAGCACCATAATGCATGGTGTGATGCAAATGAGAGGATACTGGGGTGGGAATTTTGGCTAAGTGGGCTGGGCTCACAGTTTTGCAAAGCTGTATTCACCTCTTTTATTTGTGTAAAGCTGTGTGATAGGGCTTTATTGCATGTTGTGATGTTTTGGAGAGAGAGAGAGCCATAATGCCCTCACACTAGATAGGTATTTATATCTGTATGGGAGGCCCACCTAGTAACTCTAGGTGAGGTTTAGGTATTACTGTAGGGGTTAGGGGCCACTTTGACATTCAAAGTGAGAAGTATGAACAGAACAGTGCTTTCTTGTGAAGATTTGATGACCTTCAGAGTGAGGAAACTCACCCAAAGATGAGATTTGTGCAATGTTCTCTCAACCTAGCTTGATGTTACCCAGGTAGAGTCCATCAAGCTAGGTTGAGAGAACATTGCACAAATCTCATCTTTGGGTGAGTTTCCTCACTCTGAAGGTCATCAAATCGTCACAAGAAAGCACTGTTCTGTTCGTATGTCTCACTTTGAATGTCAAAGTGGCCCCTAACTCCTACACTAATACCTAAACCTCACCTCGAGTTACTTGGTGGGCCTCCCATACAGATATAAATATCTATCTTGGGTCAGGGCATTATGGGTAGGTGTTCTCTCTCTCTTTCTAAGTTATCACAATTTGCACTAAGAGTGCCTATTACAGTAAAACACACCCCTTTTCCTATTGCATGCGATATTTAGTGCATTTTGATAAATCCAGGCCTAAGTTTTTAGCTGCCTAACAACATAGCTGGAGAAGTTGGAGTGGTCAAATTGGAGGGAAATTCAAATCCCCGGGGTTTGTCTGGCTAACTCCCAATTTAGCCGAACAAATCCCTTTGAATATAGACTCCCCTGTGTTTCAAGGAAAACCAAAGGGGCAGGCAAGAGATTGCTGTGAAATATTTTTCTGTAAGTGAGCAAGCAAAGAGTATAAACTGTATGAAATCCGCAGAATGCTCCTTCAAAAAAGGGCTCCAACAGGGCCCTTATAAGCTCCCCTATGCCACTCTTAGGAATATATTTCCCTTATTTGTTAAAAGAAGCAAAATCCATTTTTAAAACATTTGATATCTTTACTACTAGCAAAGCAGTAACAAAAACCTTTGTTTCTTTAAATTATTTTGCATGACTCTCTTAAGAGAGCAGGTGTAGTACTGTGGTATATTGCATGCGAAAGGCAGCTGTGTTTTATTTTTAGCTTTCAATATTATGAGAGAAGGAAATGGTTTGAAAGAGAAATTAGTCAAAGCTCACAATGGTAATCTTGTTAATTAGCTTCCAGGCAGGCTTGTGTTCAGAAAAGAGAAATAATAATGTGCAGATATATTTACAAAGCCACAGAGAATTCATTAACCATAAATCTGCATCAGGGATTAAATAAAGCATCCTCTCTCTGCAGTGAATTTCAAATATACAAATAGCAAGCAATAATATTCACCCTGTTTCAATTAAAATTTTACTGTGCAATCATAATTCTTAAAATTCTTTCAGCTACTCCCTCAGAACACCCCTGAGCCCCAGCGAGGCATCTATATTTGTAAGAGTCTAAAATTAGTTTACACTTATTGAAAATGATTGGTCTATATTGATTTTGATGTCATGAACCACAACCCATTTTGTGCAAGGTAATTTGTAATATTGTTCCCAGGGGAACAGGGGAACTGCCTAAAGAAATGAAAAAATGACTTAGTACTAAATGCTTTTGAGTGTTAGATCGTGAGTATCTTTACTGGCTGTGTGTACGTTTTCAAATATCAAACATGGCCCAGAGAGAACAACTTTCTTGTAATTATAGAAAGCATTATTACTATTCTCATATAAAGGATGGGTTTGTTCCATAACTCAGGATTTAGAATTTTTAACCAGCTACATTATTATATTAAAGATTGAGGCCTCATGGAGATTTTTTAGATCATCATTATCCTTATACATGTTTTAATCACAAGCCCCAATTGCAAATTCGTTTGTGCAATTTTGTCTCCCTTTTAGACGATCTGCATCAGGGAATTTTGTCTCCCCTTTGGATGATCTGCATCAGGAAATAAGACATTTCTACAAATACATAGCAAGAAACTCCTTTTACTTATGCCATTATTAATTATGCTGCTTTTGCTTGCAGAAAAGCGCTGAAAACACAAGTTTCCCAGCACAAGCCATTGCTCATTTATCTAAACCACTTTGTCTTCTTCCATTTCTTTCATTCAGATCATCCAACAGATTTGTAAAACATCATTAACGAACATCCCATTTTAATAATAATCCAGTGGTGGAACAACAAAGTGGCATCACCTAGGAGGTTTTCCCCATCATGCAACAAGAGGGGCGCCTACCTTGAGTACTCTATTGACCAATCAAAACTGATTCAGTCAATAGTGTCCACATTTAGGTATATGTGTTACTAATAACTCAGGTCCTACAGTCAAAATGTTTCTGAAATGAATGTAGTCAAACTTTACTAAATCTGGATCACTGAGAAAGAAAATGATTCTTTAGTTTTCAAGATATGCCACTGGGTCAATATATTCGACTTTTGACTTGGGAACTACAGAGTGGGTTAAGAAGAAAAAGGATCTCAAAGTTGTGGAATGATGTGCCCTTGGATGTGAGGCAGGAAAGTGAGTTAATGTGTTTTAGGAAGTGTCATGGAATGTGAGTCCTTTGGGCTATGTCGAGATTGGTGAACCAGCTAAGCCACCGCCAACTGCAGGTGGACTTGCAAGGACAGGAACAGAAGCTAGGCTTCAGCTGTACCACATAGCTTGAGCCCTTGCGTTCTGAGGCTGGCAGGACTTAGGCAAGAATCCCATAGAGAGCAGTCAGGCAGTGTCAGTAACAGGCCAAGGTCAGGACAGGCAAACAGCAGGCAATGTGGTATCCAGTCAATGATCAGGGCAAGCAGAGAGCAGGTAAAGAATGGGCAGAGTCGGTATTCGGGCTGAGGCCAAGACACAAGATGTCAGTCAAGGGGGCAAGGAGGACGGAGACAGTGAGATAAGACAAAACAGGGAGACAAGGCAGAGCCAAGACTGGGACATGGCAGGATGAGGAAGCAAGCAAGGAGAGAGGCAAAGACAAGCTAGGAACAAAACAAGGAGCAAGGCAAGAAAAGGGACTGGAACAGGACAAGGAGCATGGAAAGGTAAAGCAAGGAGAGGAACAGGAGCAAGGCAAAGAACTGGAACGAGGCAAACAGGATCAGGATTGGGGCAAGGCAGGAAGGACTGGAACAAGGCAAGCAGGAACAGGCAGGCTGGACTAGAACAAGGCAAGCAGGAACAGGATCAGGAAAAAAGAGCAACATGCACTGCAGGCAGTTAGGCATGGCAGGAGGACCTGTTGCTGAGAAGCTGGATGGTTGTGCCGAGTTTCCTTTTATACTAGAGCAGGGATGACATCAGACACAGTGCTCACAGGCAGTGTTAGCTGCCTGGCCTATAAAAGGGCTTTAGGAGGTGTAGGCAGTTCTATTCAGACCCTAGTATGCAGCACATTGTGGGAAGCTATGCAGGACCGCTTGAGATAAGGGGTTTTACAGGAAAAAACTGAAAGCCTGGTTGATGATGTCAGAAATAAAGAATCTGAATGATGGAATATGTTATTATTTCCTTTTGATGCACATTCAAGTTTGTTTGAAATAGACGGAGCAGAGACTTTTTCCTTCTTTTGTGTTGTGTTTTTATTGTTTTAATTATATTGGGGCAGATTTTAAAAGCTCTGCGCGGGTAAATCCAGCCGGATTTACAAGCGCAGGGGACTTGCGCGCCGGCGCACCAATGTTGCATAGGCCGCCGGCGCGCGCAAAGCCCTGGGACGCACGTTAAGTCCTGGGGTTTTGCTTGGGGGGTGTGTCAAGGGCGTGTCGGGGGTGGTGCGGTATTTGGGGGCATTCCAGGGGCGGGGCTGTGGGCATGGTGCCGGCCCGGGGGTGTTTCGGAGGCGTGGCCAAGGCCTCCGAACCAGCCCCCGGGCTGGGGAATGATGCACCGGCAGCTGGCCGGCGCGCGCAAGAAGGTGGGGGAGGGGGGGGCGGAAAAAAAGTTCCCTCCAAGGCCGCTCCGATTGCGGCCTTGGAGGGATTTTATAACATGCGTGCGGCAGCACGTGCATGTTATAAAATCGGGCGTAGATTTGTTCGTGCTGGGTTGCGCGAACAAATCTACGCCCGCACATAGCTTTAAAAATCTACCCCATTATATTGTGTTTTAAATTCTGTACATCGGTTTGGATGATTCTTTTGAATCTGTAAGGTAATTCATATATTTTATTAAATTAATTAATTAGACCAGAAATTATTAATATACATTTTTTGACTGAATCTATGAATAAATCTACGACTGGATTTGGACAGTACTTGCTTTTTGGGCACAAGGTCTTGGACAAAACTAAAGCAGCCTTCAAGTACCTTGGTGGTAAATTTCCAAGGTTGAGTGAAGCTAAGATAGAGGAAGGGGTCTTTGTTGGCTCTCAGGTTCGTGATCTTCTTTGAGATGATGCATTTAACCATGCATTCCGTGGTAAGGAAAAGATGGCATCGAAAGCCTTCCATTTAGTGGTAACAAATTGTCTCGGGAACAAGGCAGACAACTACAAGGAGTTGATGGAAAACCTCCTCAAGGTATACAAAAGCCTTGGTTGCAACATGTCACTAAAGATACATTTTTTGCCCTCTCATCTAGATTTTTTCATACCAAAGAGTGGAGCAGTATGTGATGAGCATAGTGAGCGATTTCACCAGGACATTGCAGCAATGGAAAAACTATCAGGGCAAATGGAGCCCATCAATGCTTGCAGACTGTTGCTGGACAGTGTCAAGAGATGTTCCATTTAATGAATACAAGAGATAGGCCAAGAAGAGCCCAATAGCCACTGAATAAGGACTAAACTAAGTACATATATATATGCATAATAGTTTTTTGTCTTTTCTTTCATAGTAAATTGTATTTCTGTAATCCATTTGCTGATTTAATTTTTAAAGTGTTACATAAACAACACAGGTGAAATATTAAGCAAGCATAAATACACAGAAAGACCTCAGTTTACAATTTATGATTAAAACTCTATCTATGCAATAGACATAGATGTAAAATGTAAAAACTTGAATATCATGGAAACAATAGCCAATTGGCTGGTTTAATTGTCATATCTGAATTCAGCACATCAACATCAATAATAAAAGACACATTTTATCACTGAAGCAGATGACTTCTAAAAATGTGTATACCAGTGTATACAAATATACAGACAAAATAAGTACATCCCACTCATTAATCAATCAGAAAACATGCCATTCGATATTTTGACTGAGTCCATAGTGATAACAGAATCAAAATTAGAAATTCACTGACATTCCACTTTCTGCAAGTGGTGCTTATGATCACCATCTCTTGTATCAGCATTAATAATCTGTTCAATCACAAAAGAACAGACATCATCAAAATCCATGTATGCAGTGGGTAAAACCAGATCCTGATCAGTCTGACCTGAAAAAAATAAAAAAGAATGGAGCCAGTAGGCAGCCCTCACTAGGTACTTTTAAGCACTAAATTGCCAGGCTTTGATATTCATATGTAAACCACCATAACTAAAAATTGAGAGGTTGAAGAACCTAAATATGGAGGAGAGGAGGAGCAGGGGTGATATGATACAGACTTTCAGATACTTGAAAGGTTTTAATGATCCATGGTCAACAACAAACCTTTTACGTTGGAAAAAAATCAGTAGAACAAGGGGTCATGATTTGAAGCTCCAGGGAGGAAGACTCAGAACCAATGTCAGGAAGTATTTCTTCACAAAGAGGGTGGTGGATGCCTGGAATGTCCTTCCGGAGGACGTGGTGAAGACTAAAATTGTGAAGGATTTCAAAGAGGCATGGGATAAACACTGTGGATCTATAAAGGCTAGAGGATGGGAATGAAGAGAAGAGCCATGGGGGTGGAGTACTGGAATGGTGGCTACTACCTGGTGATTACTACCCTTACTCAATAAGGCTTCGCACAGTTAATGCAACTCCAACATTGCTCTCTGTGTCAAGGGCAAGGGGAAATGTGGAAAAGAGGATTTGCATTCAGATAACAACCAAGAAGGACTTAACTTCACAGTCTGGGTAAACAAATAAGCATGGGGATAGCTTGCTTATTACGGCAGTTACTACCCTAAACCAATTAAGCCTGATACATCACTTTGAATGCATATACAGCGTTGCCCTCTGCTTCTATTTCAGGGGGAAATGTGGAAAAGAGGATTTGCATTCAGACAACAACCAAGGACTGAACTTCACAATCCAGGTAAACAAATAAGCGTGGGGGTAGCTTTACATTCAGACAACATCCAACAAGGCATTGATCTGTGCATCTGGGTAACCAAGCATCAGAGTAACTTGTTTGATGCGGCGGTTACTACCCTTAACCATTAAGCCTTATGCTTACCTTTGATGCAATTCCAACATTACTATCTGCATCAATGACAGGGGATGGCAGGAAATTTGAATCAAACAGTTACCAACAAGAGCCTGAACTTGGTGGTTGATGAAACAGATAAGTATGGGAAAATAAGTGTGGGAGCTTGCTGGGCAGACTGGATGGACCGTTTGGTCTTTTTCTGCCGTCATTTCTATGTTTCTATGTTAATTTAATGAAGATTAATATAAAACCAGATTCTTATGATGAACCGAATATCTCACTATTGGATATTTCTGTTTGTGGCCTGTGGAGATTGATTGATTGATTGATTTAGCCATTTTATATATCGTCATTCCATAATGGTTTACAAAGTGACATTCATTGCTATAACTCAACAAACAAACAAATAACGATTGGCTACAGAAGTGGTATTCATTGGCAGGCATTATCAAGTGAAAATTTTCTAGCATATTTTAATTGATCTAGCACATACTAAGGGTACAGGTAATTGACATAAAATGATAATTTTCATGTCTTAGTCAGTGAGCTGTTTTGAGCCTTCTAGTAGAGGAGGGTTTACCATATGTTTAAGTGACAATAATTGCTTTTGTAATGAAGACAATTAGCATGAAGTGAAACAGGCTCAGCTGTCACCTGCTTGGCTAGCTTGGGCATGCGTCCAAAAAACACTACCCACAAGAAAATCACCCACTGGAAGGAAACCTAGCAGCCTCAGGTGCAGAAGTGCAAGGCATTCATCCAAAGAGTGCTATTTAATGTCCCTGGCTATTCACCGGGGGACGGATTATTCCTGTTGCAAGTTTTTGTGGTAGCATGTGTTGGAGGAATTTATTAGGGATGCACACAGCAATTTGTTTCATTTGTTTTTCTTGTTTGTTTTTCATTTTGTGTGTTTCTTTCATTTAAACGTGATCAAAAACAAATGAAAGAAAAAACAAGGCAAAACCAAATGAAAGAAAAAAAATTTCTTACCAACAAACATCTCCCCCCCCCCCCCACCCAAGATCTATCTTACCCCCATCTGGAACTTGAAAATTGGGACAGGAACAATCTCCCGGCCACTCCTGCCCCTCCAATGCTTAACTCTGAATGGTGCCGGCCGATCTCAGGCCAGTGCAATTTTTACTCTTTTGTTTTCTGAACGAGAAAATGGCACCGGCCTCGGGTAGGCTGACACCATTCAGAGATAAGCTGCTGCCACAGTGGGGCAAGAGAGGACGGGGATTGCTCCTGCCCCAATTTTCCAGCTTTAGAGGGGCTAAGATGGGTGAGAGGTAGTGGGGACGGATGAGAGGTAGTGGGCAGTGGTAGAGACAGGATCTTAACTTTGAAAATGAAAGAAAAAAAAATTGAACAAAATTGTGGTTTTTTTTTTGTTTTGTTTTATTTTCAAAATAAATTGAATCAAAATTGGAAATTTTGATAAAATTTCTTTCTCATTTCAAACGAAAGCACATCCCTAGAATGCATGAATATTAATGAAGAAATCCTTTGGTGAAGGGGGTGGGCAAAAAAAAAATAGAAGAGGGGTTTGGTGAGATGTTTTGGGATTATAATTGCTTTTTGTATTTTATTATATATGAAATGTATGCTCTTTAAAATGCATAATTTTATTGTATTTATTATACTTTGATGTCATTGCAAGAAAAGTGAATTACAAATCAAAGGACAGAATAGAATAGATTCAGTCAGTGCATGAGCAAGCCCTGCACCAAAACAAAACAGGGAGCATTCAGTTGTGATATGTTAAGAATGCTGTAAGACAGTAATGAAAACAAACAGCCAAATTTAAATAAATCTTACACAAGAAAACAGATCAGAGATAAAAACCTACAGGACTATAATCAAGAATACATAACACAGCATACACATGAATACCAGAGATATTAATCATTTCTCCTTATAAACTGGAAACAGAGAGAGGAAAAGCCATGGGAATCCTGACTGTAAATACCAAAACATAGAAATGTGATGTTATAAAATGAAAAAGAAGCATATTGCTAAATTAACCAACATCGAATTAAAATCAATCAATGAATCTGTTGGAACTTAAATGTACTCATTTTTCCTCTGATCCCTTTCTGTAACTTTCCCGACACAGTTTATTGGGATATCAAAATAAACACATTTCCTGATGTCGGAATAATATGAACTCGTTTGACCTCCAGACAGGCTTTTACCAGCTGAAACACATGACTTTGGTTAATGGATGATTAATTTTTTGATTTGTTTTGATTCCATGATTCCATCTATAGAGAAACATAGTTGGGAATTGATGATAGATATCTCATAAGCAATAAATGTCTTCTATGATGATTTTTAAAAAGCATCCAATATGTAAAAGTAAGAGCGCATATTGATACAAATAATTTTCCCCACTCTCCCTGCTAAGTACACTGGGATCACTTAGATATAAACCAGTTAGAGATATTGATTATCTTAATGAACATTCTGTCCTAGATCAGTATCAATTTGGTTTTTGACCTCACCACAGCACCGAAACTCTACTATTATCAAGCACCGATATAATCCATTGTGGTTTTCATTCTGGAACCTCATATGTTCTCAATCCACTAGATTTTTCTGCCGCTTTCAATACTATTAATCATGACATACTCCTTTCTCGACTCACTAGCATTGATATTACTGGCACTGTCTTCTCTTGGTTCAAATCCTATTTACAGGACCGTTCACAACAAATTTGTCTTCACACTACAACCTCTACATAGTTTCCAATCATCACGGGCATTCCACAAGGATCAGCTCTCTCAGACATTCTATTCAACATTTATTTTCCACCTCTCTGTAAACTTCTTACTGCTCTTGGTCTCTCATACTAGCTTTACGCAGATGAATTAAGTTATTTTTTCCAGTTTACCAGACTTGGCATTTAACATCTCAGTTCATTTCTCTTTGCTTATCCTCTATCAACAAATGGTTATCTCACAATAAACTTTGTCTGAACCTGTCAAAAACAGAAATAATAATTCTTGGTAATCTAGCTTTTTCTGATCAACCAACAACTTTCTGCCTTCACAACACTACACTCCAAAAGCTCACAATCTGTTCGTAATCTTGGAATTATCTATGACTCCAAATTAAACATGAAAACACATATTAAGTCAATACTTGAGACTTCATACTACAAGCTCCATCTTCTCAGGCATATTAAGCCCTTACTTGAACATGACGATTTTAGAACTGACCTTCAGTCTCTGAATTCTTACCAATATTGATTACTGTAACTTTCTTTATGTCAGTCTTCCTCAGTCTACAATTAGATCCCTCCAAATTGTCCAAAACTCAGCTGCTAGATTACTCACTAATACTAGACTATATGATCATATCACTGGTGTTCTCCATTCCCTCCACTGGCGACCTGTACAATGGAGAATAATATATAAAACACTGTCCACAATACACAATCTAATCCACAATGTCAATAGTCCATGGTTGTATGCAGTTCTTCATTTCTATGTTCCTACATGAAATCTTAGATCACAAAACCAGTTCCTGCTTGAAGTACCCTCACCCAAATCAACCAGACTCTCAGCAACTCAAGAGCATGCTTTTTCCATCGCTGGCCCCATAATTTGGAACGCTATACCAATCCACTTAAGGTCTATACCTGGTGCTAGAGACTTAAAAAAAAAAAGCCCTGAAATACCATCTATTCAATCAAGCATATAAAGATTTTAACAGACCCTAATTATTTTTTTCTCTTCCATGTCCACAGTCCAATCTCCTTAAACCATCTAAGTTTTTCTTTCCAAGTCTATTCTTGTATGATGGTCCATTTTCCTTTGTTTTTATTTTATATGTTTTGTTATCTCATTGTGATTATATTTTATTATGAATGTTTTATTATGTTTGCATTGTAGCCCACCCCAAACTTTGGAGGGGGGCAAGCAATAAATAAATAAATAAATATTGCTTATCGCCAGAATTCCTTTCTGGACTGAGAGAAAAAAAAGACTAGTTGTTGATAAAGTATGCCGATACTCCTTGAAGACTTGGCCTGTGAGGTGTCTGATGCCAGAGCCAGGAGAACTTCTACCCTCCTGGGCTTGGAAAATTGAGTCCCCAGATGGGCAGGGTGTCCTTTGGATGGGCAGAACACTCCTTCCGGATGGCCAGAATATTATGCTGCTGCACAGAGAATTAAAATTTTCCCTTTCCTCAGAGTTCACTGAAGCACAAGATGGGTTGCTCCACGGATATTAGGCATGGTCTTTACTCACTGTTCTTATGCAGTCCTTGTTCTTTCAGTCCCTGATAGGAGGGACCCCTTGCAGCAGGATTCTCAATGCTCCCTTCGGAAAGGAAGAGCAGTCAGAACTTCCAACTTGGATCTTGAAATTAGGCTTAGAAAACTGAAGATGATTCCAGGGTGGCTCGCAGCAGGTCACTGGCACCCCTTTCCTCACCGAGGCAATGGGGGGCAGGTCTTCCCTAACTTGCCCAGGCCCAGACCCAGGGTTCCCCATGCCCTGAGCCCAGGAGCTGAACAGGCTCCGGCAAGGCCCCTACACTCAAAAAGGTAAAAGTCCAACAAATGCACTCAGAGAGATCTCCCACCAGACAGGTTGTGTACTGGCTGGGCAGAAATCTTCCAGATCCTGGCAAGGACCACCAAACAGGGCTTGCTTGGCTAAAACTGGCTGAACCTGTAAAACAAAAACTTAACTCATTCTCTCTCTCTTAACTCTGTTCTAAACTCAAAGGACTGCCTCCCACGCTGTAGCAAGGGCATGGTTATATACCGTAATAAATGGGCTGGCCATTCCAGACCCTGCAGAAGGAGGGGATGCATTTGAATGGATCCTCCTATTATCCACCCTTCTCTGGCTAACTTACTGATTCTAAATACCCAGGGCATACTGGTAACCCGAGAAGTGCCCGAATTACACCAGTATCCCCTTATACAACCAATCTTCTCTTCTCTCAGCTAGCATTCCCTCTCCCACTCTCCCTATCTCCCAGCAGGTCTCACAGCCCCTCGCTCACCCCCCCCCCCCAATAACAATTCTGGATGCACGCACATGTGCGCTCAATTTTAAGTGGGCAAATGCCACTTCAACTGCATAAGTAGGGGGATTTTAAAAGACATGCACACCAACATCGTTGCCCCTTTACCCAGTTTGTTCCCAATTCGCCCAGTTAAAGGAAAGGATTTCCAACCCCCCCCCCCCCCTGTTGGATACAACCCTTAAAACTCCACTGATCTGTTTAGACTTTTTTGGTTTATGACTTGACACCATCCAGAGCAGAAGTAAAGTTCCACAGCAGGAGACCCCCAACACGCGCTATTGCGCGTAAGTATTTACACGCTAATTGCAATGTAAAATCCAGGAACGCCCATGCCTCGCCAGACCACGCACTCGACCTGTCCACTAAACCATCAGGGAGGTTTGTTTGTGTAAGGGGGTCCTAAGGGGGTGGGGGGTTGGAGGGTTGTGCAGTCCACTGAACAACTAAGGCCATATATTTTCAACAAAGGGGGTCCTGGAGCTGGGGTGGGAGGAAGGGGTCCTGACCTACAAGCTTTTGGAGGCCATATTTTTCAATAAGTGACGGGGCTGGGGGGAAGGGGCGGGTCTTCTGCCTTGCATAGAAAATGCTTTTTTTTTTTTTACTTTTTTAAACAAATATGGGACGTCTGCAAAGGAGGCAAGAGGGTGGGACAGGGGGGGTCTAAACATACCCCCAGCGGGGTTTTACAACACACACATGGGGGGGGGGGGGGGATTCTCACTGACTTGTTAAGGCTTAGCTGCAGGGGCATCTGAACAATTCACCTGTGGGAAATTAGCTTCCATCTCCTGAGATCTAGTTAATTTCTAGTCAATTTTTGGGCAAGCCATGTTATTTGATCAGCATAGTTTGCATACTTAGCATAGTTAGGTAATAATGAGCTCCTTAGCATGCATTTGCATGCTAAGGAGCTCATTATTGCATGCTAATGAGTTCATTTAAATATGTGCGGTGCTGGGGCTCAGCTAACACGAGATATTTCAAATAGCTCGCGTTACCTTTGCGTTAGGCCTTTCACTACAGCATTTTTCTTGCAGTAAATGATCTAACGCAGCGTAGTGAATGAGGTCCCAAGATTGCCCTGACAGCAGGTCAATTGGCAATGTTCATCCTGTCTTAAACACATTGTAAAGATTCAAAAAAAAAAAAAAAATATCCAGAAGTGCAGAATTTTTGTGTAAACACAAAAAAATATTCACTATGAAAGATGGCTAAACAAACATCCATCAAAACTGAGATGAGAAAACAACAGGATGTGCTCAGAAGACACGTACAATTTTGTATAGTCATATTATAGTTAAATGCGATGAATAAAACCCTCATCCCCACAGCAAGGAATAGAGACGAAAAAATTCCAGGAACTCAGATAATACCTCTGCAGGAGGAAGCACAGGGCGGCACTAATGGGATTATCATAAACAAATCTGTTAATCCCTGTGAGACTTTACTCAATTCTCAAATTTTGCACTTTAGGCTATAGTTTTTTTTTTCTCTATTGATTACTTTCCCTGCCTTAAATTCCTTGAAATTAAATCCTTGGATATGTAACCCTCACCCCCACCCCTCCTGGTCAGCTCTTTGGCATGGAGACACATGGGAAGGGCCACGAACCATTGCAAGGCCCATGACCTCCAAGGGTTTCCACAAGGGGGGGGGGGGGGAGACAGCCTTTTCAATGCCCCTAAGGTTTTGTCTCCTTCTGGGGCTCTTCTGCACAACAGCTAGTAATACCACAAAATCACTCTTCACTCCCAAAGGTATTGTTCAAAATAAAAACTTTACTGGTAACCGGTGGCAGGTAGAACAAAAATCCAAACTCTGATACACCAGAGAGTAAGTGCACCCCAATAACATGGATCAAAAGCACAAAAAAATAAAGCTCAGTCTCTCTTTTTTTTTCTGCGCACCAAATCCCACATAGATGAGCTTCTTGGAGCAGGCACCCTTCCACCCTGGGCCCTCCCAGTACCTTTTGGGTGATGATATCTTCCCTCTTTGTTCGTTCTCTCTCTCTCTCCTCTCCTAGTGGAATCTCCGACCACTGGATTTAGTCAGCCAGCTCTCCCGGTGATTCTCCTGAGCAGCTCACTTCTCTTTCCCCTCTCCACTGCGCTCTGCCTCTATAGAATTTCCTCATTTCTGGCCTCCTCGGATGCAGAGTTGTTGGTTGGTTTTTTTTTTTTATTCACAAAAACACTTCTCTTCTGAGCTGTCTGGAGACCCCAGTACTTCACCTCCGTTAGGCTTTGGAACCTCTCTCCCCTTCTGGGCACCCCATTGCCCAAAAGATCTCACTTCTTCAGGCCCCTTCAGCTGTGGAAGGAGAAACCCCTGCTCCCTCAGCCCTGTGCTAAGGCTGATGCTCATCTCCCCAAATCCTTCAGCTTCAAATGGATGCATAGGTTTTATAAGAACTCAAACCCATCCCAATGGGGAGTGGTTCACCTCTCTAATACACTGGTACTTCACTGACATCACTTTAGGGGCAAGGTCTGGATAAAGACCTCCGAACACACTGCTGGCAAGCTGCCTATTGACATCTCCCGTTCAGCTTTACAGTCCCTTTCTCTCCCTCAGAGATTGTCAGGGGGAAGATGTTAGTAGGGTTTGAAGTAACAACAATTGGGAAATGAAGGTTCAGAGCCTAAGTAACAGAGCTAACCAAGAAACTGGAACTAAACAGGGCCCTATCCTATAAGTACAAACAGGAAGTAAATGGCCACTCCCCCGGGAGACCAGATTAGCTGAAGCCAGACTAATAGGGGTTGCTGGGAACAGGAAGCTCTCCCCCACAAACAGAAGACTACCCAAGATACTTAACAAGGTGAGCTCCTTCCTTCCACAGTGACGTTCTGCTGCATACTTGAAGTTCCAGCTCCTGCCTTGTTCCAGTCTGCCAAGTGCCAAACCACAGTTCCAGTCTTTGCATCAAGATACAGTTCCAGTTCCTGTGTCACGCTCTGTTTCTGGTTTCCTATACCAGCGAGTCCAGCTACGTTTCCCACTGTGCCAAGTCCTCAAGGCCTACTCTGAGTAAGCCTCCATTTCCAGTCACTGCTCTAAGCCTCCAGATTCAGTTTCTTTTTTTTCTTTTTTTTTCTATTTAATTAATTTATATTTTGCCTTTAGCCACTTCAAAGCAGGTTTTTTTTAATGATGTTTATTCTATATGGAAAGCTATGATTATGTGTCTTTGCTATGGGTTTATCAAGACTTGGACATGACTGGCTATTTCTGGCCACATAATGTATGGATCCTGGTTTGGAGATATCCTATACTGCTACAGACATAATTGATTTTATTGGCTGTTTTGGACCATGTGATTTATTCATGTTAGGAAGAGAATAGTATAGAACACTTTGAGGATTTGAGAATATCCCTGAAATTTAATGCATATTTTGCGGAGAAGATTAAGATTCATAACAGTGCAGATGCATGAAAGTAAATAATTTGTGATATTTATCTTACACTAGGAGCTATAATGTGTATAAAAGATGTGCACACGTTGTCTTTCTGTTGTTGTCTTGTCTATATCAAACTAGGAGCCACCATGAAAGGGTAAATACAAGTGAGTTTCCTGCAGAAAGATAAGACCAAAAATTGTTGTTAAATAAATATTTATAATATCATTTACATCCCTCCCTGCTCCATTCAGGCCTATTACTGGGCTGCCCAGTGCCCCAGGCAGTGCGGGTAGCATGGCTGGCCATGGGGGGCAGGGGGTCCTTGGATGACACGACTGGCCAGCTGAGCCAGCAGCCACACAGAGGCTAAGGATTGCTTGTTCCACTAGGATGGTGGCATGCGGTACAGGTGCCCAGCCCTCTGATGTGGTACGTTAATGCCCCTGGGCCTGGCACTTGGGTAGTTGCGTGCCCCTCCTGGCAGCCCTGGCTCCCCTCTATTTCCTGGCTGCCCAGCATGTTTCTTACCCTCTGAGATCGAGTTTTTGAGAGAGAAAGGAGCACGTGTGAATGAGTTGTGTTTGTGTGTGAGAGAGAATGAATGTGTAGAAGTTTGTAAACCCCCCACCACTATCCCCTAATAATCCATGAGATAAGAAATGGGGAGCAGCTGAGTGACAGCTGAGAGGCTGGAAAAGAAACTGTTGGCTGTGCGCAGCTTGTCAGCTGGTTATTGCCCTCTAATCCACACATAGATACACTGTTCAGGCAGTTAGCTGGCAGGATCTAACATTTATACAAATGGGGGGGGGGGGTGTTACCATCTCTTCCCCACCCCCTCCCCTTTTTTCAGCCCTCAAGTGCCCATTCCTGGTCTATGGAAAAGTTGGCAACCCCAGTGGCAGTGCTGCGTGTTGCCTCGAAGAAGACCTGGTTTTGATTCCTGGCTCTGGTCTTCCATTTCCTAGGCCAGCTAGGGATGTCGAGGTTGCTGCCGAGACAGAAGTCACAGATCCAGCCATCATACAGCAGCAACGCCTGTTGGCCGGGCTTGGGGGGGGTACATGCAGATCAGACCTTGTGGTCTCCATGCCCTGTCACTGCAGTGGCTGTATAAAACAGAGGGAAAACAGCAGCTGGTTCCGAATGAAAGCTCATGGCACCATAGCCCAGTGAAGGTCGGTTCTGACTGAGCCGAGCAGGAAACTGCCAGCCCTAAAAACTCAAACCCAGTAAAATAGAAAGTTCATGCACCTGCTCTGCCTCCTGTCCTATGCCAAAGAATTTCAAGAAACAATATTGAATTTCAGGGCTGCTCCTCACATTGTTGGTGTGAAGGTTTCCCACACCTGTCTGCATAAATGCAGGCTTCTGACTTCAATTCCAGGTGAGAAACTAGATGGATTTTTCAGCAAGTGCCTCTTCTAAGTGCAAAGCCATGCTTGTCTTTCCACCACATTCCAAGGACGTTTTAAATCCATTTCTGGCACAGTGTACGGCCTACTATATCGTTGCTTGTACAATTGCTATGTCTAGTACTTGCATGATACATGGGTTTTTTTTCCTTATGTCAGATCCATGGTATGTACTATGATGAATAGTAATTTAACAACTGAGAAAAAAAATCCCTATACTGCATGCCTCTTTCTTTCCTTATTAATCCTTAGAACGAATTAATAAGACAAGTCCATCTGGTTCATTCTTGGTATATTAACAGAGTTGTTTGTATACCAGAGTACTTCAGTGTATCACTCTCTCTTGAGATTCGTAGATTAGTGATGTGAGCGAGCCTTTAGTGAAGAGCGCGGAAGCTTAAACCCTCAAAATATATTTTAAATGTTAACCACACTCTACACAGAGTCCTGAATCCTTAAAAGACTGCTTATCAGAAAATCACTGGTTTTAATTACGAAATCAGATTTTTTATAAAATGAATATAGCCTATGTGTATTTGATTGACAGTATATATCCACTTGTTCATTTCCCTTCATTCACATAAAGATCTATATTTGCTATTGTACAAAATGGTTATTTCTTCATTAAATATACTTAAACATTAGGGCACTGGAGAACCTGAAGAATAAGCCAACCTTTTCCAGTCCAAGTGCATCCCTTATTTTCCCATCATCCCTGGCATATGCTTCAAATGTGAAGTCTCATGTGTGTAGGGACCTTCTAGGTGTCCACTATCCAACTGATCCTAGCTTAAGCCCTAGGCTAGAATTAGGTAGGAGAGGTAGTTTGCAAACCATCCCTTGTAGGCTCTTCCTGTGAGAGTGCATGGATTGGTCATCAGCTTGCACAAAGGCAGGTAGAGCACAAGGAACAGTGTGGTTTTTTTTTGTTTGGAGGTTTGGAATATCAAGAGATGTTTGGAGATTTCCCCATTTTTATGCCCCCACAGCCTGATACCAGGGGAAGAGACATATTTCTGATCAGTTCCTCCTTGGTCGGGCCAGGAGTGTCTCTGGGAGTAGAAGAACAGCTTTTTGAGAGTCTGCATTTGGGGTGCAGAAATGCAAAGGAGCTGTATGTGCTGGGGGGATGTAAGTCTAATGTGCACGGACTGGGAAAGAGACTTTAGGGTGATGGCATTTAATGATTTGAAGGCGGCAAAGCAACGTGACAAGGCAGTGGCTAAGGCCAGAGGGATGCTGAGCTGCATAGAGAGACATAACCAGCAGGAAATAGGAGGTGATAATCCCGCTGTACAAGTCATTGGTGAGGCCTCATCTGGAGTACTGTGCTTAGTTCTGGAGACAGTATCTCAAAAAGGATGGAAGCAGTCCAGAGAAAGGTGTCCAAAATGGCATGGAGTCTGCAGCAAAAGAATTGTAAGATGAGATTGAAAGACCTAAGATGTATAGACTGGAGGAGAGAAGGGACAGGAGGGATATGATACAGATTTTTAAATACTTGAAAGGTATTAATAATGCACAGGAATCAAACCTTTTTTGATGATTTATTGATTTTTTTTATATATCTTCATTCAGACAAGCCATCATAATGGTTCACAAATATCATAGAAACAAGAAATACAAATATTTGCATAAAGGATTATAAATAAAACAAATTATATAAGAAACAATAAATAAAAAACATATTACAAAATAAAACAAGATATATTACTTATTATAAGTAAAAATAAAAAGATAATATTATGATTAAAAGGTTCATACTGGGTGGAATATGTAGTGTGTTGTTTGGATGTTATCTTATTGTGACTCTTCAAATGTTTTAGTGAATAACCAGGTTTTTAAGTTCGTTCTGAATATCTTGGGGTTCGCTTGAGTGCATAAGGCAGCTGGCAATGAATTCCAGATTTTAGGGCCTGCTACAGAGATGGCTCTGTTTCGTACATCAGATAGATGAGCCGTTCTTATCGAGGGGATTGTTAACAAATCCTGATCAGCGGAACGAAGATTTCTACTAGGGAGGTGAAGCCTGATTGCGGCATTAAGCCAGTCTGTTTGTTCATTATTAATGATCTTATATATTAGATAAAGGATTTTAAATTCAATGCGCTGTTTTACTGGGAGCCAATGTAAAGATATCAATACAGGTGTAATGTGATCTATTTTCTTCTTCCCTGTCAGTAGTCTTGCTGCTGAATTCTGAAGAATCTGTAAAGGACGTAGTGTAGACGCTGGGAGTCCCAGTAGGATAGAATTGCAATAGTCTGTGTTGGCAAAGATTAATAGTTGTAATACGGTTCTAAAGTCGTTTAGAGACAGTAGTGGTTTTAGGCGTCTAAGGGTTAGTAATTTATGATAACCATCTTTTACTTTTAAGGTGATATGTTTTTTTAAATTAAGTTCAGCGTCCAAAAAGATTCCAAGGTCTCTGGTGAAGGTTGTTAATTCAGTTTTGGTCAGAGTGTTATCGACTTTGAGCAGTGGAAGTTTGTCAGTAACCATTTTTCTATCCAGAAAAACTATTTCTGTTTTGTTGACATTAAGAGTAAGTTTCATATGATTTAATAGGTTTTTGATTACCATTAGGTACATTGAGGTTGTTTTAAATGCCTTTTCAATGGAGTCTTGAATTGGTACCAGGAATTGGATGTCGTCGGCGTATATGAAGTAGGTTAAATCCATGCCTGCCATTAGATGACATACTGGTAACATATAGATGTTAAATACGTGGCAGACAATGAGGACCCTTGGGGCACTCCGGTTTCTAGGTTTATTTTCTTTAATGTGCAATTTTGAATTTTGACTTCAAAAGATCTATTGTTAAGGTAGCATAGGAACCATTTTAAAGTTGTGTCTGTTAATCCAATTTCTGTGAGTCGATGATGCTTCAAGAGGGTCAGATCAGGATCAACGACAGGAAGTATGGATGCATGGAATGCCTTCCCGGAAGAGTTAGTAAGGGCAAGGATGGTAAGACAATTCAGAAGGGCATGGGATAAACACAGAGGGTACCTAGTGGGTAAATGATGGAGACAAAGAAAAGGATAATCTGTGTTGACTGGGGTAACCTGCAAAGAACCACAATTACCCTAAAAATATTTTTAAAACAAAAGTTTCCTGGGCAGACTAGATGGACCACTTGAGACTTTTTCTACTGACATGCACAGTGTTACTATGTTACTCTATATGTTAGTGTTGTTGTGAAGAATTTTTGTTTTTGTGTGGTCTGGTCCTGCCTCAGAAGGACGTTCCCCCTGCCTGGAGAAGATCAGGATAAGGTGCTGTGATTCCCTGCCTGCAATACAAGGAGGAACAGCAGTGTTGCCAGGTAAGAAGAGAGCAGAAATGTTTAGATTTTTTCCAGTTTTGTTTGGGAGGCATTTTTGCCACCAGTTCCTGCTGTGTAGAAGGAGGGAAGATTTTGGTTTTTGTAATTTTGGGACTTTTTAACCCAGAAGTCCAGTGTAGCATCAGAGAAAGTGACAGGAGATCCCAGTGCCCGCTAGGAGCCTACATTCTATCACTCAGGGGTGCTGAATTTATTTCCTAGTGCCTGCTACCTGAAGGGACACTAACTCAGCTGTGCAGCTCTCAGACAAGAAGTACATTTTTGAAGTTTGTGACGATCATTTGAGATTTTTGTCGCTAATTGGATTGAAGATATTTTTGGTTGCAGTAAAATTTTTGTTGGAACACCCCACCAGCATATCCAGTGTCGTTTGTGAGAATGTAAGGTGCTCCTAAAAAGCAAGGACATCCCAATTGTGAGTACAGCGGAGATAGAAAGAAACGGAGAGACTTTTTTCACCCCTGGTCTGCTTTGGGTCTTAAGAACATAAGAACATGCCATACTGGGTCCATCAAGCCCAGCATCTTGTTTCCAACAGTGGCCAATCCAGGCCATAAGAACCTGGCAAGTACCCAAAAACTAAGTCTATTCCATGTAACCATTGCTAATGGCAGTGGCTATTCTCTAAGTGAACTTAATAGCAGGTAATGGACTTTTCCTCCAAGAACTTATCCAATCCTTTTTTAAACACAGCTATACTAACTGCACTAACCACATCCTCTGGCAACAAATTCCAGAGTTTAATTGTGCATTGAGTAAAAAAGAACTTTCTCCGATTAGTTTTAAATGTGCCACATGCTAACTTCATGGAGTACCCCCTAGTCTTTCTACTATCCGAAAGAGTAAATAACCGATTCACGTCTATCCTTTCTAGACCTCTCATGATTTTAAACACCTCTATCATATCCCCCCTCAGCTGTCTCTTCTCCAAGCTGAAAAGTCCTAACCTCTTTAGTCTTTCCTCATAGGGGAGCTGTTCCATTCCCCTTATCATTTTGGTAGCCCTTCTCTGTACCTTCTCCATCGCAATTATATCTTTTTTGAGATGCGGCGACCAGAATTGTACACAGTATTCAAGGTGCGGTCTCACCATGGAGCTTCACAGAGGCATGATATTTTTTGTTTTATTCACCATGCCCTTTCTAATAATTCCCAACATTCTGTTTGCTTTTTTGACTGCCGCAGCACACTGAACCGATGATTTCAATGTGTTATCCACTATGACACCTAGATCTCTTTCTTGGGTTTAGCACCTAATATGGAACCCAACATTGTGTAATTATAGCATGGGTTATTTTTCCCTATATGCATCACCTTGCACTTATCCACATTAAATTTCATCTGCCATTTGGATGCCCAATTTTCCAGTCTCACAAGGTCTTCCTGCAATTTATCACAATCTGCTTGTGATTTAACTACTCTGAACAATTTTGTGTCATCTGCAAATTTGATTATCTTACTCGTCGTATTTCTTTCCAGATCATTTATAAATATATTGAAAAGTAAGGGTCCCAATACAGATCCCTGAGGCACTCCACTGGCCACTCCCTTCCACTGAGAAAATTGTCCATTTAATCCTACTCTCTGTTTCCTGTCTTTTAGCCAGTTTGCAATCCACGAAAGGACATCGCCACCTATTCCATGACTTTTTACTTTTCCTAGAAGCCTCTCATGAAGAACTTTGTCAAACGCCTTCTGAAAATCCAAGTATACTACATCTACCGGTTCACCTTTATCCACATGTTTATTAACTCCTTCAAAAAAGTGAAGCAGATTTGTGAGGCAAGACTTGCCTTGGGTAAAGCCATGCTGACTTTGTTCCATTAAACCATGTCTTTCTATATGTTCTGTGATTTTGATGTTTAGAACACTTTCCACTATTTTTCCTGGCACTGAAGTCAGGCTAACTGGTCTGTAGTTTCCCGGATCGCCCCTGGAGCCCTTTTTAAATATTGGGGTTACATTTGCTATCCTCCAGTCTTCAGGTACAATGGATGATTTTTATGATAGGTTACATATTTTTACTAATAGGTCTGAAATTTCATTTTTTAGTTCCTTCAGAACTCTGGGGTGTATACCATCCTGTCCAGGTGATTTACTACTCTTCAGTTTGTCAATCAGGTCTACCACATCTTCTAGGTTCTCCGTGATTTGATTCAGTCCATCTGAATCATTACCCATGAAAACCTTCTCCATTACGGGTACCTCCCCAACATCCTCTTCAGTAAACACCGAAGCAAAGAAATCATTTAATCATTCCGCGATGGCCTTATCTTCTCTAAGTGCCCCTTTAACCCCTCGATCATCTAACGGTCCAACTGACTCCCTCACAGGCTTTCTGCTTCGGATATATTTTTTAAAGTTTTTACTGTGAGTTTTTGCCTCTACGGCCAACTTCTTTTCAAATTCTCTCTTAGCCTGTCTTATCAATGTCTTACATTTAACTTGCCAACGTTTATGCTTTATCCTATTTTCTTCTGTTGGATCTTATCTCCCCGCTCCCCACACACACACACCAGAAAGGACCCCAGCACCTGTTTCTATGTATGATATTGTGTTTTGTCCTATTCTGTTTGTTCTATTTGCTTTTTATTTGTTCATTTTGCTTTATCTATTGCCACTTCCCATTATAATATAATAGTATAAATATTAGGGATGTGAATCATTTTTTGACGATTTAAAATATCGTCCGATATATTTTAAATCGTCAAAAATCATTAGAGGCGATATATAATAGGACTTCCCCCGATTTATCGTCAAAAATCGTAAATTGGGGGAAGGGGGAGGGCGGGAAAACCGGCACACTAAAACAACCCTAAAACCCACCCCGACCCTTTAAAATAAATCCCCCACCCTCCCGAACCCCCCCAAAATGTCTTAAATTACCTGGGGTCCAGTGGGGGGGTCCCGGTGTGATCTTCCACTCTTGGGCCACGGGTGCGTTGATAGAAATGGCGCCGGCGCTACCTTTGCCCTGTCATATGACAGGGCAAAGGTAGCGCCGGCGCCATTTTGGTTCCTGTCCCCGGACGTCACGAGCGTAGGAGATCGCTCCCGGACCCCCGCTGGACCCCCAGGGACTTTTGGCCAGCTTGGGGGGGCCTTCTGACCCCCACAAGACTTGCCAAAAGTCCAGCGGGGGTCCGGGAACGACCTCCTGCACTCGAATCGTGTTGCCATAATGAAAAATGGCGCCGGCCGGCACCATTTTGCAGTACGGCAATATGGTGCCGACCGTATGGCCGGCGCCATTTTTCATTGCGGCAACACGATTCGAGTGCAGGAGGTCGTTCCCGGACCCCCTGCACTCGAATCGTGTTGCCGTAATGAAAAATGGCGCCGGCCATACGGTCGGCACCATATTGTCGTACTGCAAAATGGCGCCGGCCATACGGCCATACGGCCGGCGCCATTTTTCATTATGGCAACACGATTCGAGTGCAGGAGGTTGTTCCCGGACCCCCGCTGGACTTTTGGCAAGTCTTGTGGGGGTCAGAAGGCCCCCCCAAGCTGGCCAAAAGTCCCTGGGGGTCCAGCGGGGGTCCGGGAGCGATCTCCTACGCTCGTGACGTCCGGGGACAGGAACCAAAATGGCGCCGGCGCTACCTTTGCCCTGTCATATGACAGGGCAAAGGTAGCGCCGGCGCCATTTCTATCAACGCACCCGTGGCCCGAGAGTGGAAGATCACACCGGGACCCCCCCACTGGACCCCAGGTAATTTAAGACATTTTGGGGGGGGTTCGGGAGGGTGGGGGATTTATTTTAAAGGGTCGGGGTGGGTTTTAGGGTTGTTTTAGTGTGCCAGTTTTCCCGCCCTCCCCGATTTACATGATATTTAAAAAAACAAAACCGCGACGATCCGATTCCCTCCCCCCCCAGCCAAAATCGATCGTTAAGATGATCGATCAAACGATTCACATCTCTAATAAATATAGTATTAATTTCTTTCTTAAAACCATCTATTCAGTTTGCTCTGCTTTTTTTCTCTTTGAAGACTTTGTAGCACGTGGACTATTGGACCTACACAGGTCTCTACTTCAGATCGGAGGTCCTGCGAGTTCATAAATACTCCATTATCATGTTTGTTGAGCCTTAACAAGCTATCACAACCTATAAAGACTCTGGTTTTCTCCAGGGGCAATGTGGCTATTACAGTTATATTCTCTTTTCAATTTTTCTCCTTTGCAACTCTGCACACTTTACGCCATACTTCTTTAGCTGTGCCTTTTCTTTTGCTCCATTTCTCAACTCTCTATTTTACCATCTTTCTTCTTCTTCCTTTCCTCATTCTACCCCCCATCAGTGGTGATTTGTTGCCAGGTCACCAACCTGGGACCTTTTTGAACTTGCTTCATTCTCCCCATTGGAAAATGAATTTACTACTGACCCTTATCAAGCTCCCTTCCCACCTCATGGTTCCCCATCTAATACTCTTCCCTTACCATATGCCCCTCTACCAACTTTCCCTGTTGTAATTTTCCTGGCACCCTGGTTCCTCCTCTGGGATTTTCACCATCATCACACGTGCACTCTGTTCTCACCTCCACTAAATATCCCTCCCTCCCCTGTGTCTTTCATCTCTCTCCATTGTGCACATGCATCTGCAATGGTGGTGGGGGGGGGGGGGGGGGGGGGGGGGGAGCTGTGGCAATCAGCACTACAAGGAGAGTTTTCCACTGTTCCCACCGGTAGTGGGCTGATGGATTCAATCGTACTCAGACATAAACTTTACAGTGAGCCACAGTTCAGGTATAGGCAATTCAGGGTTAAGATTCAAAACCTTGAAACTCTGGGATAAACCCAAAGAGTTCACAGCTAACGAAAATACATAATCCACAACGGGAAAGGATCAACTAATCCACCGAGGGGGATACCTAACATCTAGAGGTCAATATTCAAATGCTAGATAGCTGGAGAAGTAGGACTTATCTGCATATCTAGCAGCCATTGAATATCTGATTATAGTCAGCAGCCGCTAGATAGCCGGAGAAGTCACTTATCCGGCTATCTAGTTATTTTATTTATTTATTTATTTATTTAATTCTTTTATATACCGACCTTCATGACGAATGTCATATCAAATCGGTTTACATGGAACTAGGGGATAACACTCTTAACAACCATATAACAATAGAGCAATCAGAGGAGGCAAAGTTACATTTAACAAGGAGATCAAACTTGGGAATTGAAGAAAAAGAGAGGAAAGGGAGAGACAACCATTAAGAGTATAAGAGGGCTTAGCAACGTATATTACAAGGTAGGCTTAAGTTGTAAAGTTCCTAAAGCGGAACGATTATGGGAACGCTTGGCGAAATAGCCAGGTCTTGAGTTTTTTTTTTAATGTTTGTAGGCAGGGTTCCTGTCTGAGGTCTGGTGGCAAATTGTTCCAGATAGTGGGTCCTGCTATCGAGAATGCTCGTTCTTTGGTGGCGGAGAGGCGTGTGGCTTTGGTTGAGGGGGCTTGAAGAGATCCTTTGTATATTTCTCTGATGGGTCTGGATGAGGTGTGGAGTTTGAGGGGGATCTGGAGGTCCAACAAGAGTTGTTTGTGGATAGTTTTGTGGATTATGGTGAGGGATTTGTGTAAGATTCTGTAGTTTATTGGTAGCCAATGTAGGTTCTGTAAGATGGGGGTGATGTGATCTCTGTGGTTTGTATTAGTCAAGACTCTAGCTGCTGCAGTTTGGAGCATCTGTAGTGGTTTTGTGGTGGAGAGAGGAAGTCCCAGAAGAAGTGTGTTACAGTAGTCGATCTTGGCAAAGAGCGTGGTTTGGAGGACTGGATAAGTTAGCTGGATAAGCTGTGGGCGGGCAATGGATGGATTGGGGGAGGGGTGCTACTTAGCTGGATAAGTTATCCGACTAAGTAGCAATATTCAGCCTTAGACAGATAACTTATTCAGCTAAGTTAAACCTTCTCAATAGCAGGACTAAACTTAGATAAGACTTGGGTTGGGTGAGAGTGGCCTCAGGGAGAGAGAGGAACTTGGAGGATGTAAAGGGGTTTTATGATTGAAGGATCCAAATTGTGTTCAAGTGTAGACTGGGAGTATGTTATGCCAAACCTTGGGGGTACCAGATAGTTTTAATAGTGTTTGTTTTACTCTGACTACGTATCCTATGAACTCTGAGAATTCAGTACAGACTTTTTAACCCTCTATTAAAATATAGATAGTTGCCGGCTGGAACATGCAGATAAACAGAGGTAGGAGTTTAATTAAGCCTGTGAGTGGTGTGATTTTGTTTGTGAAACTTTATGCGTGTCAGCAGTAATTGAGAATCAGGGGGACCAGGTTAATGGAGAGAAGGATAGGCAATGCTCTCCCTGTACCAACCAGGAACAGTTATTCTGCCCCACTGTTTCTGACGGGGACCATCTCATCATGTGCATAACCCAAACTGTTGAACCCACAAAATAAATTAGAGATTGACCCTCACCATATGGGGAAAGATCCTCTCAACATTTTATGTGCCCAGTTGGTGGGTCACACCAGATTCAAATCCAGCCTGAAAACTCATCTCTTCAAAGCTACTTTTAATACATGCACTCCATATATTATCATGTAGTTAATTAAATCTATAGTTTTGCGTATTTAAGTAGAGTTTGTTGTTATTGATGATGTTCTAGTTAGATTTATTTGCTGTTTGCTATTTAATCAGAAATTTATATGAGTGGTCCTCACAGATTAGGTGATTACAACGTGTTTTAAATACATACTTACATACATTCCTCCTGCTCATGTAACTGATTTATCAATGTGGGCTCTAGAATGGAGAGTGAATTTCTCAGTTTCTTAAACAGGACTGGGGAGGATATTCCATATCTACTTCACTACACAAGAAAAGAGTGATTAGCTATAATGTAGATAACCAGAGTTCTCCTTAAAACATTTCCCAAAATTCATATTTGATGATACTCAAAAGCTGCTCCCACATTCCTTAAGGCCTCTGTTTGTTTTGTCTTCATGGCTGGATTTAGGAATAAGCAATATATAGGCAAGAGCCTAGGGCACAAAATTCTGAATGCACTCAAAAACTGGGTCTGCCCCGCTGCGCTTTCATTTCTACCCATGGGCACCGTAATCTTAAATCCAGCCCTGTCTGCGTATATCTAGCGTGCTCTGTACAAATGATAATAAGATTAGTAATAAATCCACCACTCGACCGCTGTTTCAAATGTAACAGAAGAAGCAAATTTGTTGAGCGGAGTCCGCTCTCTTGGCTGCAGTCACTTGCTAAGCACTCCTCACCTCAGGCACGTACGAAAATACGCAGAAGGCTGGAGAAGGGGGCGAAAGAGACGTAATTATTTCCTTGACCTTGTCAGATGATTGCTCATCCATCAACCAGTTTCAACAAGGGAAAACAATATAGTAATAAAGGCAAATTAATTAGCAGCTTTGCATGAAGTCAAAACGCTCTGTAGCCTGTGACCCTGGCACCAAATCTCCACATTCAAAACATTCCTGAGAGCAAACGGGGAGCTCTGCTTCCCTCCCCTTCCTGCCACTCTGCCTGCAGTTATACACTGCTGCTGCTGATATCCTCGCCCATGTAGCTTCTGGTTCAGTACAGGATTTACAACAGTGTTGGGTTTTTTTGCAAAATCATTACTATGCAAGTTCAGTGTCACTGCTTACTGTAGGAAGCTGTGATTTTAGAAACAGAATCTCTTTCAAAACAGTCCTTTCTTCATAGCTTTCAATGTGGTACTTCAGCCATGGCTTCTAACAATATTACATGCATGACATTCCTGACATGTATTTATTTTAGCTCTCAGTTGTTCACTAGTAGCTCAAGGTGAGTTACATTCAGGTACACTAGGTATTTCCTTGTCCCCGAAGGCTTAAAATCTAAGGGGGGGGGGGGTGTCAATTACTAAGCCATGGTATTTTCCCCCACAGTAACATAGGGCACAAATGCCATTCAATAGCAGCCCCTATACATGGGGGCTGCCATCGTCTTAAAAGGTCATAGCAGTCCACATGACCTGCCCCCCCCCACCCCTATCACTGTGTGTAATCTCCTGGGAGGGGGGGGGGATCTTGTGAGATTACCATCTATCTCACCACCACCTCTAGAGACAGCCCTCATTAAAAAAAAAAAAAAAAAAACATTTAAATTTTAATGTCACACCTAGAATGCCCTTTCACCACCCAACCCCATCCCTTTTAAATAAATTCCCGCCCCCCCCCCACCCCAGCAGTAGAATTCCTCCAAATCTCCCATCACCCATCTCCATTCATTATGGTGCTAGCTGGCTGTGATACAAATTATATTCCTATCACGTGATGGGGCATAACTTGTATCATGTCCGGCGCCATTGTGAAGGAGATGGCAATGGGCCCGGAGCTTAGGGGGATATGAATCTCACTAGGGCCACCAGATATGCCCAAGGAGGTGGGGCTACCATGGGTCAGGGGGGATGGGCATTTGCTATGCGACAAACTTTTAAACAATTTTTTTACATGAGGGCAGGGGTCTCACAAGACCCCAAAAGGAAAGGTTACATATGGTAGGGGAGAGGTCCTGAGTTATAGCTAATTTTCGTGAAAATAATGCAGCTTGTGATTTGCTAAGCATCTCAGTACCATTTATTTCAAGATTATTGGTTAAATAAATATGTTATTGAAAAAAAGATGTGGTAAACGGCTAGCACAGTTTAGTAAATGGGGCCCTAAGTTTGTACCTGAAGCAATAGAAAGTGAAGTGACGTGCCTAAAGGGATTTGAACGGTGGCTTCTCTAGTTCTTAGTCTGCTGCTCTTATCACTAGACTACTCCTCTTCTCAGGGCTAGTACTGATTGTGGGAAAACATGATATGTGAGAAGGGAAAAATGATTGTTTTTCTCTGAAAAAAAATAATTATCTTCATTATCCCAGTGAGTGAGCAGAATGGTTTTATTATAACAGTAACCTTTTTGGAGGCCAATGGTTTCAGGGCATTTTCCAGAAGAAGCACAAGAGAATGAGTTTGGAGGCTGAAACTTGGCTGCCTTCAGTCAGGAATTAGCAGACTCAGAGCGCGAGGTAGTGAAGTGATTTTACAAATTTGTGTCCTTGGAGAAATACTTAGTACAACTGGCCTAGAGTGGTTTCAAGTATTAAAAAAGCATGGCCTACTGGAAATGCAGGGAGATGGTTTGGAAACGCTAGGAGATGGATTCCATGTTGCTTCACTCTGTTTAAAGACTTTCTGACTCCCACTGTACCCTTCAGCCTAAAGTTTAAGCTCTTGTTACAAGATTAGAAGCCCAGCAAGGCCTTCTAATGGTAGGAGATACTCTTCTGACAATAATCCTACCGCTGCGGTTGTTTCATGTGGAAGATGATGTGTGGTGCGGGTGCCCCTTCCTCGCACCGTGAGGAAGGAAAAGAGATGGTGCGCAGCCCTGTGTTTCTCCCATCCCAGCAGAGGAGAGAAGCAGATGGAATGGTGCTCTGTACCGCCACTCGTGGGATGGAGCACTAGTGGCAGGGAAGCAGGATTCTGAAAAGAAGTGCATGCAAACATTTAAAAGTGGAGGGAAACAGAGAACAGGATCTGAGTGGACAAAGGAAAAGACTGCCAGATCAAGAAAAACAAATTTAGACTCTTAGGTAGAAAGCTGAAATCCAGAACCTCCAGGGTAGCGTTCTCTGAAATGCTCCCTGTTCCACGCGCAGGTCACCAGAGGCAGGCAGAGCTCTGGAGTCTCAGTGCATGGATGTGACGATGGTGCAAGGAAGAGGGATTCAGTTTTGTTAGGAACTGGGGAACCTTTTGGGGAAGGGGGGAGTCCTTTCCGAAGGGATGGGCTCCACCTTAAACAGGGTGGAACCAGACTGCTGGTGCTAACCTTTAAAAGGAGATAGAGCAGCTTTTAACTAAATCAAAGGGGAAAGCCAACAGTTGCTCAGCAGTGCATGGTTGGAGGGAAGTATCTTTAAAGGATACTAAGGAAGCATTAGAGTTAGGGGATCCCAACAGAGAGGTTCCACTAATAACAAAAGTATTCCAAGTGCATGTAATTAAAAACTCACCTGAGTAAAAAATTCCAATTTATCCCTAAGAACTGAAAAGCAGAAATGTTAATACAAACAAAAAACACACTTTGAAATATTTGTATGCTAATGCCAGAAGTCTAAGAAGTAATATGGGAGAATTAGAGTGTATAACAGTGAATGATGCCATAGACTTAACTGGGACAATACAGAACAAGAAAACAACCTCTTATGTGAGAAAAACAATGTATACAATATTAAATCCTTATTTCTCACTTATGTTAAGCTCTTAAGACAGATACACTGTAGAGATGTGAATCGGAACCGGAATCGGTTCCGGTTCTGATTCAAATCGTGCAATTTTTTTCGTCTGGCCCGATCGCGGTTTTGTTTATCGGCTGCGCCCGATCCAATAAACAAAAAACCCACCCCGACCCTTTAAAACTGCTCCCTTAGCCTCCACCACCCTCCCGACCCCCCCCCAAAAATGTTTTAAAATTACCTGGTGGTCCAGTGGGCCCTGGGAGCGATCTCCCACTCTCGTGCCATCGGCTGCCACTAATAAAAATGGCGCCGATGGCCCTTTGCCCTTACCATGTGACAGGGTAACCATGCCATTGGCCGGCCCCTGTCACATGGTAGGAGCACTGGACGGCCGCCGCCATTTTAAAATGGCACGGTTACCCTGTCACATGGTAAGGGCAAAGGGCCATCGGCACCATTTTTATTAGTGGCAGCCGACGGCCTGAGAGCGGGAGATCGCTCCCGGGGCCCACTGGACCACCAGGTAATTTTAAAACGTTTTTGGGGGGTCGGGAGGGTGGTGGAGGCTAAGGGAGCGGTTTTAAAGGGTCGGGGTGGGTTTTTTGTTTATTGGCCGACAGCCCGAGTGCGAGAGAACCCTCCCGGGACCCCCGCTGGACCACCAGGTAATTTTAAAATGTTTTTGGGGCTGTCGGGAGGGTGATGGAGGCTAAGGGAGCAGTTTTAAAGGGTCAGGGTGGGTTTTTAGGTTGTGTCCTAACTCCCGTTAGTGTGCACTAACCCGATTAATGATTTTTTCATGATAAATCGGTGGAATTTCTATTGTATCGCACTCTTTAACGATTAATGATGATTTAAAAAATATCGGACGATATTTTAAATCTTCAAAAAATGATTCACATCCCTAATACACTGTGTAAAATCCTGCAACCTTCATAAATGCACGCTGGTTCCCATGAATGTATCGGGAAACCTTCTGGAGCTTGAAATCGCTTCAACGTGCTAGCGGTTGAATCATTAGTTGCTTATGGATTAAATGTCTCTTATATAGCCGGTGTGTAAACTCAGCTGTTTGCAAGTTAGAAATATACTTAACTTGAATATGATGACAGAGAAATATCTTCCGCATTAATTCATTGTAGAATGCCGCATTAGGTGATGTTCAAAGTGAAGTTCCCTTTCAGGTACAAGTCTGCAATGTGCCGATATGGCTATTTAAATGCCTGTCCTGTCAAAGGGTTCCTTTCCGGTCCTCATGCCACTCGCTGACATAAACACCCGACTCTGCAGGGTGTTAATGTCAGAAAAATCCTCCTGCGGTGACAGGAGGATTTTTCAAAATCAGTGCCGATCTCAAGATTACAATTTGCTTGCTGCACCCCTGAGGAAGGAAAAATGGCGCCGGCCATACGGTGTATGGCCGGCGCCATTTTCCGTATGGAAAAACGATTCGACTGCAGGAGGTCGTTCCGGACCCCCGCTGGACCCCCAGGGACTTTTGGCCAGCTTGGGGGGGCCTCCTGACCCCCACAAGACTTGCCAAAAGTCCAGCGGGGGTCCGGAATGACCTCCTGCAGTCAAATCGTGTTGCCGTACGGCGCCATTGTCATATGACAGGTCAAACGTAGCGCCGGCGCCATTTCTACAACGCACGGAGGTCCGAGAGTAAAAGATCACACCGGTACCCTTCCTCTGGACCCCAGGTAATTTAAGGCATTTTGGGGGGGTTCGGGAGGGTGGGGGATTTATTTTAAAGGGTCGGGGTGGGTTTTAGGGTTGTTTAAGTGTGCCGGTTTTCCCGCCCTCCCCCTTCCCCTCCCCCTTCCCCCGATTTACGATTTTTTGACGATAAATCGGGGGAATTGTTATTGTATCGCGGCTCTAACGATTTTTGACGATTTAAAATATATCGGACGATATTTTAAATCGTCAAAAAACGATTCACATCCCTAATTACTATGCATTGTACATTTGACAAAAGAAAGAGGAATCAATTGGAAGGGGTAAGATGGGTAACGGGAGGGATGGGTAAGGGATGGCAGGGCCCACGGGAGCTATGGGAGAGTGTGGTGTATTTGTTTAAATTTCTTGGCAAATAGTGTGCAGTATTTGTTAATAGTATGTACTATTTGCTGAAATGAAAAGAAAATAGTTTTTGGTTTGTTTTTTTTAACCAATTAGGCATTTGTTTCAATTGAGAAGAGCCAGACAAAAAATGGGATTTTTTTGGTTCAGATTCCACTTTTGTTTCAAATGTATGCACATAACAGAAAATCTCTGCTGGAGGATCCTATCATCAAAGGATTTAACTTGGGACACATTTAGAATGGAAAAAAGGGTCAAATTGTCCATTGGGATCCTCAAGTGTCAGGAATGCATGACAAATTCCTAATATTGGGAAAAGAGAGAAAGGACTCTGAAGATGATGCCATAGTCCTCTCTGAGACCAGTGACCTGGCAAAAAATGAAGCCAGTGTAGCATGAGGAATTTAGGAAAGGACCTCAAATGGCCGGAAAAGATCATAGCATTTTCTGAGGTATTTCTGTTGCGCACCCTGGTTGCGCTAAGGCCACTGCTGGGCCGGCTCACCTCTCTCGTCCCTCCGGTGGTCCTGTTCCCTCCTCGCCGGCTCCCGCAATGAGTCATCTGCGCCCCAGATGCCTGGCGCCCATGTCTCCAGCTCCTTCCAGTTCCCAGGCCTCACAGCGTGGTTTGCGTCGGGGCTCCGCAGCCTCGGCCTCGCCCCAGGCAAGCGCGTGCATACTAGGCCGACCTTTAAAGGCGCCGCGGCGGGAAACCTCTCCGCGGCGCTCGGCAATGACATCACCTGAGCCCTGCATAAAAGGCAGGGCTCAGCCGCTCACTATTTGGTTTGGCAAACGGGTCGTCACCTCAGAGTGAAGCTAGTTGCCGTACTTGTTCCTGTGCTTGTTCCAGTGTTCCTGCGTTCCGCGTTCCTGTGCTTGTTCCAGTGTTCCTGCGTCTGTTTCTGAGTTCCTTCATTCCTGTGTCTAGTTCTACGTTCCGCTACCCAGGTAGTACCTCCTTGGACTGATACCCGGTACTGATCTCGGCCTGCCTCTGACCTTGCTTGGACTGATTATCTGGAACTGACCTCTGCTTGCCTTTGACCACGTTTGGATCAATACCTGGAACTGACCTCTGCTTGCCTCTGACCACGCTTGGACTGATACCTGGAACTGACCTCTGCTTGCCCTGACCACGCTTGGACTGATTCCTGGAACTGACCCTTGCTTTGGCTGACCACAAAAGCACTCTCTTACCACTGGATCCAGAGGGTAAAGCCTTCCAAAATCTGGTCCTCTTTGAAATTAGGCTCTGGGACACCCCACTCATGATCAATCCAATCTTGAATGGATTCCATCATGGGAAAAAAACAAGAGGCTTTGCACAAAGAGACCAAAAAAGATTTGTCTTTGGCTCAGAAGTGGAATCTGCCTCAAGAACGCCAAACATAGTCAAGGTCTGGGAATTCAAGCCTGGAAGTTCATCTTTATGAAAGAACCGCAACATGGTTCCTTATGGCTCCAATCTGGGGGGAATTTCCCCATCCTCAAAGGAGGCAGGATTGGCGTCATCACCCATGCCATCTGGTTCTCCAGCCAAAAGAACCGCTGCCATCAGGGGGTACTCCAGTGCGAAGAGAAGGCAAGGTTCCCAACTGTGCCTCTGCCCTAGGAGCTTGGGACAGAGTTGAGGACTGCGCCTGAAGAAAGGATTAAACTTCTTAGACACATGACTATGCTTGGCGTTCTTGGGGTAGATTCCGCTTCTGAGCCAAACACAAATCTTTTTTGTCTCTTTGTGCAAAGCCTCTTGTTTTTTTCCTATGATGGAAGCCATTCAAGAATGGATTGATCATGAGTGGGGTGTCCCAGAGCCTAATTTCAAAGAGGGTCAGATTTTGGAAGGCCTTACCCTCTGGATCCAGTGGTAAGAGAGTGCTTTTGTTTTCTGAAGGTAGATGAACTTGTGTGTGCAGTCTCCAAGTGGACCACTATTCCCGTTGAAGGAGGAGTGGCCTTGAAGGATGCTCATGATAGAAAGATTGATACTATCCTTAAGCAGCCATTTGAAGCTGTGGCAATGACCTTGCAAATTGTTTCTTGTTGTTCCTTGGTGGTTTGCTGTATTTGCTTCTCTATCAGGAGGTTGATGATTCTGGGGTACATTCCGGCCAGGCATCACTTATGGTTGAGAAGTCGGTCAGCCAATGCAACCTCCAAGGCTAATCTCACCAAGTTGCCTTTTAATGGCTCGCTCTTGTTTGGTAGCAAGTTGGGAAAGATGGCCAATAAGTGGGGTGAACCTCGTTTTCCGGAAGATAAGAGACTGGCACAACGCTCCCTTGTCATGGGAGGTCGTGCTAGAAGGTCCGGATGCTTTCAACCCTATAGCGGAGCGAGCTTTAGAGGACTCAGCCCTTCGATAGATCTCAGTCCTTTTCACGACAACCCAGAAAAGGCGCAGGCTGGGGGTGGTGGATCCTCCTAACCCTCCCAAAGAAGGTTTGCCAATCCACCCCTGGGAATAGGAGATATAGGGTTGCCTCTCTCTTTTCTCAGAAGTGGGTCGAGATCACATCATTTCAGTGGGTCCTGGAGGTGATACAAGCAGGATATGAGCTAGAGTTTTGCAGTACTTCTCAGGATGTGTTCATGGCATCTCCCTGCCACTTCCCGCAGAAGAAGTAGGCGGTGAAGTATTCATTAGCAAGACTTCTCAGGCTGAGGACTGTGGTTCCAGTGCCCACATCTCAATAAAATATGGTGCGATATTCTATTTATTTTGTTGTGCCAAAGAAGGGGGACTCCTTTCTTTCCAACCTGGACCTCAAGGGCGTCAATCATTATCTGCAAGTGAGGCATTTTCGCATGGAAACCTTGCGCTCTGTGATCATGGCAGAACAATTGGGGGAATTTCTGACCTCTCTGGATCTGTCAGAGGAGTATCTTCACATTCCCATCCAACTGGAGCATCAACGATTCCTGCGGTTCGCAGTTTTGGGATGCCACTTTCAGTTTTGGGCGCTGCCCTTTCGTCTGGCCACCACTCCCAGAACCTTTTCCAAGGTAATGATGGTAGTTGTGGCAGCGTTGAGAAAGGATGGAATACAAGTAAACCCGTAATCAGACAATTGACTGATTCATGCCAAATTGCTGGAAGAGAGCCACCTCATGACTTGCAAGGTGATTTCCCTGTTGTGAGAGCTCGGCTGGGTGATGAATCTAGTCAAGTGCAGCCTTCGGCCTACTCAGTCGCTGGAATACCTGGGAGTTTGGTTCTACATGCAGCAAGGCAAGGTGTTTCTGCCGGACACTCAGATTCAGAAGTTGCTAGCCCAAATCCGCCTCTTGTTGTCAATTCTGCACTGGACTGTATGGGTTTACCTGCAGGTCCTCGGCTTAATGGTGGTGACCCTGGAAGTGGTACTGTGTGCGAGGACCCATTTGCGTCTTCTTCAGCGCTCCTTGCTGTCTCAGCAGAATCCGCAGTCTCAGGACCAATCAATTTAGCTCCATTTGCCACTGGAGGTCTCCTCCCAATCGCAGTGGTGGCTGCAGGAGGATCACCTATAGAAGGGTGTCTCCCTATCCCTACTGAACTGGCTGTTACTGACAATGGATGCGAGTCTCCTTGGTTGGGGTGCTCACTGTTAGGAGCTGATGGCGCAAGGGCGGAGTGCAGAAGAGTCTCTCTGGAACATCATTCAACTGGAAGCCAGGGCTGTCTGGTTGGCATGCTTATAGTTCAGCGGCAGACTGCAAGGTTGATCAGTCCACATAATGTCAGACAATGCCACTACCACGGCTTATGTTAATGGCAGGGAGGCACCAAGAGCCAACAGGTGTAGCTGGAAATTGATCAACTTATGGAATGGGCAGAAGTGATCTCAGCCTTGCATATTGCAGGCAAGGAGATTGTATGAGCAGACTTTCATAGCAAAACACTTTTGCCTTTGCCCAAAAGAATTTGGAACAAATGTCAGAGATAGCTTTTAAATCATAATAGACTTTTCTATCTCTAAAGAATATGAAATTGGAAACAAGGTCTTTTACTATAATTATAGTAAAAACAGAGCCAAAGATAGCAAATTTTTGCCTAGCTGGAAAGGACCTTTTGCAATTGTGGATAAAGTCTCACAAATCGCATATCTTATTCAAATTAAGATAAATCCTGATGGTGAAAATGTCCTTAAATGGGTCCACATTAACCAGCTCAGACCTTGTCACCCTCGTAAATTTGTGCATCAAACTGCTGTGCCCAATGACACTGACATTAACAATAAAGCAGAGGAGTAGTTCTCTACTGTTTTTCAGATGAAGAGCCAATCCCTGAGGGCGATCATCCTAGTGCTGCTGGTGATAGGAGCATAAGCTGCCAAGCTGGTCGAGCCTGGTCCTTCCTCCAGTATTGTAATGCAAGACACCCTGGCTTCCTCATCACGCAGTCCCAGAAAGATATTGTGTCGCTGGACACCCAACATGAGATTCAGAAACATTTTAACCTCACCAACATGCATTTGTCTGCAACTAAAGCTTGGTTCAAAGATCACCTGAAATATGCTATTCCAAATGTCCAGAACATTCTTAGCCAATTGGACAAAATCATGATCCAGCCCATTAGAAAAGACTTTGACCCAAAAGGTTTATTGGACTAATTGTGGGATCCATTATCTTTTCTGCCCTGGGTTCCCTCTTTGGTACATCCATGTCCATTGCCAATACAGTGTCCATAAAAAAATTGTAGAACACTGTTAGAGTTGCAGGATGATATGAAAAGTATCTCTAAACAAATACGACACCAACAAGAACAGTTAACTTCTCAACATAAAACACAAAGTAATACTGTCACCTTGGTTAACCTACATTCTCAAGCAATGAAGCATAACTAAGAGGACATTACCAACATTAAAACCATGCTCAGCGAAGACTGCACTTTTATCCAGCCCATTCAAGTGCTTACCAATGACTTGTTTAGAGAGCTGGACAACAGCATGAGTAATTAAATGAAAGGACAGATTCCAATCTAATTAGTCTCTCCAGATGTCATTACAGACATTCGCTAAAATTACCCGAAGTAACATTGAACCTATCCAGGTCCAGATTGCTTATCATATGGGTAATGCTATACTTCTGTATGTGGACAATGAGAATATGGAGGTTGCGTATGTTTTAAATTTGCCTTTCATTTTACCTGAGAATGTTTACCAATTGAAACACGTAATTAATATAGGTACATGGACAAACAATGTACACCTGCATGTAGACATCCCTACCCTACTAGCCTAATAGACTGACAACACACAGCACTATTTAGTTCCCAATTTAGGTCTATGCCAACAAATAAAGGACATACATTAGTTGTGTCCTATTACGCCTTTCCTTAAGGATACTACCGAAACTCTGTATGGTTTGTCCTCGGTCAACGTCCAAGTGAAATGTAAAATTACCATGACAAAGTATGATGAATTCTCTGAAACAAGGTTGCTGTTGTAAATAATGTTTGGTTAATTAGCTCCCCTCTGAAAGAACTTGCTGTTTCTAACAAGTATGATGTTATCAGAAAGATTCCCTTACCCAGTAATGTTTCTGTAGTCACAGTATCAAAGAACTTAATAGTTACTGTAGAGGGTATGTCCTTATACTACCTAGAACCAGAACTGGTTCCCACAGAGGTAGATGTGTTTCGGGACCATATCTACACTATGGAACTGTCTGTAGACCAAGACTCAGCAGAAATTGCTGACTACAATTATGATTCCAGAGATGAAGATATTTTACAAACTGACTATGGTTTATGGTTTATTTGGTTTTTTAATAAAACCATCACAATTCTGTCTTGTGCCTTATTTGCCCTAGCCATGATGATCATAGTCCACATCCTATTTTCAATCACCAACTTTAAAAGGGTAAGTGCCTAATGAGATACACATATGAGGTTCCAGATAATCAGTGATCACACTTCATCACTTTCCAGACTAGGGAAAGGTGGGTTGCACACACTCTACCTCAAGTCTGAAATGATGTCCATATCTCATATTTCTACAACATTATTTCCTTACTCCTTATCACATACATATATTTTCTGTTACTATTACCCATTTATTTTTCTTCATTACACTTTTTGCCTTTCCTCATTATAACATGATTTTATTCACTATTATCCTATTACATTATACCACTCCCATTCTATTATTACTATTATGATTTCTTATAAATGTCATGACTATTATTATTGTTGCATTATTTCTACCTCATGTTAATGATGCCATCATTGGTGGTCACAGCCAATACAAAATGGAAATGATGAGCGGTGTACGTTAGTGGTAATTAACCAGTAGAAATGGTACAGCACTGAAGGATCACAGATCCTTATAGTAAATTTAATCCCAAAATGAAAGTGAAGACTTAAGGTAAACGTTTCCACCTTTATTCAAGGATACTTAGGGCCGGATTTTAAAAGGGTTACGCATGCCAGGCCTATTTTCAAAAGGCCCTGCGACGCGCGTAAAGCCCCGGGACACGTGTAAGTCCCGGGGCTTGCAAAAAGGGGTGGGGCATGGGCGGTCCTGTGCGGGGTGGGGGCAGGGTCAGAGGATTACGTGCCGGCAGTCTGCCGGTGTGTGCAACCTGTGCCTGCCTCCAGGCAGGCGCAAAAGGTGAAATAAAGGTTTGGGGGGGTTAGAGTAGGGCTGGGGGGGTAAGTTAGGGGAAGGGGTGGGAAGGTTAGGTTAGGGGGAAGGGAATTTCCCTTCCAGGCTGCTCCGATTTCAGAGAGGCCTGGGAGGGAACGGAGGAAGACAGCACGGCTCGGCGCACGCAAGGTGCACAACTGTGCACCCCCTTGCACGCGCTGATCCCGGATTTTATAACTTGCATGCGCATATTATAAAATCTTCCCCTTAGAGTAGAGTTTCGGTCCCCCAACACAGGCCATGTTTCGCCACATGGGCTGTGTCGGGAGAGACAGGGGCTCAGAGGACACTGTCAGCAAAATCCAGAGAAAATAATGAATAAACATGAAACAATAAATATGATCAAGGATCCACATAACAAAAAAGACACCATATAGCAAGCAATTCTAATTAAAAATTTAATAAAATGAAAATAAACATAATAACTTTGTGGCTCTATTTATTATGTTATTCACTGACGAATTATTTTACCGTTGCTTTTTATTGTTAACTTGTTCTATGTTCATTGCCCAAATGTTCAATTGCTCAAATGTTCTATGTAACACCATAGCCGCGACTGTTCTGTTATATGGAAACCAACATGATTTGATATTTTATTCAAGAATGTCGGTATAGAAAAATTCTAAATAAATAAATAAATAAATAACTTAAAAGGATGAAAACCTGGCATCTATTAGAAAAGGATCAGAGAACATAAAAAACATATAAAAGCATATAAATATGTGGTATTTATTTATTTTATTATTTAAAAACTTTTATATACCTGTATTTGGATGTAACCATCATATCAGTTTACAATATTTATATTTATCTACCTAATAACAAACATCATATACAATAACCAGTAACATCAATCTCTCCCTTTTTAAAATTAAACATAATTTACAATTTGAAGTCAAAACTTGAATCATTCACCTAGACATTCATACCATAACAGTTTCTCAGGTCTCTGCTGTGTGCTGGCAAAAAATTATTATTTCCATAGTTTTCTGTCATGTGTCACTTTTCTCTGTGCCAAATGCTTGTTTGTATAACCATGTTTTAATTTTTTTCTTGAAATGTAGTTGCATATGAACAAACATATATATCAAAGGAATAATGGGCCGTGGAGGGAGAAGGGAAAGGGGAGGAAAGAAAAGAAGAGCAGAAACCAAAAACGAAGGGAAGCGGGGCAGAAGGAGGGGGAAAAAGGGAAGAGGGAGAGAGGGGAGGGGGGAGGGGGGAAGAAAAAGAAGAGGAAAGAGAAGAGAGAGAGAGGGAGGGTGGTAATAGGAGGGGAGGAGGGAGAGGGAAAGAGAAGATAGAAGGAAAGGGAACAAGAACCAAGAACAAGGGAGAAGGGAAAAGAAAGGGAGATCTTCAAATGACATATGTTCAGAACAACACTCGAATATTTATTGTTTCATGTTTATTCATTATTTTCTCTGGATTTTGCTGACAGTGTCCTCTGGGCCCCTGTCCCTCCTGACACAGCTTATGTGGCAAAACACAGCCCATGTCAGGGGACTGAAACTCTAAGCATCCTTGAATAAAGAAGGAAACGTTTACCTTAAGTCTTCACTTTCATTTTTTTATTAAATTTACTATAAGGATCAGTGATCCTTCAGCACTGTACCATTTCTACTGATCATTGGTGGTCATACATGTCATATAGCTGAGGTCTGCAAAGTAGCGGTAGTTAGGCTTAAATGAGATAAGCTCCATTACTGGCTCATCCTGCTTAAGAAGGGGGAAATGTAGGGAGATAGCTCATGTTTTACCACTGAATTACCAATATGAATCATATAGCAAAAGAAATGTACAGGCCAGTGTGGTGGCAGGTCCCAGGCACTGTCACGGCAAGAGAAAGACTTATACCCAGGTGAACTTTAAACTGTACTGTCTCAGTGGAAAATGAAGAACTTTCATCCTGATACACTGAAGGATACCTTATTAGATCTGCCTATTTGTAAAGGTCTTTCCAAATAAAACAAAAAGCAGACAGAGAGACAGCAACTTAAGCCCATAAGCCGGAGTTATGGGTGAACCAAAGGTCAGACTTATGGGTGAAGCAAAGGTCAGAAAGACCCCTAACTCTAGAGGGGAGGGGGCAGTCAGAGATAGAGAAAAATGCTGACACTAGCAGAAAACTTGGCATACAGACATGGCAGTTCTTTCCCTGAAGAAATGGGGAGGGGGAACAAGACCTGCAATGTGGCAGGACCCCTCTCAAATTAATGGAGAGGGGGAAAGACCTGCAATGTGGCAAAAGACCCTCCAACCACCGCATGGTTATGCATGAGGTTATGCTTATTCATCAGCTGGGAAGTATAAGACAGTGGGCAAAGAAGGGAGGTAGAAGCAGTGGACCCCCGGGAGGGAGCGACCCTGAAACCAACGAGAGGAGAAAGGCTGAAGTGAAGGACCCCCTGAAGGAGGAAAATGAGAAAAAGAGCACCAGGAGAAAACCCAGACAGCGAATCCTGAGAAAGTAAGAGGGGGCGAGAAGCAGACCAGCACTCCCTGCTATCAAGAAAGGAGAAGACTACCGTAGGTGAGGCCAGGTAATTGGAAAGAGGAGACCCCTGCTCAGGTGCAGAGTGACATGGAGTCATAGACGGTAAGGGGTGAGAGCAAGCCTAGACAGCCAGCAAGCACCCGGGCCAGAAGCAAGTCTCCTTTCTGGACAGCCTGCCTGCTCTGCCAGTACCAATCCTAAGAAGCAAGCCTCTACCCTGCCCACATTCTCCAGCTCTCCAGCCGGAGCCTTCTTCAGAGGTGAACAGAGGTATCGTCTGAAGTTGGAATCAGGGGTAAGTAAGTTAGCCATAAGTGTTAATATATTAAGCAGGCTAAGGTTTATGGCATGTCTGTCATGATACAGGATACAGAACTTTCTTTAGGGAAAACTGATGCTTAGTGGCCAGGATGTTAGAGACAGGAATTGTTGTTATTTTCTAAATGCTGTGTGCTGCCAAATCTGACAAATAAAAGTCTATTTCTGAGGAGAATATATGTTGTCTTTTCCTGACTTCGGATTGCAAGTAAGGTGGGAGGGCAGCTGGCAGTGTCTTGTAGCAGACAGATCCCTGCACCCCTAAACTTTTTTACAGTCACGGCTGCATACATGGATGCTGGGAAGCCGCTGCCTAGTGAGGTTTGGGCTCATTCCACTCGGGCTCTGGAAGTGTCATGGGCAGAAGTGAAATGGTTGTCTCCTGTTGACATTTGCCAAGCTGCGACGTGGTCCTCCTTACACAACCTTTTCCAGGTATTATCACCTGGATGTTCAGGCCCGGGAAGATGCAGCCTTGCATGTGTGGTTTTGTATGGACCACGGGCAGCCTCCCACCCTATTTAGGAGTAGCTTGGGTACATCCCATTTGTTCTGGATTCATCTGTCTGGATGCTAAGAAATGAGCAATTACTACTTACCTGATAATTTCCTTTTCTTTAGGACGGTCAGATGAATCCAGCTTCCCTCCCTTGGCTGCCGTACAGTTGCATATTGCTTCTCCTGTATACCTACATGTTACAGGGATTACTGGCAAGTGTTACTCCAGTCCCTTGACTAGTGTTCTTATGTCCTTATCTGTGCTCAGTGTTGCCTGTTGGCTGAGTATTGACATGGTTATCTGTTTTTAATCAAGTCTTTTGCTAGTCTGTTCACAGTTGCTTTTGAAGAGAATACTGGCAGGCTGATGTCACTGCAAGGGTTTATATACTGTGACGTCAGCTTGCTCCATCTCCATCTGCTGGTAAGAGTGCATAACCCACTTGTTCTGGATCCATATGACTGTCCTACAGAAAAGGAAATTATCAGATATGTAGCAATTTCTCAACTTTTTTGTGAGCCTCTACAGAGTCTCTCTCTTTCTCTCTCTCTCTCCAGCTTGCAATATGTTGTGGTAAAATAGTTATGCGCTATTTTTGCTATATTTATCGCAAAATGATTAATCTAGGCCTTAGCCAGCTGCCCGCACCACACAGACTTCTTTCTTATCCTGAGCTTGTATATAGAGGAAGATGGTCCATTGTGACAAGTTCACCTGTGCCTCTGCCTCCTCTTACCCTGTTTTTTAAAATTAAAGAAGAGAGACTGGTGGGGCTTTCAGTGCTTTCCCAGCTCTTCTTTTGGCCATATGAGTTCTCACCATGTCCACATTGCCTGTTCTGTAAAGGATGCATGCCACACAGCATTTTTGTTAATGTAGGTGTGCCTTGGGTTTGAAAAGTTTGTGAAGCACTGGTTTGGGAGGTCTAGAACCCAACATAGCAGGATCAGAATGCAAACACTGAGTGAGTAACGATAACCGGGTAAATCTACACTGTTATCTTTAGCCAGATACTCAGCCACATATATCTGGCTAATTTGCAGCTGAATATCTGGCTAAATCTATTGGCTCAAAGTTTCTACATCTCCTGAACTTTCAGCCACATTTAAGGAAGGCATTCCCAGGGACATGTTTTGGGCAGAAACAAAAAAAAGAATATTCGTAGATTGTATTTTCAAATCTACACGGGTTGTTTTCCATAGAAAATCTACCCACACACAAAAAAAACCAGGAGGAAATGTCCATGGGTACTTTGCATCAACAGCACATTTGACAGGGAAAATAAGCCCTATATATTTAAAAATAATTGTATTTTCCAATATATCAACTGAGGCCAAATAAAGGATCATTACTATGTGTTTCTCCACATAGGGAAACTTGAAAAGCACATTTGAGAGTAAGGGCATTCTCTGTAGTGGCTCCATCACTGTGAAATAGGTGTCTAGTAGAGATCAGACTTGAGCATAATTTCCTCATCCTTCAGGAAAAAGTTGAAAACGTGACTGTTTCCTATGGTTGTATTCTGAAGGGCATGTTTTTATAAAAGTATATGGTATGGTATTTATGGAACTCTGGGTGATTGTGGGTTGGATTGGGGATGTGGAGTGGCATTTGCTGATTGGCAATTATATTTAATATTTCTGTTGTAGTTGTAATTTGTTATTGCAGTGTCTGATGACATTGATTTTAGTTTTCTACTGTTGTGTTTGTAATGGTTTTAAGACTGCACAAAGTGATGTACAGAATTCAATTTTAGGGCCTGGAAGGCTGTTTAAGAACATAAGAACATGCCATACTGGGTCAGACCAAGGGTCCATCAAGCCCAGCATCCTGTTTCCAACAGTGGCCAATCCAGGCCATAAGAACCTGGCAAGTACCCAAAAACTAAGTCTATTCCATGTAACCATTGCTAATGGCAGTGGCTATTCTCTATTATTATTATAGAATATGTGGCTATTCTCTATTATTATTATAGAATAATAAATGAAACGTACTTTCTCTTTGAAACTCGGTGCAAAGTCTACAGGCAAAATGTACTTTGCCCCAAAGCAGAGTTTGAAAATTGGCTCCTAAAACTGTTTGCCATTGTCTGATATAGTTGAATGGATTTTGCTGTTCCTTGCTATTTTTTCAGACCGGGCTCCACAGTCAGAGCCTGAAGAATGTAGAATCCTGACAAAAAGACAGCAGCGCCAGCACGTCTGGTGCTGCGACTATAACATGGGGGAATCGGCATGACAGGCGCAGTTAGTAAGCAGGGGGGGGGGGGGGGTGGTGGTGGGTTGCTCAGGCGAGGCGGGAATCACCAGCCAATCAAAATTGGACACGGCTGCCAAGACAGCATTCAAATTTAGCCAGCAGAGGGTGTTTTAGCCACTAGCCAGATAGCAGCAAGGTTAGCAGGGGCCTGACTTGTTGTGGCCGGTGGCGGTTCGGTTACTCGAGCGATATAGCCAGTGAATCCTGTTAAGGTGCATATCCCAGCGGTCTGGTCATGCCGAGGGGAAAGGAAAAGGGGGCTAGTGCAGCCCCAGTGCAAATTTTTCCTAAAAAAGGGCAAAGGGGGTCAGACGCTTTAAAGTATATGGAGCACCCCCAGACCACGGTGGCGTGAGCACCCTTAGGCCCAGCACACCACTGCGGGCAGATGTTAGTTCGGGGGGAAAGCGGGCCTGAGGTCTACCTGCCTGAGGAAATTGAGGCGGGCCAAAAGTCCAGCGGGGGTCCGGAACGACCTCCTGCAGTCAATTCGTGTTGCCGTACGGCCGGCGCCATTTTGCAGGAGTTCGTTCCGGACCCCCGCTGGACTTTTGGCAAGTCTTGTGGGGGTCAGGAGGCCCCCCCAAGCTGGCCAAAAGTCCCTGGGGGTCCAGCGGGGGTCCGGAACGACCTCCTGCAGCCGAATCGTTTTTCCTTACGGAAAAACGATTCGCGGTAGGAGATCGTTCCGGACCCCCGCTGGACTTTTGGCAAGTCTTGTGGGGGTCAGCAGGCCCCCCCAAGCTGGCCAAAAGTCCCTGGGGGTCCAGCGGGGGTCCGGGAGCGATCTCCTACGCTCCTGACGTCGGGGGACAAAAAAACAAAATGGCGCCTGCGCTACCTTTGACCTGTCATATGACAGGTCAAAGGTAGCGCCGGCGCCATTTCTACAATGCACGGAGGTCCGAGAGTAAAAGATCACACCGGGACCCTTCCTCTGGACCCCAGGTAATTTAAGGCATTTTGGGGGGGTTCGGGAGGGTGGGGGATTTATTTTAAAGGGTTGGGGTGGGTTTTAGGGTTGTTTTAGTGTGCCGGTTTTCCCGCCCTCCCCCTTCCCCTCCCCCTTCCCCCGATTTACGATATTTTGACGATAAATCGGTGGAATTGTTATTGTATCGCGGCTCTAATGATTTTTGACGATTTAAAATATATCGGACGATATTTTCAGCAGGGTGGGTTTCCCAAATGGAATACAGGAGCCAGTCCGAGAGAGCTGGGTCCGGACGAGATACTGCTGCTGTTCCTTCTGTTTTTTCAGGATACGAGGATGAGGAGATGCCACACACATCACGTATGGAGAGTTGGAGAAGTCAAGCCGAAGGGAGCCTCGGGGCCAGGACGGCACAGACGGGAGAGCCATGGGAAAAGGGAGCAGGAGAACCCATTTTGGGAGCATTGCGTAGAGCAGGAGAAGGTAACGATGGTGCTGGACCTTGCCCGAATATAATTACCAAGCACAGGAAGAGTGAGAGGAGTCACAAAGATAGTTCCACGGCTAGTTCAGACTCATCCACCATGTCCTCTTCAGACAGCAGTGCCTTGGGAAAGATTAATCGTTCCTCGGGAGCGGGTCCCAGTCAGGATAGGGTCACCCAGCACTAGCGTCTTTGACGGAACTATGGGAGGGAGTACCTAGGTGTGTGTGTCACAGAATAAAGAAAAGAAGATAAGTTAATATCTTCCGCTTATTAGCAGGCAGACAAGGGGACAAGAAAGAATGCAGAAAGAGTAAGAAGAATAAAAGTGGAGAATACACGGAGCCCAAAGTTGCCAAGAACATAATTAACTGGGTGAGAGGTTTCTTTAGGATAGCGAGCGTGGTCAGCCATTACCAGCCAGATCAGCATGGGGCATTACTAGCTTATGGGGATAGCATTCTGGGTCCATACAAGGATTACGAAGGTAGGGATTAGCTCAACTGTGATGAAAGGTTCAGGGAAAAAATGGCAGGGTATAGGTTCATGTCATGGAGAACACAGGACATAAACCTGTGGCTCACGCAAATGACAAACAAAAGTGCAGGGGCAAGCAAGTTCGACCAGGGCACTACAGGAGGTAGCGGGAGTGCGGGTGTAGCAGGCAGTGGGAAATTAGGTGTGGTACGGGGCCCAGTTTCCACAGTGAAGAGGCATGAAGTCAGAGTTGCCCTGAGCAGATTTGACATATGCTGGCGTTTCAACAGGGCAACTTGTTTATTCCCTAAGTGTAAATTCAGGCATGCGTGTTCCTCCTGCAGCGGGGCGCATCCAGTGTCCAAGTGTAATCTGGCCACACAGTCAGCAGTTTCGAAAGGAGTTAGCCAGGTAAAGCACCCGCAGTAAAGATTAGCGACGCGCTAAGCACAAAAAAAAAAATGTTTTTAAATTATATATATATATATATATATATATATATATATATATAAAACTAACAGGGGTGCACATATTCTGAGGGTGAGGTATCAGGGTTTCAAAGGGAATGGTATAAGTTCAGGGAGTTACTAGGGGAAGTGGGATAGATGGGGGAGAGGGGAAACGAAGGGAGGGGGTACACTGCAATTCTCGTTCTAATGATGTTCCGGCAGAGCGCTACATGAGGAGGTCATATGGAGAGGGATACTCGGGATATGGCAAGACACGAGGGGAGGAAGAGGAAGGGGAGATGATTCACAGCTCGGTCGTGCCATCAACTTGGAAGGCTTACACCACAGGACTAGTGGCAGTGTCAGGTTTCTTGCGAACTAAGGGGTTGAGCGAAAGGGAGGCGTTGGAGCACAAGATTATCCAGTTCATATTAGAAGCCAAATCCAAGGGATATTCGATAGCTACAGTACGGTCGCATTTGGCTGGTTTTACCTTTTTCCAAAAGTTGGGAGGGAGGACTAATCCCTTGAGCAGTTTCCAAGTGAGGAAAGTTCTGGGTGGCTGGCAGCGTGGGACTGGGTCCCCAGGGGATACCTGACGGCCAATTTGTTACTGTGATTTGGCGCAACTAGTTGAAATTTTGCTGCTAGTATGTTGATCTGCCTTCGAGGTAGTTTTGATTCGGGTGGCCTTTTTGTGGGTATTCTTTGGTGCCATGAGAATCAGTAAGCTAGTAGCCAAGTCGAGACAGGACGACGGAAATGGTGGATTAACCAAGCAGTGTGTACAAATTTTTGATTCTATGGTTAGATTGTTTATTCCTCGATCCAAAGTGGACCAGACAGGGAAGGGGGCTTTCGTTACCTTAATGTGGACAGATAGGATGACGACATGTCCAGTCCAGCTGGCTCAGGAGTACATTGTCTTGCAGCCGGCAATGAATGGAACGTTCTTGGTTCACGAGGACACCACACCTCTGACACGTTACTAGTTTGCGAAAGTCCTGAGTTTGGCGGTCAGAAAGGCAGGTGGTGATCCAAGTTATTATAGTTTGCATTCATTCCGGATCGGGGCAGCTACCTCAGCAGCCGAGGCAGGCATGTCAGATGTAGGCATAAAAGGGCTGGGGCGTTGGAAGTCCAATGCTTTTCAATTGTATTTTCAGCATTAGCATATCCATGGATAAGGGAGTTATCCCGGATGGGTTGCGGAAGGTATGGAGCCCTGGGAACAAAGGGGGAGTGGGGGGTGGCAGGTGAATCTTGCTAATTTTGTATATTTCTGTTGCAGAGCGCGTGGGGGTACGGCATTTCCAAGGATGTGCCTGGATTAGTGGGTCATTCTTACATTCATCGAGCGCAGAGAAGAGCGCTGAAGCATCCATACGGGAACATTTGGACACTGATCGGGCGGGATGGTGCCTATCATGGTTCAGCATGGGTTGGGATGAACTCTTGCCTTTTCTGTCAGAGAGAATCCAGATGTGGGGGGAACTGAATATACTAATCATTCACTTGGGAGGCAATGATATCGGTTCTAAATCATGTAAGGAGCTTCTTACTTGCATGAAAAAGGACCTTTCCCAAGTAATGATTAGATGGCCACAAATCTTATTAGGATGGTCTGATATGATTGTGCTCTTAAGAAACACAGATGAGATGATCTGGAAATCGGGGTTCAAAAAACTCAATAGGCAGCTGGGAAAATGGATGGGATGGAGGGGGATTTTGGATTCCGCAGCCTTGGTCCCGGGCGGGTGAACCAGGGTTATTTAGTGGGGTTGGAATCCACCTATCAGAAGTAGGAATGGATCTATTCAATAACTCCGTAGAGGAAGGGTTGGAGAGGGCAATTGGAAGTGGTAGGAGGCCGCAGTTTTTTTTGAGGGAAATAGCTGATAAATCAGCTTGCCTGTGGCGGTAAACCCGAGCCCAAAGAATCTGTGGAAAGGGGCAGGGATATGGTGGTGGGGGATGGGGGGATCCTCATGTAGTTGGGGGGGCTGCTCCATGGGAGGACCGGGGAACTATGGGGCCAAAGTTCTCGGTTTGAGCTTACTCTCGCTGTTTTGAGGCGGAGTAGGCGGGGTTGGGGGAGGGGAAGTTCTACTTCACCACTGGGGGACAAGGTGGTGGAGACACGGAGGGTGGAAATTGGGTGGGGGGAGCGTTTGGGGTTGTTATGGTCGTAAGGGCTCGGGTTAAAGTTGTTGCAATAAACTGCGGCCAATTTAAATGCCAAAAGGTTTCTTGTGTTTATTGGGGGATGGGATCGCAGGGTCACGCAGTATTCATCCCTATGTTAAACATCTGCATGCATGCCTGTAAAGGCAACTTGTTTTGGAGTACTTCTTCTACCTCCTGGCTCCCGCCTAGGTACACCGACTAGGTCACAATAGGAAGTCACGTTAAAAACGTTATTACACAGCTCCCGTCTTCATTGCTATCCTGGGAGACTCATCCGTTATCCCTCAAAGGAAATACCTAATCCTCTATAGAATTTATATCACCTGAATTTAAACTGCTGTAGAAGTCTTTGAAGTCTTTATCAGGGGCTGTCTCAGTGCTGTCAACCTTCTGTGATGTCTTCAGCCCTCAGCACTTCCTGTTGCGATCTTCCTGGTTTGGACTCTTGTGCTCATAGTTTTGTACATGATTGTAACCCTTTGCAGGGTGTTTAATGTCCCAGGGCACACAAACTACTTTATACTTCTTCGGGGCTGCTCCAGCTAGCATTTCTCCCATGTCTTGAGCTCTCTATCCCAGAGGTGGCTTCTTTTTATAGGGGGAGCCTCTCGTCTATGGTCTAGACAGTGGTGTGAACATCCTGTGTGTGTTGAATAGCTGTGGCATCCCCTGGTGGTAGGAGCACAAGATGGTGGTAGGAGCACCAGATGGCTCCGGCCGTCCATTGCTCCTACCATGTGACGAGGGCCGACCAATGGCACCGGTAGCCTCTGTGACATAGTAAGGGCAAAGGCTATTGGCGCCATTTTGAATACCGGCAGCTGGCGGCCCGAGTGCAGGAGATCGCTCCAGGACCCCCGCTGGACCACCAGGGATTTTTGGTAAGTCTTGGGGGGGGGGGGTCAGGAGGGTGGGGGGTTGTAGTTAATTAAATTTAAAGGGTTGGGATGGGTTTTTTTTCCAACTTTAATGGGAAACGAATACCATATGTAACTAATGGACGAATCGGGGTCCCCTGAAAACGGATGCAACGGATTTGGGTCCCAACGAATACGAATACCGAATCGGACGAATCCATTCCTGCTGCACATCCCTAGGACTCACTGGTCTTCAGTCCTGGAGTGGGAGTTTGGCAAAAAAGACCTTCCTCACTGCAACTAAACACTGAGAAACCCTCTAGCAGGGTGTGTACAGAGCGGGTTCCCTTCAAAAAAGCGAAAACCTGATGAGGCAGGGAGGCCTCATCAGGGAGGGAGAAAACAAACATCCTTCCTGTTCTGTGTCTCTCCTGAACTAACTGAAGCCACAACTTAAAATATAAAATGGCTGGGTTATAAATCCCAGAGCAACCAATCCCAGCATTCCAAGGGGGAGGAGGGCAAGGGGGACTGGAAACTAATGAGCTGTTAACTAACTGGAATGGAAGTAAGGGCATATAGTGGCGGGCTGAAGGGTCCTGCCACATGAACATTATGGGTATCTGTCTCATAAGTGGCAGGTGACTGGTATTAAGCATCTCTCTTCGGTTAGCAATGTCAGAGACACCTGTTTGACTGGCATCTTATGGCCAGGCCTTTCAGATAAGGGATTGAATATGACTGTCACACTGTGATTGATTCCTTCCGACCAAGGGGACACCTTGCTTCTCAGAGGTCATTGTAAGTTGGATAGAGTTAAATTTCAAGACTAGATGGCAAAGACATTTTGCTTACAGAGTCAGTTCAGTGTCAGACCATATGTGATCTTTATGGCCATTGTTCAGCATCTGCGATTAATTGTTCAGATGTCTTCTTGCAAAGTGCTGAGCTCGGTCTACCAAAGGTCCAGCCCCTCATTGTGGCGACTCACATCCTGCTTTAATATTTTGGTATGACATTTTAAAGCCCGTACTGCTCCTACATTCTCCCCTTTCACCAGACTCTTCCTGCTCTGGTTTCTAACTTTTGCAAAGACAGGAAATGACTATTTGCTGCTAGAAACAAAAAGAAAGAGAAAAACACCACTGACTTTTGTGGTTTAAATTCTACATGAAAAGTGGCTAAAATATCTAAGACTGACTGCTATTAACTATTAAAATGCCTACATGTGGAAATTGCCATAGAACAGTGATTCAGGCTGGGCATGAATTGTAGAAGTACCCCAAATGGGAAAGGAAATGTGTAAGTGATAATATCTACAAAGTAGGAAATAGTCTGTTAGCCTAGGACCAAGGTGTTTAGTGTGAGTAATATGGGGAATGTAAAACACCATGCTGTGAAAAAAACAATTTTTAAAATGGCCTTACTGTGAGGTGATCAAATTTGCAGACAACACAAAATTATTCAGAGTAGATAAATCACATGTAGATTGTATTAAATTGCAGGAGGACATCACGAGACTGGAAGACTGGGCATCCAAATGTCAGATGAAAATTAATGTGGACAAGTGCAAGGTGTTGCATATAGGGAAAAATAAGCCACGCTGTAATTACATGATGTTAGGTTTCATATTAGGAGTTTCCACCCAGGAAAGAGATCTAAGCATCATAGTGGATAATACATTGAAATTGTCGGCTCAGTGTGCTGCAGCTGTCAAGAAAGCAAACAGAATGTTAGGAATTATTAGAAAGGGAATGGTGAATAAAACAGAGAATATCATAATGTCTCTGTATCGCTCCATGGTGAGACCTCATCTTGATCCTTGAATGCTGTGTGTAATTCTGGCTACCGGACATCAAAAAAGATATGGTTATACTGGGGAAGGTACAGAGAAAGGCAACCAAAATGATAAAAGGCATGGAACGGCTCCCCTGTGAGGAAAGACTAAAGAGGTTAGGGCTGCTCAGCTTGGAGAAGAGACGGTTGAGGGGGGAAATGAAAGAAGTCTCTAAGAGCATCAAAGGACTTGAACAGGTAAATATGAATTGGTTATTTATTCTTTCTGATAATACAAGGACTTGGGGGCACTCCATGAAGTTACCAAGTATCACAAAACAAATCGGAGAAAATTCTTTTTCACTCAACACGCAATTAAGCTCTGGCATTCATTACCAGAGGCTGTGGTTAAGGCAGTTAGTGCAGCTGGGTTTGAAAAACATTTGGATACATCCCTGGAGGAAAAGTCTATAAATTGCTATTAATCAAGCTGACTTGGGGAATAGCCACTGCTTATTACTGCCTTTAATAGAATGGGATCTATTTAATGTTTGGTTATTTGTCAGGTACATGTAACCTGGATTGGCCATTGTTAGAAACAGGATGCTGGGCTTGATGGACCCTTGGTCTGATCCAGTATAGCAACTTCTTATGTTTTTATAATATGCATTAATATCAAAGCAAAACTAGGCAAGTCATTTTGCTTTGATTATTACCCCCGGAAAAATTACGTGCAGAGATTTGCACCAGTTTTTCTCTGTGGGAAATGTTTGGATTTTTTAAATCAGAAACAATGCACATAGTTTTGATCTTTGCAACACTATGCATGCTGTGACATAGCCTGCCCTCAGGAATGCCTCAGAACAATGCAAGCAAAATGACCTGCGTTGTGGAACAATATGGGTAATTTTGCCCACATTTAGACAAGCAATTTTCAAAACTCCATTTGCGCGTGCCAATTTTTAATTAAATTTAATTTACATATTTATATTCCACTTTACATCACCTCCAGGGCACATCAAAGTGGATTACAATATAATAAAAAGCATAAAAATGCTTTTTTACTCACAGAAATGGTTTTGAATATTGCCCTCCCTGAGTCCACTAGCTTTATTTATTTATTTACAATATTTTTGTGTCAACTTATCTGGATGTCTTAAAAGAAGAAAAAGAAGAGAAAAGCAAAGAATGGAGATGTTTTAACTCCTCTGCCCCCCCATCACCACCCCACCAAACAAAAAATTCACTTGCCTAGGCTAGTGTGAACCTGTGCCTCTTTACTGTATTTCTGAAGATAGTAAGGGAATTTGCTTTTTTTTTATGCATAAAAATGAGACGTCTTTATTGTTTTTGAAAACTCTGCCTCAGCCACTCCCACCATGATAAAGCAGAATAAATCAGGATACTGCTGCACTGAGCCTCATAACTTTGGCACAAATTGACAGGGTCATTCATCAAAATGCATGAATGGCATGATTGTACTTAGTGCCTACTCCTCTTCTGTCAACCTTCCCTCAACCTTTACCTTGCCATGTTGTTGACTGTATAATCTGGCATGTTTGTATATAGTGCCTACTCTTCCACCCTTAACCCCCAACCCTACCCTCCCTCTTCCCTCCCCTTTTCCCTCCCTCTTTTTCACCTGTATGCACCTCTGTAGCATTGTATATATTTCTCCTTCCCCCTGCCCTAGTCCCCTTACCTCCTTTGACTGCATAATTTGCAATGTTGTATATAGTGCTTATCAGACGGCTCATTCATCTCTGTACCTGTTCCCTGCCAGGTACTGTTCCTATATTATTTCCATCTGTCCTTTTTTCACCCCTTTACTCGGTCCTTCTCTCTTCCTAGCTGCTCCCCTCTCCCCTCCCTGTTTTCTGTATTTTCCTCCTTCAGTTATATGTAAACCGGCATGATGTACCCACGAATGTCGGTATAAAAAGCTAATAAATAAAAATAAATAAAATAAATAATGCCATAACACATGCGTTATTGTTCATAAGATGGCGCGAATGCAAATTTTTTGGAGGGGTGGGATCAGGGAGGAGTTTGGGCGGGATTACCATCAAGCTAGGGTGAGAGAACATAGTACAACATGTCATCTTTGTGACACTTTCCTCACTCCAAATGTTGTCAAATCTTCACCAAGGTGTACTGTGCTGTTCGTACGTCTCATTCTACATGCAAAACTGGCCCCTAAACCAACACCTCACTTCCACCTACTATGAGGGCCTTATAGATAGGTGCGCTCTCTCTCTGTTACACCCGGTTGCAGACAGCTTGCGACCACTAATGCTCACCTCTTTCTTTGCTGCTTTGTCATTTCTTGGAAGAATGGCGGCCTCCGCCAGCCACTGCCGACCTGCCTGGCGTTCCCGGGATGGCGTGGGCGCTGCCGACCGCCATTTTGATTCAGGAATTACCTAGTCGCGCGCACACATGGGCCACCCTTTGTATACGTCATGGAACCTCGGGGGTGTCCCCTCCGGATGACATCATTTATCTGCTGTACTTAAGCTGGCTGGCCCTATGCTTTGACGAGTTAGCAAGGAGTTCCCTCGTTGCTGAATTCCGCTCCATTCTAGGACTTCTGGTTCCGGACTCTACACTTGGCGTGAGATGCTCCGTCTCTGGCTATCCACTCCTCAGAGGGTCTTCTGCCTTGGACTTCTTTCTATCCCGCTCCCCGGGATCTCTCCTGGAACTGTCTACTGTGAGTACCTTACTGCTACGAACTTCAACTATACCAAGCCTCATTGAGGGATCTTCTGTGTACCCCGTGCCTTGGGCCACTACCGCATCATCCCTAGTAGGAACCACTCCAGTATAGCCTGCGCTGCAGGCCATTACCGCACCATCACTACAGGATCCTCTTTGGGGTTCCTGCACCTCAGACTACCATCTCATTACTACTGCTACGGTAGTGGCTTGCAGCGTACCCCACTCTGCAAGCCACTACCGGATCTACACGTCTGAGCTACAGCTTCACTACTGAGAGACTTCCCGGCGCACCCTGCTCCACGGGCCACTACCGGATCTTCACATTGGAGGGATCATCCCTGGGGTATACCCCTCTGCTCTGAACTGTACTTACTGCACCTCCCGCTCTGCAGGTTGTGCCTTTCCTCTTTCTTAATAAAGACTCTATTCCACAGCTGTGTCTGACACCATTGAGACCACACCTACCAACGGTGAGGCTCACAGGACTCCCTCCCTGTGGGCGGAGACACCTCTCACCTCGGCCCAGGGTTCACACTCTTACAAGTTATAACACTCTCTCTCTGCAAGATATGAAAAATAGAGATTATTGTAGGGTGCGCTAAGTTCACCACACAATACTAACCAATGCGAAGTGGTAAGTTACTGCATTATGCAGTAATTCTAAAATTTCCCTAAACATGCCCCTTTTTCTTAAAAGCGAGCATTATTGACACATTTTGATGAATCTAGGGGTAAGTTATGCTTCATGGTGAATACTTTCTGCTAATAGAGAGCACAAGGCATAAATGTGATCCCTGTTCCACTGGCTACTAGAACTGTGGGGCACATTCAGCATTGATGAGACAAGCAGACACACCTTGCTTCCTTGGTGGGGGGGGGATTTATTTATTTATTTATTTTTAATTTTTATATACCGAAGTTCTTGTGAGAACTACAATCTTTTCGAAACCTTGGGCTCTTTGGGGGTCTTCTGTAAGAGTAACAGACTACCTCATGGTCTAGTTTTTAAAAATAAATTATTTACTGGAATAATGTATGCACATGAATAAAATTAGTAGGGAATATCAAGGAACATAGTGCAATCCATACAGAAAAGAATGGTCCAAACACTTACAGTCACTTCAAATATTCACACACTAAAGATTTTCTTTCTCTACTGTCCATTAGCTCTGAGGTGTTCCTAGGAGATTGGTATCCTCCCTGGGCTTTCCCCTTCATGGTACCTACCTGGGTCCAGGGTGCAGAACTCTGCAGTCCAATAACTTGAAGAGAACAGACTTCTGAACAGATGAACTTCTACCCAACTCCCGACAAGCAGCAATTCTTAAAGTCGATCTTTCAGTCTGGCAGTCCTCGCTCTGACTCCGTCCAAAAATGTATTCTGCAGACCTTAAGGCAAAGCAGCGAAATGCAAAGAACATGGGACTAACTCCTTTTTCATTATTCTTCACATCTTTGGTTCTCGCAATCTCAGGATCTTCCTTTTCCAGGAAAGCCTAAGGGCACCAACCCTGAGCCTCAGCTACCACACCAGGATGGAAGAACATGAGCCACATTGGGCTTATATTCTGTGAAATCACACCCTTTGGCAAGACACCTCCTAAAAGACAGGAAACAGAGAGTAGGATTAAATGGACAATTTTCTCAGTGGAAGGGAGTGGACAGTGGAGTGCCTCAGGGATCTGTATTGGGACCCTTACTGTTCAATATATTTATAAATGATCTGGAAAGAAATACGAGTGAGGTAATCAAATTTGCAGATGATACAAAATTATTCAGAGTAGTTAAATCACAAGCGGATTGTGATAAATTGCAGGAAGACCTTGTGAGACTGGAAAATTGGGCATCCAAATGGCAGATGAAATTTAATGTGGATAAGTGCTAGGGATGTGTATTCATTGTGAATGAATGCGCAATCCGCAACGTATAGGTCCCTATTCGTTGCATTCGTGGGTTTGCGAAACATATGGCGAACCCCCACGAATGCAACAAATCCTGAACGAATAAGCCCCCCCACCCTCCTGACCCCCCCCCCAAAGACTTGCCTAAAGTCCCTGGTAGTCCAGCGGGGGTCCTGGATCACCTCATGCACTCGTGCCATCGGCTGCCGGTATTCAAAATTGCGCCGATAGCCTTTGACCTTACTATGTCACAGGGGCTACCGGTGCCATTGGTTGGCCCCTGTCACATGGTAGGAGCAATGGACGGCTGGCGCATTCTGGTGCTCCTACCATGTGACAGGGGCTGACCAATGGCACCGGTATCCCCTGTGACATAATACGGGCAAAGGCTATCGGTGCCATTTTGAATACCGGCAGCCAACGGCGTGAGTGCAGGAGATGATCCAGGACCCCCGTTGGCCCACCAGGGACTTTAGGCAAGTCTTGGGGGGGGGGGGGGGTTGTAGTTAATTAAATTTAAAGGGAACGAATGCCGAATTCAACGTGTTAATGGATTGGGCTTTCCCCCCCTTGACCGAATGCAACGTACCTGGGCCCCGACAAATACATATCCCGAATCCAACGTATACATTCCAGATGCACATCCCTAATAAGTGCAAGGTGATGCATACAGGGAAAAATAACCCATGCAATAGTTACACAATGTTAGGTTCCATATTAGGAGCTACCACCCAAGAAAGATCTAGGCGTCATTAAAATCATCAGTTCAGTGTGCTGCGGCAGTCAAAAAAGCAAACAGAATGTTGGGAATTATTAGAAAGGAAATGGTGAATAAAACGAAAAATGTGAGGGGGCCAAGATGGCGGCGTGTGCAGTCGCATAGAAAGACGCTCCCAATTTGTTCCTACCTTGATTGAAGATGCTGGCGAAAAGAAAAGGCAAGGTGCGGGTATTCCCCTCTGACCCTCCTTTGCCTGAAGCTCAGAAGCGGATTACTGACTTTGCGACTGCAGTAGTGGTGAAAACGGGTGACGAAGTCCCCGCTGCGGCGTTTGGAGAGGGAGCTCCAGCGCTGCCTGGGGAGGTCAGCCTCAGTCCCCCGGATTATCGACCTCCACCGGCGCCTGTGCAATGGGCAGATCCCCAGCATGAGGCGCCCTTTGATGATATCATCCACTCGCTGGAGGGGGGGACGCCAAGTAGATGAAGTGGTGTTACCCTCGAGACTCTCTTCTAGCCTGCTGGGAGCAGCAGCTATGCTGGGTCTGGAAGATCCGGAGCCATCAATGTCTCCAGTTGACCCGAGTGAAGAGGAGAAGAGCCTGCTGGAGGTTTTATCGGTGGGAATTTCAGCGTCATCGATGGAACGGGAAAGGGGTGACTTTCTAATTCCCCCTAAACAGGCTACGGTGACCCTGGACTTGCTGTGGGACTTGATGGCCAATATTGGCCAGTTTGTTAAAGAAGCAGATGATAGATATAAGAAAGTGGATGCAGAAATGCAAGCCTTGAATCTTAAGGCGGAGGGCCACTTTAAAGATTTTGGGAAAAGGCTGAAAGAAGTTGAGAAAACAACTGCACAAGCTCAAATGGTGAATGTCAAAATGATTAAAGATCTGGGATCCCAGTCCAAAAGACTGGAGTCATTGGAAAATTACAGCAGACATTTGAACTTGAGATTCTTGAACTTTCCACGTGCTTTAGGGGAAGATATCCAAAGCACATTAAAAAAGTTTTTCCTAGAGAATTTAAAGTTTGAAGAATCTAAATTGCCAGTTATGAATAAAGCTTATTTCCTGACTAAGATGGATAGGAGAATCGTAGGAAATCAATTGGGAATGTTAGAGAATCTTACTCAGTTTATAGAAAGTTCGGCGATTGAGATATTGGGCAGGGGTACTCTGTTAGTATCCTTTGTCATAGAAAAAGATATTAGCAATGTGATGAGGGTGTACTTTCAAAATTCGTCTGAAAATTTCTATGGTCAATTGGTTAAGATTTTCCCAGACTTTGCTAGACCCACTCAATTAAGAAGACAGGAATTTATTAAATTAAGATCTCAAGTGGTGGCTTTAGGCTACACTTTGTATTAAGATATCCTTGTAGATGTCTTATTAAAGGAAAAGGAGAAAATTTTGCATTTACTGCTGTAGAACAACTTAAATCCACAACAAGAAAATTTAGGTAATCATTAAAAGTACAACACTTCTACAACGTTAAGCCAGTTATACCTTGTTAGTTTTTTGCAAATACTCCCTTTGGATTCTGGCCTCACTCCAATAATTTTTGTTTCCTAAAATGGTATATATGTGCTTAGATGTAATTTTTTCAAGGTGTAGAAATGAATCTTTAATTTCTTATGCTTTTCTGTATTATTTTCCTGTAAAGTATGATTTATAAATACTTTATGAAAAAATTAATAAATTGTGAATTGAAAAAACGAAAAATGTCATAATGCCTCTGTATCGCTCCATGGTGAGACCGCACCTTGAATACTGTGTACAATTCTGGTTGCCGCATCTCAAAAAAGATATAGTTGCGATGGAGAAGATACAGAGAAGGGCGACCAAAATGATAAGAGGAATGGAACAGCTCCCCTATGAGGAAAGACTAAAGAAGTTAGGACTTTTCAGCTTGGAGAAGAGACGGCTGAGGGGGGATATGATAGAGGTGTTTAAAACCATGAGCGGTCTAGAACGGGTAAATGTGAATCGGTTATTTACTCTTTCGGATAATAGAAAGACTAGGGGGCACTCCATGAAGTTAGCATGTGGCACATTTAAAACTAATCGGAGAAAGTTCTTTTTTACTCAATGCACAATTAAACTCTGGAATTTGTTGCCAGGGGATGTGGTTAGTGCAGTTAGTGTAGCTGCGTTTAAAAAAAGGTTTAGATTAGTTCTTGGAGGAGAAGTCCATTACCTGCTATTAATTAAGTTGACTTAGAGAAAAGCCACTGCTATTACTAGGAGCAGTAAATGGGATAGCCTTAGTTTTTGGGTACTTGCCAGGTTTGGCCACTGTTGGAGACAGGATGCTGGGCTTGATGGACCCTTGGTCTGACCCAGTATGGCATGTTCTTATGTTCTTATAGTAAAGGACACGTTGGTGACATCTTTATATAAAATTTGTAGTAGGGCCCTATTGGATCCCTGTTAAGTTTTCTTTCTTACAAAGATCAGGCAAACAGTATAAGGATTAGAGGAGCATACCTCCTATTCCTCAGCTCCCCTTTCTGGGGCTGTTTCAGTGGTTGCTGCCTATTTCTATGAAGGACAAAGACTCCTAGTGAGGGTGTAGGATTTTGATTTGGCTTTGAAAGAAGAAGGAGGGTTGCTTTTGAGTTCTTTTCCCTTTTCCTTGTTATTTTCATTTTGGTCAAAGAACTTCTAAACCCTACACATTAGTGTCTAGAATGATTATGGAGAAAAGTAAAAAAGCTGTAAGTTTAATTTTCAAAACATTACACATATAAGTAGTCTCCATTCACAGATTCTGTATTATAAAAGTCCATAATATGCGCCTATGTTCACGTTTGCATGAACTTATATGCATGTAAAAACATGAGGCCAACAGTTACATGTACAAGTTGCTATTTTAAAAGGCAATTACACACATACATTTTCCAAATTACCTGTATATTTTTATACTTGCTAATTATCTGGCATAATATTAAACATGTTTATTTTGTAGTACTGATTGGGTGGAAGGTCTGGGTGAACTGATGGGAGTTCAGACTGAAGAACCAGCAGAGTCTTGATGAGCTGCAGAAGGACTGCGCAAACTGGTGGACTATTTTGTAAAAAATGGTAATTTAATTGATGCCTACATGTTATAAAATATACATACTTACACAAGATGTTTACTTTACTTTCACATGTAAAATGTACGCATGTATATTTTTAAAATAGGTGGTTAAAGTACATATGTTCAATACATTGATATATGTGGTTTCAATACATTGCATGCATTCATGCATAAGCCTACACACACATTTAAAGTCTGTTGCGGGGTAGAGATACGTGTATTTTATATATCATGTGTATATATCATAAGCACATTTTATAAAATACTATAGTAAATCTATGCACGGCCACATACACATGTATGTGCTGCCATGCACAGTTGTTTGAAAGTTATCCTCACTGTATATTGTTCCCCTTTTAGAGGAGGAAGGTATTTTCCACCTTTGGACTCAGCTGAAGGAAGTTTTCCTTTTCTTTAGAATTGTTTGACTGATTTTATGCAATTGTTTTATCTGAGCCTCTGCACATGAAAAAGTTCACCCACTCAGAGTGTGGAAGGAGGTCTGGACATCTATTCAGTCTCTAGAAAGAGAACATGGTTGAAGAATGGCATCCCACCAGGGTAGATTCCACTACAGATGTTTAAGCAGATATTGAGAAAAGGAATTGGAAGGTACCCTTCAGGTACAACAAGGAGGAACCACTGGGGTGTGAAACTTTAATACTGTACATCGAGAATTGATTTCGAGCCACCATCCTACAGTGGAGAAATCCCTTAGGAGGAAGCTCTAAAACTGCCCATAAGCAGGAAGGGATCCTAGTTGTAAAAATCCATTGTTGAAAGAAACTGCCGAGTCACAGATTTACAATCTCTACATTTGTGTTATGGATGCTATTGAGGAAGAACTTGTAAATAGTACTATATTTCACTTATTTATTTATAAAATTGACACCCTGCCCCTCCAAACCAATTGTTCAGGGTGGGTTACAGTACAACATTCATAAAATACAATACAAAGACAAATTACATAATCATAATCAATTAAAAGTATCTTGGAACAATATGGCTTTGTGACCCTTTCTAAACATTTTGATATCCTTATCTTTCTTCGGCTGCACTGGGAGTGCGTTCCATATTATGGGAGCAGCATATGAAAAAGCTCTTTTACTTATAAACTGTGAATAGTAGTCACGATTTGAAGGTAGTGCTAGCATTTCTGTTCCTTCAGATCTTAAGGAATGCTCTGGCACGTCCTGCCAGAATATATTTCCCAATATATGATTATCTGAATAAAGTAACCTATGCACGGTTATAAATAATTAGAATTGTGTCCGATACGTGACCAAAAGCCAGTGGGGATCTCGCATCACTGGAGAGATATGATCATACTTACTGACTCTATTAATGACCCATACTACAGCATATTGTATCAGTTGTAACGCATGAAAAACTGTTTCCGGTTATCCAGTTAGTAAACTATTGCAATAAACAATATGACTCAATACTAGAGCTTGTAACGGTTCTTTTTTTTTTATATATAATTTTTTATTTTAAGCATTTTCAAATATAACAACAAGAAACCACTTGTGGAAATACAGATAGGCTACAAAAATCTAAACAAATACAGATAATAATCAAATACAATATTTATCTGTAAATTAAGTAAATTGGAAGGAGGCAGATGCATACAGAGCAATATATAAAAAAGAAAACATTCACTTAAGGAAACTTAGAGAATCCACCAGATAAACATAATCATTCCCCCAAACCTAACATAGGATATCCTTGGGTATGAGTATCCAGAAAAACTCGGAGTTGTGTTGGCTCGAAGAAAACATAATTGAAATTGGAATGATTCACTATACACTTACAAGGATATTAAAAAAAAAACGTATCCCCTCTGGATAATACCTCTGGATGCATATTAAGAAATTTCTTCCTTCGGTCTTGAGACACTCTGGATATATCTGGATACATCCAAATTTTGTCACCGTGGAACAACAGTGAGTGATTGCGCATGAAATGTCATAGTATCAAATTTCTATCGGATGGAAAAGCGAAAGATACTAAGAGAGTTGCCCTTTTTGATATAATAGTCTCTATAGACGACTCTAAAAATCATGTCAAATTCGGTGAAACATCCACAGGTTGCTCCCCAGAACCAACTTCCTCCTTAGAAGGGAGATAGTATACCTTAGATATCACTGGTAACACTTCAGAAGATATTTTCAAATTATGTAAAAGATAGGCCTTGAACATCTCATAAGGTGATATCAACTTTCACATAAGGGAAGTTAAGAACACTTAAATTTAGAGATTTCAGGGAGTTCTCAATATTTTCCAGTTTTTTTACATGCACTGTTTCCGATTGAACAAATTAAGGCCTGGATTTATCAAAATGTACTAAGTATCGCATGTGATAGAAAAAGGGGCATGTTTTATGGTAATAGGCAGTTTATTGCAATTTCCTATATGAAGTGCTAAGAGATAAGTACCAGAATTGTGTTATTTCCTATATACAACCACTGGGGGGGAGATGTTTACTATGAGAGAGAGAGAGAGAGAGAGAGCGAGAGAGAAAGAGAGCACCTAGCTGTAATGCCCTAACCCTAGATAGGTATTTATATCTCTATGGGAGGCCCACCTAGTAACTCGAGGTGAGGTTTAGGTATTAATGTAGGGGTTAGGGGCCACTTTGACATTCAAAGTGAGACATACGAACAGAACAGTGCTCTCTTGTGAAGATTTGATGACCCTCGGAGTGAGGAATCTCACTCAAAGATGGAACATCAAGCTAGGTTGAGAGAACATTGCATAAATATCATCTTTGAGTGAGTTTCCTCACTCCGAGGGTCATCAAATCTTCATAAGAGAGCACTATCTTTTCGTACTTTGAATGTCAACGTGGCCCCTAACCCCTACACTATTACCTAAACCTCACCTCGAGTTACTAGGTGGGCCTCCCATAGAGATATAAATACCTATCTAGGGTTAGGGCATTAGGGCTAGTCTCTCTCTCTCTCTCCCTCCCTCCCTCCACACAGCTTATCAGTGCTGAAAAAGGTATAGTTAAAGCCATGCAATAGGGCTACAGTAAACTCCTCCTCTTTTTCAGATTTGCATCGCACTATACATTATGGTGCTATCGCATGCATTAACGGCACTTTTCGAATGCAATAAGCCCTCAACACATGCGAAAACACCTTATAGCATTTTAATAAATGACCCTATTAGGTTGAAAAGATTCTAAAGTTGAAACTCGAGATTCCAAATGTTCCAGCTTTGTAGAATGAGAAATAATTGTACTTTCAGTAGTAAGAACATGGTGATTTGTATCCAAAGTAATCTTAGTCAAATTAGATTTTGTGGATTCCAAAGATATCAGATCAGTCCAAAGCTATTACCGCAGGCTTTACCAGGGGGAAGAAACAACCGGCCCTATCCTGGGCTCTACATAACCCACTCCTATCTGGCTCGTACCTCTCTTCTCGGGACCAATGGCTCCAGTTAAGGAAGAAGGGTCTCCTGGTTGTATAGGGGAAATAGACTTCAACTGCAGCGGGAGCATGGCACTCCCTACTGCGCCTACCTCGCTTCTCTCACTGGCGTTTTCGGTCTGCCGCTCTTCAGTCTCCTCAACTCGGAGTCCAAGGCAGGCTGCTTGTGTGATCAAGAAAGCAGCACGAGGAGGAGAGGGAGTTTTTGGGGCACTGGGACTTAAAGATATCCCTTCAGCCAGCAGTGACACCTGCTCCGTGTCAGTGTCTACAGCGGCCCTCTCTACCGGTGCAGATTCTGGTGTTGCTGCGAAGAATGACTCAATTCTTGGCAGATGGCATTCCGGTAAGGGAGAAGAGGTGGAAATCTCCCTCAATCTAGCTTTACATTTGGTACGAGGCATTTTCTTTCAAGAAAGTAATTAGGAAAAGTGCAGTCGGAGAGAGCCTCTTCAGCGTGTGTCTCTAATGGCGGCCTTCTTGCCTCCCCTCTGTAACACAATTCTAAAACGTTATGATAGTATTAGTACTTTCAATGGTTTAAACAATTTAACTTTATAAAATGCAAGTTTAGAAACCTTCTTCACATGGGGAAACAGAGATATTTTTCAGTCTAAAAACACAACCAAATCATGAGCTTCCAATAGTATAGGCAAAGAAACCCCATCAAGATTAATCTGCAAGTCTTCCGTTGGGAATGATTTACCTAACCATAATAAGTTTGTCTTGGCTATGTTCAAAGCAAAACCCTTTTCCTCCAACCAGATCTTAATGTTGTTCATGCAATGATAAAACTGGGATATGGAGAAATTACTCATAATACAAGGAAAAATAATTGAACATCATCAGCATAGAAAAAATAAGATGATCCTAATTATTTAAAAAATGGACAAATCGAAGACAAATAAATATTACAAAGTGTTGAATAGAGCACTGTCCTGGGGGTCTCCTGACTGCAAATTGTGCCAAGAGGAATGTACTGCTCCCAACTGGACTCTTTGCTTCCTCCCATTTAAAAAGAGCCAAACCATTTTAAAACAGCTCCACCTATGCTGATTAAACTAAGCTGTTGCAGCAGTAGGTTATGTTCCACCGTATCAAAGGCCCGTTTAAATCAAGTTGTACTAAAATACCATTTTCACCCTGCTTTAGATATCTATGCAATTCATCCATCATCGCAAGCAATACAACTCCATGTTATTCTGCTTTGGAAAACCAAATTGGCGTTCATCCAATATACTTTCTGTTTTATATAATTATACAGCTGTAATAACAGGCTGGTTTTCAAGAATTTTATCCAAAATAGGCAAATTGGAAGCTGGGCGAAAGTTTAAACGATCATCTGAAAAGGAATTATCATTTTTTCTTACCAAGCTATCAGAAAAGTTATATTGGAACCTCACCATTGAATCTAGCATAATTATTGGGACCAACTTAATCTGGTAGATATCAATGTCCAGGGCTTAGGGCTTAGCTGTTTGACAAAGTCCCTCATGAGAGGCTTCTAAGAAAACTAAAAAAGTCATGAGATATGAGACGATGTCCTTTTGTGGATGACAGGAAACAGAGAGTAGGATTAAATGGTTAATTTTCTCAGTGGAAAAGGGTAAACAGTGGAGTGCCTCAGGGATCTGTACTTGGACTGGTGCTTTTCAATATATATATATATATATATAAATGATCTGGAAAGGACTATGATGGAGTGAGGTTATCAAATTTGCAGATGATACAAAATTATTCAGAGTAGTTAAATCGCAAGCGGATTGTGCTATGTTAAAGGAGGACCTTGCAAGACTGGAAGATTGGGCATTCAAATGGCAGATGAAATTTAATGTGGACAAGTGCAAGGTGTTGCATATAGGGACGTGCAAGGTGTTGCATATAGGGAAAAATAACCCTTGCTATAGTTACACGATGTTAGGTTCCATATTAGGAGCTACCACCCAGGAAAAAGATCTAGGCAAAGTAGTGAATAATACTTTAAAATCATCGGCTCAGTGTGCTGCAGCAGTCAAAAAAGCAAACAGAATTTTAGGAATTATTAGGAAGGAAATGGTTAATATAACACAAAATGTCATAATGCCTCTGTATCGCTCCATGGTGAGACTGCACCTTGAATACTGGGTACAATTCTGGTTGCCATATCTAAAAAAAGATATAGTTGCAATGGAGAAGGTACAGAGAAGCAGTGGCGTAGCCACGGGTGGGCCTGGGTGGGCAGCTGCCCACCCAATTTAGACCCAGGCCCACCCAACTGACACCAGAACTGCAAGGCTGTCGCGGGATCCCATCCCCGCGACAGTGAAGAGGGGAACCCATGCTTGGCGCACCATCACGGCACACGTGGGGAAGCGTCCTACAACCATATGGCCGACCGATCTTCCTGTTTGGGGGGGGGGGGGGGAGGAGAGCGGAAGTGCCGTGCACAGTTTCCGCTTCCTCCCCCCAGAGCAGGAAGATCAGCTGACCTCTCCTGCTGCCACTGGCCTCCTGCGTACAGCCGACCGATCTTCCTGTTAGGGGGGGGGGGGAGAAGAGCGGAAGCGCCGTGCACAGCTTCCGCTCCCCCCCAGCAGGAAGATCAGTCGGCCATACGGCCCGAAGATAGCAGGAGAGGTCAGCTGATCTTCCTGCTCTGGGGGGAGGAAGCGGAAACTGTGCGCGGCGCTTCCGCTCTCCTCCCCCCCCCCCCCAAACAGGAAGATCGGTCGGCCATACGGCCCGAAGATAGCAGGAGGCCAGTGGCAGCAGGAGAGGCCAGCTGATCTTCCTGCTCTAGGGGGAAGAAGCGGAAACTGTGCACAGGCTTGAATGTGTATGTGAGGATGAGAATGGGAGCCTTGTTGTGTGTGTGTGGGTGAAAATCGGACCCTGGGTGTGTATGGGAGTGAGAATGGAGTCTTGAATGTGTGTGGGTGATAATGGAAGCTTGAATATGTGGGTGAGGTTGGAAGCTTGAATATGTGGGTGAGGTTGGAAGCTTGAATGTGTGTATATATGGGTGAGGATGGAAGCTTGAATGTGTGTATATATGGGTGAGAATGGGAGCCTGGGTTTGTGTGTGTGGGTGAGAATGGAAGCTTGAATATGTGGGTAAGAATGGGTGCTTGAAAGTGTGTATGTGTGGGTGAGAATGGGACCTTAAATGTGTGTATGTGTGGGTGACAATGGGAGAATGGGTTTGTGTGTGTGGGTGAGAATGGGTGCCTGGATGTGCGTCTGTGTGTGCATAAGAATATAAGCCTGGGGAGGGGTGAGAAAGTGAGAGCTTGTATGTGTGTCTGCAGAGAATGTGAGCTGGGGGGGGGGGGGGAGGGGAGAGCATATGAGACTGAGAGCCTGAGTGTGTGAGGGAGTCTGTGAGAGAAAGCATTTATGTATATATGTGTGTGTGTATGGAAGGGAAGAAGACAGTAGTAGAAAAGACACTGAAGAGGAATTAGGAAATGAGCGACAAGGGAAAAAATGGGAAAGAGAGACCAGGACCAACTGATTAGAAAAATACAAAGATCAGACAACAAAGGTAAAAAAAAATATATATATAGAGAGAGAGAGAGAGAGAGGGAGATGTTAGCAATTTAAATATGTCATCTTTGGGAATGTGCATTCTTATATTTTTGTATTTTGCTCTTTCTTAAGTATTCCACTGTTCAAACATTTTAGTTTCTCAGGCTTTCTATTTTGGCTTTATCTACATGTTTCTGTTTCTAATTTATAGTCTCTTATTTCTATATTAGGTAAGGGTCGGTCTCAGTTTTGCCTGTTTGTGACAGAAATGAGTATTTCTAGCATATAGTTTCTCTGTAGTAGTAGTCCAGCCTGTTCTGTTATTCCTGTAGGTGATGTATTAATGTTCTAGGGCCTGGTGTAGTATTTGCATTGCTGCTTTTTCATAAGGTTGCTGTTTGAATCCTGAGAGTCAGTGCTGTGATTGTTTGGCAAGGTTCCAGATGCCTCTTTCTTTGCAAGAGTTTGTTACTTCACAAAATAGCAGTGGAGGGTTATTTTTTGCTGAGATTACACCAGAATTTGAATTTATTTTTTCATGTTACTTGTAATGTGAATTGCCCTAGCTCTGCGCTGCACCTGTTCTGATGATTAATTATATTTTATTGTATTTATGAAGATTTCTGGGTTTCTGCAAAGATGGTTCATGAAAGAATACATTAATTTTTGTTTTATTATATGATTGGATTTGATTGTTTTCTATACTTGAAATAATTGAAGTAAATTATTTTAAAGTTTCATACATGACACATAATGGCTGTTGCAAACTACTTAGAAAGCCATTCTAGGGTGCAGTATATGGCATTATTTATCAGTAAGAAAACAACTAGTAGACCTGCATGCCTTGTGCCCACCTATGTTAACCTTGTGCCCACCCAAAAAATCAATTCTGGCTACGCCACTGCAGAGAAGGGCAACCAAAATGAAAAAGGGGATGGAACAGCTCCCCTATGAGGAAAGGCTGAAGAGGTTAGGGCTGTTCAGCTTGGAGAAGAGACGGCTGAGGAGGGATATGATAGAGGTCTTTAAGATCATGAGAGGTCTTGAATGAGTAGATGTGAATCGGTTATTTACACTTTTGAATAATAGAAGGACTAGGGGGGCATTCCATGAAGTTAGCAATAAGCACATTTAAGACTAATCGGAGAAAATTCTTTTTCACTCAACGCACAATAATGCTCTGGAATTTATTGCCAGAGGATGTGGTTAGTGCAGTTAGTGTTGCTGGGTTCAAAAAAGGTTTAGATAAGTTCTTGAAGGAAAAGTCCATTAATGGCTATTAATCAAGTTTACTTAGGGAATAGCCACTGCTATTAATTGCATCAGTAGCATGGGAATCTTCTTAGTGTTTGGGTAATTGCCAGGTTCTTGTGGCCTGGTTTGGCCGCTGTTGGAAACAAGATGCTGGGCTTGATGGACCCTTGGACTGACCCAGCATGGCAATTTCTTATGTTCTTATATGGAAGGCAACATTCACCCCCATTATCCATGCCATTGGCCGTTCGCTCACTGGTGGCTCAACTAACTGCCCAGGAGCTCCAAGAACTCTGGGTACAAACTAATAACATGCTCCAAAGGGAGGCTGAAAGGGCAAAGAAAGCTACGGATAGGCATTGCAGACCAGCACCACAGTTCAAATTAGGGGACAAGGTCTGGCTCAGCATGTGGCACATCTGTCTCTGGATGCCTTCCATGCAGCTTGCGCCTAGATATATTGGACCATTCCTGATCCAACGCCAACTTGGTCCAGTAACATACCAAATACGCTTATCCGCTAGTCTTGGAATCCATAACGCATTCCATGTTTCATTTTTAAAACTTCTAAGCCTCACTTGGGGCTCCAGGAAGGTACCTGAGCCTCAAAAGGCATTCTCAAAAGATGATGTTACCCAGGGGCAGATTGGCCTTTCGGGGGATTGGGCATCCCCCGGTGGGCCGATCGCTCCAGTCACGTGGTCTGCCGTGCGCGGCCATGACGGAGCCATGCTCGGCAGACCACATGATGTGTCCTGGGCCGGCCTGGGCGGCGAATACCCGGGCCGGTCCGACATCGTGAATCCACCGCTGATGTTACCAATCAAGTAAAGGAAATTCTGGACATCAGATGATGAGCCAAAAGATGGGAGTACCTTATCTCATGAGAACAATATGGCCCGGCAGAAAATACATGGGAGTCTGCCTCTAATATTCTGGATAAAAACCTTTTGCGAGAATTCCATGCCACACACACCAGGAAAACTAAACCCTCAGGAGAGGATTTAGGGGAAGGAGTACAGTTGCGATCAGTGGTTCACAATCCCGTCCCATGGACCACCGCTCTTACCTCCAGCTTGGGCCTCCCTGGACGCTGCTCCAACATCACGGCCGTACTGCCCAGCCCAAGCATGTCAGGCCACCGCAGCGTGGCTAGGCCAACGCCATTGCTGCCTCTCTACCCAGCAGGAGCTCCTTAGGCATGCACATGCCCTTTCAAGGGTCTGCAGTGGGAACTCCTCCATGGTGCCCTCGGATGACATCGCTGAACCCACAGTATATGTAGCAGGCAGAACACCCCACCAACACCTCAGCAATAGGTCCTTAAAGAAGTGCATTGCCTCAGTGTTCCTGGTTCTTGACTTCTGTTCCTGGCTCCTGATTCCTGCTGTGTTCCTGAGTCTTGTTCTATTGGCAGTCTGGTTCATCTTGAGTTCTTGTCTTCCTGGTCAGTTTTCCCTCATATGTCTTCAGTGTCTCTTCCTGCTCCTGCGGTCCCTCATCTTTCTCTTCGTTCCTTTTCTCTATGGATTGCACTTCTGGCTTTGACCTCAGATCAGACTATGTGTGAGTGTGCTGTCCAGCTGTTCAGGAAAACAAAGAAAACTGTGACTGATGCCTGCCTCGGAGACCTTACATTGGAAATTTAACTTGAGGTTTCTGTCCAGAATGGATTCAGTTTGCATGATAACTTGCTTTCCAAACATTTCTCTTGCTATTAAAAATGTTTCCTGGGTATTTTAAAATGATTAACATGCACACAATTGGTTTTGCCATTTATTTTGCCTCATTTTGTATAAAAAATCCAGTGGCATTACTAGGAACATTCTCTTAATGCATGGAATATGTCTGGTCTGCACTTCTAAGATGGTATTTTTCAACAAAGTCCACACCTGTTGTACTTTTTTAACCTTTGCAGCTGCACCTTACATTTTTCTAATTATTTTCCTCATTTTATCAAAGTTTCACTTTTGAAAATGTAGTATTAGAGCTGTAGATTGACATATTGTCCCCCTTCCAGTCATTAGTTCAAATTTGATCATGTTATGATCACTCTTGCCAAGTGGCCCTACTACCATTATCTCTCTCACCAAATCCCGCATTCCACTAAGAATTAGATCTAAAATAGCTCCCTCTTTCTTCAGTTCCTGAACCAATTGCTCCATGAAGCAGTCATTTAGAATCAGCAGTGCAGGCCTGTACTGCGCCGGCGAAGGTAACATGGGAAGAGGGTGCGCAGGGGATCGGGCAAGAGGGTGGGGGAGGGGGGGTGTAAGGGGAGCACGGAAAAATTACGGGACGGTACGGGGGGGGGGGGGGGGAACCAGTGGCCAGAGGGACCTGGGGTTTGAATCCAGGTGCCTGATTGGCTGTGTCAGTCACCTACTGGTGCCGTACATGCTGCAGGCTCACTTGATGGGCGTTTGTAGAGGTGGTAGGGTGTGTGGGCTTTGGTGGCTGGGTTGGCGGGTTTTGGGAGAGTTTGCTCCTCATAGCTTTCAGCGCGGTCTCAGTTTTATTTTAAAAAAAACCAAAAGCTTCCTAACCCCCTCCCACCCATCTGGTCCCTGCCCTTCCGTGCAGGCAGTAGTTTGCCAGCCATGCTCCGATGCAGCAGGGAGCGTGTGTCCAGGCCTGGTCATGGTGCGAGCGCTTCCCAACCGGGCAGCAGATGACAAAGTGTCTGAGAGAGGATCAGCAGCCCTGGTGTCAGCAGTGGCAGAGGATCACGTGAGTGTATTGGGCCGGGGTTACTCCAGGGCCAGGTTCTGGAGAGAGCGGTCCCAAAGCGGAGTCCTTCTCCTGGTCCTCCCCTTACCCCCCGGGCTCTCTCTTTCAATTCACCTAGGGAGCTGCCAGTTTCTCCGGGTCCTGGGCCCAGGCCCATGCGTTCGGCAGTCAGGCAGCATGAGGATCGCAGGCCAGGAGGTGGCCTGGTCAGGGGTAAGGTCCTGATTGCACATCCCAGCCATCGTGGACGGGGTGCCCCTACACCTGTGGCAACGGGCCATAGAGTGGGTAGGGTGGCTGCTCGCAAGCATGAGTGGGTGGGCGGGTTGGGGGATCAGGATGGCAGGCGGTATGGATAACGTGGCTCGGGGTCATAGGGAGGTGGGGGAGGCGGGAGGGAATGCAGTACTAGGAGCCTCCTTGAGTGGCCTTTCCTCGGGGTTCGAAGGAAGGGGCAGGGCCCCTGTACGTCGATGGCCCAGCGACTTTGCTGGAGGGCGCCGCGTGGGCTGGCAGGGGAGAGGAGGATGGGGGGTGGTGCCAGCGGGAGCATGGATTTTGGGGGTTTGACGGCATGGGAGGACGAGGGTGGCATTCATGCGGCCTGTGACATGGGTATTGGAGGGGGGGTGACTACAGGGGGATAGGTGGAGCAGGAGTGATGGGGTGTGATCTCAGAGGAGGGGAGCAGTAGTCATGATAATAGGGGCAGTTTGGGTTACGGGCAGAAGGTTTTTCCTGGGGATTATGTTTTTGTCCCTGCAGAGCCGACGGCGAGTGACAGCCCCAGTACTTCGAGGCATGAAGCTTGGAGGGAGCGGCAAGAAGAGGAGCCGCTTGAACGGAAAATGGGACGTGGTTGGACTGTGGTGCACTCAGTGGAAGAAGGGGCTGGTCGCTCCATGGGGAGAATGGAACAGGGTGAGTGTGGATGGGAGGCAGGGGATAAGGAGGTGACGACTGTTAGTAAGAGAAAAAAGTCTCATTCCCACCGGGCAGGGTTGGATTCATCTTCATCCACGTCTTCCTCATCCAGTGAGTCTAGTGAGAGTAGGCTGGGACCTGGTGCTGAGCCAGTGCAGGATATGGGGCACCCGGCCCTTGCCTCGTTGACTGAGTTGTGGGAGGAGGTTCCCAGTCGGTTGAGAAGGAGGATCTACAAAAGGAAGTACGTGAATATATTTAAGCTATTGGAGGGCAAAAGGGGTGGTAGGAAGGACAAGAAGAGAGGTAAGAAGAAGCGGCGAGGGAGCGAAAAGGGGCCAAAAATTTCTAAGAACAACCTCAATTGAATGAGAGGGTTCATGCGGTTGGCTAGCATGGTTGGGCACTTCGAGCCCCCCCAATACGGGGCACTCCTGGCTTATGGAGACAGTATTTTAGGAGCATACCAGAATTATGAAGGTTGGGCTTGGCTCAACTATGACAAGAAATTCCGTGACAAAATGGAAGGTAATTGGTTTATGTCTTGGGGTACACATGACATCAATTTATGGTTGACTCAAATGACAAATAAAGGGACGGGGAATACTAAAAGGCTGGAAGGGGGGGCGGAAGGAGTGCAAGCAGGGTGGGCAGGAGCAGCTGGCTTGGGGGCCAATGGTAGCTCCTTTCAAGGAGCTGGGGCTAGTGGAAAGATCGGGCTTGGGGGCAAGGGGACGTGTGCTGGCGATATAAAAAAGCGACTTGCTTATTCCCTGATTGCAAATTTAGGCACACTTGCACCACTTGCAATGGGGCCCACCCAGCTAGCAAGTGTGGACAAAATCAAGGTGCAGTCCCCGCTAATGGGGGCAAACAATGATTTGCGGAAGAAAGTGGAATCGCCGATAGTGCTTCAGGAACTGCTCGAGTGGCTGGAACACTATCCACATTGGAATATGGCTCATTTCCTTGGTGCAGGTTTCCAGGAGGGTTTCCATATAGCATATGTGGGGCCTGGGAAGGGGGGAAGGGTAAGGAACACCAGGGTCTGTTGTCCAGTTAGCCCATATTGTGCAGGCAAAACTAGAGGTGGAATCAAAGGCAAGCAGAATTGCAGGCCCCTTCATCGAGCCTCCGTTTGCTGCGATGCACCTTTCGCCATTAGCGGTTATCCCCAAGAAAGAGCCGGGACGATTTCGATTGATACTTAATCTTTTGTACCCAAAAGGGGAATCCATGAACGACTTTATTCCACAGGAATGATGTGCTGTGCGATATGCATCTTTTGATGAGGCATTAGCCTTAGTGAGGGGAATTGGTCCGGGTACGTTGATGGCGAAGGCTGATATCGAATTCGTGTTCTGGTTGTTGCCGATACATCCGGATAGCATTCCGTTGCTGGGGTTTTCTTTCCAGGGTATGTATTATATTGATCGTTGTTTGCCGATGGGATGCGCCGTGCCCTGTGCTTTCTTCGAGGCATTTAGTTCGTTCTTGCAATGGGTCACAGAGCAGTACACGGGTTGTACACAAATGTTGCATTATTTGGATGATTTTGTTTTTGTGGGAGGGAGTGGTTCGGAGCTGTGGCAGGCGCAGTTGGACAGTTTTTGGAAATTTCCAGAAGGTTAGGGGTACCGATTGTGGCAGGCAAGACGGATGGGCCAGCTACCAGGATAACATTTTTAAGCATAGAATTGGATTCGGTAGCAATGGTTTCTCGGTTACCAGAAGACAAAGTAGGATTTAGTACAGGCGGTGGAGCAGTCCAGTAAATTGCGTCAAATGCAATCACTTATTGGCTCGTTGAACTTTACCTGCAGGGTTAGGTTATCTTTGTCCACAGTAGGTGTCAGGGCAGGTCATCATCATTTTAGGGTGACTCGTCGGATCATGGAGGAATTGCGGGTTTGGAAGATATTCCTGGACTCGTTTAATGGGGTGATGTTGATACCTGGGGATGATGCTTCCAACCAAGATTTGGAGCTTTTTTCGGATGTAGCGGGAGCTTCTGGTTTTGGGGTGTATTTCCAGGGCCAGTGGTGTGCGCAGCCATGGCCGGAGGATTGGGTGGAAAGCGGTTTGACCCGAAATATAACTTTTCTGGAATTATTCCCCATGGTGGTGGCTTTGTCATTATGGGAGGAGCAGTTACGTATCAGAAGGGTGTATTTTGGTGTGATAATCTGGGCGTGGATCAGGTGCTCAACTGGTTGTCCGCTCACTATCCTAGGGTTTCAGAGTTGTTAAGGGAACTGGTAGGTAGGTGTTTACAGGGGAATGTACATGTGCGGGCTAAGCATGTCCCAGGGTGCACAATGTTATAGCTGATGTCTTTCTCATTTCCAATGGAAGGTGTTCCTCGAAGTGGCGCCAGGAGCAAAGTGGGCAGCGGAACATTTTCCGGAGCACTTATGAAACCTTGGGAGAAGGAAGAATGGCGATTGATACAGCAGTCAGTGGCGCCGGCCACTTGGGCAGCATACACTGCGGGCCATAAACAGTTTTCGTGTACCTAACGGAGGCGGGATGGTGGGGAGGGCCTGCTGAGGAAGGGCTATTGGTTCAGTTCATACTTTGGGCAAAGCGTCATGGGTTTTCTGCGGCGTCTGTCAAGGCACAGGTTGCGGAGTTTTCCTTTTTTCAGAAGTTACGGGGTTGGGGGAACCCGATGGTAAGTTTCCTGGTGAAAAGGGTGTTGGGCGGGTGGCAGAGGGGTGGCATGGCAGTTGGTGACACTAGGAAGCCTATTCGATATGAGGATTTGATTGTCTTGACAGACCAACTACCGTCGGTCTGTTGGTCAAGTTATGAGGCTTTATTGTTCAGGACGGCTTTCTTGTTGGCCTTTTTCGGGGCACTGAGAGTCAGTGAATTAGTGGTCAAATCCAAGGTAGCAAAAGGTGATTGCGGGTTACAGGTTCAAAATGTGAGGGTGGGTAAGGGGAACGTGTCTTTATTCTTGCAGAAGTCTAAAACGGATCAGAAAGTTCATTACCCTGCTCCCGGCGGTGTGCCAGAAGGGTATGCCCAGTGCAGGCAACACGAGAGTATTGGTTTCAGCGACAGATAGTAGCGGGAGTGTTCTTAGTCCATGAGGCTGGGATACCATTAACCAGATTCCAATTTGTGCGAGTTTTACGCTTGGCGGTTAATAAATTGGGATGGGCGGTGAATGATTATAGTTCTCATTCTTTCCAGATAGGGGCGGCCACTTCTGCAGCAGAATATGGATATGGGCAGAAGGGATCCAGGGGATCGGGAGATGGAAATCTCGGGCGTTTCAGTCTTATGTGCGGACTTAGAGAGTCCGGGCTTCAAAAGTAAACAAAAAAAAAAGAAACAACCAACCTGGCAGGAGAAATTATCGGGAAAACGGACAGTGAAGGGACAGGGGGACGGAGGGAGGGTCTTTTCTGCGGGAAGTATTAACGATATTTTCTTGTTTTGCAGAATTATGGGGGGCCTTTACTGCTTGTGGGTGTGCCTGGATCATGGGCTACTCGTTCATACACTATGCGCAAAGGCGGGCGATGAGGCTGCCTTACAGAGAGCACTTGCAATTGGAACGATGGAACTGGACACTAGCCTGGTTCAGCAAAAGGGAGATGATGGGGATGATTTGGGATGAATTGTTGCCCTTCCTGCAGCAGCGTATTAGTCTGAGGGTGGGGGGGTGCCAAGGATCTTGTTAATACATTTGGGCAGAGACCATATTGGGAAAAGGTCCTGTAGAGAGTTGCTTACGTGTATTAAGAAAGACTTGGCGCAAGTAATGATCAGGTGGCCGAGCATACGGGTGGGATGGGCTGATATTATAGTACGATTAAACTGTAAGGAATTGGCGTTGTGGAAACGAGGGGTTAAAACGTTTAATAAGCAAACGGGGAAGTGGATGGGGTGGGAAGGGGGGGGTTTCCATATAGCATGACTGGGTTTGGGAAGTCAGGGAGGGGCTCTTTCGTGGGGACGGAGTGCATGTATCTGAAGTGGAGATGGACCTCTTTAATAATGTACTGCAGGAAGGTATCGAAAGAGAAATAGTGCAATTATAAACAACCGCAGTGGGGGAACAAGGACTAGCAGGCTGTCCTTGTTTTGTGGCAGAAACCCGAGCCCAAGATGTTATTGGTGAATACGTTAAGGTGGAGTGGGGGAGGGGGGGTTCGTGTAGTTTGGGGGGGCTGCTACACGGAAGGGCCAAACGTGCTGGGGGGGGGGGGGGGGGGGCTAATGCTCGAGGCCGAAGGTTGCCCTCGCTGGGAGCGAGGCGGGGTAAGCAAATAGGGAGGGAGCTAGATCGCTTTACCACTGGACCGAGGTGGTAGACGCATGGGGAGGGGGGGAAGGGGGGGATATAAGGGGAGGCGCTTGTTGGCTTTGTTAAAGGTTATCATGTGTTTTATTAAGAGTTCGGGTTAATTAATAAACTGCAGCCTGTTTATAATGCCATATATGTGTACTGGTTTATTTGGGGGGGCTAGGGAGAGCCAAGCGCAAGTTTCGCCTCCCTGTGTTAAGAATCGGCGGTGCAGGCCTGTACTGCACCAGCGAAGGTAACACGAGAAGAGGGCGCGCAGGGGATCGGGCAAGAGGATGGGGCAGTGTAAGGTGAGTGCGGGAAAATTCGGGATGGTATGGGAGGGACCAATGGCCAGAGGAACCTGGGGTTTGAATCCAGGTGCCTGATTGGCTGCGTCAGTCACCTACTGGCACCGTACATGCTGCAGGCTCACTTGATGGGTGTTTGCAGAGGTGGTAGGGTGCGCGGGCTTTCCCTCCCTCCCTCCCAGGTATTGTAGTTGTATTGTATTTGGAGGGGTGCATGAGTTGTCGCAGTGGTGGTGGAAACCCGAGCCCAAGATGTTATTGGTGAATATGTTAAGGTGGAGTAGGGGGTGGGGTGTTTTGAGTAGTTTTGGGGGGGGGGGGCTGCTACACGGAAGGGCCAAATGATCTGGGGGGGCTAATGCTCGAGACCGAAGCTTGCCCTTGCTTGGGGGCAAGGCGGCGTAAGCAAACAGGGAGGGAGCTAGATCCCTCCCTGGACAAAGGGGTAGAGGCACGAGGAGGGGAAGGGGAAAGGGGGGGATATAAGGGGAGGGGCCTGTTGGCTTTGTTAAAGGTTATCATGTGTTTTATTGTTGTGAGGGCTCGGGTTAATTAATAAACTGCGGCCTGTTTATAGTGCCATATATGTTTACTGGTTTATTTGGGGGGATAGGGAGAGCCAAGCGCAAGTCTCGCCTCCCTGTATTAATTCCATCCAGGAACTTTACGTCTCTAGTATGTCCTGATATTACATTTACCCAGTCAATCAGGCCGATACAGTACAGTGTGCTCCGATGGAGCGCACTGTACTGTATCGGCACCTAATAGTGCCCTCAACATGCAAATGCATGTTGATGGTCCTATTAGGTATGCGTGCGGGATACAGAAAGTAAAATGTACGGCCAAGCCGCACATTTAACTTTCAGAAATTAGCGCCGACCTTTGGGTCGGCGTTAATTTCTTCCGGCACCAGGAAAGTGCACAGAAAAGCAGTAAAAACTGCTTTTCTGTGCACCCTCCGACTTAATATCATAGTGATATATCATAGCGATATTAAGTCAGAGGTCCCGAAGAGTAAAAAAAAGTTAAAAAAAAAAAATTGAATTTGGCCCGCAGCTGTCGGGCCGAAAACCGGACGCTCAATTTTGCCGGCGTCCGGTTTCCGAGCCCGTGGCTGTCAGCGGGCTTGAGAACCGACGCCGGCAAAATTGAGCGTCGGCTGTCAAACCCGCTGACAGCCGCCGCTCCTGTCAAAAAGGAGGCGCTAGAGACGCGCTAGTGTCCCTAGCGCCTCCTTTTGCCCGGATCTACCGCCGGGCCTAATTTAAATACTGCATCGCGCGCACCAGCGAGTGGCCGGTGAGCGCGCCGGGAGAGCGGGCATTCGCCCGCTCTCCCGCAGACTTTACTGTATCGGCCCGAATGTTAGGGTAATTGAAATCTCCCATTATTACTGCACTACCAAATTGGTTGGCTTCCCTGATTTCTCTTAGCATTTCATCATCTGTCTGACCATTTTGGCCAGGTGGACGGTAGTATACTCCTATCACTATACTCTTCCCCCAACACACATGGGATTTCTATCCATATAGATTCTATTGAGCATTTAGTCTCTTGTATGATCTTTATCCTGTTGGACTCTATGCCCTCCTGGACATAAAACGCCACATCTATCCTCCCTATTATTGTAATCCTCTCTATCATTGTGTATAATTTGTATCCTGATATAGTACTGTCCCATTGGTTATCCTGTTTCCACCATGTCTCTGAGATGCCAATTAAGTCTATGTCATCATTCACTGCTAGTCACTCTAACTCTCCCATCTTACTTCTTAGACTTCTGCAATTAGCATACAAACATTCCAAAGTGTGTTTTTTGTTTGTATTAACATTCTGCTTTTCAGTTGACAGGGATAATTAGGAATCTTTTAGCTTAGGTGATTACTTATAGGCACATTCTTTACTTATAGGCACTTTTGCTTTTATTGGAACCTCTCTGTTGGAATGCCCTAACTCTAATGCATGATTAGTATCCTTCGAAGATATCTCCCTCCGAACCATGCATTGCTGGGTGATTGTTGGCTTTCCCCTTTATTCTAGTTTAAAAGTTGCTCTGTCTCCTTTATAAAGAGGAGTGCCAGCAGCCTGCTTCCACCCTGGTTAAGGTGGAGCCCATCCTTTCGGAAGAGACTCCCCCGTTCACCAAAAGGTTCCCCAGTTCCTAACAAAACTGAATCCCTCTTCCTTGACCATTGTCTCATCTGCGCCTTGAGACTCCGGAGCTCTGCTTGCCTCTGGGGACAAGTGTGTAGAACAGGGAGTATTTCAGAAAATGCTGCCCTTGAGGTTGTAGATTTCAGCTTTCTACTAATAGCGTAAATTTAGCTTCTAGAAACTTCTCCCCACATTTTCCTATGTTGTTGGTGCCCACATGTACTAACAGGTGCTTAAGAATCAGTGCTCTAAGCAAGATCACATTGGTGGCCAATTTCAGTGGGATCTGGTCAGTGAATGAAGGAGTTAGCCACCTGCATCCCATGGGATGAACATTTCATCCTGTTGAGTGAATAAATCTAGTTTCCCAATTTCATTAGGTAGCCGCATTTAGCCACTCAAAACCTAGCTAGCCAAGTAGGGAGGAAGGAAGACTTAGCTGGCTAGTGCTGATTTTTAGCCATAGCTAACTAAGCCTAGCTGCCTAACCCTGAGTGTGCAAATAGAAAGCCTGAATAGCTGGCTAGATTTAGCATCATTTTCGGTCACCAATTAGATGGCTACTTTGGAGCTGAAAATTTGCTTAACTTAATCAACTTAAACTTAGGTAAAATCAGGCACCCAGTATCCACCCCAATAGCCTTTAGTACCGATAAATTTACAATATAAAAAATACTAGGACAGCACATAATGCTAGAAAACAAGTGCATTCCTCATTAAACAGTGGCTAAGCCATAGCCGACTTAAACTTAATACAAAAAAAACAGAACTTCTTTTTCTGAGTGTCCTAGATGACTCTCCAAATGGTCCTCCTTCATTGATCACTCTGGGCAATGAGACAATTAAAGTTAAGAAAGTTACCCGCAATTTGGGAATTCAAATGAATACAAATCTATCTTTATCCTATCACGTTTCCAATCTGGTAAAAAATTCATTCTTTAAGCTGCATACTTTAAAAAGATTAAAACCTTTACTTTTCAAAAACGATTTTCAAACTGTACTTCAGTCTCTTCTGTTCTCGGGTTTAGACTACTGTAACAGTTTGTTTCTGGGTCTTCCAGACTCTGCGATAAAACCATTACAACAAATACAGAATTCAGCAGCTCGTCTCTTAGTAGGATTACCTATGAGACATCATATTTCCCCTATCTTGTATAAGCTTCATTGGCTCCCAATTAAATATCGAGTAAAATATAAGGTTCTCTCTATAATTCATTCATTGATTCATGATCATGATTCCACATGGCTTTGTACATCTCTACGGTTGTATAAACCAATGAGACACCTTCGATCAACATCTCAATATCTGCTCGATGTCCCCACAGTTAGAATAGCAAGACTTAATATGACCAGGGAGAGGGCCTTTTCAGTGGCAGGACCGCTGTTGAGGAATTCTCTCCCTAACACCTTAAGGCAAATTATTAGTCATAGTGAATTTAAGAAGGCAGTTAAAACTTATTTATTCAAGATTGCATATGCTCATCTTGAAAATTGACTATTTCACGTTTTAAGCCACATTTTTTGTAGCAATTTACTATTCGATTACACATTTTGAAGGAATATGGTTTATATGAGTTATATTTTTAGATTTACTATTTCCTTTCTATCTTTGACTATTTTTGTTAAAAAATTAGTATATTTATTTTATGAGTAGGGATTATGACAATACATTGTATTTTTATTCTTTCTATATCTTATCTACATTTTTTAAATTTGATGTTTTATTTTATTTTATTTTTAATTTTTATTTTCCTTTGGTTAATTGGCTCTATATAATTGAAATATGTAAACCGTCTTGATCAAACTAGTTTGAAAAGACGGTATAGAAATATTTTTAAATAAATAAATAAATAAATTATTTTTTTTTTTTTTTTTTACCTAAACAATAAAGGGCAACCAAAATTAATGTAATAAGTAAAAATAAAATTTCTTGTGATTTGTAAGTAGCCATATTTCTCTTTTATCCTGCAGAATTTTTTCTAACTTTCTTTATAACTCCCAAATATGTTTGAAAGCTGAGGTCGGCAACCCTTGGCACGTGTGCCACTTGTTGGCATGTAAGCTCATTTTTCTCGGCATGCCATTCACGGATGGGTGTAGATGCCAGCTCCATGAGCATTTTTTAAAAATTTGTTGGCCAGATGTGCTGATGTTCCAAGAATGAAAAATGCTGGTACGACAGTTAGGGACCAACGTGCTGAGTGGAGGTAGGATTCGTCTAGTCACAGCCTTCATTAAAGCACGTTTCCTTTATGTATTCATTTGTTTGAATTGGAGGGCGGTGATTTCTTCATTCTGCCAAAAACTATGCCAAACCCTGTTTTAAAGTAAATTAATTCAAAACCTGTTAGACCAGCAGAAATGATTCCATTATAAGATGGTATGAATTAAGAGGGTAAACTTACAAAAAAAAAAAAAGATCTGTACTAGGTATAAGGGGGTGCAGCTTGCTGTGGTAAGCATGCAATTTCTATTTTTTACTATAAACATTTTATTCAGAGGTTTGTAGGAATATTGAAATATTGTTGAATATTGAAATATTGCAATTGCTTTTCTCCAATCTCCCCCCATTTACTCTTCTTCTTTCTCTATCTGTCTTGCTCAGCATTAGGTTATTCCTTTCGTATCACTTTCCCTTCTAAGACATCCTTATTTGCTGAACAGAGTACAGCATCAGGCCTGGATAGGAATGGGTTAGATATGCCAGCAGCCCATACTGGGAAAGATCCTTTCTAAGCTGCACCAGCAATAGTATGGACGACTGTGAGAACAATGCAGGGTGCAATCAGACATTGAGAGCTTGGTAGATGATGAAAGATGTTTTAGGTGAAAAGTTGCATAGAAGAAAAGTTGAAATGGGAAGATATCAAGAGAGGACAGACAAGAGAAAAAGCAGAAAACAGAGTAAGAACAGTATAAGGAGGGGAAAAACTGTAGTCAACAAAGGTACATATATGATTTTTGAAAGGATTCCCTTGTTATATGTTGGATGAATTATTTGTTTCAATCATATGCTTGATTACCCATTTGTATTGTGTAAACACCCCCGGCCCCCTCTCACTTCTCAATCAAAGTTCTCCAGATGAAAATAGGGAGTTACAGGAAGAAGGAAAAAAAAATAACATCAAACAGCAACTTCCTTTCTGTTTACCAGGGTTCCTCATGCTGGAATTTGGCTGCATATTTCTGCACTTTTGAATAGGAAAACAAATTCAATTTCTCCTGTGTGCTTGCTACTACTGAGCATGCAATAATTAGGGCAGTTGGTAACAATCAACCATTCAATATAGTAAAGGAATTGCCACAAATAAGTTTTTACTGAAGCAATCGGATAAGAAAAAGTAACCTTCCCATCAGCATAAATATACATGAATTAACATAACCATTCACAAAATATAATGTAGAAAACTCTGCTAGCATTAGATTCTTTAAACTTTCAGTCCTGTAATATTGCCGAGGCCCAGTTCCTTGGCTCTGTAGGTGAATAACAGTTCAGATTGGGTATGTGTATATCTGCATAAGTTCTGGCAAATGCAGTCCTGCTGTCTCCAGATGGAATTGCTTCCTGCAGGGCTGAAACTTCAAACAGCAGGGGAGATGGGCATTTGCTCCTCTTGCAGCTTGCTTGCTTCTCAGCAACTCCAGGATTACCCCTTTTTTTCAAGCAAATAACAAGATTAGGGACCTTCCACAGTCTTTTAATCAGAGCTCAGTTAACTCTAGAAATGAGTTCCACTGCAGTTCCCTGCTATGCAACTCACTCTCTAGACATGCAAGTTAAATCATTTTACATTTTAATGTAACACACTATGCATTTCAACCCATATTTTACTTACAAAGAGCAATGCAAGGCAATACCAATAAAGAATTGCCAAAGTTTCAAATTACAGTTTAACAAAGCTTCATGTTACTTCAATGGAAAACATAGCAATGGAAAGAACCTCTACCACTGAAACCTAATCACAATAAATGCTCTTGATTGGTCGAGCAAGTACCATCAAGTCTTAATCTAAACTGCTCACCTTTTTTTTCAAACAAATAATATTAGGATCTTTCTCATGGTCTTTTATTCAGAGATCAGTTAGCTGTGGAAATGACTTCCACAGCAGTCCTTTGCTTGTCTTCTATGCAACTAACTCGAAGGCAGAGAAAGAGACCTCTAGTGATGACTTGTGTTGTATCGCGAGGGATTCTCCAGTTAGAGCGCTTTTAGTGATGCAACGTGACTGGTTCATGGAGTTCGTTTAATACGAGGCATGCCGCACGGCAACATCCAAAACCTGTCCCCCTGAAACCAATCCTTGGTGTTTTAAACTGCTAAATAGTACCACACCCACGACAAACCTGCTGAATTCTTCTGATGATTACCCTTTGTGCCACAATATCGTTTAAAACTACCTGAATGGAAGCTATATACTCCCTTCTGGATGGATGAAGTATACTGCTATTATAAATGATCCACCTCATCAACGAATTCGATGTCAAATAAATTACACCATTATAATAGGTGTCAACAAAGTAAATGTAATTAAACATTTCATCAATCTTCAGCCTTATATATAATCATAGGTCTATAGCAGTGTCCCAAATATTTTTCAGTATTTTTTGTTTTTTTGCAAATAAAATATATTTTTTAACCCAAAAGACTTATCTTAAAAAGTGTTGCACACAGCAGGAAATGCTTAACTATGCACTGAGTGAAAAATAATTTTCTTTGATTTGTTTTAAATGAGCTACTTGCTAACTCCATGGAGTGTCCCCTAGTCCTTCTATTATCTGAGAGAGCAAATAACTGATTTACTTTAACTTTTTCAAATCCTATCATGATTTTGTAGACCTCTATCATATCCCCCCCTCAGTCGTCTCTTCTCCAAACTGAACAGTCCTAACTTCTTTAGCCTTTCCATGCCCCTTATCATTTTGGTCACCCTTCTCTGCACTTTCTCCAGTGCAGCTATATTCTTTTTGAGATGCGGTGACTAGAACTGCACACAGGATTCAAGGTGCGGTCTCACCTTGGAGCAATACAGAGGCATTATGACATCCAGCATTTTATTTTCCATTCCCTTCTTAATAATTCCTAACATTCTGTTTGCTTTTTTGATCGCCATAGCACACTGGGCCGATGATTTCAATGTATTATTCACTATGACACCTAGATCTCTTTCCTGGGTGCTAACTCCTAAGATAGAACCTAACACCATGTAACTATAGCAGGATTATTTTTCCCTATATGCATCACTTTGCACTTGTCCACATTAAATTTCTTCTGCCATTTGGAAGCCCAATCATCCAGTCTCACAATGTCCTCCTGCAATTTATCACAATTCACTTCAGATTTAACTATTCTGCATAATTTTGTGTCATCTGCAAATTTGATCACCTCACTTGTCATACCCCTTTCTAGATCATTTATAAAGATATTAAAAAGCACTTGTCCAAGTACAGATCCCTAGGGCCCTCCACTTTTTACCTTTTTCCACTGTGAAAACTGACCATTTAATCTCCAACCTCTCTTTTCTTTTCTGGGCCTCTGGGTCCACATGCATCTCACAGACAGACCTTTTAAAGAGCATCAAAAGGCTAGAATTGGATATGGTGTAAAAGCAATATATCCTAAGGTATGCGAAGAATGGACAACCCAATGGCAGTATCCCAGTTTCTTTTATGTGACTGTACATCATGTCTATGTTTATACTAACATGACTTCCAAATTTACATTTAGCTATGCCCTGCCTCGTTTTCCTATCCACTTTGTCAACGAAATCCAGACTAATTCTCGCCATTTAGATATCCATCCCCAGTGTCGAATTAAAAGAGGTACACTGACTCTTTTGAATCAAAATGGATTCCATAAATTTATGTGCCACCTCATTCCAGGTCTTGGTGTGAATGAGCTTGAGACTTTTGTACTAAACGTATCCTCTATCATCAAGAATATTGGTATTGAAACTACTTTTGCCATTAAAATTCTACAGCCTGAGATTGCTTCATTATCTGGGGGAGTTATACAAAATTGTATGGCTCTTGATCTCTTATTCGCCAAAGAAGGAGTCTGTCACATTATTAATACTTCCTGCTGCATCTGTTATAACCTGGAGAGATGTGAACCCTTGTTATGGATTTTGAGTGACTGTGGTAGTTGAAGCTGATAGTACACCGCACCAATCCGACGGAGGATGGGAAATGGCCCAATGAACTGAGGAGCAAGTCACGCCAATGGTAATTTTAGCCGGATGAATTGTGTACTCAGCCATACCTTCTGACCGGTGGTCAGAATATTTCTTCGCCATTTGATTGGCTTTGAGCAGGGCATGCCAGGTGGAGATCCAGAGTCGATGTAGTTCATCCGTGGAGAGTTGGGCCACCGAGGATGTCACGGTAATAGGAACAGGCAGTAGCAGATGAGGTTGCTTCCCATAGACCAACTGGAATGGGGATGAACCGGTGGCGGTGGAAGGGTGCACTTTGAGGGCAAACTCGGCCCACGGGAGCAGGTTTGCCCAGTCATCTTGTTTATTATTGACGTAGATGCGAAGGAACTGCTTGAGCGTTTGATTTGTTCTCTCCGCCAGACCATTGGTTTGCGGATGGTATGCGGATGCATAATCCAGGGTAACATCGAATTTCTGGCAGAGTGCTCTCCAGAACCTCGCAGTAAATTGGGGTCCTCGGTCGGACAGGATGCTTTTGGGTAATCCATGGAGTTTGAAAATATGCTGGACAAGTAACTGGGCTAGCTGGAGTGCGGAAGGCAACCTTGGGAGTGGTAGAAAATGTGCCATTTTGCTGAATCGGTCGACGACTACCCAGATGACAGTATTGCCACAGGACGAGGGTAGGTCGACCTCGAAATTCGTCGAGATGTGAATCCAGGGTTCGGTAGGCACTGGCAGGGGCTGGAGCAGGCCTGGTGACGATCCTGGGGCTCTCTTATGATGGGCACACATGTGACATGATTCCACATATGATCGAACATCTTTATTGACCTTGGGCCACCAATAATATCGGCAAAGGGCGTTCAAGGTCTGCTGTTGTCGTGGATGACCCAAACAGCGGGAGTCATGGGCCCACGCCAGAACCTGTTTCCTCAGGTGAGGTGGTACAAAGATCTTTCCAGGGGGAATGGTCGTGGTAGCGGATAGCAGGACTCGCGATGGTTTGATTATGAATTGGGAGGAGTCAGGAGTATCCGCAGTCTCGAAGACTCGAGACAGTGTGTCGGCCTTTAGGTTCTTGGTGGCTGGCCGATAACGCAGGACGAAATTGAATCTAGTAAAGAATAGTGCCCATCGAGCCTGTCGAGGGTTGAGGCGTTGAGCCCGATGCAGATATTCTAGGTTTTTATGGTCTGTATAGACTGTGATCTGATGTTGGGCTCCTTCCAACCAAGGGTGCCATTCTTCGAAGGCCATTTTGATGGCCAGGAGCTCCTTATCACCGATGGCATAATTTCATTCTGCGGGGGAGAATTGGTGAGAGAGGAAGGAGCAAGGGTGTAACGTGTGATAGGCTGAGTTCTGACAAAAACGGCTCCTATGCCTTCGAAGGATGCATCCACCTCAATAATGAATGGGCGTTGAGGATCAGGATGATGAAGGCACGGCTGGTGAAGGAATGCCTCTTTAAGACGGAGGAAGGCGGCTACATCTCCGGGCGGCCAGTGCTTGGAGTCAGTGCCTTTCCAGGTTAAGGCCATTAGGGGTGCAACAATAGAAGCATAGTTGGAGATGAATGACCGGTAATAATTAGCGAAACCCAAAAATCACTGAAGCAGTTTCAAGCCAGATGGTTGGGGCCATTCTCAAATAGCCCTCAGTTTCTGGGGGCCCATGCTGAAACCCTTGCTGGAGACGATGTATCCCAAGAATGGGAGAGCTTCCCGCTCGAAGAGGCACTTCTCGAGCTTGGCGTAGAGTTGGTTTTCTCTTAATCGCTGTAGTACCTGGGTGACGTGTTGACGGTGAGCAGAGAGGGATTTGGAGAATATTATCGTCGAGGTACACAACCACACAGTGGTATAGCAAGTCTCGGAAGATTTCTTTCATGGTATTTTGGAACACCGCTGGGGCATTGCAGGTACACAACCACCGCTGGGGCATTGCAGGTACACAACCACACAGTGGTATAGCAAGTCTCGGAAGATTTCGTTCATGGTATTTTGGAACACCGCTGGGGCGTTGCAGAGCCCAAATGGCATCACTAGGTACTCGTAGTGGCCGTCTCTGGTATTGAAGGCCGTTTTCCATTCGCCCCCCTCCTTGATATGGATCAGGTTGTAGGCTCCCCAGAGGTCCAGTTTGGTGAATATTCTAGCGCCTTGAAGGCGGTCAAAAAGCTCAGAAATTAGGGGAAGTGGATACCGGTCCTTAACCATTATGGCATTCAGGCCCTGGTAGTCGATGCAAGGACGGAGGGTTCTATCCTTCTTTGCTACGAAGAAAAAGCCAGCCCCCGCTGGGATGTTGATTTGCGGATGAATCCCCTATCCAGATTTTCCTTGATGTAGCGAGACACGGCTTGAGTCTCCGAGGGTGAGAGGGCATAGGTGCGTCCCCGAGGGGGTTCTGCGCCGGGAAGGAGTTTAATGGCACAGTCAAAGGCCGATGAGGCGGGACCATCTCTGCCATTTGCTTGGAAAAGACATCAGTGTAAGTTGTGTAGGGCGTCGGCAGGCCCTGAAGGCTCGCGATGGTGGTCGAGCATTGCACCGGAACTACTGGTCGGAGACAAGTGCCTTGACAAGTCGGCTCCCATTGGGCCAGTTGTAAGGTTTTCCAGTCGAACTGGGGACAATGTTTTTGAAGCCAGGGGAGCCCCAGGATGATGGGGTGTATAGAACGTTCCAGAATGTGAAAGGAAATCCATTCAATGTGAAGAAGTCCGGTATGAACTTGGATGGCTTCAGTGAGGTGTGTCACCCGCCCCAGGAGGGGCTCGCCCTGGATGGACGAAAGGACCAATGGAGCCTGGGCGCAAAGGTGTGGAATCTTTAAATGGTCCACTAAACTCCTCATGATAAAATTTCCCCCGGCTCCCGAGTCCACCAGGGCTAAAGTGTGGAATTTGCGATCCCCTGACGTTAATGCGACTGGTAGAGTTAGTGGAGGTGCAGGTGATGTTAGGCCCAGGAAGAGTCCTCCTTCAGATCCTAGGCCCGGAAGTTTCCCGGCTGCATTGGGCATGTGGCTAGTCGGTGACCCGCAGTGCCGCAGTAGAGGCAGAGTCCATCCCTCATTCGTTTTCCTGGGTACTAAGTCCTAAGATAGAACATAACACCGTGTAACTATAGCATGGGTTATTTTTCCCTATATGCATCACTTTGCACTTGTCCACATTAAATTTCATCTGCCATTTGAAAGCCCAATCATCAAATCTTGCAAGATCCTCCTGCAATTCATCACAATCTGCTTGAAATTTAACTACTTTGCATAATTTTGTGTCATCTGCAAATTTGATCACCTCCAAGTCTCTATATAACTCCTTCTCCCTACTGGATAGCTTAAATCTCTGAGGTCTAGGCTCCTGAGTGTGAGGACAAACAATAGCTCTTATACCCTGCTTCTTTGCTATCAAGCCCTGTCTCTGTCCTTTACTTCACAGCTCCACCACACTGTCTTTGCATCCAATAAACACACAGGAGAAGAATGGTGGTTTCCAACTTCTTTACTGAGACTTTGATCAGATGACTGAATAATATTTACACTTCCTTATTTGATTGAGTAGCAACAATAAATAATACAGCAGACAGAATAAACTTGTGACTTCACATCTTCTAACAAAGTCTCTTAATCACTTTGAAAGCAAACCTTATTTACACTGTTATTTCTTCTTCTCCCAATTAATCAAATTTCTCAGATTATGTAGATTGAAATTTGTTCAATTCTCCTTCACCTCCCAATTTGATTCTTAAATCTTCCCACAGAAATTGGTTAGAAAGTACACAGTCCCAATATGTAATCAGAACTTAGTCCCAGATTTAATATCTTCCAAGAAATCCTTTAGACATCTTTTAATTCCTCAAACAGCACCAGAAGGGTACTTCACTCTTTCTTGAACTGTTAATTCTATAGGCATCGCCTGGTGGGCACTTCTCACCCCTTATGTAAAACTTCCCTCAATACAAACAAAGTTCTTGTTTCCTTTGTGTTGCATCTTTTATTTCTCCTGGTAATGCACTTTACTGAGATCCCTTCTTTTAGATGGAATCTAAAACACCTCTGCATCTTCTTGGATGAAAGACTTCCCTCTTCCAAAGGTTTGGTATACTGATTCCCAGGTACCATGGCAAAAAAAGGTATCATGGAAAAAATATTAGTTGAACCAAAAAGGGGAAAAATTAAGCAAGAAGCAGGAAGGGTGGAATAAAACTTCTATGCTGCCAACATAAGAGATAGCTCAAAACAGTTAATGCAAAAATATTCTTCTTCTGCAGCAGGTCACTCTCACTGTATATGCTCCTTAGGAGACATAGCACAAGCAGGTCTTCCTTACCCCACATCCAGCCTTGAATACAGGGATGCCCCAATCCACAGCGACAAGGGGTTTGGGCTCTCACAGGGAATCCTCACAAACAGGCTTAACAGAGTCCAAACCAATCTTTAAAGGTAGGAAGATGAGTCAACCGGCAGCTGACTCCTAAAAAGGGAACTTCCTTATTCCTTTCCCTTAAATTAGAAGAAACTACACAGCAGAAGCTCCTGACTGCTTGAAAGTCTAACTAAAAATCCACAAGGATAGCAGGTGTGTTGGAATGATAAACAGCTAGGCCACACCATCTCCATGTTGCCACAAGGGGGAGCAAAAAACAAACTTCTCTCAATTAGCTCTGCACAGAACTTCCCCAACTTAATAGTTGTTGCATTCGTGCCTATTCTCGCCCTTGCTCCACCCTTTCTACCTTTGTGGCGACTCCCTTCGGCTCTGATGGACAGATGCTGCCGCGGCTTCTCCCTGCCTCTGAGTCCTGAAGTCCCTGGGCTGGCTTGACGCTACAGATCCGCCATGTTCCTGATGACGTAAGGGCGCGCTCCAGACTTTTACCGGCAAGGGCGTGAACCTCGGGGGCGTTCCCCCGTAGTGACGTCATCTGCTTCCAACATAAAAGGTCTTTGCTTGCAACTACAAATCGAGTTAGCAATGAGGAATCTTTCTCCTCTGCTCTGCCTCTACAAACTTACCTAGGGGTACCCGCTCCTCGGGGGCCCCGCTCTCTCTCTTCTTGATTTCAGATACAGGACGGGATCCGGTACTCGCTCCACGAGGGCCTACGTTCCTGAAGACTCAGAAGACTCCTATTGCCTGGAAACGATTGCAGACGTGAACACTGTGAGTTCTATTCAGATAGGAACCGGTACTCGCTCCACGAGGGCCCTTGTTCCTAATCCCAAACACTCCTTTCTGTCTAAGACGTTATCGCAGGTACGGAGATTGTGAGTTATTGAAAATTGCAGATAGGAACCGGTACTCGCTCCACGAGGGCCCATGTTCCTAAAACTCTTCACAAACTCTCTTCTTTCTCAGAAGATATCGCATACCTATATCTTATGGATTGCTATTGCAGATAGGAACCGGTACTCGCTCCATGAGGGCCTATGTTCCTCAACTCTCCTCAACTCTCTTCTATTCCAGAAGCCATCTCATACACAGTTATTGTGAATTCCTATTTCAGACTGTTTACAGAAACCAGTACGCGCCTGTGGCTCCTGTTCCTGAATACTGAAGACTCTCTGTTGCATAAGAGGACCTTACAGACATCTACAATTGTGAGTATATCATCTACCACTGGTTATATGTCCAGCATACCCTGTCTACTCACTACCCATAGTCTCTCTCTACAGCTCAGCAACTCAGAAATCCAGTATCTGAAGGACTTCAGCCCTGCCGGGCACATCAGCTCACTACTGCTACCTCTGGTGGTTCTACTTCCAGTCTAATAAAGAACTATCTGTGTTTGTCTCAATGCTCCAGCCTAGCCAGTGGTTCCTATCAGGATCTCCTCTTGGGGGCGCTGTCATCTGCCTTCGGCCCAGGGATTCACCATTTTTACTAAGTGTTCATTCCTTACACTAATAGAGCGGTATTATATCATCTACCACTCTGTGGGAGCCAAACCACATTAGTTCACTATTCTGCCTACGGAGTATCATAACTGTTACTCCTTCTTCAAGGGAACAGATCCATAACAGATTGCTACTTCAGTAGAGAGATTATATTAAGTGCTAATTCCCTAGCAGATCTGTCTCAGATTGCTCAACTCCAAAGCAGAATTATAACAGAGTACTAACTCTTTCATTCTACGGGAACCAGCGCATACCAGGTTGCCAACTCTGCCCTCCTGCTGGGGTTAGCCATATCAGACTGCCAACTCCTCCCCTCGGAGGAGCTGGTCGATACAGACTGCTAACTCCACCCTCCTGGCAGGTTGAGCCACAACAGTTTGCTAACTTCTCCTCCCAGAGGAGCTGGAACCTAATAGATTGCTAACTCCGCCCTCCTGGCGGGGTGAGCATTAACAATAGTACACACCTTTAATAAGGGGAAACCAAAGGTCCCTTACAGGAGCAAAATTTATTAGACTGACAAACAGAGGAAAAATTATGGCTCCCAAATCTATTGAATTTTAGAGACTCCGGCTCCATTTTGGTGGAAGTAATTTTCAAAAGGATTTTTGTGCATAAATCCCAATTTATGCATGTACACTGAATTTTGAAAATTATCTGGTGGGTTGTGTGTGGGGAAACGCATGTGCATAACATGATTACATACATACACTCCCAGTAGGCATTCCAGGCGGTGGAGTTGGGACAGGGAAAGCACTTGCATGCATGCTTTCAATTTTCGAACACACTGGGGTAGATTTTCAGACCGCGCGAATAGGCGTACTTTTGCTGGCACATCAGGCGCAAGCAAAAGTACGCGGGATTTTAGTAGATACACGCGTAGCCGCGCGTATCCGCTAAAATCCTGGATCGGCGCGCGCAAGGCTATGGATTCTGTATGGCCGGCGCGCGCCGAGCCGCGCAGCCTACCCCCGTTCTCTCCGAGGCCGCTCCGAAATCGGAGCGGCCTCGGAGGGAACGGGGGTAGGCTGCGCGTTAGAGGCTGGCGTTAGAGGATTCCCTCCGAGGCCGCTCCGAAATCGGAGCGGCCTCGGAGGGAATCCTCTAACGCCCTCCCCTCACCTTCCCCTCCCTTCCTCTACTTAACCCACCCGCCCGGCCCTGTCTAAACCCCCTCCTTACCTTTGTCGGGGGATTTACGCCTCCCAGAGGGAGGCGTAAATCCCCATGCGCCAGCGGGCCGCTAGCGCGCCGGGACGCGACCTGGGGTGGGTCCGGAGGGCGCGGCCACGCCCCCGGACCGCCCCGGGCCGTAACCATGCCCCCGGGCCCGCCCCCGGAACGCTCCTGACACGCCCCGAAAACGCCACGCAGTTCGGGCCCGCCCCCCGACACGCCCCCGACATGCCCCCCTCAGAAAACCCCGGGACTTACGCGAGTCCCGGGGCTCTGCGCGCGCCGGTAGGCCTATGTAAAATAGGCTCACCGGCGCGCAGGGCCCTGCTCGCCTAAATCCGCCCGGATTTGGGCTGATTTAGGCGAGCAGGGCTCTTAAAATCCGCCCCCCTGTGTGCACATAAATGAATATGGAGCAAATTATAACTGCTTGGGAGCAGGTGTAACTTCCTGCGTGTATGTGTACTTATGTCCTAGGACAACGCGCAGATTTTCAAAGCTGAATTTAAGCAAATGCAGGCTGTTGAAAATTACCCTCAGTATGTCCAGGGACGTGCTAAGTGAAGTACAAAAATCCAAACAAAAATGTATATAATACAAAACATCATTCAACAGAATATATACAAACATAAAACACAATTCCAGCTAACCAATATAGTGACTATCAAACTCTGCCCAACATTTCCTGCTACACTGACAGCCCCAGATAGGTTTTACCAAAAACCTCTTTAAATAAATGGCATTTCAAATGCTTACAAAAATTAGGAATATCATCAATGGTGGGTAAAGACTCCAGCAGGGCATTCCAGAGTAGTCTGCTTGTGGGGATGGGGCGATGAATAGATGGTGTTGGTGGAGAGGAGTTTGGGAGTTAGGAGAGGCACTGCTGGGCAGGGTTTGGGGATGTGAGAGAGAGGGGGATGATAGACAAGGAGAGACGTAGAAACAGGAATGCTGCTGGGAAGGAGAGAAAGGGGATAAGAGAGGGGGGGGGGGGGGGGTGTCTCACACTGGTTTATTTTCCGCAGGCCCTGCCTCCCCCTAGGGTGAGTCTTGGACTGGAGGGAGAAGTGGTGGAAGGAGAGAAAACAAAAAATGGGGTGGAGGTGCAGGAGCTAGAGGAATTGGAGAGAAACCAAAAACTTGGTAAGGGAAGGAACTTAAACAGGGGAAAAGAAGAAGAAAAGAAGAGCTTGACTAAGGGAGGGTAAAAAATACGAATGCAAAAGATGGGAGGGGAGGGTAGGATCCTGAAAGGATGGACATATGATGAGAGAAGACGGTGGGACCCTGAGGGTGGCAAAGAACGTATGGGGCTGAGAGAAGGGCAAGGTAAAGGAAGAATAGAGACAGGTAGAGGGGCAGAAAGTGACTACCCTCCTCCAAAAGAAAACAACCCGCACCTATATTTTTCTTACAGTTTACACTCAGTTACAGCACTGCCACTTTTGGTGATAAATACAATAGTTCTGCTTTACAGTAAACTTTAAATATTCGAAACCAAAGTCATCTCACCCCTCAGATACCTGTCCTACAGTATTTATTTTTTAGGCAGTCGCATTCTTCTGTAACACGCCCTCTATTAAAAAGGTACATTTGCTGCCCTTGTCCATTAGCTAAACAAAGAACACTCTATGTCTGCTTTTATGCAATATGAATCAGAGTTTATTTCAAGATTAGACTACTGACAGTATCAGATTAAATTCAGAAGACAGAGTGTTAGAACTAGAGTTACCAGAAGGCTCAAGGTCATTAGGACAGGCTGTCCCTAGTTATCATTTTACTCTATTCCAGATACGGACCTGACACTAAAAGAGTTGACTTGGCTCAACTTTGCCACTTGAGACTTCAACCCTGGCTACAGGTGGGTAGGTGACTGTGATTGTCCAGCATTGGGAGGGAAGGAGGCACATTTTAAAATTTAAAACAATGGCTGAGGTGCTGACCTGGCGACTAGACTAAAAGCACAAGATTCATTCGTTACCACACTGATTCTGCTACAATCCTTATCCCCTTCTTATATACATTTCAAAACTTTTGAAATCCCTTTTTAGACTTTTTGACTCTCTGATTTAAAATAGAGTACTCCTGGCACACTCAGTCTCACAGGGGATCCCATTTTCTTGTATGTGTAGAGTTTCCTTTACAATTAGATATATTTTTTCAGATGATTGCCTTATGAATGTATGTGAAAGTTGCACAAATGGACAGTAGCCAGGGTTAAAGTCTTGATGATTGGCATGTCTGCTTACAAGTTTCAAACTTGTGCTAACTCAACACTATTTTGGGTCTAATACCTGTATATTATGAGGTACATTTTGAAAGCCCGGCGTGCACCAAAATCAGGAGATGCAAGTTCAAGTCAAGCTCATGAGCGCCCACCAAATTTTAAAAGCTGCCTAGATGCACGCATCTCCCGTTGCATGCACATCTCCCTCGATTTCAAAAAGGGGCGAGGTCTGGATGGAGGGTGGCGAAGAGTTGCGTACGTAAATACTTGCGCGCCCCGGCACGTGCGCAGAGCCACTGCCATGTAAGTTTATTTCTGCTATGGAGGAGGTGTAAGTTGTTTAAAAAAACCCAAAAAAACCCAGCCATTTTGGAGGGGTTTAAAAGGTCTGGAGTAACTGGGGGGCATGCAGGATATTAAACCAGGGTGGTTTGGAGGACATAGCTCAAGACTGGGCAAACAGGTGAATGAACCAGTGAAACTGGTCAAGGCCTGGATGCACACCGGTTTTAAAATACCCCGACTTACGTGGTAGAAACGGGATTTATGCGCCTAGGCGCACCCCCCCTTAAAATTAGGTCCACATGTGCAGACACTCATGCTATTTTATAACATGCATGCATATGTGTGCGCAAGTTATAAAATCACCGTGTCCTTGGGCGTGAGCCGCTTTGAAAGTTACTGTCCTTCTGTACAACGTGCATGCACACGTTTTCCTGTGTAACCATGGGCCTCCAATTCTGGTTTCTGTAAGAAAAGCACAACTAACAATCCATAAATGCAATGGCCCAAAAGCAGGAGTGACTCAGCCTGACTCAGACAGCATGACCTCACACGATCTTTTTCCTGTGATGAAAAATGAACAAAATACTGACATGCCCTTCACCTTTATTGTGGCCTTGTATCTGACTTACCCTAGCCATGTGCAATACAAAGGCATTGAGATAGTCTTTGAAGTGCCACAGTCAGGTGCAGTATCAGTTTTGATACCAGAAAAGACTGCATTTAATTTTATCATCAAGCCTTCAGTCAGTGAACTAAAGCAGCCTCTTAAAGGAGAGATGCAACTCCCATACGCTGGCGGGGGTGGGGTGGGGGGGATTTCCATGTGCAAATGATGTGCACCAGGATTTATTTATCAGCGAGTGCACTGTGATGATGTACCACAATTCAATGAACACATACCACCACTATAAACCAGCAGCAACGTCTGGCATGCATTAGGAGACTGCCAATCAAGTCTCTACTGCAGTAGGGAACTCTGAGGCTGATATTCTGCGCTGATTGCCCGGCTGAGTTTGGATTTAGTCAAACAAATGGCGGAAATTGACAATCCCAACACGCTGATAGGCAGATGGGGGCAGGATGGAGGTGTTCCGGGGCAGCTCGAGGGCAGGATGGAGGTGTTCCGGGGCAGTGCTGGCTATCCGTTCGTGGATTGCAAACTGGCTAAAAGACAGGAAACAGAGCATAGGACTAAATGGACAATTTTCTCAGTGGAAGGGAGTGGACAGTGGAGTGCCTCAGGGATCTGTATTGGGACCCTTACTTTTCAATATATTTATAAATGATCTGGAAAGAAATACGACAAGTGAGGTAATCAAATTTGCAGATGAATCAAAATTGTTCAGAGTAGTTAAATCACAAGCAGATTGTGATAAATTGCAGGAAGACCTTTGTAAGACTGGAAATTTGGGCATCCAAATGGCAGATGAAATTTAATGTGGATAAGTGCAAGGTGATGCATATAGGGAAAAATAACCCATGCTATAGTTACACATTGTTAGGTTCCATATTAGGTGCTACAACCCAAGAAAGAGATCTAGGTGTCATAGTGGATAACACATTGAAATTGTCGGTTCAGTGTGCTGCGGTAGTCAAAAAAAGCAAACAGAATGTTGGGAATTATTAGAAAGGGAATGGTGAATAAAACGGAAAATGTCATAATGCCTCTGTATCACTCCATAGTGAGACTGCACCTGGAATACTGTGTACAATTCTGGTCGCCGCATCTCAAAAAAGATATAATTGCGATGGAGAAGGTACAGAGAAGGGCAACCAAAATGATAAAGGGGATGGAACAGCTCCCCTATGAGGAAAGACTGAAGAGGTTAGGACTTTTCAGCTTGGAGAAGAGACGGCTGAGGTGGGATATGATAGAGGTGTTTAAAATCATGAGAGATCTAGAACGGGTAGATGTGAATCGGTTATTTACTCTTTCGGATAATAGAAAGACTAGGGAGCACTCCATGAAGTTAGCATGTGGCACATTTAAAACTAATCTGAGAAAGTTCTTTTTTACTCAACGCACAATTAAACTCTGGAATTTGTTGCCAGAGGATGTGGTTAGTGCAGTTAGTATAGCTGTGTTTAAAAAAGGATTGGATAAGTTCTTGGAGGAGAAGTCCATTACCTGCTATTAATTAAGTTGACTTAGAAAATAGCCACTGCTATTACTAGCAACAGTAACATGGAATAGACAGTTTTTGGGTACTTGCCAGGTTCTTATGGCCTGGATTGGCCACTGTTGGAAACAGGATGCTGGGCTTGATGGACCCTTGGTCTGACCCAGATTGGCATGTTCTTATCCAATGAAATTAAGGCAGCTAAACGCCAATTTTCAGCACTACCCGGCTAACATAGCTGGATAATGTCAGGTCTGCCAAATAGCAGTCCTAAATTTTGCTAGTAAATTTATCTGGCTAATGTTAAGACAGATGGACATATTCAGGGGTGCAGATGTGCCACTGAATATCCCGAAAGGGTTAGCCAGTTAAGTTTATCCAGTTAACTTTGCTGACCAGACAGCGACTGAAGATGGACTCACTGTGTCTTCAATCAAGAAATGACATCTAATCTTCTTAATAAAGTAAAACCAAAAACTCTCCCGTTTACAGCTGGGCAGCTGCTACAATAAACCAACAGAGAAACTGCAGCCCAACAGTACCACAAACCTCTGTGATAGGTCTCTTATGTAGGGAATCATGAAATCAGATGTTCCATTGAATATATTTATGGACTTGGCTATTGCACAGGAACTAGTTGCAAGCAATTTGAAATGCAGCAGGATAATAAATTGTATTAAAATGCAAGGGGTGCTCACAGCCAGGGCACTATGAAGGTAATAGGTAATTTTCAAAATAAATGGACTTTTGAAAACTGCTACTTTTGCACTCCGTAATTCACTCCATAGGGCTGAATTTTCATAAGGTTTTATGCATGATAATGGGCTTTTGAAAATTGCTAATGTAGCGGACCCTATGATCACGCTACAAGTAAGCCATGGGTGTTAAGATCAGCTAGTTAGTGTAGGATGGTTTTGTGGGGAGGTTCTATTCAGATGCATCCCCTCCCTTCTGTGGGGGTCTGGATTGGCCATCCCCCTGGGTAGGATATATATATAACCGATCCCTTGACAGAGATTGGGAGGCAGTCCCTTTTGGTTTGCACAAGTGTAGGAGGTAGATAGATAGAAAAAACAAGTGCAAATCTCTGTCTGTTTTCAAAGGGAAAGTGCATGTGCACTTTCCTCCTGAATATTGATGCAAAGCCTGTGGGTAAAAGTATTCAGAGACTTTTCAACAATTTGCAGTTTTGAACATTGCACCCTGAATGACAAGATTCATCATGAGCTGATGTGCCACCCTCACTCATAGGAATTGTTCTACAGGAAATGCGAACTTTGTGGGACAAAGATGTGGAGGAATGCACTTTTGAGTTACAGTACAATTAGGAATGAATTTTCAATGGAGTTAGGCACATTAGTGTAACCCCATTCCCGGGTGTGGATTGCTACCCGAAGAGACCATAAAAGTATTTGTATAATTCTTTGGGGCTGGTACCTTCCAAGGCTAGCTTGGCACAGTCTTATTTTCAAGGCCTGGATTATTTTTCAAGTGTGTGTGTGTGTGGGGGGGGGGGGGGGGGGGGGGGGGGGGGGGGGGGGGGGGGGGGGGGGAGGTAACTCCCAAGGCCCCGGGTGCTAAGGGTGACCCTGCTTGTCCTTTGTTCTTGTCCCAGGGGAAGAGGGTAGTCCTGAGTTCCAGTGTGTGTTGGAAGTGCCAAATAAAGTCAATGGAGCCACCGTGTCAGTGTCCAAATAAATCTTTACTGTTGCAAATGAGTGAAAATGACACAACACTGATTCACAGCACCACAGATTATGTTCCTTACAGTCTCTTCCTCAGTCTGTGAGGAAATATTGGCTGCCAGAGCCAGAAGAACTTCTATCCTCCAGGGTTTGGGGAAAATAGAGTTCCCAGGTGGGTGGGGCCTTTTCCGTACGGAAAAACGATTCGCGTGCAGGAAGTCGTTCCCGGACCCCCGCTGGACTTTTGGCAAGTCTTGTGGGGGGTCAGGAGGCCCCCCCAAGCTGGCCAAAAGTCCCTGGGGGTCCAGTGGGGGTCCGGGAACAATCTCCTACGCTCCTGACGTCGGGGGACAAAAAACAAAATGGCGCCGGCGCTACCTTTGACCTGTCATATGACAAGGCAAAGGTAGCGCCGGCGCCATTTCTACAACACACCCGGAGGTCCGAGAGTAAAAGATCACAACGGGACCCTTCCTCTGGACCCCAGGTAATTTAAGGCATTTTGGGGGGGTTCGGGAAGGTGGGGGATTTATTGTAAAGGGTCTGGGTGGGTTTTAGGTTTGTTTTACTGTGCCGGTTTTCCTGCCCTCCCCCTTCCCCTCCCCCCCACTGGACCCCAGGTAATTTAAGGCATTTTGGGGGGTTTGGGAGGGTGGGGGATTTATTTTAAAGGGTCGGGTGGGTTTTAGGGATGTTTTAGTGTGCCGGTTTTCGATTTACACGATTTACACGATATTTAAAAAACCCAAACTGCGACGATCCGATTCCCTCCCCCTCCCAGCCGAAATCGATCGTTAAGACGATCGATCACACGATTCACATCTCTAGAGCCTGGCATGCGGCCTGCTCCAAGAGGACCACCTCCACCTGCTCAAATGCAAGGTTCTCCACCTACTCAAGCCCCATTTCCTGGACCACATCACCCAGATCAAGCACGATATAGACCATACTATCAATGACATCCTATGTAACTTGAACATGGTATGCTATGGGGCTGGATACAGCTGCAGCTTCATGTGTAGCCCTATAGTCAGCCTTTTGAGTAATAAGTCCCTTTCCAAAAAGTTATTCAGCTTATATGTAACAGGGCATCAAATTCTGCCCTGTTACATTTTGGTCTCATTAGGTCACTGTTGTGTCCGTCGGTTCCCGATGCCCTCTCTTCAGCCTCCTTACGTCTTTGGCGCCTCCCTCTTCGCCCGCGGGAAGATTGGCTGCCGTGGCGGCCTTCTGCTGAAGGCCTCCGGCGTCCCCAGACCAGCTAGACGCTGCAACCCGCCATGTTTCCTGGAGGCCTAAGGGAGCGCGTGGCGCGGCCCCGACTGAAGTACCGGCGATGGCGCAAATCTCAGGGGCGTCCCCCTGAGATGACGTCACCCGCAACGGATATATAAGGTCTTAGAATTTGCTCACAGATTGAGTTAGCAAGGAACGGACTCGCTACGGTTTCCAAGCTACTCTGCCTCCTCGGACTTACCAGAGGTACCCGTTCTTCGGGGCCTCGCTCTCTCCTTTGTTTTTCAGGTGACAGTCTGGAACTGGTACTCGCTCCTCGAGGGCCCTCGTTCCCAGACTTGCTCCGTATTCTCTTCTGCCTGGAAGTCATCACTGCCAACTACATCAGTGAGTTACCATCGCTCTCTCAGAGCTTCCCCTGGAACCAGGTACTCACTCCTCGAGGGCCTATACATTCCAGCACCTGGGCTTCTATGAGACATTGTGTGAGTGTTACCATCAGGTTCGGTACATGAACTCTGCATACCCTGCCTACTCACTACATTTCAGTTTCTCTACAGCTTAGCCTCCAGGGATCGCTGTTCCAGTATCTGAGGGACTACAACCCAGCCGGGCATTCCAGCTCACTACTGCCACCTCTGATGGTTCAGTATACTGCCTAATAAAAGAACTAGTGTGTGTCTGTCTCCTAACTCTCGGGCCGATACAGTACAGTGTGCTCCGACGAAGCGCACTGTTAACCCTCTATTGGACGTGCGTTTTCGACGCGCTAGCATTACCCCTTCTTCAGTAAGGGGCCGAAAATGCGCGTCCAACCCTCCAAACCTAATAGCGCCCGCAACATGCAAATGCATGTTGTTGGCCCTATTAGGTATTCCTGCGCGATTCAGAAAACAAAATGTGCGGCCAAGCCGCACATTTTGCTTTCAGAAATTAGCACCTACCCAAAGGTAGGCGCTAATTTCTTCAGGCACCGGGAAAGTGCACAGAAAAGCAGTAAAAACTGCTTTTCTGTGCACACTCCAACTTAATATCATGGCGATTTTAAGTCGGAGGTCCCGAAAGTTACCAAAAGTAAAAAAAAAAAAAAAATTTGAAGTCGGCCCGCGGCTCGAAAACCGGACGCTCAATTTTGCCGGAATCCGGTTTTCGAACCCGTGGCTGTCAGCGGGCTCGAGAACCGATGCTGGCAAAATTGAGCATCGGCTGTCAAACCCGCTGACAGCCGCCGCTCCTGTCCAAAAGGAGGCGCTAGAGACGCGCTAGTGTCCCTAGCGCCTCCTTTTGCCTGTTTTTACCGCCGGGCCTAATTTGCATAGTGAATCGCGTGCACAGGAGAGTGGCCTGTGTGTTCACCCGCTCTCCCGCGGACTTTACTGTATTGGCCCATCTGAGCCTGACCGGTGATCCCTCTCGGGATCTTCCCCCGGGGGCATGGTCATCTGCCACCAATCCAAGGATCCACCCACAACTCTCCTAAATAACAACAGATTGCTAACTCCCTAGCAGACTGCTAATTCCGAACAGAACAGTAACCCTGCCTGCAGTATGAGTCAGAAGTCTACATCCAGACCCTGCCCCCTATGTGTGAGGTCAGAGTACTGTAGGTGTGTTGGTGTTGTGTACAATTTCCCATTGGGAAGGGTCTGTGTGTTAACAAAACTCCTGTGCCCATGTGACATAAGGAGAATCACAAATCAGCTTTAGCTCAGGGCTGAGGAAGCTGGTGTTTCTCCTCATGGAGAGCATCAGATGGGTCTTATCCCTCCACAGGATTTTGAGTACTGGAGTCCAATGGGAGTGGAGGAAGAGGATTTGAGGAGAGAAATTCCTGTTACGCATCCCGGCCGCAGTAGGCCCATGCCTGGGCCTACTCACCCCAGGAATCCAGCTGTCAGTCCTGGTTCACCTTCGCTCGCGGCGGTGAGCAGCCATCTCCGTCCCTGAGGGCCTGCATCCTCCTCTGCCGCTTCCGACTCCTCTGCGGTTCCTCCCTGCACCTGGCGGGCCTCCCCACGTGGGCCGCAGAGTGACACCACCATCCTGCTTCCTCCTGGCCCTGGCTTAGGTGCATGCGCGACCCTCGCACTCTTATAAAGGGGCCATGGCAGGAAAATAGCCTGTGGCTCCGGATGATGACATCACCGGGCCTCTTTATAAAAGACAGGGCCTAGCCACTCATTCCCTGCCTTGGCAACAGGTCTCCATGATTGCTTGTGTGCTTGTTGCTCCTCGCTCCTCATTCCTGGTTCCTGTCATCGTTCCTAGTTCCTGTTCCTGCTTGTTCCTTCGTCTCCTCCTTGCTCCCTTGGACTGATCCTCTGATTCTGATCCCTGCTTCATTTGGACTATGCTTGGAATGATCTTCTGGTACTGACTCCTGAGTCATTTGGACTACGCTTGGACTGATCCTCTGGTATTGACCCCTGCTTCTCTAGACTACGCTTGAACTGATCTCTTGGCTCTGACCCTTGCTCTGCTTCCTGGCACCTTGCTTGTTTGCTGTCTGCCCTGACTTCAGCTTGCCTTGAACTCTCCTTCAGTATCCTATGGACTTGGCCTCTCAGGCTTCAGCCTATCTTTACCTGGACGCCTTCTGCTCTTCTCCGTTCCTGTCGGCATCCGGGTCTCTGGAACCCTGCCCCATCTGGACCATCCTCAGTGCTCTGATACCTCTGCTGGTCCCTGGTGTACCCTTGTCAACACCAAATGGGAGTCGTCACATGGAGGCCTGCCTAAGATCAGCTGGCCCCGGCACCCAAGGGCTCAACCTGTGGGGAACGTGGGCTGGTATTGGCGAAGCTCCAGTCGGCCTCTGTCTCCTAGCCTGCTCCGCCTCCCGACGGTGAGGACCCATAAGGCTTGCCCTGTGGGTAGCGTCAACCCCACCTCTGGCCAAGGGTCCACCACCAGCACAACAGTTCCTGGAAGTCCTAAAGTGGGTTCTGAAAACTGGAGACAAGTGTTTTAGGAGATAGAAGAAGGACAGCCTGCCTGGGAAAATCTACCAGAGTGAAGCTGGGAGTCCTGAGGAGCTGAGGATTTCCCTGGAGACTAAGTAGACCAGTGTACTGGGAGGTGCCAGAGACTCATTCTGTCATAATCAGTCTGAAACTCACAGGAGAGAGAGGGAGAGCATGAAGGACTTTGAAGAAAAGATTACAACTATCAGATACTGGAAGGGCCCAGGGTGGATGTAATACCCCTCCCAAGAGCTGACCTGTTTTGGGGAAGAAGTGTGAAGGGGAGAAAGAGAATGTATTTTTTGTAACTATTTTCTGGATTGATTTGCTGCTCTGGTGCACTGCCCTAAGTATATCTATTTTTGGATTTTGTGATTTTTGGTTTTTTAAAGATTCTTATTTTGAACAACAGAGCTGGCGTGGACGTGGTCTTTGTGGAGTGTGTGACTGGTGTGCAGGAAGAGGCCCCCGTGGGCAAAAAAAAAACCCAAAAAAACCTTAAGGGCCTTGGTGAACTTCCCACCCTCTGCTGGAACCCCAAGAGATCATGCGGCTTTATATGGTCTGTGACCCTCCCCATGAGCCCAAGAGCTGACTGAGACAGGGATTATAATATAAACTATCAAATATACTTAGCTTAATGTCCTCTGACAACATTAAGCTAAGTTAAGTATATTTGATATTTCATTTACAATTTCACCAAAAGGGTTTGATATTTTTTGCCAATGGACATGAAAGGAGGATCTGCAGTTTTCTATTGTTTTGTTTTTTTTATTTAAGTTAGAGTTCTGACTCATAGGTCCTTTTTATGTTAATCGTTCTTATATGAAACCACCTATGAATCATATTTTCATTGCCAGGGTTATAATACAGCACCCTCTCGACTTTGTGTTTGAAGGTCTGACATTTCTTCTTTTTCAGGTTCTGGATACAAGTCTTTCAGTTATATAAAAAGGGATATATTTTGTACATGTAAACTATTATTAACATTATGATCTCATTGCTCAATCCATAAGTACTGCTGAAGTCAATGGAGCTCTTACCAAGCCACATGCACATATGTAAAGAGGAAAGTCAATATTTTCCTTGCCATTTTATTCAGACCTACTGACACAATGCTGCACTGTTGTATGAATAAACATTGTAAATAGTGATCATGCTGTACTTTATTAAACTGGTCAAAATATGCTTTGATGTAATCAGTAACTGGAAAGACAAAAAGGAAAAAAGGGACTAGTGTGAGTCACCAAACAGTCGAAAAAGTTCCATTGCCATGCACCATACTATGCTATAGAGGAAAGGACTTCAGTGCAGATTTTTAAACTAATTTGGGAACTACACTCTATAATTTGGGAACTACACTCTAAAGAGTCTTGTGATCTCAATAATGGGTCCAAAAACCTCCACCCTCCCTATTATTTTTTTAAATTGTATTTTTATCCAAATTTAATTTTTTTATTTTTTAAGGTTTCATTAAAAATTGCAAAACTGCATGTCCAGCTCAATGTCCATTCCTTATCATTAATATTGTAAAACCATTTAGCCCTCAATCTTCTAACAATCCAACTGACTCCTTCCACAGGTTTCCTGCTTTGAATGTATTTGAAAAACTTGCTATTTATGAGTTTTGGCTCCTACAAGAAGCTTCCTTTCAAATTCTCTTTTTGCTTGCCTCATTAATGTTTTGCATCTAACTTGTATTCCCTGCAACAATGGATACAATATGGAGCACTGATGATTTCAAAAGAATCTGGATAAGATTTGGAACCTTTGAAAATTGCTACAATATATACTATTGAATTGTTAAATAGGTTTTACACGCATTAAGGGCCTCATTTTCCAATATCGCATTAAGGGGCGTTTCCCATGCAAATGAGGCTTTTTTCGTGCAGCGGGGAAACTTCGCGTGCCGCGATGTTCGCAAACATCTTCGTGGTGCACGATAAAACAACCAAAGAATCATTGCATGAACAGCCTGAGAGAGAGAGAGACTTGCTATAATGTCTACTCCCTAGACAGGTATTTGTATCCCTATGAGAGGCCCATCTAGTAACTCGAGGTGGGGATTAGGTATGAGTGTAGGGGGTTGGGGGCCGCTTTCACATTCAACGTGAGACGTACGAACAGAACAGTGGTCTCTTGTGAAGATTTGATGGCCTTCGGAGTAAGGAAACTCACTCCAAGATGAGATTTGGGCAATGTTCTCTCAAACTAGCTTGTTGTGTCCATCAAGCTAGTTTGAGAGAACATTGCCCAAATCTCATCTTGGAGTGAGTTTCCTTACTCCGAAGGCCATCAAATCTTCACAAGAGACCACTGTTCTGTTCGTACGTCTCACGTTGAATGTGAAAGCGGCCCCCAACCCCCTACACTCATACCTAATCCCCACCTCGAGTTACTAGGTGAGCCTCTCATAGGGATACAAATACCTGTCTAGGGAGTAGACATTATAGCAAGTCTCTCTCTCTCTCTCTCTCTCTCTCTCTCTCTCTCTCTCTCTCTCTCTCTCTCTCTCTCTCTCTCTCTCTCTCTCTAACAGGCTGTCTGGAACTGTGATTAGTGCACAACATACCACACATGAAAGGGTTGTAGCTATTGGCCACGTTAACACTGCAGCTGTTTTGCCGCACACGATAACTCTTTCCTACTTTACAAATGCTCCACCCCAACTCCGCCCCTGAATACAAAATTAAAAAAATCACGAAATGACCCCCTAAGTGCACTAAACTCAGGTAAATGAGTTTTTGAAAATTGCTTTTATAGTATGTTACATTTATATTTTATTTTGAAAATTACGCTGTAAATGAATTCTTTCTTCATGGTTTATGGAGGAGGATGTTGGGGAGATACCCTTGCCCGAAATGGTGTTTAATGATGATGATTCAGAGGAACTGAAACAAATCATGGTAAACCTGGATAATGTAATAGGGCAAATTGACAAATTAAAGGCTAGCAAATCACGCAGACCAGATGGTATACATCCCAGAGTTCTGAAAGAACTAAAACATGAAATTGCAGACCTATTGCTAATAATTTACAACCTATCATTAAAATCATCTACTGTATCTGAAGATTGGAGGGTGGCCAATTTAATGCTGATCTTTAAAAAGAGTTCCAGGGGTGATTTGGGAAACTATAGACTGGTGGTCATGCCAGTACCAGGAAAAATCATAGAAACTATTCTAAAAAACAAAATTACAGAGCATATAGATAGGCATATTTCAATGGAACACAGCCAATATGGATTTACCAAGGGAAGTCTTGCATCACCAATCTGCTACATTTTTTAAGGGATTAATAAACATGTGGATAATGGTGAGCCTGTGGATATAGAATATTTGGATTTTCAAAATAAGACCCTGAAAAAATTTAAAAATCATGTGATAAGAGGCAATGTCCTGTTGTGGATTGCAAACTAGTTAAAAGACAGGAAACAGAGAGTAGGACTAACAGGTCAGTTTTCTCAATAGAAAAATGCAAATAGTGGAGTGCCCCAGGAATCTGCTCTGGGACTGGCACTTTTTAATATATTTATAAATAATCTGGAAAAGGGAACAAGTGAGGTTAACAAATTTGCAGATGACACAAAATGATTCCAAAGTTGTGAAATCAGAAGCAGACTGTGAAAAACTGCAGGAACAAAATATGAGACTGAGAGACTGGGCATCCAAATGGCAAATGAAATTTAATATGGGCAGATGCAAAGTGATTCACACAGGGAAAATGTTGCGCACTCCAGCCACGCCAGGGCCGCACCCGGGCCTGATCACCTTCTTCCTAGCTCCACGGGTTCTGGAATCACCTCCCCTGCTGCCGTGGCAAACCGGCTACATCCTTGGCCTCAGGCAGCGGCGTCCCCGGCTCTCTCCAGCGCTTCGGAGTCCCAGGCCTCGCTCTCCGCCCTACACCGGGGCTCGGCGTCCTCCGCTGCTTTGGCTCTGCCTCTAAGCGAGCGCGGACTGGCCAGCCCTTTAAAGGGCCAGGGGCGGGAAACCGCTCCGCGGCGCGTCCTGATGATGTCATGTAAACACAGTATTTAAGCGAGGGCCTGCACTTCAGTCCCTCGCCTTGGCAAACGGATCTTCACATTCGGTGTGAAGTTGCCGTCCTCATGCTTATTCCTGCGTACCTGTGCTTGTTCCAGTGTTCCTGCGTTCTCGTGCTTGTTCCCGTATTCCTAAGTTCCTTCATTGTTCCGGTGGCCCTTCCTGAGTTCCAGCGCCTGTTCCTGTGTTCCTTCGCTCCTGAGTTTTGTTCCACGTCCTGCAACCCTGATTGTACCTTCTCGGACTGATACCCGGTACTGACCTCGGTTTGTCTCTGACCTCGCTTGGACTGATACCTGGAACTGACCTCTGCTTGCCTTTAACCATGCTTGGACTGATACTTGGAACAGACCCTTGCTTTGGCTGACCATCCTCGGACGATACCCTGGCTTTGACCCTTGAGCTCCATTCGGATACTCTCTTCGCTTCTCCTGTGACCACCAGGCCCACCTGCCTTGACACTGTCTGGGTCCTTCCTTGAGCTAGACCACTAGGCGCTGCCTACCTGCCCGGAGGACCTTCAGTTCCTGCCTTGTACCAGTGGTCTCCGGGACTCTCTGTTCCGGTCTAGCTCCTCTGTTCACCATCAGCCACGTACCTCTACTCCTTGTGGGCACACCTCTCCACCATCTCTCCGGGAGATCCCCAGAGGCCCACCTAAGCCCAGGCAGCCCGGGAATCCAAGGGCTCAACCTGCGTAGCCCCCGGGCTGTGATTGGTGAAGCTCCAGCTTGCCTCTGTCTCGTAGTGTGCTCTGCCTCCTGGCGGCAGGCGCCCTCTGGGATCCCTCAGAGGGCCATACCAATCCTGTGCCAGGCCAAGGGTCCACCCTCCAGCGCAACAGGTTGCCAAGGCCATGGACTCGGCGGAGTCCTCTGCCTTGCAGGCTATTCCGGGCCTGGCTACACGTGTCCAGGAGCAGCAGCAATACCTCGAGGCATTGGCCACCTCGGTGGAAAATCTACTGTCACAACTTGAAGAGTCTGCCATGGCCAACCCTGGGACTCTTGCTAATAGCACTTCCTCTGGTTCATTGCCCTCATGGGCACTGCTAGCCCTCCCTGCTCCTCCCCGATTCAATAGGGACCCTCGTCTCTGCTGAGGCTTCATTAACCAGTGCTACATGCAATTTGTGCTACAACCATCTCTGTTTCTGGATGAAGTGACAAAAATCACTTTTATCCTCTTGCGTTTGGAGGGGAAGGCCCTGGCATGGGCCTCCTCGCTTTGGGAGCATTCTGACTCTTTACTACAACAGCTCCCTCACTTCATTTTTACGTTCCAACACACCTTTGATGACCCACACTGACAGGCGGTCGCCGGACACCATCTCCTCCACCTCCACCAGGGGTCCCATTCCCTCACAGAATACACCGTGGAATTCCGAATCCTGGCAACAGAATTGGGTTGGCAGGACGACTGCCTGCGGGCACTCTATCTTGAAGGACTGTCTTCCGGTCTAAAAGACGAACTGGCAGCCCGAGAGATTCCTGCATCGATGGAGGACCTCATCTCCTTGGTCGAGCAGATTGACCACCGTCTCCAGGAACGGCATCGGGAAGTAAGGTCCATACGACAAGCGGCCCTGGAACCACCTCTGTCCGCTAACCCCAGACCAAGGGCACCACCGGCGGTTTTTCCCATCAAAGGAAGAACCGATGCAGATCAACCGCGGTCTTCTTACTCCCGAGGAATGGCTAAGAAGGCGGAAGTCTGGTCTCTGCCTCTACTGTGGGGGTCCAGGCCACCATATCCAGACCTGTCTGGTGCATCCGGGAAACTCCAAAGCCTAAGCCCAGTGGGGTTCCCGAGCTTGGGCACTACTATTACAGGCCCTCAACTACTGCTTCCCGTCTCCCTCTTCAGGGAGACACATTCGTTTTCCACCATCGCCCTCGTGGATACTGGGGCCGGTGGGAATTTTATTCTTGAAGAGTTAGTCACATTTCTCCAGATTCCTACTCAACCCCTTGAGATTCCGCTGTGAATAGCCTCCATCCATGGAGAACCCTTACCCAACCATATCACCCATCGCACCCCAGCCATCCAACTGATTGTAGGGACTCTCCACAATGAAGAGATTCCTCTCTTGGTCCTGAAACGGTCAGTACACCCCATCATCTTCGGCCTACCCTGGCTACAACTACACTCCACACACTTCGACTGGGAGTCGCTCCAGCTCACCGAGTGGGGTCCTCGGTGCCAGATGCTTTGCGTACCTGTGTTAACGTCCACAACCCTTCCTGGGCTTCCTACGCCATACAAGCAACAAGCTGACATATTACCACTTCTCCGGAAGTTCAACTGCCCAATCGAGCTGTTACCCAGTACCACGCCTCCCAAAGGGAGAACATACCCACTCTCACTTCCCGAGACCCAGGCCATGTCAACCAACATCAAAGAGAACCTGGTCAAAGGATTCATCAGGCCCTCTACATCCCCTGCAGGCGCTGGATTCTTTTTCGCAAAAAAGGACGGTACTTTAAGGCCGTGTATTGACTATCGCAGCCTGCACACCATCACCCACAAGGATCAGTACCCACTTCTGCTCATCAGTGAGCTATTCGATCGGCTCCAAGGGGACTGGATTTTTACCAAGTTGGACCTGCATGGGGCCTATAAATTGGTCCACATTCAACCCGAAGACATCTGGAAGATGGCGTTCAATACGTGAGATGGACACTACGAGCACGTAGTGATGCCCTTTTAGGCTATGCAACGCCCCGGCCATCTTCCAGAGAATGATGATTGAGATCTTCCGAGACCTCCCATACTCCTTTGTCATAGTCTATTTGAATGACATCTTGATCTTTTCTAAAGACTTGGAATCCCATCGCTCTCATGTCTGGACCATCCTCCAGCAGCTTAGGGACCACCATCTCTACACCAAACATGAGAAATGCCTTTTTGAACAGTCCAGTCTCCCATTCCTGGGCTACATCATCTCCAGCCAGGGATTCACCATGGACCCAGACAAACTCCAAGATATTCGCGACTGGCCCCAGCCTGTTGGTCTACAGGCTCTGCAAAGTTTCTTGGGGTTCACGAACTATTACCATCATTTTATCGCAGACTACTTCACGCTAGCCGCTGCACTCACCACATGACTAGGAAAGGATGTAACCTCCGGGAGTGGAGTCCCAAAGCCCAGTCTGCATTCCAGGCCCTTATGGAGGCCTTCTGTACTGGCCCCTGTGTCCGCCATCCGGACCCGAACCACTCCTTCATCGTAGAGGTTGACGCATCCACCATTGGCACAGGGGTGGTCCTCAGCCAGTACTCCATGAAGGGAGCCCTAGTCCCGTGCTCCTTTTACTCCCACAAGTTCTCACCCACAGAACGCAATCATATTATTGGGGACCGCGAACTCCTGGCCGTGAAGCTGGCTCTCCAGGAGTGGCCCCTGGCTTGAGGAGGCTCAGAACAAGTTTACCATCTACACAGACCACAAAAATCTAGAACACCTTAAAGAAGCCCAGCTACTGAACGCACGGCAGGCCCGATGGGCCCTCTTCTTTGCGCGGTTCATGCAACCGCGCCGATGCACTCTCATGCTCGGTAGAGCCAGAGGATACCCCCGAAGGTCCGACCCACATCATTGATCCCGCATGCATTTCCCTCACATCTACTACTACGGTGCCACCCGATAAGACGGTGGTGCCTCGTCACCTCCGAGAGCGAGTATTAAGCTGGGCCCATGACTCCAGACTCACCGGCCATCCAGGTCAGACACAGACCCGGACCCTAGAGATGCTTTGTCGCCATTACTGGTGGCCTTCAATGGTCAATGACTCGCGTGATTACATCGGCTCCTGTCCCACCTGTGCCCAGCAGAAGCCATCCACAGGGCACCGGTGGGGTCTTCTGCAACCCTTACCAGCTCCTACCGAACTGTGGTCCCATTTGGCCACGGATTTCATAGTGGACCTGCCCCCTTCCAAGGGCAACACTGTCATATGGGTCATCATCGACAGTTTCTCAAAAATGGCCCATTTTGTCCCGCTACCAGGCCTACCTTCAGCACCAGAACTCGCCTGATTCTTCCTGCTGCACATCTTCTGTCTCCACGGCCTGCCCCAGGAGATTGTGTCTGACCAGGGCCCACAGTTCACCGCCTACTACTGGAAAGCATTATGTAAGAAGTTCAATATCTCGCATAACCTCACCTCAGCCTACCACCCTCAGACCAATGGGCAGGCTGTACGGACCAACCAGTCATTAAAGATGTTCCTTAGAGCTTATGTAAATGATCAACAAGATAATTGGGTGGACCTACTTCCGTGGGCTGAGTTTTCCCACAATAGTCATTTGTCAGCAGCTTGGGATAGTGTCTAACGATCTATAATGCAACAAAATAAATGAATAAACTCCCTGTGGATTGACTGTGTGTGTGTATACAAGGGTGCATGAGTATGTGTGTGTTGCGGGGGGGTGGGGGGGGGGAGGGATTGAAAAATTGTCTCATTTATTTTCCGTCTCTATCTCTCTCTGCCTGTGTAACTATAGAGAAAGTTCTGGAAGGGGGAGGAAGATAGGGTTGCCAACCGGTTTCAGATTTTCAGGACAGATTGATCCAGTCCTGGTTTTACCCAACTGTATGCATGAACTTGCAATCTTGATATTCTTACAGAATACAATGGGGGAACAAGAACTAATGGATCTAGTTGGAAACCCTACAAGGGGGTAGCATTAGCAATGGAGCACTGGTCAGCATTCTAACAGTTCAAACAGGGATATTTTTGCAGACTTGAGTCTGGTTTTTAAATTCACTTGAGATATTCACATACTGGTAAATGTTAAAAGAAACGCATGTATTACAATGCGCGCAAACATAACCCCTCATTTTATAAAGAATGCACGTAGCATTTAAAATACTCATAGCGCGAATATGCAAACAGCCTTTACACGCATATCTTACGCACTCGCACAAGGACAGAGATGTATAGGGCCAATCTGATACTCTATATATAGGGACCACTGAAAAGGGGCACTAATCGGGGTGGGTGGTGTTACAGATATTCTTTAGTGATGTCAATTTTACAATGAATACCTCTGAATGTGTCTGTAACACTACTCACCCTAACCCCAACCCACCTCCCAAAATCCCACCCTGATTCAAAGTGCCTCTATAGAGTGGTACCTATATACAGAGTATCAGACTGACCCTATAAAGAATGTGTGTGTGTCCCTCTCTCTCTCGATTCCTGTGCCTCATGAGAACCTGTAGCAAAGTTATGCAGGTAATATATGGACATTGCCTTTGCAAAATTCATGGTTACATGTGTCAGTCTTGGCCCTGCGCCTTTTCCACCTCCTTATTCTAGACACACGTACAGGCATGAACACACGTCCTTCCCAGCTTCTTAACATTTACATTGCTTGCGCGCGGTCCGCGTATGTGGCCGTTTTTGCAAAATCAACTCTTTAAAAATCTACCTCATATTCTTCTTGCATGATATATTTACTTAATTTCCATCCTTTTTTTTTTTTGGAGAGCTATTGTGCCTACGGCCAAATGGGCAGACCTACATCGAGCCCGTTCCCATAACTAATTCATTTTTTTACACTTGATTCCCGCCTCTTTATCAGAGACCCCAGAACAGTTTACAATAGATCATAGATATAAATGTTCATAAATACCACCCTCTTCACAGAATAAAACAATGCATCAATAACATCTTAATAGTATTCCAGTGCGATCCATCGCCTTCTCTCACCCTCCCGCCTCAAAAACTAACAAACATCTCAGCAACTCCATAAAAATAACACCATCCAACCACCTTGACCTTAACCCATCACCTCATCAACTAAAGTTCTTAGAACCCCACCCAAACAATATTCTTCAATCTCAAAATCTTGACCCACATTAAAATAACAGAGTGGCTGGTCATTAATCAACCAACCCAGCTTCATGTCAGACCCTTCTTCAACCTTTTCCAAAAACTTATTCAGACAACCAGGCCTTTGTTTCCAAAATGATAGATAATTAAATTAAGAACAGTCTCCGAGGGGATTGCATTCCATTAAAATTGAACCACAGCACGCAAAAGAATTCTGCTTAGTTAAGTAATCTCAACATACGGGGTATGTTGAGATTAACAAGAGAGACTATTGTGATGATTTCAGGGCTTTTGGGGGAATGTATTGATGCAACAGTTTAGTCAAATAATGTCTCAATGAAGACATCTGAAAACAGCAGAGAATTCCTTAAATTGGACACTGTCCCACTAGTAGTCTAAGCAAGCCTCAAAGAACAGGGGTAGTATGATTGTCAACTCTTTTCCTTTCAATCATCATTCTAGCATTCTGTATATTGGAAACATAAAAAGTCTTGTCACCTCACTTAACCTATTCGGCTATCTTTTATGCACTCGTGCCTTTGCCATTTGACTGCTTCCCCCATTTCTTTTACTTTTACTAGATATTCTCTCTGCTCCTCTTTCTAAGGTTCTTTGTATGCGCTGAATGTTAATATTTTTGCCCTTACTTTCTCATCCACCTCTTTTGAAAACCATTTCAGCCTCTATTTTCTCTTACTTTTATTTACTTTCCCAACATAAACATTTGTGGCTTTTTTTTTTTCTTTTAGATCTGCGCACTGCAATTCCACTTTACCTACATCCTCACACCCTGCCCACACCTTCTTAAGGTACTGCTCCATTTTACAAAAGTAGGCATTTTTTGAAATCCAGGACTTGGAATTTTGTGTGACGCCTCTCTGCCTTGCCCATTATATCACACCGCTCAATCTAATGATCACTGAGGCTCAGAAACGCTTTCTATGTTCATAAGCACCAGGTCCGGTATTGCCCCTTCCCCTCATGGGTTCTGTTACCATTTGTCCAAGGAGAGCCCCTTGAAGGGAGTCCAGGATCTCTCTATTTCTAACCGATTCTGCAGATAAAATATGCCAAGCCACATCCAGCAAGTCAAAGTCTCTCATCAACAACACCTCCCCTTTCACTTCCTCCTAAATATACATGCAACCATATATAAAATTAATCTAGGTTAGCCAAGTCCAAATAATCCTGATTTGTCAGCTTCAACATCATCTGACACCAGATGTGACAATCTTCTTTCGCAATGCTCTCGCATATCAAATGAATTTTTGTGTACACTGTAAAAGCTTCAACATGTCACTTAAATGTTTAACATCTATCATTAATGCTGGGTATTTCAGAAGCTATTCTCCTGCTGTAGGTAATGTTTCAGCTTTATAACTGGTATAAACAAATAAATGAAACGGCTATGTTCTCAAACAATTCTCTACTTTGACATTACTGTCAGGGCTGATTTTAGGCAAGCGTGAATGATTTAATTTCACCAGGCCCCACAGCTGGATGGAACCCATGGCAGTCAGGCAGTGCAGTCCTCAAGACGACCCTGCAGCACAAGTTTGGCAGGAGCCGAAGCGATATGGAAAAACTGGTTTGCATCTGGGACCAGCAGGAAGAGGGTCATGATGATGAATTAGCTCCCACGTGGGGCCGGCAGGAGGGTCACACTTAAGAACGAGTTCCCATGTGAAGTCATCAAAAGGAGGAGCAGTAGAAGAAAGAGAAGGAGAAAGGGAGGGTTGAGGAAAAAGAATGGAGAGGAGGAGGAGGAGGAAGGTAAGGGGAATAAGAGTTGAGAGAGGAAGGGAGGAGCACAGAGAGAGAGAGAGAGACAAGGGGAGGACAGGAGAAAGGGAAGGAAAAAAGGAAAGGTGGACAGAGGGAGGGAAGGGAGAGGACGTGAAGAAAAGGAGAGTCAGAAAGAGAAAAGATGAGTGGGGAAGAGAGAGAGAGAAAGGGATGGGAGGGAAGAGAAAAGATGAGGGGGAGAGAGAAGTGGTAAGTAGGTAGGGTAGAGATAAGGATGAAAGTGAGAGATGCTGGCAAAGATAGCAGGGGTAAGAATATGGAAAAAGAAGAACAAGACAAAAGCTATAAATGGGCCACAGGAATTGGCCATGTTGAGGGAGAAAAAGAGGTGTGAACGCCAAGAGCAAGAGGTAAAAAAAGAAAAAAAAAGGCAAATATAATTATGAAGAAAGAGGAGTCAAGACACTAGAGGAGCTAAAAATTTAGAAATAAAAGGAGAAAACAAAGAATGAACAGAAAAGCTGAAGAAATTTGAAAAAAGTACATCAAAGAATAGAGAAACAGAGGGAAAGATGGCATGAAAGGAGAGTGGACGAGGATAGCAGATGAAGAAGCTTAAAGCTTGGAACATACTGTAATTAACACATTAATGTGAGGGGACCTCCTATTGTGTTCCTTCCTCGTTTAGTGGTGCAAGATATTTAGGGTGGGAGAGACCCTGGGATTTGTCATTTTTTGAAGTGTTATGGAAAATGTTTGAATGTTTGAACCTGTGGTCCTGCTAAGTGTTCTCTGGATGGCATTTGGTTTGATAAGGGATCAGTGGGATGTGGTTTCTGGGATAATTTTAAGGCAACATAGTTTAAGGGGGTTTGTTGAACTTGTCCCCTTAAGAATAATGGGAGGACATGACTGGTGGGGATGTGACCCAAGAAGGTATAAATTCTGGGTCAAACTGGCAGGAGTTGCCCTTTCCAGGTTGGAGCTTGGGAAGAGAAGGACCTCCAGGATGTACTGGAGTAGCTGGTGAAGCCGGAGTGGGCCCTGCAGGGGCTCCCCCCCCCCCAAGAGAATAGGACCAATGCTGAGGACTGGCGAGCAGGCAAATCCTCTCCCTAAGGGAAAAAGCCTGGAGGAGGAGGAGGTGAAGGGATGGCCTATATGGAGGAGAGCCCAAGGAGAACCGGAGTGTGGAGGAAACTGGGGAAGCCCGCGCATTGCCAGAGGGCAAGAGGTGCAGGATGGAGAGATACAAGTGCCTGAGGTCGAAAGGTTGTGAGCAGCTCATGAGGTCGGATGTGAATGGCCTCAGGAGGTAATTGGGGGGGGATTTTAGCTCCATGTCCCCCAGAGAGAGAAAGTGAAGGAGAGACTTGGAGGATGAAAGGGGTGTCTGTGATAAGGAGAGTGGGTTGACAGATCTAAATTCTGTTCAAGTATTGTATTCCAAACCTTGGGTGTACTTGGTATGGTTTACTCCGATTGCATACCCCATGAACTCTGATAATTCAGTATAAGCTATTTACCCTCTCCTAAAATGTACCTAGTCGCTGGCTGCAAAGGTCAGAAAAATAAAGTTAGGAGTTTGATTAAGCCTGTGAGTGGTATGATTTTGTTCGTATGCCAGCACTAATTGAGAAAAGGGGAGGGGGGGGGGGGGGAGGGGAGGACCAGGTTCATGAAGGAGAAGATAAGCAATGCTGTCCCTGTACTAACCAGAAAAAAAAGTATTCTGCCGCACTGCGTCTAAACAGGGCCCACTTCACTATCTGCCTGACCCAGACTGTCGAACCCACAAAATAAATTAGGCAGATTGACCCGCAACATACAAGGATAGATTCTCTCAGTACTTTATATGTCCAGTTGGTGGGGGGTTATATTAACAATTGCCAATAAGATAGTATCATGAGCAAGTGACAGAGGAGGAGTGAAGCGAAGGACCAGGCAGAGATGGCTCTTCCATCAGGATGACTAGACGAACGCCCAGAGCACAGCGCTTTTGGGGATGGCACCAAGGGCTTTGTATGCATGAGCACAGAAGGCTCTGCCCAGTGACTCTACTGGCCAGTGCCCTAAATCTCGGGCAGCAGAGAGCAGCCCTCTGCTCCCTGCTCCTGTCCTCCCAGGCAGGGTGCAAAGAAAAGGAAGCTAGAATGGACAGAGCAGAAGGAGGAAGAGCCACTCCCCTCCCTAATCCAGCCCCCTCCCCTCCTGTAATTCCCCCTTCTCCTCACCCCTTCCCCTCTTTTTCAGGGAACAAGAGGGGAGGGGATGAGGTTAGAGTGCACAGAGCAGAGCAGGCTCAGATTGGTTTATCGGCATGACAATGTATACATGCCTTGCCAAAGCAATACATAGAGGACAATTTTCAATGTAATTTCCACAGTCAAAAGCAGAGCTTTATCCCTCAAGCAAACATTCACATGACCCTCAACTACCTTATCCCCCTTCGACCCCTCCCACCCTTCCCCTGCTGCCTGTACCCCGCTGCTACCCTCCCTCTTCCACCCACAGCTTCTACGTCTCGTCCACCCCCCCAATTTGACCCCCCTCAGCCCCTGTCCCACCCTATCTTCCCCCATTCCTGCGCCCTCCCTTCTCTTCCCCCCCCCCACCCTCGTACCTTCCAATTGTAAATATTCCACGAACCTCACCTGTAACACCTGTAACTATGTCATGTACATTTGACCTTATCCTATTACCTCTGTACATTTGTCATGTAGATTTGACTTTATCCAATTGTTAACTTTGAACTTATCCTATAGATAATCTTGACTTTGACTTTCCTTTAGTTAATTATGATTTTCCTTTAGTTAACTATGATTATAATTTTACCCATAGTTAATTCCTCCCCTTGCTCTTTTTCTTCTCGCATTTATATTATTATCCAATGTTCGATGTTTTTTGTAAAGCCTGTTGCTACATTACATTTTCTGTAAACCGATTAGATGTTCCAAACGATTATCGGTATATAAAAACTCTAAATAAATAAATGTGTAGCTCCACCTGTACATTGAAAAGGCATTCTCAGGACAGCGCTGGGGAGGGGTTTGCATTTATGCGCAAAATTTAGAAATTTCAAATGTATGTGCGTATTTCTTCTTATTTATTTATTTATTTATGGTTTTTATATACCGGAGTTCCTGTATACAATACATATCACTCCGGTTCACAGTAAACAGTAATAACTACTGCCGGGTGGCAGTTTACATGGAACAAATCTTGGAACAGAAAACAGAAAAATTTGGTCTAAGTAAATAAGAAAAAACAAACTAGCTAGGTTCAACTATAAACATATAAATAAGGCAATTTATAATCTTGGATAAATAAAGCATAAGGATAAATACATTAGAACAAAAGGACAGGGATTGTTTTGTTTTGGATCTTAGCTCTCTGGGAATGCTTGCAGGAAGAGCCAAGTCTTTAGTTTTGCCTTAAAAGTAGAATGGCACGGCTCAAGGCGGAGGTCTGGTGGAAGGGAATTCCAGAGGGACGGGCCCGCCGTTGATAGAGCGCGTTTTCTCAGGGAGGATTTTGCGGGTTGGGTAATCAATCTGTTTTGGTATGCTCTTCTAGTTGGTTTATCGGAAGTATGTAGTTGCAGCTTGAAGGTTAAGTTGAGTGGGGATATGCTATGAAGGGCCTTATGCATCATCATGCTGCTTTTGAACTGTATCCTGTATTTAATGGGAAGCCAATGAAGGTGCTGGAGGATCGGGGTGATGTGGTCTTTTTTTTTTGGCGTTGGTGAGAATTCTTGCTGTGGCATTTAGTACCATCTGGAGGGGTTTGGTGGAGCAGGCGGGAAGTCCCAGCAGAAGCGAATTACAATAGTCTAGTTTCGGGAGAATGATGGCTTGGAGCACTGTGCGGAAATCTCTGTAGCGAAGAAGTGGCTTTAGTTTCTTTAAGACTTGTAATTTAAAGAAGCATTCTTTAGTGGTATTGTTGATGAATTTATTGAGGCTGAATCTGTCGTCTAGTATAACACCCAGATCTCTGACTTGCGGTGAGGTGGTGAATCCTGAGGTGTCTGGAGACTTGCTGGAGGCCAGCAGGGTAGATTTTTCCGGTGCTATTATAAGGATTTCCGTTTTGTTGGTATTTAGAACCAGGTTGATGCTGGTTAGAAGGTCGTTGATGGTTGTGAGGCATTTATTCCAGAAGGCCGTGGTCTTGTGTAAGGTGTCCGTTATGGGGATGATGATTTGTATGTCATCTGCGTATAGGAAATGGGTAAGCTTGAGGTCGGTGAGAAGTTGACAGAGTGGGAGAAGATATATGTTGAAAAGGGTGGGGGAGAGTGAGGATCCTTGTGGTACCCCCATTTTGGCTTGGATGGGATGAGATTCCTTGTTATTTATTTTGACTCTGTATGTTCTGTTTTCTAGGAAGGATTTAAACCAGTTGAGCGCTGCTCCTGTGATGCCGATATCAGTGAGTCGTTGTAGTAAGCTAGTGTGATTCACGGTGTCAAACGCTGCTGACAGATCTAGGAGTGCGAGAAGGCAAGGATGTCCTTTTTCAAGATTGAAGATAATGGTGTCAGCTAGAGTAGCTAATAGTGATTCTTAGGGCAACTACTCGCACAATTTAGCAGGTGTGAATGTGAATGTGTGCAGGTAGGTTTCCTGGGTAATTTTCAAAATGAAAATACACATGGAATTTTATTTTGAAACTTAGTGTAAGGTCCACAGATAAAAGACACCCGGGGGACTTTGCACCAATGCGAGCAGTTACAAAATTACCCCCAAGGTGGTTAAAATAAAAGGGAAAACATTTACAAAATAGTGATCATAACAGTAAGATAAAACTACGGGACACTGAAAGTATAACAACAAGGACAATTTCCATGTTCTGTTGCTGGTCTATATTGACCCTGCTCAGATTACATTTGGGCCTGGTGGCAGGATACAACATATTTTGCAGCTAAAGTTCTTGCTTCTCCTATTATATAGAGCTTTTACTGCTCGCTCTTTTGTGGGAAGTCTGACTTTCTCTGTCAGCTTTGGGACAGAGAAATGTGCATCTCGAATAACTTTGTACTATATTTTGACAATATAGAAGGAAATACATTCCTGTTCCTATACCTTTGGTGTTGCGTTGCATCCAGTCTTTCTTCTTGGAGTTGCCAGTACAGTTTTGTCTGCATTTTTCTATTTATAGTTTGTGGTCTCTTACTCTGAGGGTCTGTGTGATGAGGGTGACATATTCTACTAGTGCAATGTTTTCCAAGCAGTCCTGCCTTCAGACCTGGTCAGGTGTGCCCTGGAAAAGTCTCCTGGCTCTGTGCTCAGCACCTCGCAGTAACACGAAGCACCAGCGGTGGAGCTTCATTGGGCAGGAGCTCCTGTCTGAGGACACGTGTAATCGGGCACGCCTCTTTTTCCTAGCCGCAGCATGCGCCCCAGAATGTGGTAATTAACAGGCAGCTTGCAGGGCAATGATAGCTGCGCTCTACTTTATTCAGCATGCACACCCTGCACACAGCACTTCCATCATCGTTTCCTTCCCAAACCTCCTCCCTTGAAGCCTTCCAGCCTTCCAAGCCTTCATGCTCCCCTCCTGTCACTCACCAGGCTGAGGGGAGCATGCATGGGGCAGCTGCAGTGGAGGAGCTCTGCAGCCACATGCAAGAGTTAAGGTAACTTAACTGTGCCCACACCACATTGATTTCTCCCTTCTCCTGCACTTGTATATAGAGGGAGCTGGCCCATTGTAATGGGTTCATGCGTATCTTCATCTTTCTTTCTCTTTGTTTTAAAATTTGGAAGAGACTGCTGGGGCTTTCAGTGCTTCCCTAGCTCTTCATTTGTCCAAAGGAGTCCTCTCCATGTCTGCACTGCCTGCTCCGTGGAGGCTGGCGTGCTACACAATATTTTCATTAACAAGAAGTGTGCCTTGGGCTTGAAAAGGTTGGGAAACGTTGCACTAGCGTGTAGTTTCTGCTTAGGGATCTGCAGTAGTCCAGCTTGTTCTGTTTTCTAACTTGCAATCCAATTTCTGAATCTTCATCCTCCCTTTCTCCCTCCCCTTCTCTCTCAAAACTCTTATCTCCCTTCCCTTTCTCTCTCCTCCCCAGCTTGTTCTGTTTTCCCAGTCAAGGTGTATTGCTAACGAACAAACATTAATTTTTAGCCAGCCTTTTCAAATAACACTCAAGGGAGCTTACAGCAGTTTTAGAATTCAGGTTCAATAAATCCCTGTCCCAAAGAGCTTACAATCTAAAAGGTGAAATTTAAAAGCCCGACACGCGCATCAATCAGGGGATGCGTGAATAAGTTGGGCTGGCACTCGACAAGTGGATTTTTAAAGGCGCCCAGATATGCCCTCATCTCCCGCTGCACGCACAAATGAAAAGTTTCCAGAAAGGGGCAAGGTGTGGGTGTGGTGTTGGCATCGTATTGGGCGTTCCGGGATTTTAACCTGAAATTTGCACGTAAATACTTATGCAACCCTGCACGCACCAGGGACGCTTGCTGCGTAACTTTGCTGCTGCCATGGATGACATGTAAGTTATGAAACAAAATTCTAGGCAGATCAGCGGGATTTAAAGGTTGGGGCTAACGAGGAGGAAGGAAGGCTATTAAACTGGGGGGGAGGGGGGGTTGGAAGACCTATTCCTTAACTGGACGAACTGGGATCAAACTGGGAAAACTAGCAATGGCGTCTGTGCGCGTTCCTATTAAAATGCCCCCACTTACGTGGTAGAACTGGGATTTGCACGCACAGGCGCACGCCCATTTAAAATTGAGTGCACATGTGCGCACGGCCAGGTAATTTTATAACATACGCGCATCTACGTGCATGTGTTAGCCGTGCCCCCTTGGCATGGGCCGATGAATGTGCGCACAGGTGCACCTGCTTGAAAAGTTAGCGTCCCTGTGGATACCTGAAGCAATGGCCAATAAAGCAGCTTACCCAAGGCCACAAGGAATGTCAGTGAGGGAAGCAGGATTTGAACCTGGGCTTCCCCAACTCTCAGTCCATTGCTTTTAACCACCAAGCCAGTTCTTTTCCCAGCTGGGAAGAATAGCAATGCTGTTTTAAGAAGCTGGTGTAATATTTGCAGTGCTGCTTTTTTTTTTTTTCTTTCTTGGTAGGGTTGTTGCTGTTTGAGTTCTGGAGTTAGTGCTGTTTTGTATGCGGGTTCTTTTCCCCATGGGCTTTGCACCAGTGCTTAATTTTAGACATTTTTAGGGTAAGCAATTTTCAAAACACCCTTTTACGCAGGTAAATTTATATTTACCCGCGTAAATGGCTTTTGAAAACTGTCCTAAGCACAGGAGTGTTTTGGGAGGGGTGGAGTGGAGTGATTGTGATTCTTGAAATTAATTATAAAAATCTAGAGATTTGAAAGTTAGTCGTGGGTGGGAAACTCAAAGCTGAAGGTTCACCTAGGTTGCCTAATACCCTTGCACTGGCCCTGGGACCAGAGGGTCACAGCTCTTGGGTTTCAGGGCATTTTGAGTGGCATGCGAGGATGGGGATGGATGAATGTGCTGAGAATTAAGAATCGGGCTTCAGTGAAATGGGTTTTAAACAAACAAAAAAAAAAAATCTAGGATAACTTCCTTTCCATATGGATTATTCTCACGTGTGTGTGTGTGCGCGCGCGTGTGCGTGTTTATATGTGTCTGTGTGTGAGAGAGAATGAATAAGTTGTCTTGCATTTCATTACCTCACCGAGCCCCACTCTAGCATAAACACAGCTCTGATTTCTACATACCTATCTAGCTGTTTTCTGAGCTGAACTCTGATGACCTAGGTGAGGCCATTAAATGAACAACAGTAACATAAACTACATTCCAGGACTAAATACTTTGAAAATAAACACCTATCTGTCCAGATGTCAGATCCAAATCTTTTAACAGAAACAAAAAGAGGACAAGACCAAATCTCATTTCTCTTTCTTCAGAACTTACTCTTTTGTTTGTCAGCGACCCAAGTGCCTCCACCTCCTTTGCTTTCATGTCACCTCCTCTTACAATACCTGCAAAACAAGATTTTTACTGGCACTGGCAGCTGATACAAGCCAATGAAAGAATCGAGAATGGACCAACGAGGTGAGAAATATGGTACGCCAGCCCCAGCGCCATGTCACAGGAGGGGGGGGGGGGGGGGGAGAAGAACCCATCGTGCAAGATACGGCACTTTGGGGCGCGAAGAGATGGACGTTGTGCTGAGCCCAAGCATTTCATTGGCCTGCTCCTGGAAGCCGATGCCTTCTCCTAGTGAGGCCTGGCGTCCCCGCCTCCACCCCCCTCCCGCCGATGTCACTATGGGCCGACTTTAAGCCAAAGCCTGCCACAGGGGAACGTCACCACTAGGCAGGTCACTTCCAAACGGATGAACCAAAATGGGGGTTGCTCTTTGGGGGGCTCTGTCGGGAACAACTGGGAGGCTTGGCTTTCAGGATAGGATATTGAGGGTTTTTTGGGGGTCTGTGACAGGATGTCCAATTCGGCCCCTTACTAGCAGTGATTGCCTTAATTATTTGGTATTAGTGACCTTATTAGGTCTGCTTGCCAGCAGTGTGGGTCAGAGGGCTCCACACAGACCCTGCCCCTGTGTGTGAGGTCAGTATAGTGAGGCATGTTAATGTAGTGTGCCACTCCCCACTGGGAGGGTTTTGAGTGTTAACAAAACTCCTGTATGCCCCAGTGACACGGGGGGAGTCGACAACCATCCTGAGCACAGGACTGAGGGAGCAGGCGTCACTCCTTGCAGCGGATACTTCCTGGGTCTGCCCCTCCACAGGGACCAGGCCTTATGGACTGAGAGCCATTTGGGCATAGGGGCACCTTAAAGGAGAAAGAAGTTCCCGGGTCCAGGAGAGGGAACTCCTGGGAGTCCAGAATTGCAGAAGAATAGCTCCTAAAAAGTATCAGATTCTGAGAAGACCCAAGAGAGAAGGGGGCTTCTGTAGAGTCCTGGATGAGTGTACCAGGGAGTTCTAAGAACAGACTGCCTGGGAAAATGCATGCAGGTGAATTGTCAAAGGAGCTATGCATGTAAATGTAACATACTATCGGAGCAACTTTCAAAAGCCACTTATGCAGTTACAGTGCACTTATGCAGGTAAATCATGGGGACAGTTCAATGGCATATGTTGTAGCAATTTTCAAAAGCCCACTTACACTGTGTGGGAAACCAAGTGGTGTTTCCCAGGCAGGAGGCACAAAGCCACACAGACTCCAGCCTTTTCAAAGCACTTCTTACTTTATTCAAGTTCACAGCACTTCAAAAATAATCAGGACTGCCTACGCTGCAGTACATTCCCCACTCCCTGGGGTCTGGGTCAGCATAAAACAGGAGCTGTCTCTCCTGGAGATAGCAGAGTTGCTTACCTGTAACAGGTGTTCTCCCAGGACAGCCAGTATGTTAGTCCTCACATACGGGTGACATCACCAGATGGAGCCCTGTCTCGGAACACTTTTGTCAAAGTTTCTAGAACTTTGACTGGCACACTGAGCATGCCCAGCATGCCACTAACCCTGTGGCCACATGGGGTCCCCCTTCAGTCTCGTTTGTAGCAAAACGTATGAGCGAAAACTAACATAAGGAAATGTAGGTGAACCCAACTCCGCGGGGTGGCGGGCGGGTTTCATGAGGACTAACATCCTGCTGTCCTGGAAGAACACCTGTTACAGGTAAGCAACTCTGCTTTCTCCCAGGACAAGCAGGATGGTAGTCCTCACATATGGGTGAATAGCGAGCTACAGGATGCCCGAAATAGAGTTAACCAAGCAGCACCGAAAATGTGCAACAGGCACAACAACAGGGGTGCTGTTGGGTATGGAGGGTAGCCTGAAATTCACAGTGGGCTGTAGGTAGGAAGAGTTGGGTTCCTAAACTGGAAACAAATTATACAGTACAGACTGGCCAAAGACGCTGTCCTGCCTGCCAGTTTTGTCCAGACAGTAATGAGCTGCGAAGATATGGAGAGAGCTCCAAGTTGCAGCTCTACAGATGTCGGCAATGGGGACCGAACGGAACTGGGCTATTGACGTTTCCATGGCTCTGACTGAATTCACTTTCACTCGTCCCTCTAGCGGAAGGGCTGCTTGCCGGAAGTAAAAGAAAATACACAGTCCGCTAACCAGGTGGACAGGGTCTGCTTGCCCACCGCAACTCCGAGTCTATTTTTATCAAAGGAGACAAAGAGTTGGATGGACTGCCTATGGGCTGCAGTGCGGTCTAAATAAAACGTGAGCACATGTTTACGTCCAAGGAATGAAGGGCCCGCTCACCAGGGTGTGAGTGAGGCCTCGCAAAAAAGATGGGCAGTATTTTGGATTGATTCAAGTGGAAAACAGACACTACCTTTGGCAAGAATTTAGGGTGAGTGTGAAGAACTACCCAGTCGTGGAGAAATCTTGTATAAGGTGGGTATGTCACTAGTGCCTGGAGCTCACTGACTCTGTGAGCTGATGTTATAGCCACTAGAAAAATAACTTTCCAAGTGAGATGTCGTAGCTCGCAGGAATGTAGGGGCTCGAACGGAGACCGCATGAGCCTCGCCAGGACTACATTCAGGTCCCAGGCTGCAACTGGGGGATGCAGTGGAGGCTTAATCTGTAGTAAGCCTCTCATAAAGCACCCTACTGTTATGATCCTGCCTGCGGACCCCATCCCACGGACAGGCCCCTCACCTTTCCTCCATGCAGCCGGTGTGCTGCAGCCTTCTCTGCAACCTGGACTGTCGCTGAGCTGCGCTCCCTTTGGCTTTTCGGCCTGCTGCCACTTCTCTCCTGCGCGGCTGGAGCCGCGTCGCCGAGTCCTAGTGAGGGAGAATCCCCTCGCCGGGATTCCCTCCTCCTCCGCGGCCCGTGTGCCGCCGGAGTCCTCTTCATCGGGGCCAGACTCTGCCCCAGCATGGCACCTCTTCAGCAGCAGAAGCTGCCTCGGCCTACTCACTCCTTCTCCATGTGGCAGGACACCACTATAGGCCTCGGCTCCATCCACCTGCCTTTGGGGCTTCCTCTAGGCGCGGGCGCGCACCTCTCTCCTCTTCTTAAAGGGCCAGAGACAGGAAGTACTCCTGTGTCCTCCAGATGACCCCTTCAGGGCTCTTCCTGGTCCTGCCCTATATAAAGGCACTGCTTCAGTTCCTCAGAGCCTTCGGATGGAGTTACACACTCCATGGAGCTTCTCCTTCATCCATGGAGTTCCACTGCTTCCATTCATGGTCCATCTTGCTGCTCCTGTCCGGAAGACTTCATGTTCCATGTCTTCTTGTTCCTGATGACTCCGTCCGACACTCCAGGTTTCATTCCCCGTCAGATCGTCCTTGTGGTATGTTCCAGCCCTTGGCTTCCCTTCTCATAAGCCTCGGGGTTCCTTGTCCGTACCTAGATGTCTCAGACATCCCTGACACCCAGTCTTGCTGCCATATCCCAGACTCTACACCTTGGGCATCTTTCTGTCACTCTGCCTTGCTTACATACCCTGGACTCTACACATTGAGGTGTTCTTGCCATTATGGGTGGCTGCTTTGCATCTCTCATGGTGCTTCATGCCACTCTTTGTGCTGCTTTGCCTCTCTGTCAATAACTGGCGTTATTTTCTGACACCTTTGCTGTTTTGTTCCTCCTTCAAGGTGCAGAGAAGGGCAACCAAAATGATAAAGGGAATGTAACGATGAGGAAAGGCTAAAGAAATTAGATCCCTTCAGCTTGGAGAAGAGATGACTGAAGGGAAACATGATAGAGGTCTATAAAATAATGAGTGGAGTAGAACAAGTATACGTGAATTGGTTGTTTACTCTTTCAAAAAGTACAAAGACACCATGAAGTTACTAAGGTGTACATTTAAAACTAATAAGAGAAAATATGTTTTTACTCAATGCAAAATTAAGCTATGGAGTTTGTTGCTAGAGGAAGTGGTGAACTCTATTAATGTAGCTTCATTTAAAAAAGGTGTGGCTAAGTTCCTGGAGGAAAAATCCATAAACCATTATTAAGATGGAGTTGCAGAAATCCACTGCTTATCCCTGGGATAAGCAGCATGGAATATATCTACCCTTTGGGATCCTGCCAGGTATTTGACCTGTACTAGCCACTGTTGGAAACAGGATACTGGGCTTGATGGACCTTTGAGCTGACCCAGTATGGCAATCTTCATTTCTATGTTCATGATGGCTTAGGATGTTCATGTCACTCTGAGAGCTTTTTTGCCCCTCTTGTGCTACCTTTGGGGGTTCATGCCACTGTTATTGGTGCCTTTTTTTGAAGCCTTGGGGTAGTCTTGCCATTCTTGATGCTTCTTTATCATCTGACAGTACCTTGTAGAACTCGTGCCACTGCTGGTAACCTTTTGCCTTAGGCTATTCATGCATTTTTTGGTGCCACTTTTCCCACAGTCTTAGTACCTTGGAGTTCTCTTCCCTTCTTCTGATGTCTACCCACTAGTTTCACTAGAACTAATTAGAAAATTCCAACAAAATTTTTTTTTTGTTTGAAATGAACCAAACGAATGGAGGTGATCTATGAAACATACAAACCAAAATTAACATTTTGTTTCTGCATATCCCAATAACATACCAGGCAGACTATGAGGATAGGACGAAATTGATTACAACATCTAATGATAACATGCAGAGAAGACTGAAATAATCTAAACATCAGGATTTAGAAATGATTTTAAAACCAAAGACAAGTGTCTATGGAAGTTATGCTGAGCAGTAAAAAAAAGCAGGTTGGACATTGCTTTATTGATTTACACCAACTAAAGAGGACAACAGCTTCTGGGCCCATCATATGACCCGTAAGCAGCGGTCATTGCTGAAAGGAGAATGGCAAAGCATCTGCTATGAGCAAAGCTAGGTTACTGTTGTGGCATCCCAATGACACAAAGATCAGTTGGCCTATTGAATACTCTTGGCCTTTCACTACTGACTACATGAAATCTGACAGTCTTTTAAAACTAGGTGCCAAGATATTTTTGATCCACTGAATTTAAACCAACCATAAATGCTGAAATATCCAGGTCCTACCCAGTCCGCTTGGACTGGAACAACACTGGATTACACTGGTGGCTTGATAGGACACCAGATAAAAGGTTAAACAAAGTTTAATAATACATTTTAAAAAATTCTTCTGATGCACAATGTATTACCGAAAGATAAACAATATTATTTTTAGTGTTTACCATTTACCTACCATGCAGCTGAGAAGGATAAAAATAGAAAAAAGCAGACGGCAGTAACTGATCCAAAGCCGACTGCAGTCGCCCACGACAGAGTTGGCGATAAACCTGAAAGAAAATGTCAACAATTATTATTCTGGACAGGTATCAAGTGGTGCAGCTCTCAGTTCCATAATTTAGCAGACAAAGTTGAAAAAGGTAGAACACTGACGGAAAAACCCTTGTATTGGATTTATTTTATATCATGCAGCTGTGCAGAGTGCCAGCCACATGGCAACAAATCAGAGATTGACGAACAAGAGTGTAGTTACTTAACAAATATCCGGCATTTCTATTGGGCAACTAGCTTTTTGGATATTCTACAGCCTCAAGGTCTTTTCTTTTTCTGTTTTATGACCTTTAGCCTTACATGTCAAATTATTATGGCCATAAAGCAATATGGCTGCAAAACAAGCTTTATGCCCATATTATTTCATCGGCGTAAAACATGGTACCAACCAGTGCCATTTTTAAAAAGGATCAAGCAGAGCAGGAGTGACTGGGGGAACACTTCTGCCCCTTTCAGCCTTCCCGCACCACTATGGAAGGGGTAAAAGGGGTGGCTGGGGCATTTGTTTTTTCTGTTTAATGTTATTTCTGTTCAGCAAATGAACCAAGCCAAAATAAACATTAAGCTAATCAAATCCCCCAAAACACTCCCCAACCAAAATGAAAATCTTGCCTTTGCACATCCCTATTGCATTTGGCACCACATTCTCAGAGAGGTTTCATATCCTGCTTTAAAATGTACTTGCAATGAAAAAAGCAGTGAAAACACAGGGCAGAAGATGGACAGGAAGCAGGCAGATATGAGCCTGGTCTTTTGAAGAACAGACTGAGAAAGAGAGAAGGTTTAGATGCCCAGCAGATCCATGGCCCTCAGGGTTGACCAGGGTAGGAGACAAGAATAGAAAGGATCAGTGAGAGGAGGAGACAGAAACAGAGAACAAAACAGCAAGAGAGAATCAGAGAAAAAGAAGGTAAGGGTGTCAAAGTAATACAGGAAGGAAAAAACTGAAAGAGTCTAGCAGGAAGAGAATTCCTTGGCATATATGAGCATGATGTACAGGACACAGAAGGCCAGAGTTAAGTTCCAGGAAAATCACCATGGAAGATACTTTCCTGGCCTAATGCTGAAATGGAACATCTTTGGGCAAAAGATGATATTTTCTACAAATTCAAAAAAGAGGGGGAAAAAAAGCATCTAGAGAAAAAACAAAATTTGCAAAATGCATTATGGAACTTTCGCTCCTTTGTTCAAATTGTACTGGATATCAAAGAAATTAATTAAATCCAAAGAAAACCTTCCCAAACAAAGCCAGTCTCAAACTGTTAGTATGTTTATGTTATCACTGTCCTTAAGAAGATCAGGGAGCATACAGCTGGCCACTATCCTAGAGTAAAACAAGCCCTACAATCTATGCAATTTGATAAATAAGCTGAGGCCAATATTTAAAAAAAGAAACCAAACAAACAAAAAAAGGATAACTGACCCGGCTAAAGTTAGCCAGATAAATTGTCTGGGATATTCATCGGGATAAACATTCTGTTGAGTATTGAAAACATTATCTGGGAACACATTCCTGGATAACTTTGAAACCTAACCTGCTGTCTTTGAATATTGCTGGTTAGATTTCAAAGTTATCCAGAAAAGTGTTCACTGATAACTTGACTTTACCAAGTATATTCAAAAGAGAGCTGGTTAAGCAACATTATGGGGAAAAAAATTCAAGTGACAGGGACTCCTGGCCCAATCACTCACCCCCCACCCCAGCGAAAACAAGGCCGGCCCACAATCCCCTCTCCCACCCCCCATGCTGCACCAAAAATTTAAGAATTGTTGGGCACCTATAAACTGAAAAGCTTCCCTCCCCACTCCCCCCTCCCCCCCCACCCACAATGCCAAAAATCAATAAATAAGATAAGCCAAAGTTCCCATCAGAAGTGCAGTAGAGCACCTTTCCCCTCCCCCCAACCCATTACCCCACTCCGATCCTTCTGCCACACCCCAGCTGATCTGAGTCCATGAGCTATGCTGGAGAGGCACCAGCGTCAACAGAAGCGGGTTACAACTCTGCTTTCCTGCCAGCTGGGCTGGGTCAAATTGGGCAGGGCTGTGGGAGAAGGGGAGAGAGTGTGATGCTAGCACTGGGGGGGGGGGGCATTGGGAAAGTCCACCCCATGATGGAAGAGGGGCCCCGGTTGCTAGATCCTTGCGGCCTCAGGCACGACTGAGAGAGTTCCTCCCAAGCCCCGAGGTGAGGTGAGCAGGCAGCAGTGGGAGCAGTCGGGATTGGCACCAGGCAGAAAGAGTACTAACAAACAGCTTTTATGCTTGCAGTTTTGAACTTGTGCCGGCAGCCAGCCCTGCCAGATAAGCTACAGCTAGGCTGGCAAATGCACTTCCTGTGCGGAACTCCTAAAATGAAGGCGATGACTGAGGTGAAGGGTGCAGCAAAGGCACAGGCAAGAATGGAAATTTGGACTTCATTAACCACATTATGATAACACTTTTGGATGTTGTACTGAAGAGTTATGGAGTGTAGGTAAAATCCATTTGAAGGCGTCATCATGCCAAGTCAGAAAGTCTGAGCTATTGCTTCCTTCCATTCCCTGACAAATAAACACGTTGAGACCCACACACCAGAGGCTCTCACACACATGCGCACAGACACCCAGCCAACACAATAAAATACTTTTCAAACCTTTTACATATGGTTCCTTTCATCTCTTTTTATTGTGTTTTCTCATCCCATTTCATTTTCCCTCTCCTTCCTTGCATTTCCTATTACTGTATTTTAAGTCCTCCATCGTTTTGTCACTCTTTAATTTTTCTCACTCTCCCATATTCACACTGCCTCCATATCTCTGTTGTTCTCCCTGTCTTTCCTTTCCCTGATCTTTTCCATTTGTCTCCATCTCGCCCCACTCTCTTCAAACCTTCTCCTCCAGTTCTCTTGCTTCCTACTATCTCCCCATCACTCCCAACTATCCCTATTCCAGGGGTAGATAACTTCCAGTCCTCATGGACATCAAACTGCTCGGGTTTTCAGGATAACCTTAAGGAATGTGCATGAGATAGGTCTGCATACAGCCGAAGCAGTGTGCATGCAAATCTATTTCATGCATATTCATTAGGGATATCCTGAAAATCGAAGCAGATTGGTGTCCATGGTGACCTGGAATTGCCTGCCACCCCCCCCCCCCCCTATATCTTGTGTCTTCCACCCCCTTCTTGCTGTATCTTCTCCCTATATCACCCCAAGATTCAGTCTGGTATCTTTCTTTAGTGTCGCCCCATCGACCAGTTGAATCTTTCCCTTATGTATCCACATCTCTCCTAGCAGTCTCTCACCTTACTATTTTCTTATCCCTCCTCCCAATGAGTTTCTCTCCTCTCCCTGTCCCCTCCCACATTATCCGCTTCTGTCCCTCATTCTCTACTTCTCAACTACCAACTGTGCTTTCCCCTCTTCTATGTATGCTCCTGTCTCTCTTCTCTCTCATACAAGCTGCAGCTTTTCTTTTGCACTGTGCAGGCTAATCATTGGCTTTCTCCTCTTGGGATCTACAGGTATAGAGGGAATGGGCAATATGTGAGATAATGTCTGTACTCCTCATCCCACTACCTATCAAGATCCACTCTCAAAATTATAATTCAGAGATCACTTTTTTTCTATGACCTTTGACCCACAGCAGAATTCAGTGAGAACTCAATTACAACCCACAAGTAGTTCTTTGATTGCACTTTTCTCCTAGTCAGAAATGTCAGAACAGTGAAAAACAAAAAAATAAAGAAGAAGAAAAAGGCCAATTCTGGCTCAGGAGTGACAATCATAGCTCTCATGAGAGAGAGGTGTGTTTTAATAGTGTATGTAGAACCCCAACGGGTTCCCTACTGAAATATAGCTTAGTAGCCCCACTTGGAAGATAGAGTAGTTTTAGAGGAACACACCGTTTATTATACAGAACCCTCTTGTGAGGTTGCTGTAGTGGTGGATGCCTGCTCCTATACAGGGGCAATTCCCTTTGTGGATTGTTAATTGGATATCAGACAGGAAATTGCGTTTTCTGCTGAGCTCCTGATTTTGGAGTTGAGAAAAAATCCTAGGCCCCAACGCTGTGGGTCTGAATTAGAAGAAGCACTGAAAGACTTCCTCTTTTGAGGAGGACAGACTTATTTATTCTGGACTTTCCAGCCTAAGACTGGATGAATCAAGCCCATAATGATGTCTATATATTGCACAGTTCACCAAATTCAATTCCATGATATTAATGTCTTGTATGCTCAAAAACACTTATGCTACTAAAAGAAAAAGTTCAAAATAAAGGGCCATAAAACTGTCCATGCTTATCATCATAATAGCATTTAGTAACATTCAGGAGATCCTCAATTGCTTTTCATATTTAAAAGGCAAGAAGTGTTTTGCTCCAGCCCCTCCCCATCAGGCAGCTGGCAGGGAAGAGGAGAGGAGGGGGTGAACCTGGAGCAGACAGAACACAGAACAAGCCACTCTGCTCGCTAATCCAGTGGACCACGTAAACTGCCACACAGGCTGCAGGAAATATTTTTTTCCCATTGACAGAGGCTACACTGGAACGCGCTGGGAGCGGGTAAGTGCCTATCTCACTCCTTGCAGGGTTTCCATGGCTCGGGGGGGGGGGGGGGTGCAAGCAAGGTGTGTGTGTGTGTGTGTGGGGGGGGGGTTAGACATGACACAACCAAATCTTATGAGTGTGGGGGGAAGGGGGAAGAGACAAGAGGCAAAAGGTTTTCTTTCTGTTTGTTTCGGAGAAGGGATTCGGGGGGGGGGGGGATGGAGTAGACGAAACTACATTTACAGAAGAAAATATATGGGAGGAGCTAGGCAAACTGAAAGTGGACAAGGGCATGAAAGAGCTCAGAGATGTGCAGGCGGATCCACTGAAGGACCTGTTCAGTAGATCCCTGGAAACGGGAGTGGTGCCACAGGCTTGGTGAAGAGCAGTGGTGGTCCCACTTTACAAGAATAGTAGCAGAGAGGAGGCTGGAAACTACAGGCCAGTTAGCCTCACCTCAATGATGGGAAAATTAATGGAGACTGCCGAAGGAAAGGATAGTGAACTATCTTCAATCCGGTGGGTTGCTGGAGCTGAGGCAGCATGGATTCACCAGGAGAAGGTCCTGTCAGACAAATCTGATTGATTTTTTTCTGGATCAAGAAGAGCACTCAATGTGATCTACTTGGATTGCAGCAAAGCTTTTTTTTACGGTCCCACATAGGAGGCTTGTGAATAAAATGAGAAGCTTGAGAATGAGAGCAGAGGTGATGGCATGGATTACAAACTGGTTAACTAATAGGAAACAGCATGTAATGGTAAATGGAATCTACTTTGAAGAGAGAACCTTGTTAAGTGGAGTGCCAAAGGGATTGGTGTTGGGACCAGTTCTGTTCAATATCTTTGTGAGTGACATTGCGGAAAGGATAGAAGGTATAGTTTGTCTATTTGTGGATGATACTAAGATCTCCAACAGAGTGGACATGCCTGAAGGAGTAGAGAAAATGAAAAGAGATTTAAGAAAGCTTGAAGAATGGGATTCAATACCAAGAAGTGCAGAGTCATGCATTTGGGGTGCAGTAATCCAAAAGAACTATATGTGTTGGGGGGTGAAAGACTGATGTGCACGGACCAAGAGAGGATCTTGGGGTAATAGTATCTGGAGATCTGAAGATGGCAAAGCAACGTGACAAGGCAATAGCTAAAGCCAGAAGAATGCTGGACTACATATTGAGAGGAATAACCATGAAAAAGGAGGTGATAATACCCTTGTATAGGTCCTTAGTGAGGCATCTCTTAGAGTACTGTGTTCAGTTCTGGAGTCCGTATCTCAAAAGAGATAGGGACAGGATGAAGGCGGTCCAGAGACGGTGACCAAAATGGTATGGGGTCTGTATAGGAAGACATATGAGGAGAGGCTGAAGGAAGTGCAGGGGTGATATGATATAGACCTTCAAATACCTTAAATGTTTTAATGACCTTTTCTGTTGGAAAGAAAACAATAGAACTAGGGGTCACAAACTGAAACTCCAGGGCGGATGACTCAGAATCAACGTCAGGAAATATTTCTTCATGGAGAGAGTGGTGGATACCTGGAATGCCCGTCCGGAGTAGGTAGTGAAGATGAAAACAATCAAACAATTCAAAGGAGCATGGGATAAACACTGTGGATCTCTAAAGGCTAAAGGACGGAAATGAGAAAAGCATGCAGAGTGGTAACTTGCTGGTGCGGTGATTACTAACCTTAACAGAAGGCATGGAGATCACTAATCCTTAACCAATATGCCTTGATGATTCTAATGCAACTGCAACATTGCTCCCCACTTTAACGGCAGGGGAAAAGGGGAATAGGATACAGACAACAACCAAGAGGGCCTGACTTCTACAGTCTGGGTAGTGATATGCAGACATAAGGGAAAAAGCACAGGACTGCTTCCATAGCCAAGTCCATAAACAAAGCTTGTTAATCAACCCTGTCTGATTTTTATTTATTTATTTAAAGGATTTATATACCGGAGGTTCCTGTATAATATACATATCACCCCGGTTTACAATGAACAGTAAATATCGCTTCAAGTTAGAGGCTTACAATGAACAATTTTTCAAGAAAGCTCATCACCCAGTAAAAAATCTTGCGAGCTGCAATTTTTATGGTTATCATAAGGTTTGGGGAGAACTCACAGGGCGACAGTTACTACCCTTAAGAGAAACATGGGAGTAACCTGCACAGAGTGGCAGTTACTACCTTAAGAAGCTTGCTGGGCAGACTGGATGGACCATTTGGTCCTTTTCTGCCATAATTTCTATTTTCTATGTTTGTATGTAAATAGCTTTTAAATATTGATCTCGCTGTTGTCATACTTTTATTCTGCAGTTTCCTTATTTGCTGTTATTCTGCTAACTGCCTGCACATTCTGCTATATTTAGTGCAGCTGGTTCTAAAGGATTAACCTCAGATTTGGAAGCATGGGTTCCTGGATGTTATTCCTTGTGGTTTTCAGTCAGCTCTGGTTAGCACTGGCGAGGGCTGTTTGATTCAACAGCTAATCTGGCAGTCTCTGCAGAATTATCCTTATTTTACCTATCTGTTTCTGTGGCCCAGATTACACTGGTCAATATTATCTCCAGTTTATACACAGTAAAACTCAATTTACTTGTTTGACCTGTTAATAAAGTTTTGGAATTGAAGAAGCTGCCTTCTCTGTCTACGAGTAAAGACCGAGGTAAGCTATCTGTTAAGCTGCACATAGGAAATGTGTAGCAGAGACAGAATAAAAGCAACTCAGCTCAAACTTAGAAACACAAAACCCAATTAAAAACAACACATTCCAAAACTATATAGAAATTTGCCGTACCAAAACACCACTATTTCCCAGGACTCAAACAGCAAAAATCCTACCTATGAAAGGCAGCAATGTGCACATTAAGCTAGGCACTAGGAGACCAATATGCTTCCTACTAGAAAAGCAGAAGTCAGACTGCCACAGATCCCTTCACAGAAACTAAATACTAATAAAATACCTCACTTCTGTCATATATGCAAAAGGACTCTCACCTAACATAGAATAAGGGACCACAAATTTAGAATTAGAAATATGTTAACAGAAACTGAACTGGAAACACCAAGAAGCCAGACTCTGCATGCAGTGCAACACTAGAGAAAGAGAGAAATGTACTTTTCTATTGTGCAAACTTCAAAGACATCAGAGTGGCACATTTCCCAAAGCTGTCATATTCCAATCAATAAACTTAAAATGTTTCTACCTTTGTTATCAGAGCATTTTCTTTTTCCTAATCAGGTTGGCCCTGGTCATTTCTTTCTATGTTCAGTGCCTTCTTCTCCTCCATTTTTATTTTCTAGTCTCCTTTCTCCTCCCATTTGCTTCACTTTCTCCTCTACTTCTGTCTGACATTTATCTTTTCCTTCCATCTCATTTCTTTGCTTCTCTGCTAACTCAAAGCTAACTTTCACCCCATTTCTCTCTCTCCAATTCTCTCTGCTACACTTTTCACTTCCTAATTCTCCCTTCCACTGCCCCTTCTCATCCCTCTGATTCTATTGTCCTTATCCCTAAGCTGTGCCTCCATTCTAGCTCTTTCAACCACTGCCAGCCCCAAGCTGAGTCTCTCCAGCCATCACCCTTCAAGCTCTTCAATATCCATCTCTTTCCTCTCTCTCTCTCCTTGCCATTTGTTTTGCATCATTTCTCATCTCTTATCTCCATTGCCCTCTCCAGTCCTCACAATCTCCCTGAGGTCCATATGCATTAGGCCTGTTAGTGGACAAGTTATCCGGCTAAAGTTAGCTGGATAACGTGCCCCATATATTCAGCGGGATACACTGAATGCACCAGCCTAAAGTTTTCTGGCTACATATAGCCGGATAGCTTAAAAAAAAAAACCTAACCAGCTTTGTTTGAATATAGATGGGTAGATTTTTAGTTATCTGGCCTTGTGCGGCCGGACAACATGCTACTTATCCAGATATCTTTAAAGATATCCAACTAAATTGCCCTGCTATCACTAAACAAAATAAAGAAAAGGATCAGCGGGCCAATCTCCTCCCTCCCCTCCCCCCAAAGGGTAATACAAATGGCCTGTCAGGCTGGGCTATCCTAACACCCCCCCCCCCCCCCCCCAAACCTTCTTAAAGACTTGCAAAGTGCCCAGCACTGTATGCCAGCCTCCACCCCGATTTTAACTTAAAAACATGATTGGCCTGCCACCCCCTTCCCCTCCCCACCTACTTTCAACAGTAAGGTTACACTTCCAGTGCTGCTTCTATCAGAGCAGCGCTGGAGGCGGCGGGAGCAGCACAGAGAGTCCCGGGGGGGGGGGATGGAGAGGCAGGCAGCTATAATTTAAATGGATATGTGGCTTAATATGCTACATTTGCCATTTAAATGGATACCTTTTGAGTTGTCCATATAAATGGCTTTTGAATATTGACCTCAATATGTTTATATCTATCACCTACCTCGAACTTATCTCAAAATTTCATCCCCTTTCCTAGCTATTTTTCTCCTCTCTCACACCTCCTCTCCATTTCCCTGTCCTCGCTCATTCCTCAGTCTCCTGATCCCCCAAATATTTCACCCACTTCCTAGTCCCACAATTCTACCCTCTGTACTCACCCCATCCCCAACCCTCATCAACTTTTTTCTGCCTCTCTGCCCCTCACCAGGTCAGTCTACTTCTCTTTCGTTTACCTTCTTCTCTGGCTCCAGCCATTTCTTCTGCATGCTGGGTCCCTCTTCATCTTCTTATCCCTAATCCCCTCTAGAGTTCCTTCCATTCCCACATCTTCACTCGTTCTATCTCTGTCCCTCATTCCTTCATAGATTTGGTCTGCCCCACCCTGACCCTCTCCCCCTACGAGGACGTGCTTCCCTTCTAGCTGCAAGCACAAACACATATGCATTGCTGTGCAATAAAACAGGGCCACAGCATTACTTGAGCTTTCAATCTTTCTTCCACCCAAATGTGGTCCTCTCTGTTCCATCAGTCTCAGTTCTGTCCACTCCTCTTTCCTTCCATTTGTGGTCCTTTCTCTCTCTTTCCTTCCCCATCTCTATCCTGGATTTTTTCTCCCACTTCATGGCTCCATCCAGAGTCCTCTTACCCTGTCCCCACCACACAATGTCCAGTCTCCCTTTCCCCCCTATTACTCCATAAAAGGTAAGTCTCTCATTCCATGCCAATTCCTGGTACTATCTCTCCCACCCCCCTGCGTCTGTATCCCCAGTTCTTCTCTGGGGATACAGACGCAGGGGGGTATCAGCACTCAATAGTGAGTGAGCTTCCTTTACCACAAGGGAACAGTCCCATGGTGGAGCTGCAAGATCCCATAATCTCATGGCTCGTAGCATGGCAGAAGAAGCTGGGGTTCTGTTAAGCGCCACTCCTCTTGCCAGCCATATACATGGGTGCCTATGACCATTTGGGCTACCCGGCATGCCAGTTGATCAGCCCAATGGGAAATGTTGGCAGTACCCAATGCATCCCTCATTTTAAGGTACCCCGGACGACTACTAAGCTCACTCTACCCCAAGGCCAACCCTGCTCCTGAACATCTCTTATGAATTATCAGAGGCCACATTCAGCTGCACATATTACAGTAATCCTCTGGTGCAGAAAGCAGAAGACAGACACAAAGGATTGATTCCATTCCCTTCAAACATGAATCATTAGGCGGAAGTGTGAATAAATCAAGCATTTCTCAAAGCATAAAGTGTTAAACTGTCAGTTATGGTTGCCATTGTGCTATGTCAAGCCATTCAAGTTGCCACAGCTATGCCTGACTTCAGAAGGGCCTGATGGGAACTTGCCAATAGACTGCATGCAGCAATTCTGACACTTCCTGAGGTAGGCACAGGATTGCGTTACATCGTACACCCAACCAACTGCACAATCACAAATCTGCATAAATGGCAGCACTGCATGAAAAAGTTAAATAGAAAAATAAAGATCTGGTATCAAAATTTAATCCAACATATTGCCCAGAAATGTTTAACTAAATAAAAATTTTCATAAGAAATTTCTGTTTCACTTATCCTTGTACATTTTCTCCGGTTTCACAAAATATAATTAAGCAAAGCAGGAATATCTGTTGTACAGTGCACCCACAGTAACCTTAGACATAACTCATTCTGCTTACCTTTTATCTGTGCCCAACTTACACAAGTCTGTGCTCTGACCTAAATAGAAAAACAAGACCAGTCAAGATCATTATTTGCCCAATATTCACCATACAAAACTACTCTGTAAAAAAAAGAAAGAAAGAAAGCTTTCACATATGAAAGACAGGAAATGATTTATTCTGTTTTCACAACCAGTGGTGAAGGTACATTCACTCTAAACTCACTGCTGCTTGTAGTCACCCTTGAAGGAGACTTAATCCCACCTAGGGAAGTATTTCACCTTTGTTATTCCAGGAATACCTAACGCTTGCCATATTTAATCCTGGATTACTTCCACATACCCTTGGCAGCCGGAGCACTTCCTCTCCCCTACGAGGACGTGCGTCCCTTCTAGCTGCAAGCACAAACACATATGCATTGCTGTGCAATAAAACAGGGCCACAGCATTACTTGAAACAAACATAGGGAAAGTAATATTCAAAGGCACAGCCGTGGCCCATGAAAATGGCTCGTTATAAAACGGTTTACAAGAAATTGTACATCAAATGCTTGTATGTATTAGAAAAATTTGATTAAGAGTAAAAAGACCTCAGAAATGCATTGATGCGTCGCCATACACAAAGGTGGTAGAGGCATATGCTCGTTTGCAATCGCCAGTCTGAAAGAACCTCCATCCAACCTATTCATTTTTGAAAAAACTTTCACTTATAAAAAAAACTGCCATGCCCTTAGCGCAGATTTCTTATATTTCTTCTGCTCACCAAGGACTGCTCGAGGTTTTTAATATATTTTATAATTTTTTAAATTTTCTTTTTCCTTTTTTTCTTTAAAACCTTGCTTGGTGCAAGGTTGTTATGAGGCAAGCCGATTGGTATAATCTGTTGTGAAACAAACAAATCTTCAGAATGAGGTTTCCCCCCTTCTTTGAGAATCGTTGCTGCTTTTTGCAAAAAACACAGAATGCCGCAACTTGTCTTATATGAGATTTACTTTCTTATATAATTAATCACTATTTCTTTATGTGATAAACAAGAGAATGACATGATTTGTCTTATAAGAAGTACAGCAAGTTTTGAGGCAAAATTGCTCTTCTCTTCTGTCACTGCTTCTTTAGTGGACCCCAAGATAACCTTTGGCGGACATCAAGAAAATGGAGGGTGGCCAGCGTTTTGCAATTGCGCTTCAGGGTGAAATAGCATTATACTTGTTCAAACTGTGTTAACATTCTGTCGGAGCAAACTGCTCAAAGTGGAAATCTGGTGTGAAACAGAGCAGTTTGCTCCACAAGTAGACACCTTTGATTTCCAGTCACCCTGAGACTGACATGGATTAAGGGGAATGGGGTGCACAAACTTTCTCCTCTCATATAGATATATATATATATATATATATATATATACACACACACTCATATGCTCACACACACACTGATGCTCCCTCTCTCACACACATGTTTGCACACACACACACACACACTGACACTCCTCTATTCACATGCTCACACACACACACATATACTCCTTCACTGATGCGCCCTCTCTCACATACTCACATATACACACACAGGCTCCCTCTCACACATACATGCTCACAATCACACAGACACTCCCGCTCACACACATGCCCACACGCACACACACAGGCGCCCCTCTCACTCACATGCTTGCACACACACACACACACACACACACACACACGTCTCCTCTTTCACACACATGCTCACACACACACACACACACACACACACACACACACACACACACACGTCTCCTCTTTCACACACATGCTCACACAGACACAGATGATCCCTCTTTCACACACATGCTCACACAAACACACTCCCCCTCACATACACTCACATGCTCACACACACACAAATGCTCCCTCACACATATGCTTACACACCCACACAACTGACACTCCCTCTCAGACACATGCTCACACACACAGATATACTCTCCCTATTTCACATACATGCTCGCACACATACATGCTCCCTCTCTCACACACATACAAGTTCCATCTCTTACATACATGCTCACACACACAGTCTTCATCTCTCAAACACATGTTCACACACACAGGCTCCCTTTTCTCTTTCAACACACAGGCTCCCTCTCTCACACACACATCCTCAGCATCTCCAGCTCTTCTTTGGTTGGGATCCATAGGCAGCCCTGGACCCTCCTCTTCACTTTGTCCACATGGCAGGTTGAGAACTGCCAGCTGGCTGCAGGCTCTCTCTCATCATGACTTCTGGCAGATTGGGGTCTATCAGGTGGCCTTGCAGCCTCCTCGGAACTTCAGCCACTGGCAGGTTGGGGTCCACCACATGACCCTGCCTTCTTCTTGGATCTTTAGCTACTAGTAGGTCAGGGTCTGCTGGGAGACCCTGCAGCCTCCTCGGATCTTCACTTGTTGGATCTTCCATGATGAAGGGGCTGGAGGGAGGCAACCAGCATGGCAGAGAAATGGCGAGTTTTCAGTGCCCTATTGGTTGGTGCCAGATGATTGCCCACTTGGCCCACCCCTTAATCCGGCCCTGCATATTTGCTGACTTTCTTGATGTGGCCTGTTACAATATTACTCTCTATGAGTACAATTGTTTTTTAACTATTTATAATCAAGTATTTGACATATAACCAGAAACACAATTTGGCGCTACCTTTGCCCTGTCATATGACAGGGCAAAGGTAGCGCCGGCGCCATTTTCTATCAATGCGCTTGACGCCTGAGAGTGGAAGATCACAATGGGACCCCCCCACTGGACCCCAGGTAATTTAATACATTTTGGGGGGGTTCGGGAGGGTGGGGGATTTATTTTAAAGGGTCAGGGTGGGTTTTAGGGATGTTTTAGTTTGCCGGTTTTCCCGCCCTCCCCCTTCCCCTCCCCCTTCCCCCGATTTACGATTTTTGACGATAAATCGGGGGAATTCCTATTAAATATCGCCTCTAATGATTTTTGACGATTTAAAATATATCGGACGATATTTTAAATCGTCAAAAAAACGATTCACATCCCTAGTATTTGAGGTGGAGGATCTGCCCTTCATAATGCCTGTTTGGTCACTCTGTACCAAAGCAGGCAAAAAGGAGCTTTAAGTGCAATTGCAGCACCTCAGTGAGAATTTTTGATGTCTGAATTCAATAGGGATATGGGACTATATGAACAATCCATTTCATCCCACCTTTTTTATGAATCAAAGAAATGACAGCAATTGCTATGTCTACCGATGAGGCTGCCCAGGCCCTGTCGTATGGAATAAATACAGAAGGAAGGGTGCCAGTGAAATCCATCTGGACCAGGGTTCTATGCTGCAGGCAGGGTTTTCTTCACATTTTGAATCTCAGACAACCTTACAGGATCAGCAAGGTTGTCTATCTGTGCATCCTGAAGGTATTTATTTATTTATTTATTTATTTATTTATTTAAATTCTTTTAATATACCGATTCTCAAGACGAGGTCTTATCGTACCGGTTTACAATGAACTAGGGGTAACCAGTTAACAAAGAAAGCAAAAAAGTTACATTAAAACAGGGAAAGTTGAACTAGGCTGTTAGAAGAGGATAGGTTAAACAATTTCTAACTGGAGAGAATGGCATATAAGCAGGAGAGATTGCTTACAAGGTAGTAATTATATACAAATTTACATTGTGTCTACGAATTAGTCAAATTTTATCAAAGTGCAATAAGGCGAAAAAACAGTTCCTTTGCGTTGCGGAAAGGGACGCAACCGTATGTGACTGTGTGGGTGACCCTGAGGCTTCTTCATGGGTATGCTTGGGCGAACAGCCAAGTTTTTAATTTTTTTCTGAAAGTGATATGGCAATGTTCCTGGCGGAGATCTGGCGGTAGAGAGTTCTAGTGATGTGGCCTGGCAGTTGAAATTGCTCGTTTTTGAATAGTGTTGTGCAGAACGGATTTTTTGGGGGGAACCTGGATGGAATCTCTGTATGCAGATCTGGTGGGTCTTGCAGAGGAATGTGGTTTGAGAGGTATAGTATTGTTTTATGTCTGAAAGATGGAATCTCTGTATGCAGATCTGGTGGGTCTTGCAGAGGAATGTGGTTTGAGAGGTATAGTATTGTTTTATGTCTGAAATAGGCCTAGTGTCCGGTCAAGAAAAGAGTTCAGAGAAGCAATTCACAAATGCCTTCTCAAATTCAAGAGGTTCACTAACAGTGTTACCCAACTTATTTTTAACCCTTAATATAGCAAATCTCCTTGCTCAACTGCTAATAGCCCTAGCTAAAAGTCCCATTGCTTGCTCCCATGTTCATAAAGTTTAGAATATTTCAGGGCCTTTTCAATATTAATAACTCCAAGGTCTTCAGCTCTTATGTGCTCTTTTCTAGCAAACCCAATGTGTGAGTTGAGCAGTCTTTTTTGTGCTGGCTCTCATGTTCTTTAATCCCGCACAACAGCATTTCAATTCTCTGTTTATGCTTTCTGTTCTTATAACTCACATATGAAATTATCCTATCTCTGAAATAAGCTTTTTATTATTATTTATTTATAGGTTTATTAAATTTACAACAAAGCAAAAGCTTTGTTCAGAAACACACATTGCTAAGGTTTAATTAATAACAATTAACACCTAGTTATGCATTAGTCCACATTATGGGGAGATTAAGATGCCACTAAAAAGAAACTAGCAGCAATTAAATAATTACAGATCACAATTATGATTCATGTCAGAGTACAAGTCAAGTTACATTCTGTTGATTTTCTCTATTTTGTAAAAAAAAACCTTCTAGTTGCACAGGATCACAAAATGCATATCTATTTCCTTGGAATTTAATTAAACATGTACATGGAAACTTCAGAAGAAACACTGCCCCAAGGGCAAGTACTCTCTGCTACTTCAAAAGAAAATTTCTGTGTCTCTAAGCTGGGTCTCTCTTACAACATCTGGAAAAACTGCAATTTTACGCTCTAGAAAAGGCACATCTTTGAGCCTAAAAAAAGAGTCTTAGTGTCATATGTTTATCATCTTCAGATTAACAAGAGTACCTCTATCATTAATGATGTACTGAGACAGTTCTATTTCTGAAATAATTAAACTTTTATTCAATGGCTCAGTTCTATCTATATTTTGGGAAACCATATTATCAGAAGGAAAAGGTAAATAATATACTTTAGAAAAAACTGATATATGTTCTTTAGGAATGTTCAAAAATTCTAAATAAATTTTTGTACCATCTCCAAAGGTGGAATTAAGGAACATCTTGGAAATTTTAAGAATCTCAAATTTAAATTGTTACCCAATTTTTCAATTTTTTGTGAAAGAACCTTATTTTCATTAATCTAAGATATCCGAGATTCATGTATGGTAGAACACCTAGCAGAAATCTCAATTAATTTGTCAGAATGTTCCTTCAAAGTCACAGTGTTCTGCTACTTAGGAAGATAAATTTCCAAGGGATGTGAGTACAGAATCTATATGAGAAGACAGTGAGTTTTCAGGACGAGTAATTGCTGACCAAACCATGTCAATCGTTACAGCAGAAGGTGGAACACTGTTGACACGTGATCTTAAGGGTGAACAAAATTGAGGCAATATCTTTTCTATTCCTGGAATTTCCCCCACTGGAGCTGAAACAGGTGTAGAGATTCGCATCAACCCAGTATCCCCTTGTGATCAGAAAATGTTATATCCGATGGCTGTAGCAGTTAAGGACCTTCTTGACTCAACAACTCAAGTGGATTGAGAGGAGTGGAGGAAAAACCTCCGTACTGAATTTTACACTGAAAATTGAACATCTCTACAGTGGGTAGAGAAGAAGGATTGGGCACTGAAGGTTCAATGGGGAAAGCTTGAAGATATCCTCTCCTCTTTTTCCCCCGTTCTTAGGGAAGGAAACTTGTGGGAAACACCAAAATTTCCTCTAAGGGGCGCGCCCCCTAGGTGCGCGGCTTTGGTGTGCTGGAGGCAGCACATCGAAGGGCATGGGCTTTTGAAGGGAATGGAGTCTCCTTCCAATGTTGTCCTCTGCCTCGGAGAAAGCTGTGGTGATATATTTGGTGTTAATGTGACTTCTATGTTCTCTTAATCTGATCTTGACTTGTCTGCTAGTACGTCCGATATATATCAGAGGACAAGAACATTGTATTATGTAAATCACATTGGTAGATGTACAATTGGTTATACTTCTTTTTTTATATATTTTTCCCGTGGTGGGATGTTGCCAATAGAGGCCAGTGATAGCTTGAGCACACATGTCGCATCCATCGCATTTGTTATGGGACCCTATGGTTCTGTCATCTCTTCTCAAATTAGATGTTGCATGTACTACCCGATCACGAAAATTTTTACCTCTCTTGTAAGAAATTAATGGTAAATCTGAGAAAATATTTTTATGTAGCTGTAAAACATGCCAATGTTGTCTAATACTTGTTGCAATTAAATGGGACTTGTCAGAATGTTGTAAAACGCAGACTTCTGTTGAAAGCTGTTGTTAGGTCTGATATTCTAATAATGCTGAACGGGGCGAATATTTTGCCCGCGAGCCTCCCAGCCCGATGCCCACCCTCCTTCTACACATGTTTGTGCTATCTCCCCCCTTGGAGGTCGCCACAAGCTGGCCCAAACCTTTTAAATTTGAAAAGTTTAAAAGTTTCATCTGACAATCATCAGCATGGGCCACCACACTCCCTCCCCATTAAAAATACTTTAATTGTTCCTCCTCTGTCCCCCCTCCCCTGGTCATCCCCTCTCCCCCATCCACCTGTTAACCTCCAAAACTGGTTCCTCTGTGCTGGGATCGCTGTTCTCAGCAATCCCGGCCACTTGTAGCGTAACGTCATCTATTTCCTACGCAACGCTGAAAGCATACAGTTTAGCATAAAAATATGCTTCCAGCTCAGGAGTTAAAGTGCCACATAGTATTAGAAGAAAACAACAAAATGGGGCACTGCAGAGCCAGTGCACACCTTCTGCACTCGAGTGTCACATGCAGCTGTTTCTGCTGCTTCTCTCCCAGGTCTCTGTACATTAAGAAAATAATTCTGCTGCTGCCTGATGCAGTGTAGTCAAGGAAGTATAGGGGATAATTGAGGTTGGGAGTGCACTGAGGGGGGACAGTTGAGGTCAGTGGGCAGTGAGAGGGATGACTGAAGTAGGAATGGACTTCCCTCTGGAGAGACCTGCTCTCAGTCCTGAGAAACCACGGTGCTAAGCACTCTGGGCATGTGCAAGCTCCCTTTTTGCTTTAAAAAAAAAAAAAAAAAAGAGTCTATTTTATCATTACAAAGACTGCTGCTCCACCATCAGGGCAACCACAGTAATAACAGCTTTGTGCCTGAGAAAGTGGGATGTTATGGGACAAAGTTTAACAAAGAGGATCATGTGCCCTTTTTATGATCTCACTGCTGAGTCAAGCGGGCAATGATTGCAGACCATGAGCCGTCCCCAGCGACCCCAATGATCTAAATCAAACTGCTGCAACAGACTCTCTCACGGGAAAGTCACACTGCGCACAACTGACTGACTGCGCTATCTCGGGGCACAGCTCACATGCTCGAGAAATGCACTGTGCAATGAAAAAAAAAAAAGCAAAGCCTTCTTAGGAGGAAGACTTTTGCCAGGAAGGAAACTAGCGTATTTAAAATAGGGTAAGATCTTTAATTGAAAATAAGGATTTTTCCTGATGTGGCTAAAGCCACTCAGAGGAAATGAAGATTATTTCTTCAGTTGAGGCCTAAAGTAGGAGAACCTGGAGCCTTTAATACACTACAATCTAGCTGGATAAGTGCCCCAGTATTCAAAAAGTTGTCATGTAGCCAGATAGCCTGTGAGTTATCCAGCTAAATGCCTTTGAATAATGGTCTCTAAAAGGTTAATAGAATTACTGTGTTAGATTTTGTAACACCCTCCGTTCCCTCTAACTGTGACCAATCTGCTATTTAGAGAGCCCAAATGCATTTCTTTTTTTTTTTTGTCAAAATACTTTTTACTAACAGGGAAAAGCATCACACATGTACATGTGAAAGTCAGTAGAGTAATAAAGGATAACAGCAACATAGTCTGTACTACAAGAAAAAAACTGACAGCAGGCAGAACTCCCGCAGTTGGTGCCGATCCCTGGCATTTATAATGTTTTAAAGCCCCCCCCCCCGCATCCCTCCCCCCGCCCAATCCGTACCACGGCAGCCCGCTAGTATGAATTCACTGTCATACCTCACACATACCTCATTCATACTCTACCCTTCCCCTTCTCCCCATGCCATTTAAGTAAATTGCAGCAGAACAAGAGAGGGAAATGCAGCTAGGTAACATGAGCCGCCAGCCCAGGAAAACCAGAGTGAGATTGAAAAGGTTGCCAGACCCCCCCTTACTCTGAAGGTGCTTAACAGGTCCATATCCAGACACAGGCCCGGCTAGCAAAGTTAGCCAGATAAACGTACCTGGCTAACTTTGGAGATATATTCAATAGTGAAATTGCACTATTGAATGTAGCCGGCTATCTTAAAGTTAGCTGGCTAACTATAGCTGCTTAACTTTAGGACAACTCTTTAGCTCGACCAGACCTGGCTGGCTAACGTATTTGGCTAACTCTGAATATCGGAGTTATCTGGCTATCTTACCAGCTCACTCAACTCCTCCTGATTATGCCCTGGAATGCTCCTAACTCCCACCAGCTAAATTCTAGCAGATTATCTTATTAACCAGCCAGAATTTAGCTGGATAAGTGCCCAAATATTCATTTAGCTGGCTAAATGCTTTTGAATATGAACCGCTAAATGACTATTGAATAGATGAGTCAGAGACTCAGGTAGGGCATTTGTATGTCACAAACCCCTTGACTACTACTACGGTAGTAACCTGTACTGAAACATCACTTTGTAAAAAAAAAAAAAAAAAAAAAAAAAGATGGCAAAATCCTAAATTACAGAACTTTGACTGAAGAACTCTTACATTGCAGAATTTTGATTGAGAGGGGGATTTGTGGGAGAAATGTACTGAAAAACAGTGCTAGGAAACAAACAGATTCTCACCCTGACTAACAAGGCGAGTCAGAACCCTTGGGTGTCTAGTTCTCAGACAACAGGAGAAAAGAGTGCAGACAAGCAAAATGTATGCAATGCCCCCATGACTGCTTACCTCGCAGGACCAACCTAGCAGGTGGCTCAGCCTAGAGAAGAAGGTGTTAGTGGGTGGGATTTCCCTCCCTTCACCCCAGGAAAACAAATAGGATTGTGAACAAGGCTGGCAGTATTTACAAATATCCACAGGTTTATTAAACTATATAATTATATACACTTTTACATGACTATTTATATCTCTAATAGGATATCAAGCAGCACACTTGTCCACTCATGGTTATTAGTCTCAGGCCATGCAACTATATACATTTCTACAAGATAGAAAGGACATTTAATGTTTGGCTATTTGGGGTTGTTGATCCCTACAGTATACCACCATACAGAATAGGAGGGATCTCTTGCGTTCCCACTTAAGTATTATTATTATCTTTCCTCTTTATCCCAAGTATCACCCATGTGAAAAGATACAACTTGGCTGGTGGACAGTGCTGATCTGGGGGGTTCCATTGTATCTAAACCACTGCCATCTCCTTTGTGCTACTTCACTCCGCTGACAGGTCTGTGCCCTCTTTAGCGGACTTGACTCTGCCTCCCGGTCCAACACTGGGGTCCCCACCCTCCTGGGGGACCCTACTCTGCCTCCTGGTTCATCACTGGGATCCCCTTCCTTGTGGAGAACCCAGGGTCACCTCCCAATCTGCTGCCTGGGGGTCCCCTTCCTGCTGTGGGATCTGGGGTCATCTCCCGATCCATTGTTAGGATCGGCTTCCTCCTGGGGAACCCAACTCTACCTCAGGAACTGCCTGTCCTTAGGTACTTCTTCCTTGGTAGTAAGGTTTCCCCTTATGTGGGTTTATAGCTCCACTAGGCTCATAGCTTACTTAGTGCTAACTGATGCAGGCCTTCAGCAATCTCAGCTTTTAGTGATTCTAGTTCAGCTAAGCTCATGAATAGTCATTTCCTGTTCCCCAGCCTGGAGGAATCACCTCCTCTCAGCCAAAAGGTTGAGACCCAGGCAGGACTATGGAAAGAGACTATGTGCAAGTGTAGCGACCGTCGCTGCTCGACATCTCCTCTCCGCCCTCCTTACCTCCTTGGCGACTCCCTCTTGCTCAAGTGGAAGGTTAGCTGCCACGGTGTCATTCTGCCGACTCCTCCCAGCATCCCCAGAGCAGCTCGACACTGCAATCCGCCATGATTCACAAGAGCCTAAGGGTGCGCGCACGGCGCGGCCCCAACTGATGTACCAGCAGTGGCGCGAACCTCTGAGGCGTCCCCCTGAGATGACGTCATCCGTACCAGATATATAAGATCTCAGAAATCACTAACTAATCGAGTTAGCAAAGGAAGGAGTTGGACCAAGGAGTTGGACCAGTTTCGCACTCTCCTAGCTACTCTGCCTCCTCGGACTTACCAGGGGTACCTGCTCCTCGGGGGCCTCGCTCTCTCTTTGTTTTTCAGGTCACAGTCAGGAACCGGTACTCGCTCCTCGAGGGCCCATGTTCCCGGACTGGTTGCTGAATACTTATTCTGCCTGGAAGTCATCGCTGCCTACTACACCAGTGAGTTACCATCTCTCTCTCAGAGCTTTCCCTGGAACCAGGTACTCGCTCCTCAAGGGCCTATACATTCCAACACCTGGACTACTTCTAGAGACTATTGTGTGAGTGTTACCATCAAGGTTCTGTTCCTGAACTCTGCATACCCTGCCTACTCACTATATTCAGTTTCTCTACAGCTCAGTTATCCAGGATCGCTGTTCCAGTACCTGAGGGACTACAGCCCTGCCGGGCACTTCCAGCTCACTACTGCCACCTCTGGTGGTTCAATAGACTGTTTAATAAAAGAACTAGTGTGTGTCTGTCCCCATACTCTGAGCCTAACCGGTGGTCCCTCTCGGGATCTTCCCCCAGGGGCGTGTTCATCTGCTACCAGCCCAAGGATCCACCCACAACTACCTCAAACACCAACAGATTGCTAACTCCATGGATCCAGCACAACTTAATGCCTTGCAGGCCATACCAGGCCTGGCCCAGCGCATTGTGGAGCAGCAAGATGCCTTGGAGAAACTTACTTCAGCGTTTCATCAGCTACACACACAGAAGGTTCAAGGCACGGCTTCGAACCAAGAAGGTCTGTTACCGGAGGTAACTTTAAAAACTGCTGTACCACTGGCGGCTCCAATTCGCTTTTCTGGTGAAATTCAGAAGGCCCGGGGCTTCTTAAACCAGTGCTGCATGCACTTTGCCTTATAGCCAACTTTATTTCCTACGGCTCTTTCCAAGACTACCTACATCCTTTCATACCTGGATGGTAGGGCCTTGTCTTGGGCATCTACCTTGAGGGAGCACAAGGACCCCATTTTGCAGGACATAGAAGGATTTATGGACTTGTTTAAATCCATTTTTAATGACCCTGCTCAAACTGCTGTAGCTGGTTCTGCTTTGGTGGAATTGAAGCAAGGCAGCAGATCATTGGCTGAATTTGCCATTGAGTTCAAAACTCTTGCGGCAGAACTTCGCTGGGACCCCAAATGTCTCAAGACACTCTTTTGCAGAGGCCTGGATACCCATTTAAAAGACGAGCTGGCTGCTCGCGAAACACCTGACTTGCTGGACGAATTAGTAGCCTTGGCTGCTCGGATTGATCACAGGCTCCGGGACAAGGTGAAGGAACTCCAGCCTAAGATGATACCGGGGTTAAAACAGGCTAGTTCTATATCCGCACCTCGGATGGTTCCAGTAATTCTTGCTGCTGATAAAGAGGAACCGATGCAACTTGGTCATGAACATTTATCTTCCAAAGGAAGAAATCTTCGGAAAAAGCACAGCCTTTGCATGTACAGTGGTCAGTCCGACCATAATGTCTCTACATGCCCCATTTGTCTAGAAAACGGATGGGCCCAAGTCCTGCAGGAGGACTGTTCTTAGGCCATACCGCACCCACTCCTCCGCTTTCTCTTCCAGTCTCTTTGACTCACGGACCGGTCACGGTTCAGACTCCTGCCCCGATGGACTCAGGGGCAGAAGGCAACTTCATTCTCAGACATCTAGTAGAAGACGTGAGGAGTCCCTCCATCAAGCTGGAAGATCCACTACTGTGTCATCTTTTGAAGTGGTCTATGGACATTCCCCAACACCGCCACTTCCACTGAAGCTCAGTGACGTCCCAGCAGCTCAATCCACTGCTGCTGACATACTTATACTCAGCGAATTTTCTTCCAAACCTCAAGATCCACTTGTCATCAATGCAGAAGACAACTTAGAATTCATGGTCGAAGAGGTCCTGGATGTTCGTAAAAGAGGCAATACTTTTGAATACCTTCTGAAGTGGAAGGTTTCAGCCCCAAAGAAGATCTTGGTAGCCTCAAGCCTATATCCTGGACAAGGAGATGCTTCATCAGTTCCACCTTGTGCATCCTTCAAGATCCAAGTCTGGTACCCAAAGAGGAAATCACCCTTTGAAGGGGGGTACTGTTGCGACTGTCGCTGCTCAACGTCTCCTCTCCACCCTCCTTACCTCCTTGGCAACTCCCTCTTGCTTAAGTGGAAGGTTGGCTGCCGCGGCGTCATTCTGCCGACTCCTCCCGGCGTCCCCGGAGCAGCTCGACACTGCAATCCGCCATGATTCACAAGAGCTTAAGGGCGCGCGCACGGCGCAGCCCCGACTGATGTACCAGCAGTGGCGCGAACCTCAGGGCGTCCCCCTGAGATGACATCATCCGTACCGGATATACAAGGTCTCAGAAATCGCTAACTAATCGAGTTAGCAAAGGAAGGAGTTGGACCAAGGAGTTGGACCAGTTTCACACTCTCCTAGCTACTCTGCCTCCTTGGACTTACCAGGGGTACTCGCTCCTCGAGGGCCCATGTTCCCGGACTGGTTGCTGAATACTTAGTCTGCCTGGAAGTCATCGCTGCCTACTACACTAGTGAGTTACCATCTCTCTCTCTCTCAGAGCTTTCCCTGGAACCAGGTACTCGCTCCTCTAGGGCAGACTGGCTAAACACAGCCTTACGAGTACACGTTCCACAAAGAAACCTCCGCTCAGCAAACAAAGCACTACTAACAATCCCTTCAATAAAGTCAGCAAAATTAACCCAAGTGAGAGAAAGGGCTTTATCATTGGCTGGGCCCATACTATGGAACACGATGCCACCCGAACTCAGATTACAGAATAATCTCAAAACTTTTAAGAAAAATCTAAAAACATGGCTCTTTAAAAAAGCCTTCACTAAAGAGTGTGGAGGGTAGAGAATGAAAGTACAAGGTAATGCAGATGAGAATGAATTTAATCAATCCTACTTTTAAGAAGTAATATTTCAAAGCGATAGTCACTCAATAATACACCTGGACTTGACCAACATTACTCAAATAATGATTTTATTTATGAAATTGTAACCGAACTTTATTGGCACCTGTTAGAATGTAAGATACCCTACATTTACTTACCTTAGTCTATGTGCCCATTTGTAAACCGTTGCGATGGTATATAACTTAGCGACGGTATAGAAAAGTTTTTAAATAAATAAATAAATAACTCATTCCAACACCTGGACTACTTCTAGAGACTATTGTGTCTCCTGAACTCTGCATACCCTGCCTACTCACTATATTCAGTTTCTCTACAGCTCAGTTATCCAGGATCGCTATTCCAGTACCTGAGGGACTACAGCCCTGCCGGGCACTTCCAGCTCACTACTGCCACCTCTGGTGGTTCAATAGACTGTTTAATAAAAGAACTAGTGTGTGTCTGTCTCCATACTCTGAGCCTAACCGGTGGTCCCTCTTGGGATCTTCCCCCGGGGGCGTGGTCATCTGCCACCGGCCCAAGGATCCACCCACAACTACCTCAAACACCAACAGCAAGCCATTTCATTCTGCCTAGTTCCTTTTTTTTTCCTGTTGTCTGAGAACTAGGTACTCAATAATGTGTCCCCTTTGAAGACATATTTTGATACAGTAAAGAGTAGGTATGATTCATTAAAAACACCACTTTGGGAGGTTGTCAGAAAGAAATATGGGGAACCTTAGAATTTCTAGAAGTCAGTGAGTGAAAACATCTTTACTCTTTCTGAAGTTAGTGTATGCAGGGAGGTGCACAGGCAGCATGGATGTACAGAGCAGTGGACAAAACAAAAAGGAGATATATGGGCAACTAACCTTTTTGTTAGAAAAGTAAAGAGGAAAAAGTTTGCTATGGTTTTCTAAAGAAGTAGCTGAAAATGTAAGGAAGAAAGGGTTGATATATTAATCACACCACAGAAGTCGAACTCCTCTCCCAATATATAGCAATCTAATATGGAGCGTTGTGGCGCCATTGTTAAAACCGTGTTGGTAAGAATACCCTGTTTTTGAGAACAGCGTTGTTTCATAGAAGGGTGTGGAAATATGAAGAGCTTGCAACGTGCTGATCATGTTTGAATAAAAGAAAAAATCCCCTGATGAAGGCTAATTTAGCCGAAACATTGTCCGTGTTCAGAACAACTTATGATTTATTGAAATGATACAGCATTAGCAAAATATATCGATACGCCAGTGACTGAGCTAAGTATTTTCTGAACCAAGATATTAATGGTTAAAATTGAGATATATCTATAGTATTGTTGTTTTAGAGATTTGATAAATAAAGTAATTGCAGATACAATTTAAAAACATATATATGTATAAGAGAGTGGGTACGTGATTATAATTTATGGTGCCATAAGAGCTAATACCGCCTGTGGCCCTGTAAGGGTGGGAGACGGTGGATTGACACCAATAGGCACTTTAATTTTATGATACCTTTCTCTTCATTTACATATATTGAATAAGTATTTTAATATTTTTGGGAATATATATTTTCCCTCTCCATATTAGATTGCTAGGAAGAAAGGGTTACCATTCATAAATTATAAGAGATCACAGAAAGAAGAAGACAGTAACAATATGTGGAAAAGCTAAGAGAAGCTGGAAAGGTAGTCAGGAATGCAAAAATTCAAATGGAATAAAAAATAGCAAATATAAACAAGGGGTCCAAGATTCTTTTTTTTAGTTATATTAGTGATAGAAGGAAGTGCAAAAGTGGTGTTGCAAGACTCAGAGGTGAAGAGGAGGAATTTGTAGAAGCTGGTGAGGAAAAAGCAAAGTTGCATTACAAACATTTCTGTTCAGTGTTCACAGTGGAAGGGCCAGGGGCAGGCCCACATAAAACAAACACAAAATAAGATTGGAAGTGAAGTAAATATCAGTTGATTTTCAGAAAAGGGTGCTTGTGAGGAGCTAAATAAACTTAAAGTAGATAAGGCGATGGGGCAGGATGGGTTACAACTGAGGATACTAAGGGAGCATACAGAAGTTCTGGCAGCTTCATTGGCTAACCTTTTCAATGCTTCTTTAAAGTCAGAAGTAGTTCCAGAGGACTGGAAACAGAAGGTTATAGTTCATATTCATAAAAGTGGAAGTAAGGAAAAGGCTGGAAATAAAAGACTGGTTAGTCTGACTTCTGTGGTGGGCAAATTAATGGAACACTAGTATAACAAAGGACAGTGCAGTTTTTGGAACCCAATTAATTGAAAGATATGAGGCAATATGCTTTTACTAGATGTAGATCATGTCAGATGACTCTGATCAATTTCTTTGACTGGGTAACCAGAGATTTGTATCAAGGGAGAGCGCTAGATATAGTGGTCTTGGATTTCAGTAAGGCCTTTGACACTGTTCCACATAGGTGACGTAGAAATAAATTATGTACTCTTAGGGGTAGATTTTATAAATGTACGCGCGGGCGTACTTTTCTTCGTGCACCAGGCGCGAACAAAAGTACGCTGGATTTTATAAGATACGCGCGTATCTTATAAAATCCGGGGTCGGCGCGCGCAAGGGGGTGCACATTTGTGTAACCTGCGCGCGCTGAGCCAAGCACGCGCTGCCTGTTCCCTCCGAGGCCGCTCCGAAATCGGAGCGGCCTCGGAGGGAACTTTCCATCCGCCTCCCCTCACCTTCCCCTCCCTTCCCCTACCTAACCCACCCCCCGGCCCTATCTAAACCCCCCCTACTTTTGTTGGCAGATTTACGCCTGCGGAAAGCAGGTGTAAATCTGTGCGCGCCAGCAGGCTGCTGGCGCGCCATCACCCGACCCGGGGGCTGGTCCGGAGGCCTCAACCACGCCCCCGGGCCGGCGCCACACCCCCGGGCCTGCCCCCGAAACGCCGCGTCACACCCCTCCATGCAAGCCCCGGGACTTGCGCGTGCCGCCGAGCCTATGCAAAATAGGCTCGGCGCGCGCAGGGGGGGTTTGGGGTAGGTTTTCGGGGGGGGGGTACGCGCGTACCCCTTTGAAAATCTACTCCTTAGTATGGATCCTAGAGTTAGTGACTGGACTAGAAACTGGTTGAGTATGAGGTGAAAAATGGAGTTCACTTCAAGTGGGGCACTACTAGTGATGTGCCTCAGAGATCGGACCTTGGGCCAGTTCTTTTCAACATTTTCATCAGCGAAATCGCAGGAGGGTTGTTAGGAAAGGTTTGAATTTTTGCCAGCGATACCAAAACCTGCAACAGAGTAGACAGCCAGGAAGATGTGGAAAATATGAGGAGGGATGTAGTGAAACTCTAGGAATGATCTAAGGTCTGGCAGCTGAGATATAATGTTAAAAAAAATGAAGAGTTATGCATTTACAGGTAGATTTTAAAAGTGTTGCTCATGCAAAAACAGCACCATACATGCGCGTATGTGGGCCGAGCGCGAACAATGCGAATTTTAAGAAGCCACGAAGTATGCGTGTACATACCCATGCACACATGAAGAACAAGAGGGTGGAAGAGAGACAGGGCATGGGTGTTCCCAAGAGTTGTGCACATATCTCTGAATTTTATAAAAGCTGACCATGGTATGCATCAATGTGTTATCCGCGTAACTTTACTGCTAGTCCTAATGAGGAGTAAGTCGGGAGATCTCAAGTTTTAGGGATTTCAGCACAGTGGCTTACAGGCTGAAGAACCAAAGGTGTCTTCAAGACTGCTGAACTAACATATATGAGGGGAGGCGGGAGAGAGTGAGAAGAGAGAGAAAGACACTATATATATATATATATATATACACACACACCACTGTAAGAGGGGCACTCTCAGCTCAGGGTGGCTTTGAATCATAAGAAACTTATCCAAACCTTTTGTAAACCCAGTTACATTAACTTCCATAACCACATCCTCTGGCATGAATTCCAGAGCTTAATTATGTTTTGAGTAAAAAAGACATTTCTCCAATTTGTTTCACATGAGCTCCTTGCTAACTTCATGGAGTGGCCCCTAGTCCATCTATTGTCTGAGAGAGTAAATAACCAATTTACATTTATCTGTTCAAGACCTTCATTCCCTCCCTCGTGGCCAGGGTGCATGGGTCTGTAGCGCATGAATGTAACACCACACACCCCCAAACCCACCCTGAGTTGAACGTGTCCCTCTTACAGTGGTAGATATATGTAGTGTCATATTGTCTGTCTGTCTATCTCTCTCTCCCCCTCCCTCTCCCCTCCTCCGCCCCTGGTAAGGACATGAAAAAACTGGTTCTCTCCTTGTGCGAGCATACACGTATAAAAACCGCTAAAACTCTGGTGGCAATATGTGCGGGACGTTTACTCGAGCCACCTTTTAAGATCAAGTACACACGCACGCACGCACGCGCGTGGAAGGGGTATTTTAAATATGTGAGAATGTGCTCACACGATATAAAATTGCAGCGTATCTCTACTCGCATGAAGATATGCGCGTTTATGGGCGCACGTGTGTTCTTTTTAAAATTAGCCAGTTAGGGTGCAAAAACCCAAAGGAGAGGTTCAGTATTAAGGGTGAAATTCTTTTAAACATGAAAGAAAAGTTGGTTCTAGGGGTGATTGTATACGATGATCTTAAGGTGGCCTAAAAGGTGGATAAAGCCATGGCAAAAGCTAGAAAGATGTGTGGATGCATAAGGAGAGAAATGATCAGCAGAGAAAGGAATGAGATATTGCCCCTGTATAGGTCCCTGGTGAGACCGCATTTTGAATACTGTATACAATTTTGGAGCCCATACCTAGAAAAGGATATAAACTAGATGGTGTTGGTCCAGAGGGTGGCTACTAAAATGGTCAGTGGTCTTCATTCTAAAGCATATGGGGGACAGATTTAAAGATCTAAACATGTACATCCTAGAGGAAAGGTGAGAGAGGGAATATATTATACAGACATTTGAATCCTCCAAGGTTTACATGCAGAAGAGGCAGACTTCCTTCAAAGGGCAAAAGGGCTCTAGAGTGAGAGGTTATGGGATGAAGGTGAAAGGGGCCAGACTCAGAAGTAATCTCAGGAAATATTTCTTTACAGAGAGGGTATTGGATGCATGAAACACACTCCTAGTAGAGGTGATAGAGACAAAAACAGTATCTGACTTCAAAAACTCATGGGGAGCTGATATTAAAAAAAAACAAAAAAAAACAAACTGAGCCGGATAACTCAGGAGCGAGGAATGGATGAATCGGGGAGCAGTCGAGTTAGCTATAAGTTAGCTAACTCATATTGTCAGAGTTAACCGGATAACTAGCCAGCTAACTCTGGTTGTGCCACAGGGATGTTCTAAAGTTAGCCGGATAAGCTTATCTGGCTAACTTTAAGATAGCCAGGTATATTCAGTAGCGCACACTGCCGCATCCAGAGAGCGTACAAGGAGGAAAGTGAGCACAGAGCTGTTGTCTGGGTTTGCTGAGTGGTACTAACTGAGAGATATCTGCAAGTGCAGGCCACGATATCAGGCTTAGGGCTATATTCATCAGACTATCGCCTGCGATAGGAAGAGGGGCATGTTTTATAGTCATAGCCTATTTATCGCAATGTGCGCTCTCTTAGCGCTTCGCATAGGTATTACTCTCTCTCTCTCTCTCCTCTCCCCTTCCCTCTCTTCTCTCAGGCCCTCCCCCAATCCTCCCCCCCATCTCAGGGCCCTTCCTCAATCATCCCCACCATCTCAGGCCTTTCCCCAGCCTAAAAATGCCCAAAACTTAATTTGCGAAAAAAAATCGCAATTTGCGTTATGGGCATATTGCACAGCTTAACGCCAATGAAAAAGGTGTAGTTATTTTCGGCGTTAAAACTGTGCAATATGGCGTCGCAAAGTGGAAAGCCAGCCTACTTTTCCAAAAATCCCACCCCCAACTCCTCCCCATGCGTTATAGTGCTTTTCGCATGCGAAAACACCATAATGCGACTTGGAAAATAACCTCCTTAGAGACTTGCTGTCATCCAGATAATACAATCCTTCCCGGTGGTGGGAAAGCCAGACAAGAGGCCAGACTGTGACCTTTACCATGTGAATTGGCATGGGAGATTGCATTCAAGCATTGTGTTCCATGAGGGAAAGGAAGGAAAAAAAAAAAAAAGAGTCAGTGATCATTTTCTTCAGACCAATAAGACATGCCATGGCTGTTCCTGGAGAACAGGTGATGGCTTATCATGTGCAAGGCCAAGTGTGGTTGGGCTGGAAGATGTTTTCACATGTAATCCACTTTATACAATCTTATTCAGAAAGATGGAATTGAAAGATTTAAATAAAGATGCCATCACCTAAATCTCCTATGAATGTGCTGACTACATCTGTCGGAAGTGGGTGCTCTTGGTTCTCCATTGTGATGAATGCCAGGAAAGGCTCTTTAAATGAGAGTCAGGAGTCCAGGCATTGCTTCCTTCTAGAGCATTTATGGTCAAGGGATCATTGTCTGAAGCTACTGAATCGACCCAAGAGCTTGCCGCATAGTCCTCTCTAGCACATGTAGCAGCAGAAGAAAATCCAGCATGGGTAAGGGAAATCTGGGGAAGGAGGTTGCCACAGTGTTGCAAGAGTTTTAAGCTTTAAGCCGTAAGTAAGAGCAATAGTGAAAGCCGGCTAATTCAACTAAGAATGGTAAGACATTTTAAATATTTGCTTCCTGTCACCAACTTTAAAATATTGGTTCAGATGTCGATTTTCCCTACGTTGGATTATTACAATTCAATTTATACTGGCCTGCCAAAACAACAGCAAAGAGCTCTACAAGCAGTTCAAAACTCTGTTGCCCACGTGATTACAGATCTTTCCAAAGATGAGCGTGTTATGCCACGTCTGTAAGAAAGCATTTTCTGCATTTACTCCCACACTGTGGAATGCTCTTCCATTAATATTAAGGGCTGAACAAGATTTGTTGTGATTCAGAAAGCTTTTAAAAACACATTTGTTTGTTTTGGCTTTTCCTTCTGTGAGTTAATAAATTTGATTTAAGCCTGAAATGCTATCATTATATATTTATTGTATACATTTTATCTGATAGTTTTATTGTCTGTATTTATGTTTGTAAGTCATTTTATAACTGTTTATATATATTATTTCGTTTTCCACCTTAAAACATGCTGCAGAATATAAATTAATAAATACCACTACTAATGAGTGCCCATATTCAGCTTGAAAAAAATTCAAGTAAGGGGAGAGAATGGGACCTGCTGTGCCTTCCCTGCCTATGTCAGCCAACCCATTTAATTCCTCCAGACTTGTTAGTCCCCTCTGAAATAGTTTGACTCAAGGAATCAGCCTCAGATCGGGGCCCACCACCATATCAAAACCATGCTTCAATGAAAGCAGTCATGGCATACATAATGCAAGCTGTCTATGAAGCAGAAAAGGGCCATGGTGTATTTGCTGCTCCTGTACTCTAGAGCTGAGCAATCCAACAATGGGCGTTTACTCTTGAAAACTGGGGCATCATGTAGAAGGCAGTTGATCAATTGGATGACGAGGAAATACAGAAATGCAACACTAACAGACTACGAAGTCTATCTGGATCTAGCTTGGGAAGTTAACTGCCCTTCCTCATTATTAAGAGTTAGTCCTGTGAGTACTGGAAGAGCTTATAGTTTTGCTTTTGGTTTCCCTCTCTCACCATGGAAATCCTTGTCAACTGTTGACTATCTCCCAGGCCAAGCCTTCCCCACCCCCTGCCCCAGTTCCACATAATTTTCCAAGAATGACCCCTCCCCTCTGCCTTCGTCCCTGCCCCCACCCTCCCGGTTGTTTTTGGCAATTTCTGCCTTCTGCCAGGATCATGGTACGCTGCTACCGCAATCCCGGCCAGTGCTTTCAGTGTTGCTATACCAACCACGCTGGAAGCATAAGCTACCAGCGCTGCTCTTCATTGTCACCCCTTTCTGCAAAGGACCAGAAAAATAAGCACCTTACCTCATCCCACTCGCTTACAATCCTCAGGATTACGTGGTAATCTTTCCCTCGTCTCAAGGGAGCATTGTAAAACACCCCGTAGTACTGCCTGTCCCCAAGAGAGAACTCCATGTTATCGGCCACGACTTCAGGCTGGAACTCTGCTGCCACGTATCCCCCAGCGCCGGGGACACTGCCGAAGAAAGACACGTCCGTCAGGGAGTTGCACATGAACATACTCGGTGAGCCCCAGGGCAGTACGAGAACCTGGTAAGAACTGGATTGAAATGGAAATACAATCAGGTTCAAATCCAACTGAACCGTGAACTTTTTTCACTTTTTTTTTTTTTTTTTTTTTTAAAGCAGGTGCAAATAACCCAGATAGTTAAATTAAAATGAACTACATGTACCTTGCGACACTATGGACCTCTTCACAAAATTGCTCCTAATATGTCAAATTTGTGTTTAAAAACCATTATGGAAGACATCTTAACTAGATATTGTTTCATTTTATTTTTCCATGAATCTCCTCTTGCCCTTTGGGTTTCCAAAGCCACTCGCTGTCGTTTACAACAAGAGGGATTTCCACAGCTGAGACACCAGGGGCCTTCACACTCTTAACCAACCAGAGATTTTTCCCCATTTTTTTAAAAATCACCTTCTGCCTGGCCCAGCCATCACAGCAGCAGTCCTGCTGCCGAGAGGCGCATGTCACCATTACATCCAGAGCCCGGCACAGATGCACCCTTTAGTCAGCCAGTAGGTGTCACTGTTGAACAATATCTGAGTCTCTTTCCCCCTAAGGTCTGTGCTCAGTGCCCCCATAGCACTCCCAGCTCTTGCAGTACAAGAAGCAGGAGCTGAGTCCAGGAGTCAAACTTGGGTCTTCGGCAAGGCAGCGTACAGTGGTGCTGCTAAGCCACAAATCCAGTCCCTTTCATTGGCTTTAAAGTAAAATTAACCTTCATTACTTTCATCTGATGTCCTTTTCACTATTGTTTTCAACTATGTGGAACACTTTCTTCTGTAAATCTACATATGGGTCCTCTTAAATATTTCGACAATATTGTCCTATCCTCCTTTTTGCCGCAGGTCACTAACAGAGGGGACAATAATCAAACTTACCCTGTTGGTGCAAGCCCTGTGGATACTTTTTATCCACAGGGTTTGCACCAATAATCAAAGCTAAAATACGTGGGCAGTTTTGCTTTGTTCGTTTCCCCTGGAAAAATTACTGGCAGAGATTTGCTCCTGTTTTCTCTGTGGGTAATTTTTCTCCCCGGAAACCGCGCACATAGTTTTGATTAATCAAAACTAAGCACCTGGTCGTGTAGCCCACCCTCTCCCCATCCCGGGGTCACCTCCCAACAATGCAGGCAATTTTCAAAGCTCCCCTTTTTTTTAACTTTTAGTATCTCTTGATAAGCATAACAGGCAGCTCCCTCATAAACTCATTAGGAGAACCACCAAACCAATTCTGTGATATTCTGCACACTAGTGGAGGACTATTCTATTTTGGCCAAGAGCAGAGTAGTTGACCCAGGATTCTTAAAATCATCTTCTCTGCCCTATCTCTTGATAGGCAAAGCTTCCAGCTGCTTGAAGTGCTCTGGTATTAATGGGATGCAAATCATAATTACATAGTAACATGGTGGATTGCTGGTAGATAAAGTCCAAAATGACCCCATTTTAGTACTTACGAATTCACATGACCCCAAATTAGCATGGGTGTGGACCTCTCCAACAAACACTCCATTTTCACCTTCCCCATATTCCAGCTCATCCTCTCCAGGTGATCCTCTTTCTTAACCTTCTCCCTCAGCTCCTCTCACTTCCCTGTCCATCCCCTTTTTTTCACCTCCTCCAGTCCTTTTTGCATCCCCATAGCTGATGCTCTCTCACCTCAAGCCCTTCTTATAACCCCCAACTGATCCACTGTCATCTCCTCTCACCCCATCCCCTCCTCACTTTCATCTCCCATTCCCTCTCTCACACACCTCCCAGCCTCGCCTCTTCCCCTACAATCCTTCTTTCACATCCCTTCTCACTCTCACCTCCCCTTTTACATCATTCCCCTCTCTCACCGTACTCAACCAATCCCTCTCTCCATCTGATCCAACCCTCAAACCCCTCCTGCATCTGATCCCTACCTTCAAAAAGCCCCTCCCCTCCAAAACACCCCCTGGCCAGGGTCAACAGCAACATTTTCCTTTGGGCCCCCAGGCCAAAGGTGGATGAGAATTAGCGAGACGAAAAGGTAGACTGAGGACAGGTGCAACATTTTTCTCATTCTTCCTCTTTGATCGTGCCATCTAGTCCCTTTTCTCATTCCCGGGTCATCTATTTTTCCTTTCTTAAAAGTAACCTCTTCTCTCCGTGTGCCCATCTCTCATCACTGCCCATGTTTTGTCCCTCCTAGATTTAATGAAGCCATCACTAAGCCAGGCATATTAGCTTAGCTTCATAGAGGCATTCTCTCCTCCATCCTGAGCGTATAACAATAAATGTCTCAGACCTGATGGGTCCATTTTTGGCTTCGGCTCTCCGCAAGCTTAGTCTTGGTGAAGGACCTTGAACCGATACAAATCCTACTTCTGGAATTGGAGGATCTAAACCATGGCGGGGAAAAAAAGTAAAAAAGGGGCAAAACGTTAAAAGAAATCAACTCGAGTTTATGGTGCTTTTACAACGAACACTTTAGCATAAACTCAAAAGCAAACACCATGGGATAGATTTTAAAAGTTTAGCCTCTGGGTATGCGTTTATGTTGGTTTTCAACCACCTAAAAATATTCATGAGTGCTCACAATGTGCATAAATGTTGCTACATAAAAGAGAGCGACACTCTGGGGAGCATATTAGGCATTCCCTCGCAGAACTTACATTTTTCCAAAGTTACGCACCTAATACCCTCTTTTAAAACAAAGTTATGCACTTAACACCCTCTTTTAAAAACTGCCCACACAAGTTTAGCCACACAACAACCTGAATACCCAATCCCAGTTTATGTGAGAAACCTTCTTCTTCAAAATCTTGTCGTTCTGTACCTGCTCAGATTTGCTCACGCGTAACTTTATAGGAAGGAGCGCCGCTGACCATGTCCGTGGGCAATGGCCATCATTCAAATTACAGGCATATGTGAACACTAGCTGGGCATATCACTATGTACAGAGGGGGTGAAGGAAGGATTGAACTGGTGCCCAGAGCACTGGGCTGGGAACTAGGAAGTAAGGGCTCAAAGTCCTGCCTCTCCCCGACACCTACTGCAACAATAACCCTGGACAAATACAATGCTGTGAAAACAAGAGCACCACACATGGCTTTCAAGAAAGTTAACATGAGCCAAATCAAAAACAAACAAAAAAAAAAAAGCTTTTACAAAGTTCAAGAATTCAGGTTTATGTATATTATGGGCTCTGTTTTAATACAGACATAGAGGTCAATATTCAGTAAGCCAGAGGGTGGCAAAAATATCCAAGGAAATGTTATGCGTGTAACTTTTCACGAACATTCAGAGGGACTTACGCACACAAGTCTGCCACTGAATATACTTGGATAAAGATAAATGCCCATATATTTATTTGGGTATGGTTAGGACAGCCACTTTTTGTACCAGACTTGTGCACGTAACTTTAGACAGAGTGTTGAATAAGCGAGCTCACCAGGTGAAAATTTAGCTTCACCCCAGAACGCCTCTATTGACGCCCCTTTTTGCCTGAATTATTTTTGTGCGCACCAAACGTTGTGAGCACAAAATGTATGTGGTCAGTGAGTGATTGAAAAGTTACATACACAAAGGCTTCGAGTATCAGCCTCATGATGGCTAGAGCCCACCATCTGACAATTCAATTCTAAGCATTACCTCTTCAATACAAAACCAGTGTAATCAGCAACAAGAACAAGCATCAGGAAAAGAAATTAATATTTCAATTGAAAAACAAGTCCCCTATTAAGAGTCACAGACTAATATAACACATGGGAACTTGAACCACTGTGTTACAGCTGTGGAAGCTGGTTAAAGGTATTTCCCAAGCAGGGAGCAGCACAGGGCTCAAGAGAAGAGCAGGGCAGGATCTTCTGTCTGTCCAACACCCACCCCCTTGGACTGAGTCCGCAGGTTCTGGTGGCCGACAGGACCTCTCTGGCAGGATTACTTGGAGCAGGGATCCGGGCAGAGACAAGGCAGGCTGAGGTTAGGGCAGGCCACGAACTAAACCTCAAGGAACACATTTCCACAGTGATCAAAGACTGATGCTTTAAACTACAAACTTTGAAAAAACTCAGACCCCTCCTTCACGCCCAAGACTATCGAACCGTCCTCCAAACACTACTCTTTTCTAAGCTCGACTATTGCAACTCACTCCTCCTCGGCCTCCCCAAGTCCACCCTCGGACCTCTGCAGGTACTGCAAAACGCCACCACCAGATCCATCACAAACAACAAAAAATGCGACCACGTTACCCCCATCCTCAAAGACCTGAACTGGCTACCCATCATCCATAGAATCCAATACAAAACCCTAACCCTGATACATAAAAAAATGATTATCAATAAGATGGACTGGCTGAACACAGCACTAGTCTCCTACACCCTACAAAGAAGCCTCTAATCCACTGACTCTGGCCTCCTCATCACTTCCACCCCCAAAGCAGTAGACCTTTCCTCAATCAGAAAACGAGCCATATCAGTAGTCGGCCCCACTTTATGGAACTCCCTTCCACCACATCTCCAAACAGAACCCTCGACTCAAACCTTCAAAAAACACCTCAAAACATGGCTATTCCTGAAAGCCTTCCCGCCAGAAACTTAAACACCTCCCCCCCCTCTATTCCAAGAATCCTTGCCCAGGCCCACCTATTGCCTATAAGCGAACCCTCTTTCTTCCGAGCTGTCCTTCTCACAACAGCCCCATTCCATGAACGTTTCTCCCATCTAAGCCTTGTTCCCCACACGCAAGCCACCCGTCTTCCTTGGCACATGTGTAACGCTTAGTTCCCTGTTAACTGTTCTATATGTTCCAAATCAAACTGTAAATAGTTAAATGTTCCAAATCATATTGTAAAATGTTATCCGTTCCTAAGTTATACTGTAAAAATAAGCTGCCCATGCTTTATTTACTGTTCAGTTTATATGTGAACCAATGTGCTATCTCGATCGAATGTCGGTATACAAAAAGCAAATAAATAAAGGCAATTTTCAGGCAGAGATGAAGGCAGGCTGTGGTCAGAGCATGCAGAGGCAACGTTGCAGGTCATGCTGGTTCAGGAACGAGAAGTCAGTCCGAGGGCAAGGAGATGCAAAGCAAGCAGGAACCAGGACAGGCAAGGAGTCAGGGGCAGAGCAAGGTAGGAAACAGAGCAGACAATGAGACAGGAAATTTATTTATTTATTTATTTATTTATTTAGAAGCTTTTATATACCGAGGAACGTTGGGAACATCTCGTCGGTTCACATAAAAAATAGAACAAAGCAGAGACAGAATACAAAGCAAAGCAAACCTGGAACAGGATGCAAGGCAAGGCAGGGACAGGACAAAACAGAAACAAAATGCAGGACAAGACAGGGAACAGAGAATGAAGGACACAAACAGGCAAGAGGGGCAATGGGAGACCACACAGGAGACAGGGATTATTAGCCGGCAGGAGGGGGTGCTGTAAGGCCCCACAGGAACAAGGGCAAGGATCAGGCAGGAGGGCCACTAAAAGGCACACAGGAGAAAGGGAAACAAAGAGACAGGCTAAGGAACAAGCAAGCAGAAAGGCTAAGGTATAAGGAACAAGCAAGCAAGAACCTAGACAAGGCAAGGTAAAGCGCTCAGATGGCCACAGCAGGGAGTAAAGGAGACTTGATGATGAGGCGGGGTTGTGGGTGAGGTAAGCTTTTAAGATGTGGCAGGGCTGCCTCATGGGCCTCTAAAGCACATCCTCACAGCTCAGACTGCAGCCCCGCTGAGGGCTCCTGCAGGCCAGAGGGTCTTACAGCAGCCAAGATCATTGCACAATGTCTGCCGGGTGCCTGTCCTATTTATGAAAACGAAAGTTGGGACCTATGCCTCTTTATGGCCTACTGAGCCCTAAACATGATTACAGTCCTAAACCAGTATCCACTGTCCTTGAAACCAGAACTATTACTTCAGATTCAGGAAGCATATTTTTTCAAAAATGGATCTACAGGAGGCCTACAATCTCATCAGTATTAGAGTGGGGTATGAGTAGAAAACAGCATTCTGAACGCACCATGGGCATTTTGAATACCTGGTTATGCCTTTTTGACTTGCAAAAGCCTCTGCTACATTTCAAATGCTGGTCATTGATATTTTCAAGTATGTTTTAGACCGGTTTATGGCAGTATGATGTTATCCTGATCTATTCGGACAACCCCAAGTTCCATGAACCATTACAATGCTTCTGAGAGCATGAACTCTATGCTAAAGCTGAGAAGTGTTTGTTTGACATATTCCTAAACTATATACTGTCCTACCGGGGAGTGGAGATGGATCCCCAGGAGGTGGAAGCAGTTCATCATTGGAAGGTCCTACAGAGTATCAGAGACATTCAGTGTTTTATCGGATTTACTAATTTCTACCGTTGTTTAATCAGAACTTCTCTAAGATCATTTATTTATTTATTTATTTAAAAGATTTTATATACCGTCTTTTGCGTTTACATCACAACGGTTTACAAAAACCTTAAAACATTCAAAGAAATACATCACTATGAAGAACAAACAATAAACTTTAAAAGACGTATAAAGCAATTAACAATAAAAGATATATACATTGTGGCAAATCAAGTATAGTTAACTCTAGAAGTTAATAACTAGTCATGGCACCTTTGACCTCCTTGCTCAACCAACTGTATTCCATTGGCTCCTGAAAGCATAAGAATGCCTTTACATCTGCTCTCCTGCTGATTCACCTTGATCCCACACAACTATTTGTGGTGGAATTGGATGAGTATAATGTGGCTTTTGGAGGCGTTCTGTTTGTTGCGTCCATCGGTCCTCGACGGCTTCACCCAGTTTGCCTCACCTTATTCACGGCTCCTCCCGCTTACCTGAGAAAGATGGCTATCGCCATGTCTACAAGCCGACCTCTCTGGCATCCCCGGAACGGCTATGGTGCAGCCTCTAGCCATTGCTCCTCAGGTACTTACTAGGGTGCGCGCGCAACCCATGTCTTTGTACCACCCACGTCTTTGAACACCCTTGGCGCGAACCTTGAGGGCGTTCCCTCATGCTGATGTCATGCCATCCAGATATATATTATCTTCACTAGTTTGCTAGCTCAGTGAGTTAGCAATGACTCGAATCCGTTCTTGTCTACGCTACTCTGCCGCTTCCGTGCTGCTGCAGGAAGCTCTCTCTCTGCCCTTCGGGATAACTGCTAACCTGGGTACCCGCTCCTCGGGGGCCCTCTGCTTTATTTCAGGTGCCTTACAGGGAACAGGTACTCGCTCCTCGAGGGCCTGCTCTCCCTGCCTCGGTGCCTGTACCATCTATAACAAACTTGGTGGAATCGCATACCAACAGTGAGTACCCTAACTCTCAGTCTATCTCATCCACAATATCTCCTCGCTGGGAGACCTGCTGCGGAACCTCCTGACATCATCAAGGAGAGAAGGGCTCCCTCTGCCGAGGTCCCTGAGACTGCAACTATGAGACTGCCTCACTACTGCCCCCTCTGGTGGCTTTCTTCAAGCTGTATAATAAAGAACTATTGTGTGTTTGTGTAGTACGAGTCTAGCCCAGTGCTGTGGCTCCTCCCGGGGCTCCTCCCCGTGGGCATGGTCATCTCCACAGCACCCAAGGATCCACCAAAACCACAACACTGTTAGAAAGCCAGGTCGCTCACCAAGACTTACATCCTTGTGTATTTCTCTCCTGCAAGCTATCACTCATCAGTATAACTATGTCATCCTAGATATGGAACTCCTGGCTATAAAGGTCGCTTTAGAGGAATGGAGGCTTTACCTTCAGGGAGCTCCTCACCCAGTCCAAGCCCTTACTAATCTCCATTAACTTGGAACAGCTCCAATCTGTTAAGACCCCAAACCCCCAACAGTTACAATGGGCACGGTTCCTTACTCATTTCAACTTCCAAATTACATACCATCCAGGAACCCAGAATGAGAAAGCTGACACCCTATCTCAGAAGGGCGAATATTATCATGACCTATCAGAGCAAAAGGCTCCCTACCAAGTATTATTGACCTACAGTGGATCATGGGAACTATCCTTTCCCCAAATTTGTTGGCCCTGAGCCAGGCAATGGAAAGCAAGACCTTAGGGTTCAAGAAGAACTAGGAAAATACCAAGCATTGGATGACTCCCTGCAGTTTCAAGAGCATGATAGTTTGCTGTATAACCAGCACCAGTTATATGTGCCACCTGCATCTCCCAGGTTAGATGGACTTTGTGGCTGCCTTGACTTCTGATTGGCTGTGTACTTTGGATGAATCAAGACCTTTAGATTGGTGTCTAGAAACTTATAGTCGTCTATGTTGGATCCAGATGTGATGAGATATGTTCAGTCATGTGGAACCTGCACCTGGACAAAAGTTCCCTGAACAAAGCTAATGGCTGAAACTTGTGCTCAATCATGGGAGGCAATAAGCCTCGAGTATATCACCAATCTGCCACTGTCAGAGAATAACACAGTAATCCTTGTGGCAGTGGACCAATTTACAAAGATGGCTCACTTTATTATCTGCCCAAGTCTTCCTACCACTGAAGACATTCAAGCACTCTTTCAGCACATCTTTTGACTCCATGGACTCCCTGATCATATTGTGTGAGACTGAAGAACCCAGTTTACCTCTTGCTTCTGAAAAACAATGTGTAAACTGCTAGATATAAATCCATGTGTCTCTATGGCTTACCATCTATAGACCAAGAGAGTCATCCAGACACTTAGATGATTCTTGAATTACTACCAAGATGATTGGGTCCAGTTGTTACTTTATGCTCTTTATAACAAGGCTGAGCATACTTCCACTTGCCAGACCCCTTTCTTTTCCAATTATGGACTTTTACCCTGCAGTGCCTCCAGATTCACCAATTCCAGCAGCCACTATGGTTGCTCAGACACTACAGCAGATCCAGGAGTAACTGAAAGGACAGCTGAAAGCCAAAAATAGGTCCTAAAAAGCTCAAGCTGACCATAAAAGACAAGAGAATCTGGTATATGTGGTGAGTCAGAAAGTATATTTAGCAGTGAAGAATCTGAAGTCCATATGCCCATGTTGCAAACTAGACCACTAATACCTTGGACCATATACTATCACATGCCAGATCAATCTAGTTATCTTTGAATTAAAGGCTACCCCAGGCTCTCCAATACATCCGGTTTACCCTGTATCTCTGTTACAACCCTTCACAGAAAATATTTTTCCAGACTGGACTCAGATACTTCTGCCTTCAATCCAAGTCCAGGGGCATAAGAAGTACACAGTGAATGCTATTCTGGATTTCAAAAAAGAATTTGGAATAAATTGATTTACCTTGCAGACTAAAAAGGTCATGGCTATAAAATGCTCCTGGGAACTAGCAAAGAATACCAATGCCCCAGCAAAGTTATATGAGCTCCACAGGCAATACCTCCACAAACCAGGCCTCTGGCACCCACAGGCCATCCCTGGAACCCCCCCCCCCCCCTCCTGATGTCAAGTCAAGACCCTAACAGAGGCTTGAGCTGGTGTCAGTACCAGAGTTCAACAGAGGAATCTTAACCTGTAGACCAACTGGGAACCTGGATCAAACAGTAGGAAAAAAAAGACTAGATCAGAAAGCCCTTCAGACCACATCTCTGGGCCTCAAAGATTGGCTGGGGCTCAGCTAAAAGAAGTTGCTGGGAAGCAGGAAGAGGTTCGCAGCAACCTGATGGCTGACCTGATTCCAGCTCCTACCCTGCAAATCCAGCTTCTTGCTGTAACAATTTTTCTCTTTTTCGTGCTGCCTGTTACTCGGCAGAAATAAGATGCACACACAGAGTACTGTGTGTATGTATGTGTGTATATATATATATATATATATATATATATATATATACGTGTGAATTTTTCTACACACATATATTCTGGTAAAAAAAATGGTTATAATAAATCAACATAAGCAAAGGTAATATTCTGATAAATGTACTTATGGTTATATAGGGCCACATGAGAATGGGTCAAAGAGAAAGACAGAGAAACAAAACAGAGAGAAAATATTTACAAGGATATATGTTTGGTGATTGCTTTGCAAGTGATGAGGTGAGTTCCAGTACCCTTGACAGTGTGATGTTTGGGATTATTTTTCAAACGACATTTAACTACCAAATAACATACACACACACACACACGCTTCCTAAATGCTGATGCTGCTGAATTCAAACCAACCCTAAGAGGAAGTGACATGAGTTATCGAGTTTAAAATATTAGAAGTATCGCAGCTGTAGCAGACGATTTAAAATCTGTTGTCAGGTGAACTCTAAAATATTATTTATCAATAAAATTATAACTACTATGGCACAGACCTGTATGTCAAGTGCCCACACATATTAACCTTGGGCCCAGACAAAAAATTAGTTCTGGCTATGTCACTGGCATGAGCGTGTACCCCTTTTAAACCTCCCCACCCCCCAATTCACACGGAAGAAGTGGGAATTGTGCACATGTGTGCGCATCCAGTTAAAATTTGTTGCACATGTGCATGCGGCCAGACTATTTTATAACATGCGCACATATGTTATAAAATGGCTGCGTCCCTGGGCGCGAGCAGACGTATGCGTGCATGTGTGTGCCCGCAAGCTGATCTGAAAGTTACCATCTTTATCTATATCTTCTCCACACGATGAGACAGTCTTTGTTCACATAAAGTAGTTTAACAAGGGACTCCCCTCCTCCCACCCCTGCCCAGCTCACATCACATGCAATGCATATATCGTAGGATCTTCTTGGGTTTTCCCCTCTTGGATTTTAACTGTGCATCAGATTGGATTGTCTGGTGATCTGGTGGGGCTTGAGCAGAATTTCTATGTGCCTTTTGGCAGCAGATGAGTATTTGGCTCACTAGCATTCCTTCCTTATGTTTGTGAGTTGGGTCATAAGTGACTGAGTTCACCTTGGACTTGATTTTGGTGAACATGGTTCAGCTGAATGGGATTTAATCTGAGCTACTTCAGGAATCAGGTGGGTATGACTCGGATCATTTGAAAGGGATCAGAACCCACCTACCCTCAGGTTTGGAAGATGCTTGAAATATTTTCTTCAATTTCTCTTTTTTGTTTTTTTTAGCCTGGTAATTCTTCTTTTTTCATTTTTCTTCCAGCTTAATTGGAACCAGTGCTAGGATTCTGGCAACATGAGCCTTCATTCACAACTACCCCAGGGGGGGGGGGTGCAATCCTGTATTAGGGTCTCTAAATCTGAATACCAGATGTCACTCTTAATGACAGGGACTGTAAATGCTGCCTCCGGGATGTGATCTGGGGTGCAGAAGACCTAACTCGGTGATGGAATCAAGGACTTTTCCCATGTATTTCCACTGCATCACCAGGCCAGCATGGGATACGCACAAAGGATTCCTGGTGGCTAAATCATGGAGATGAAGAAAAGGGTAACCCATGTGGTCTAGGATAACCTGCACAGAGCAACAATTACCCTAAGAATAAAAAAATAAAATATTGCTGAGCAGACTGGATGGGCCACATGGGAATTTTTCTGCTGACGTTTACCATGCTACTATCCGCTTCAGTGATGTGAAAATCTCTCAGGATCCACCAAAGTCTCTAGAAGAGATTACACCCCCACCAATCTTTACAGCTTGGTTCATATACTAACTGTGACTGAGTCGGGCGTCATACAAGTCCTACAGATACCTTGAAAAGCCAGCAGTAACAATGGTGAATAAGATGCCGTACAGTAAAAGTACTTCATGCATTCCAGGTTGACGTCTTACCTTTTATCTGAGTAGTCATGCAGATCTGTGCAGACAGTGCAGGAAAGGATCCCGTAACATTCACTGTGTAGTTAGTGCCAGGGTTAAGGTCCAAACACAACAGTGGAGCCTCTTCAGAAGTGGTAAAATTAAATACCTTTTCATGAAAAAATTCCTTCTGGTACCCTCTTTCTCCCTGGACATGAAACTGAACAGAAAGATTTGCCATTGTTTACAACACTATTTTAACCTTGGCTTATTATACAGTGCATTAATGAAGGTGAATAGTGCTACAAATTAACCTGACCTGAGAACCATGAAGCAAAGGTCAGCACTCCTGAGCAGGGCTGGATTTATATTCTGGCTGCCCACAGGCAGCAGGGGCAGGGGGCAGACAAGATGTTTCCTCCTTCTGAGGAGGGGCTCCATTACCATCCCACCCCCTCAAAGTCATCAGAAGTGAGGAGGGGTAAGGGGAGGGGGGAGAGAGAGGGACCCCCATATTGCTCCCTGTCCATACCCTCCCCTCGCCGGTCCTCCTACTCACCTCCCTGTTACCTAAGTGGCAGCATCCCAACCCGGCAGGAAGACCAGCAGCAGCAACTCTGAGAAAGAAATTCAGTGTGGGGCCTCCAGGCGCCCATCACAGGGTCAAGGACCTTCTCCTCCCACATGGGCTTCCTGTTGCAATTGAAATTCGTGCAAGCAGCAGGGCCCAGGGCTGGTGCTAGCTTCTTTGCTGCCCTGGGCGAAAAATTACTGTGCTGCCTCCCCTTGCCCCCAATTCATGCAGTGTCTATCCCAGGCCTATCAAACAAAGCCCAGCTCCATCCTGCAATCCATATTTTTAAAAACTGACACTCACACCCCCACCCCAGAACTCATGGATAGGGAAGGTATGAGGTATCCTAGGCAAACCTTACAGCCTTGCAATGCACACACGCACACACACACACTCCCACATCTTTTACAGCCACACACAATTAAATTATCCACTTATAACAAATTTTACATGAAAAAGAACATTCAAAAGTAGAGTCTTCTGAGGCAATACATTTGCAACATGCATATTATATTTACATGCACTTCTGTGGTACGAACCAGGAAACTCTGCCCTTGGAACGCCTATGAAATTAGACTTTTTGTAATGTGCATTGGGTGTGAGCTTGGCCCTCAGAAAGCCATGAATAAACAGAATTACCATTACAATATAGTAAACCTCCCATACCAAAACAATCCTAGCAACCTTATCTATGAAAAGGCAACACTGCACATATTACACCAGGCCCTAGAACACCAATAAAACTCTTAATAGGAAACCAGGCTGCTATAGATCCCCCTACACAGAAATTACATGCCAGCAATATAACACACCTAAATATCTCATCTCAGTCACAAATGCAAAACACAGACCGACCCTCACCACATATAGAATAAAGAAATCAAAAAGTATAAACAGAAACGGACTGAGAAGAAATGAACTGGAACCTGCCTTTATATGCAGAGCAACAATGGAAAAACAGAAACATTACTATTCTTCATAAAACATTAAATAATAAAATCTAGAAATATAAAACAATCATAATAGTAAAATCATATTCATAAAATAATAAATATTTCAAACCTGTCAATGAATAGAATAGCCAAAATTTTCCAATCACCAATAAAATATTTTGAAACGTCTAATGAATAAAAAATCCAATAATTTTTAAAATATTCTGTTTGCCCCCAAAAAATTAAATATTTCGAAAGAGCAGAATCATCAAATTACACCCAACACTTAAAAATAATAAGGATTTTAAAATGTTCTGCTCTCCATACCTGTGATCTTTTGATTTTTAGTCACCCTGAGATTGTCGTGGATTGGGGGAGGTAAGGCTGCACAAATTGTATCTACTCTGTCACACGCACGCATAATAAAACATTCATTCTCTCACACAATCCCTCTCTCTAATATATACAGGCTCCTTCTCCCTCATAGATACATTATGTGTGTGTGTGTGTGTGTGTGTGTGTGTGTGTGTGTGTGTATATGCCTGTGAGAGCCTACATGTGACACATGGGCTCTCACAGGCACGCAAATATACACAAACACACAAGCACAAAAGGTTCTCACACAGAGACACACACAGGTTCTCAGTCACTTACACACACATACAAGCTCACACACATACACACATGGTCTCCTGTTGTCATCACACAAGATGGGATAAGCTCCACCATGGCCCAGCAGGCTTCCTGTTGTCTGTGGGCCATGATGGGATGAGCTCCACCATGGCTTACTGACCTTTCTGCTTGGGGGGAGGAGGGAGCAGAAGCTGTGCTCGGGCACCTGCGCACGCACACACACACACAGACAAACAGAAGATCCGGGCCTCTCATTTTTAGCTGCCAGTGGATTGAGTGCTGGCAGCCTGCGGCGTCTCTCATTTTTTTAGCCGTCAATGGGTTGAGCACCGGTGCCCTGCAGCCTCTTTCCTTCTTCGGCAGCTGGTGGGTTAGGCTCCACCAGTGGCCCTGTGGTCTCTCTTGCTGCCTACTGGACGCCACCCCTTCCCGGGTGTACCGTCCTGTGTAAATGCATGGTACGCACACCCAGTCACGTTGGGCTTGGCAGGTGGGAAGCTAAATGCTGAATTTCTTTTTCAAAGATATTGTTGCTGCTGCTGGTCTGGGATGCTGCTGCCACTTTAGCTAACAAGTGGCTCACAGGCAGGCCCAGATAGAGGCATGACAGCAGTATCAAAATTTGGCCCCAGCGGTAGTTGCTTATAATGTCTATGCCTAAATCCAGGCCTTCTCTTAACAGCAAAAGGGAACTAATGCTGCTTTTATCAGGATCACAGACTCACACAGAAATCTATTCAAATATTAATTGTTTATTTTATGGCATTTATTACCCTCTAGTCCAGGGAAAACAATGCCCATAGCAGCTTACAAAATATAAAAATATAAAATACAATAATGGGCATACTATGCAAAAGTGACACACCAATGACAAGCCATATCAGCAAAACCATAGCAAACAACATAAAATCCTAAACACAGTAATGACTCTTACCATACAACTATCTAATAAAGATAAATTCCAGCCTGCAAACTTGGCCCAAATTACCTCCCCTCTGTAAGCCCTCTGGAGACTGGAAAATACCTACAGTACTTGAATACAACTTGCCTTAAGCTACCAGTGAAAGGCATGAGCAATGCAAGCAGATAGGAGAGATTCCAGAAAGGAAAGGTATTCTTATTCACTGCAGACAGCGTGTGTCAGTGAAGTATAACTTTAGCCTGCCTGTCTACGGATAGTTCAAGGATATGGATAAATTTTTAAAACTCTTATCAAGGTTGGGGAAACATTACCCCACAGAAGCCCAACTAAACACGGATGGAAGGATATTTGGTATTCATAGAGATTATAGCAATCTAAGGAGTATTGAAAGGCTGAATGGAATGTACTAACTGTGAATTTAATTTACTTGATTTTATTGTCTTCCATTGCGTTAACACAAATACTGCCTTACTTCATAGAAATATGAAGCCAAAGTGATTTTCATCCAAGTAGAAATTCAAAAATAAAGCACAATTATTTATTTCTTTTATTTACTTGCAAGATTTTTATTCCGCTATCTCTCAGAGATTTTGTCCCATGTGGAGTACAACATAATAAAAACAATTTAAAAATACATACTTTAAAAACACAATGCTTAGAACTGCAATACGCAATTAAAAAAACAAACCCCAAAGCATTCCCTAATATATGGACAAGCTTCACTGTTCAGTTACATTAATCCTTGTGCAACCAAGGATAGGAAACGGGTTTTCAATGGACAGTGAAATGACTTAGGATTTAAGGCACCAGTATAAACAGCAGAATGCATTTAAGCCTGACTCTGATTTTGTGTCAGGGTTCAACATTTTTATAAAATCTAAACGTGAGAAGTCCCATGGCTAAGAATAATTGCATTTTTATGTATTTAACTGCTGACAAAAAGAGTTTTAACAATGCAAATGACATTGCATCTTTTGACCTTAACAAAAATATATTTTTAAGCATATAAGATTTTTTTTAAATGAATGTTTTTTTAATTATCCAATTCAATTACAAAATACACCAACGTTCAAAGTTAGTGCTAAAAATTCAAATAAGGCCATGCTAAATCACATTTTTAACAGCAAGGTTTAAAAAAAAAAAAAAAAAGAATCTGCATAATGAAAATATGCTTCCTTTAATTTGGCGAGATCAAAACTGCTCCTAAGAAAAAATGTAAAAGAGGTTGCTATAAGAGCACGTCATTAAAAGAACACATTTCATGTTCCGGGACCTTTCAGACTTGGTCGTCTAGATTTCATTTGGCTAGTGAATGTCGGGGCCCCCTGATCTAGAAAAATAAATTATGCAGAATAGTTGGTTCAAGACAACCACCGCCTTTGCTCTACGGCTGAATCAATACTCCTGTGGCCGAGTTCCGGTAAAGTCATGTTCCCTTTGCTGCTGTATACAAAGTACATGCTATTTGCATGACTGAGCAGCTTAGACTGTGCTGATAGGACCAATGCTGAGAAACAGCAGGTGGTTAACTGTAAAATGAATGGGAATGCTGGCCGTCATGCCCACAGCTGTCCACCACCATCCAGTGAATAGCACGGTAACTATGCACTGATTTCCCAAGAGGACCCCCCCCCCTAACAAGAGAGATGAGTCATGTGAGGGACCATGAGAATGTCCTGTGCCTGCTGTTCTATGACTAAACGTGGCTAACATTAATTTTCATATTTCGTACTATTTGCTTACTACATACATGGAGTGCTCCCACCAGAAAGCCTTTTAAATCGGAACTTCCTTATAGATTTTCCCCAATATTCTTTTTTTATTCTGGCAAACATTTGGTAAGCATTTAACTAGTCCGTGCCCAAGCATAGGAAAGAGAATTTTAAGACAAACCGCCTTCTGTTAGCATATTATTCTGAAACAGCAAGCCTGGTAAAATTACAGACCTTTTTTTTTAATCAAGAATGATTTCTGAATCGGAAAAGTGCAACCTCCTGGTGAGGCAGTGCTGCACAGTCATTAATATATTTCCCTAACAGACGCCAAAAAGCACAAAACAGAATCAGGTGATTCTAGCATCTATTACTAAAGAAATATCATTCATATTTAGAACAAAGAGACACCCACTTTCCAATATGTCATTTACCTTACTTACCAAGTAAGTCTCCCTTGCTTTTTCTGCACTTCTGTTCCATGTCAAGCAAGTCTCATTGACTATATTTATGTCACTCATGGAGCTTTCCATTTCTGCAAGATAAGGAAAGAAAACATCTCTACAAGTATTACAAACCCCCAAATTTATTTATTTATTTTTTTACCTCCGTTTACGTGACAGATGAAGTAAACACCCAAAGCTAGTGCTTGCTACTTATTTCTAAGGTACCTACTCTGTTGAAAGAGGGATGAACCATGCCTTCTAGTTTTCAGCGTTAGGAAAACAGTATTTCAAATATCGTATACTATATATTAATCTTGCCCACCCCTCAAATTTAAAATGTCATGCAGGTTACAGCTAAGAAGTAGAGTAATTTCAGAATTCTCTTTTTTTTTGTTTTGTCTCTGCACGGGGCCGGATTTACCATGTCAGCGTCCATAGGCAATGGAGGAGGGGGACAGAGGGGATGGGAGGTATTGCCCCCATCCCTCATTACTGATCATCCTTGTACAGATCCTCCTCTCTCCTGGTGACCTCCCTCCACCTTGATCCTGGAGGTAGCACCGCCGCAAACTACTGTCCTCCATACAGGCGCTGGCCACGCAGCAGAAGCAACTTCAGGTAGGGAATTCAGCGCGCAGGCCCTGCAATTCCTCACGTGCTCAGAGGCCATGAGGTGCCCTGCCCCCCCCCCCCCCCCCAAAATGGGCTTTCTGTTACCATGGAAACCCCTACAGGGGGCAGCGCACCACAAGGCCTCTGAGCGAGTGAACGCTTGCAGGACCTGCACTGAATTCTTTACCCGAAGTTGTAGGGGGGCCAAGCACCTGTATTGCGGTCAGTGGTGCACCTGTAGGCCAGGACTGCTAGGGAGGCAGCGATGATCTGGTGTCTTATGAAAATTTGGCACCTACAGCAGTTGCCTATGGCTATTATTTGGGCCTGCCTCATGCACCATCCAGTTCAGGCATTTAAAGATGGAGTTTGTAGAATCCCAATGGGCCTTAAATGACCTATAGACCCAGGTCTATGGGAGGAGAAGGAGGAAAGGAGTTGCTATTTTCTAATTTCTTAATAAAATGAGTGCTTATGGAATTGAGAGGACTGGAAACGGAACTCCTCCATTCACCCACAGAACAGGTACAGCATGGGCAGTGGCAGTGCAAAATTTCCCACGCTGTCCTGCCAATGTACTTCAACCCTTTTCTTCAGGAACCACGTCTGGGGCTGAGAAGATGATTCAAGCTCCATAACTGTGCAACCTTTGGCCCTCTTGGCAGAAGCTTGCCAACAAGTGTGTCGATGCCAAATTGTGATGAAGGTTAATTTTACCCAGGGCAGGAATTTCAAATCTCAGGGTCTGTCTGGGTAACTTAAAAGGTACCTGGACAAATCCTTTGGAATATCAACTTATATGCATTATAGATATAACGTGACAATGATCTGGTGAATGAATAGTTATCACAACTGAAAAGTCTCCCTCCCTATCTCTTATAAAGCTATGCATAACCATACTAGCAGTGAAAACACAACTTCATATATTATAAAACTAGCCGTTAAGCCCGTAACAACAGGCTACATTTAAAAAAAAAAATTTCGGTCCATTTCCTTCCCACTCCCTCCCTCCCTCTATTCTCCCTCCCTCCCTCTATTCTCCCTCCCTCTCACCTTCCCCCTCTATTCTCCCTCCCTCTCACCTTCCCCCCTCCCCCTCTATTCTCCCTCCCTCTCCTCCCTCTTCTCACCCTCTATTCTCCCTCCCTCAATTCTCCCTCTCTCCTCCCTCTCCCAATGCCCTCCCCTTTCAGCTCATCGGCAGACGGAAGATCTCCGGGGGGGAGGGGGTGTTCCTCCCACGCGCACGGCGCCGCTCCTGCTCGTCGCCGCCGCCACCGCTCCTGCTTCTCACCGCCGCCGTCGCTCCTGTGCCCCAGCGCCATTTTTTTTTTTTCGGGCATGCTCGGCTCTGACCGACGTGCTCGCCCGCGCATGCGCGGTAGAGCTGCGCTCTACTGCCCATTTGCGGGCCATCGGTCAGAGCCCATTTATAAGGTAGATCCCTCCTTTCTAGACGTTTGAGTTTTAAATGTGATTTTATAGGACATGCTGCCTCAGAAAAAGAGAGTCATCAGAACGGGCCAGACATTTATTAAGCAATAGGTGGCGATTATACAAACACCATTTAAAATACTAAAAATACCATGATGAGCCAGAAGCATGCAGGCTGACATTCAACGGATGCTCAGCACCTGATTTAAGAGCCTGTGTTTTAGACTCCTAGAGTTTAGCAAAACTCCAGCCGAAAGAAGGCACCTAAGTTTTCAGCTGAAAATGTGTGTAACTGAGGTGCCTAATTTAAGGCCCTGCTCATTCACTTACCTAAACGGAGGTGTTTAAGTTAGGCGCCTAGTCCTGAATAGCAGCATGGAGTCCCTTACTTCCTTTCCCCGCCTATAGCCCCATCCACTTTGTAAGCATCTAAATTTCAGTGCATGTAAATATAGGCGCGCAGTCCTAGTCAGTTTCTAAGCAGCAAAATTAGGCACCTCTCTCTCAAAGCTACATGCATAAACTATTTGAAAATTGATCTCACAGTGTTGCCAGTGATTAAAAGTGCCATTTTGGTTAGTTATCTTTCACGTATGACCTCACTGATTTTAAAGAGTAGAGAAGAAGATAATTAAATTGTTCTTCTCGATCTTACAGCATTTATTTACCAAACTAATAGTGTCATTTTCCAACTCGCATTATGGTGTTTTCGCATGCGTTATGGCGTTCTCACATGCGAAAAATGCCTTAACACATGCGAAAAGCACCATAACGCATGGTGTGATGCTAATTTTTAAAAGGGGAGGGATTGGGGAGGAGTCGGGGTGGGAATTTTGTAAAAGTGGGCTGGCTTCACAAAGCCATAACGCATATCACACAGTTTTAATGCCGAAAATAACTGCACCTTTTTCATTAATTATAAGCTGTACAATATGGCCATATCGCAATTTGTTTGCAAATTCTGTTTTGAGCATTTTTAGGCTGGGGAAGGGCCTGAGATGGGGGGGAGAGGGAGAGAGAGAGGGGGGGGGGGGAGAGAGAGCGCCTCTGGGAGTGCCACCATAGTAAGCAGCTATTTATGCTACTATAGGAGGCCCACCTAGTAACTCGAGGGAGGTTTAGGTAGTAGTGTAGGGGTTAGGGGCCATTTTTACATGCAGAGTGAGACGTACGAACAGAACAGTGCATTCTTGTGAAGATTTGATGTCCTTCGGAGTGAGGAAACTCACACAACGATGAGATTTATACAATGTTCTCTCAACCTAGCTTGATGTTACCCAAGAAGAGAGTCCATCAATCTAGGTTGAGAGAACATTGTAGAAATCTCATCGTTGTGTGAGTTTCCTCACTCCGAAAAGACATCAAATCTTCACAAGAGTGCACTGTTTTGTTCGTACGTCTCACTCTGCATGTAAAAGTGGCCCCTAGCCCCTCACTACTACCTAAACCTCACCTCGACTTACTAGGTGGGCCTCCCATAGCAGCATAAATAGCTGCTTACTATGGTGGCACTCCTAGAGGCTGAGTCTCTCTCTCTCTCTCTCTCTCTCTCTCTCTCTCTCTCTCTCTCTCTCTCTCTCTCTCTCTCTCTCTCTCTCTCTCTCTCTCTCGTGGTGAAATGAGCACTTTGCAGGTAGGAAAATGCAATTATGTAGGTATTACCATTGCAATAAATGGGCTATTACCATAAAACACACTCCTATTGCATGTGATATTTTGATAAATCTAGCCCTAAGTAACCATGATTTGTAAAACAAATAAATTACACTGATAGTAGTGTATAGATATTTCCCTCCATGACTGTTCTGCCATAATTTCTTCTGTAATAGCCCAACTGCAAAGTCAGCCTGGCTGGGAAAAATTAAGCAGCAGTTTTTCAGTTTCAGGATCATCCATCAGCAGAAAAAAAAAAATCAAATTTTCAAGTTTAGAATTCTTCTATTTAATTGAAGTAGGTCAATAATTTTGCTATGGAAAATATCGGGCAAAATCATAAATCAATCATGGCAGAAGTGTGAGTAGTTAAGAAAAAGCACTGTTAATATTTGGAATAATCACAAATGGCTTTCTCAAAGAGAAAACCACTTTTATGTTTGGCACTACTGTAGGATGCATAGGAAACCCTTTCAAGGACATCAAAATTCAAGACAGCATGGAGCAAGCAGTGGAGATGCGAAAGTGCATTCTGACACCAAGTAGACACCATAGTATTGCATTAGGCAAGGAAAATGAGCAAACTAGATGGACCATACAGTCTTTATCTGCCACTGGAGTAGTCTCTGCTTCTCTTCAGTGAATAGTTTCTTTTATATAGGTTTGCCCACCTGTACTCTTTTCTTAGAATGGTTGCTCTGGATGATCCTGGCTGCACTTCTCGGTTGAGGACAGAAGGGTTTGTGTGCCAGCAGGGGCTTGTCTTGCAGTAGACTATTCACTCATCCCCAGTGGCTGAATCCCCAACCTCAACTTTTTGGGAAGATATGGGTGCACTATAGACTCAGACACTGGTCCTTTTCACAGTATTGCAGTATATGGACACCAGGCCATGGGACTGATCCAAATCAAGAGCATATTCATAAATTATAAACATATATTTTTTGTTTGGCCTGGCAGTCCCCTTTTACTTCTTTAGACTTCCAGTTCAATCATAAAGCCTTTGCTGGGCTATGAAATTTCATTTGCAACTACAAGGGGATTTTGTTTCCTTATTATTATTTTTCTTTTTTAATGCTTCTTGCCCAACTTAGCCCAGCCATCATAGCAACAGCATTAAGATTTCGCCTGCTACGCAGCCTTATCCTACCGTCATGATGCCTCCCCACCAGCAGAGGTCCTCAGTATGCCTCATAACTAGTCTTGTCAAGCTATTCCTCACTGCCCTTGCCAAGCCCAAATCCCAGCCCTATGTAACCCTGCCTTGCCAGAAGCTCCTTGTCTTCTCATGGTATCACTTCAGGGTCTACAAACTGACCCTTATTCTGTCTTGCCTTGCGGCCCTCAGGCCTAAATTGCCTTATTCCCTGTCTTGAGGCCCTTGGCCTATTCTCGCTTGTATCTTGCCTTGGAACCTCTAAGCCTGTTCTAACTGTTCCAAGCCTTGTTGCCTTTGGGTTTCAGTGTTCTTTATTTGGTGTTTCCTTTGTCGCCTTGTCTAAGTCCTGCCCTAGTCTGCCTTGTTGGTCTTAGCCTGTCTGTTCCCATATCCCGTCCAGTCCTGCTTGTATTAAAATCTTGTCCTTGCCTTATCTCACCCTTTTCTTGTCTAGCTTCAGGTCCTGCTTAGAATCCAGCCTTGCCTTGCCCTGCCTGCCAAGCCTGTCTGCTGTGGCCAAGCCTTGGCTCCAGCCTGCCATGACCAAGTCTTGTCTGTCCAACCTAGTCGTGCCTGTGTGGACTCACAACTATGATGTATTGCCACTGCAGAGACCTTCTGGCCCCCTGAACCCAAGGGCTCAGCCTGCAGGGGAGTGGGCTGGCTAGGTGGAAGACTGGTCCTTGTCTTGTCCCAAGTCCTCCCTTGCAGTACAGTGCTGCTTCCCAGACTCCGGGGCCTGTAATAAACAAGCCAGCCATCAGTTAATGTCTGGTTATTAGGTGTTGCCATTTCAATAATGGGCGAGTCTCCTTTGCGCCAGGTTGCCTCTGCAGCCTCCTCAGTTCCAGTCAAGAGAGCAGACACCTGGCCAAAGAACTAAGTCTGGTTCTCCTGCATGGCGATGCGCAGCACTACCCATGAGCCAACAGCTGGCCCTTATGAGTTCTGACCAAGCAATCGGCAACTAAAAAGACAGCTGGCTACTTCCACTAGTATAAATGATACAGAATCACAGGAAAAAAAGAAGCTAAAATCACTATAAAATCCGGGGTCGGCATGTGCAAGGAGGTGCACACTTGTGCACCTTGCACGTGCCGAGTCCTAGGGGAGCCCAGATGGCTTTTCCTGTTCCCTCTGAGGCCGTACTGACACAGTACTGCGGATGAGGTATTTCTGTGAAATTTTGTGAAAGTGGATCCAACTAACCAAGGCTTAGAATAACTGCAGAAAAATGAAAGTCATGGGGGAATTCATACATCCTTTTAAATAATACAATTGTCTTTTCTTTTACAGGTCAATCTGTTCTGTGGGAAGGACAGTTTAGAAAGGCTTCTTTTTGTCTGTGCCTATGAGAAAAATACTGTATAAGACCGGGCCATTATCTGTCTTTGTGCAGTTTTAAACTTGATTCATGGCTGTTGTTGCTCCTTGTGAATGGCGCTGTACTGTCAAGCTGACACAGCTGAGAGGCACCGATAAGAATCAGCGTCCTAACACATAGAGCAGAGTGCTATCAGGAAGAGGACACTCAGCAAAGCCAAGGTTTATGATAAGTGGTAGATTCAAGCTGCAACACAGTATGTTAATTGCATAGGCTTCTCCGAGCTGTAACCAGCAGCACCTTTAGGCCCAGTTTTACATTGCTTTGGTCACATAGTAGCAAACTGTAAAATTATTTTGTAAACTGAGCTCTTCCCTTTTCTCTGTGGATAATGTATTGCTATTTCGTTGTACAGAGAATGCCACTGTACAGTACACAGCAATCGCTTTGTAGCCTCCTTGGGAGAAGCAGTTGATAGATTTGAAATACAATATACTGTATAGCATTAGCCTAGAGAGGACACTGATCTTGTTATGTGGTGATGTTACAGAAGAGAATTTCTTTAAAAAAAAAAAAAAAAAAAGTCGTATCAGGTTCCACACTGTTAAAATACTAACTAATTTTTAAAAGAGAATAACAACCCAAGGGCCTGACACAAACTGGCTGAATGTAAAGCTCTTCCTGAAACTAACGGAGTCGACTTGAAGCATGCGAGCAGGCCACAGGCCACGCAGGAACAAGGCCTCCTCAGACTCAGATGCGGAGAGCCCTGATGGAAAAAAGAGCAGCGGGAGGACACAGGATATCACTCGGGCAGAGCTTAAACAATAGTTTTTTGAAAAAATGCTATTATAAAAGTGAACTTGTGGAAACAATGGCAGTTTTGAACAGTGGATTGAGGATCACGAGGAGCACTTGGAGGAGATGAGAGCTGCTGCCTTGGGGAGCTTACAGGCCAACATCTTAAATAAGCTTGAGGATATGGAAAATAGATTTCAGCGAAGCAACTTGAGGCAGAGAGGTCTCATGGAAACTAGCGAGTTTGAGGATGCAGTTTCAGTAATACAAAAAGTCATCAAGGCCTTGCTAACGGACAATGTGGATGAGTCAATGGAGTTAGAGCAGGAGCCTGTACACATCAAGCAGGCTCAAAGAGCCTTGGGGCCCCAGCAGGGCATCCTCTCTAGAGATACAGTTGCATGTTTTAGAGAATACAGTAAAAGAGATTTTGGCTAAAGCAAGAAATAAAGGCACTTTTCTCTGGGAGGATCATAAGCTATCTACTGTATATACAGCGATCTCACTCTGACGACTCTATGACAATAAGGAGAGCTGAGAGAAATCACTGCCAAGCTCTGTAGTAATAATGTGCGTTATCGTTGGTTGCCCCTTTTGGACTTCTATTCAGTGTGAGTGGTACGAGCTACAAAGTTAAAGGCAGAGAGGCGACCAGCACGGTGATGCAAAAAGGGGGGGGGGGGGCTGGAGGAAGTGAATCTGTTGCCGGAGGATACTAATCTCCCTCAATCCAGCAAGTGCTCTGGAAAGCGCTCTGCAAAAACTTGAAATAGGCTGCATAGTCGGCCAGGAGGCTGGGAAAAGTCTCCCCTTTTCACTAAGTTACCACGTCCGAGATGAAGATCAGACTGGTTTTTCAGTTGGTGAGAAGAACGCTACAGTCTTGCTGATAAGCCTTGCTTAGTCATGTTATCCTGCAGTAATATTTTTTCAGGTCTTTCTTGGTCTCTGTTTCATGTTCTGTGATGTGTGATTGTTTGGGATTGGGGGGGGGGGGTCCATTGGGGAGTGGAGTTGCTCCTCCATAGTTTTTTCGTCTTTATGACGGTTCTGGAAGGGATAACTGGGGTGTTTAGAGGGAGAGGGTGGGAAGGAAAGTGGGATATTGGGGGATGGGGGATTTAGGAGGGAGGAAAGTTGGCAATCAGTGGATAAAGGGAGGGGGAGGTGGGAAAGGGGGAGGGGGTAGGGGGTAGGGGGACAACCAGGGGTTGTTTCCATATATTTGGGTTTATTGGGTTAATGGTAAACAAGAAAATAGTATCTTTAAATGTCTGAGTGTTAAATATTCCAGTTAAGCAGCAGCTGTTATTTCAAGAATTAGGATAAAAAGCAGATATTGCTTTTATTCAGTAATCCCACTTTAGGAAGCAGGAGGAAAAACTCCTTTGGGACAAGGGTTATGAACATATATTTCTAGCTTCCAATTCTCAAAACAAAAAGAAGGGTGGAGTGGGTATTTTGCTCCATAAATCACTACAATTCTTTATTAAGGATGTGAAAAGGGATACAGAAGGCGGGTTTATATTCCTTAATGCAGAGAAGTTAGCCACTCTGTATGCCTCTAATTCAGAACAGGGGATATTTTTTTTGATAGTCGAACTGGTGGGCTTTGCTAAGGGTCCCTTAATATTAGGGGGCGATTATAATCTAACTATCCATCCTGAACTGGACAATACCAGGCACTCCCTTAATTTTCCTTGCGTTCATCAGAGGAAATTGATTACTATTACAGAAACCCTGAGGTTCTTAGATGTCTGGAGAGTTTTGTACCCCAAGCAGTATAGATTTCACTTTTTACTCGGTTCCCCATTAATAGTTCTTATTATGGTGGCCTCTGCTTTGATGGAGCAAGTTGTGGATTCGCAAACTGAGAGTTTTCTATGGAGAGATCATGCTCCAGTTTGGGTGGACCTTAAAGAGCTTTCTCCAGCGCATACCACAGAAACATTGGAAACTTAAAGATAATCTTCCCCAAAATGAAGAGATACGTGGAAAATTCCAAAGGGTTATTAGAGATTATTTGCGGCTGAACGACTCTTTGAGACGCATTAAAGTACGTTATTAGAGGCAAATTGATCATGTGGGCATCACAAATTTAAAAAGATTTTTTTTGTAATTTTTTTATTTATACTTTTCAGAAACAAAAAGAATGGGAGTTGAGAGATTTTATTGTGGAGCTTGAAAAATGGCATAAAGAAACAGGATCCAGTCAGGTCTTATGACAGTTGGAGCGATCCTGGGTATATTTGAAAATGCTGACCATTGATCGGATTCACTTTCAAATGCTGCAGGTGAAGCAAACTCATTTTGAATGGCGAAATAAGGCATCCAAACTGCTGGCATAAAAAAGGAGTAAACGGGAGGCTCAAGCTACCATCTACATACGGTATTAGGGATCGGGAAGGAAAACTTCTGTATGAGTCCAATCAGATTCTGGGGAAGTTTTTGGAATTTTATCAGGATTTATACTCTGCCAATGTGTTTATAAGTGATACTGACATTTATTCTTTCTTATTGGATCTACAATTGCCTAGCTTAACCCCTGAACAACAGGAAGGTTTAAACAAGGGGGTGATATAGCTTTTGAGATCCACGACGCGATTAAGGGCTTAAAAGCTAATAAATCTCCCGGACTAGATAGATTTCTGGCCCGAATCTATAACAATTTGCCAGGCTATTAGTATAACCCTTGAAGGAGATGTTTAATTCCCTGCTAGGGGAGGCTCAGTTGCCTCCTTCCATGGAGCTGGCAGGAGTAACAATTTTCATAAGGAAGGCAGGATAAAACTAATTGTGCGTCTTATCGACCAATATCATTACTAAATATTGATGTTAAAATTCTAGCAAATATTCTGGTGGACAGGCTGGCCAAAGTGATGCCAATGATGATATATGAAAATCAACTGGGCTTCATTATGGGTAGAGGTAGATTTGACAATATTCACTGAGGGCCGGATTTTAAAAGGGTTACGCGCATAAGTTATGCGCGTAACCCTTTTAAAAGCCCCCTGCGTGCGCCGAGCCTATTTTGCATAGGCTCGGCAGCACACGCAAGCCCCGGGGCGCGCTTAAGTCCTGGGGCTTCGCAAGGGGGGGCGTGTCAGGGGCGTGCCGGGTGGGCGGTGTGAATTTCGGGGCGGGACGGAAGGCATGTCAGGGGCGTGGCCTCTGGGCCTTCTCACTCCTTGCCTTGCCTTGGTCTCTGGGCCTTCCAACCTCAGACTTGCCTTGCCTTACCTTGTGGCCTCCAAGCCTTCTGACCTTTTCTTTGCCTTGCCTTGCTTTGTGGCCCCTGGGCCTTCTGAGCCTTGCCTTGTGCCCTTTGGGCCTTCTTGCCACTTGCCCTGCCTTCTGGCTTATATAGGCCTTGCCTTGCTCTGTGGCCTTCCTCTATCACTGATTTTGGGTCTGTATGTTCCATGTTCTGCCTTGTCCTTGTCTGTCCTGTCTTAGTCTATAACTGTCCAAGCCTCAGTTCCAGTCTTACCTGTATGCTGTTGCTATCTAAGCCACAGTTCCAGCCTCACCTGCACGCTGTTCCTGTCCAATTCTTGCTTCAGCCTCACCAGCCTGCACAAGTCTTGTCCCAGCCTTACCAGCCTTGCTCCAGACTCACCATGTTGGCCTGCCACTGTAGAAACCTGCTGGCCCCAGAACCCAAGGGCTCAACCTGAGGAGGAGGGGGCTGGTTAGGCAGATGACCGACCCTGACTTTGTCCTGTCATCCTGCCCCACTCTGAGCGTGGTGTCCCCTACACTCCGCTTGGACTGGAACCATAAAAGTATGAGAAGGTGGCAGGTTTCAAGGTGAACATGAGCAAGTCTGAAATCTTAAACATTAATACCCTTGAATCTTTGGCTGTTACCATAAAGAGTTACTTTCCTTTCAAATAGACTCATCAATTTATAAAATATCTAGGGGTGAAAATCACTAGGCATCATTGTCTCTTTGATGCAAACTGTTTTCTCAGGTTTTCAGTGGTGGGGTAATGCCAACATTTCCATAGGTGGCGAGAATAGCTGCCATTAAGATGAATGCTTTACCTCACTTCTGCTATATGTTTCAGACGCTGCCAATAGCAATCCCTAATTATGCTGAATAAGATTCAGAAGAAATCTGTGGAATTTATTTAGAGGCAGAAATCTCCCAAGAGTGGCTAGATCAATTGTATACTTACCAAAAGGGCAAAGGAGTCTAGGGGCACCAAAAATTGATAGTTATTATAAAGTAGCACAGTTGAGGGCTATGTTGGAGTGGCATAGGGGACCATAAGTTTAGGTATGGATACAAAATGTAGGAGAAATATCTGGGTGAAACTCCTCTTCAGTTTTAGCTAGGGATATGAATCGGGTGCCCAATTGTTCCCACTTTCGGGTTCGTCTGGCCATGGGAAAATCTCGTTTTCCCGTGTATCGACGTTTATTTTTTGTGAAAAATCGGTTTTCGGCTTAGTGCGCTCTAACGGGAGTTAGCGCGCACTAACAAAAAATAGCAAAAAGTAACCAAAAATAGTAACGGGAGGTAGTGCGCGCTAATTCCCGTTAGCGCGCACTAACCCGAAAAACGATCTAAGCAGGCTAACAAAACATCATTGCCTGTACCCTCCTCTAAAAGGATGTTGTTCTCTAGAGCTGTGAGTGCTGTCTCAGATCCAGGTCCACACCTAAACCCAAACTGAAATGGATTTAGATATTCTTTCTCCTGCAAAACATCTTTTAACTGTATCTCTACTGCCATTCCAATTTGCTCAGATATGCAATGCTGGACACGGGTGACATTTGTTAAAATCTAACACTTCTAAGTTTGGTTTCTTTACTACTGACCAAACTATTGCCTATTGTAATGGTTCTAGGAGATAGTCTTCCTGCACTGAGACATTTATGATTGGCTTAATGCCCTCTTTCAGCTCATTAGTAGCTGCCTTACCTTAACTAACCATGCAGGGCGTACTTGTGAATTCTGTAAATTCAGTCTCACTTCTCTGCCAGAATTCAGTCCAATCATTCTTCTGATTTTTCTCCAGGAGGCCAACTTCTACCACCTCAACTTGTTTAACCAAGTTGAGGTTTTCTAATTCCAGTCTAATCAACTCAATCCTCTGCACAAAGATACAAATTCTGCAAAACCTTCTCTGGATGAAGACAATGTTTTTCTGTGATCCTTTGGATTTAAATAACCCTTTTAACACCTCAAAAAGTAATTTTGATCTATTACATGTTTGCCCTAATACGATAACATTCAATAAGTACCTCAGTAAAGTCTTTTATTTTTTAAACAACCCAAACTGTTGTGGATGTTTCTTTATTCTTGGACAAGCCGTTAAGCCCGTTAAAACGGGCTACATTAACATTTTTTTTGGATCATTTCCTTCCCCCTCATTCTCCCTCCCACCTCCCCCACTCTCTCCCCTTAGTCACTCCTCTCTCCCCCCTCCCTACCTCCCTCCCTCAGTCCACTCCTATCTCCCCCTCCCCCAGTCACTCCCCTCAGTCACTCCCCCCTCCCCCCAGTTACTCCTCCCTCCCCCTCCCCTCAGTCACTCCTCCCCCCTCCCTCCCTCCCTCCTCCCCTGAGTCACTCCTCCCTCCTCCCCTCAGTCACTCCCCCTTCCCTCCTCCTCCCTCCCCCAGTCACTCCTCTCTCCCTCCTCCCTTCAGTCGATCTCCGCCGAAGACCCGGAGCGGCGGCGGCGGCATGCGCGCGAGGGCAGGAAGTCTGTCCCTCCCTCGCGCGCATGCCGCCGCCGCCGCCGCTCCGGGTCTTCGGGCCGCGGCTCCTGCCGCTCCGGGCCGCCGCTCTTGCCCGGGTCTTCGGGCCGGGGCCGCCGCCGCCGCTCCGGGTCTTCGGGCCGCTGCTCCTGCCGCTCCAGGTCTTCGGGCCGCCGCTCCGGGTCTTCGGGCCGCCGCTCCTGCCGCTCCAGGTCTTCGGGCCGCCGCTCCGGGTCTTCGGGCCGGTGCCGCCGCCGCTTCGGGTCTTCGGGCCGCCGCTCCTGCCGCTCCGGGTCTTTGGGCCGGTGCCGCCGCCGCTCCGGGTCTTCGGGCCGCCGCCGCTCCGGGTCTTCGGGCCGGTGCCGCGGCCGCCGCTCCGGGTCTTCGGGCCGCCGCTCCTACAGCGCCATTTTTATTTTTACGAGGCACACTGTGACCGACGTGCTCGCATGCGTGGTAGAGCTGCTCTCTACTGCGCATTTGCGGCACGTCGGTCAAGCTTCGTTTATTAGGTAGGATTCCCAGAGAGTATCTCAAGTCCTAAGGGCCTGGAAACAAGATTTGGCCCGTGTCAGAAGAAATACTAGGAGCCCCACTGTATGCACAATGGCCCCACAGCTCCCAAATGTGCCTTTTTGTCCAGATATGGAAAGGGGGGGGGGGAGGCCTGCATATATGATTGAGGTCCTGAACCTCTATAAGAAATAGCAAGGTCTGTGATCTTAGCCTTATGCATGAAATAGAGACCACAATGATATAAAGGAATATGTTTAGGGTTTTTTTTAATGTCTTCCTTCTGCCAAATTCATTGTTTAAAAATAGCAATACCGTATTGATCATTTAGTGTGTGATCATATTCTTAAAAATTAACTGTTTTAAAAATTGTTTGCAAATAGAAAGCTCTAAACAATGATCTATATTTGTCAGAGACTACTTTGTTTATTAAATTTACTGTACATCTTTGATTTATATATGCTGGATTTTTTCCCCATGTTTTCTTTTATTACATCTCTATTTTTGTGTCTTTTTTTTATTACTCAATATGTACAAATTGCCCACAGAGACAAAGTTAGACCATGCAGGTAAATCTCACAGTGGATAGCTCTCTCACACACACACACACACACATGTACAAACTCTTGTTTACACACCATCACTGAGAGGCCAATATTCAAAGAAACAGAAAACAGATAGCTTATCTGGCTAAAGTTAGCCAATTAAGTTATCTGGGATATTTAGGGAGATAAATGTCCGCCTGAATATCCCTGAATAAAATTATCCAGCTAACCGTAGCCGGATAATTCTAAACCTAACTGGCTATTTTTTAATAACACCGGTTAGATTTAAAGTTATCCACCTATGGATAGCCAGTTAACTTTAGACTTAAAAAGCTATATTCAAAAGAATATAGCTGAGCTACAGAGTTTAAAAAAAAACCCATATATATCATGGGCCTAGAGCCCTATTACAAGTCTGCTCACCGCTCTCCCGAGCTCCAAATATCTGCCCTCTGGGGCCCAACCTGCAATCTCCTCCCAAACTCCCCCCCCCCCCATTTCTCCAGTACATTTTAAAAAATGGTACCAGTGTCCCATGCCTCCAGCGCCCCACCCGCTCCCAGGTCAAGTAATTTCTTTTTATAAAATTACCTCCAGGACCCCCAAACCCTCTCCTTCCCACCCTCCTGCTACATTCTAGTTCTTCAGCCCAGGTTGCGCTAGAAGCCTGCTGGGGCCGCTATGGGAAGTACGATGGAAGAATATGCTTCTACAGTGACTCCTCTAGCAAGACTAGAAGTGATAATCTGGAAGCATATTTCCCATGGCAACTGCAGAAGAGTGGCAACCAGGTTGCAGTAGGCTGCTTCTAGGATCAGGGCTGAAGAACTTCCATCCAGAAGGTACCAGGAGGGTGGGAAAGAAAGGGTGAGGGTGAGGGATGGAAGGGGGAGGGGTCCCTGGAAACAACTTTTAGAAAAAGAAATTGCTTGACCTGGGAGCAGGGGGAAGCTAGAGATATGGAAGATGGGTACCTTTTTTTTTTTTTTTTTTTTTTTTTAATCAGAGAAAAAGGGGGTTTGGGGAGTAGTTGCAGGTTCAGCCCTGCAGGGCCAATCTTTTGGAGCGAGGGGGGGGGCAAGGGGGCTTGTAATAGAGCACTAGGCCCGCAATCTTGGGGGTTTTTTTTGTTTTTTTTAACCTTGCAACTTATATGTTCCTGGATAACTGCTCTCAGGCAATTCTAGTTAGCCAAATAACTTATCTGACTAACTCCAAATTCAGAGTTAGCCAGATAAGTTGTTTGGCTAATTCAACCCCACCCGGAATGCCCCCAACTTGACTCTTTCTTATGTGGCTAAATCTTTAGCTAGATAGCTAAATGTTAGCCAGGTAAACAAGAGAAATATTCAAACTAGCCATTTAAAGGGATAATGTGAGTTATCCCTCTAAATGGCTTTGAATATTGACCTCTGAATGACTAGTCTATTTGTCAATAGCTTTGGATAAGAAAAATAATTGCTATGCATTCTAGCAATTATTCACCAATTTGGTAATGAAGGCCATGCATGCATTAGCCAGGAAGATATTTTTTTAAACTCCCCAGCTCTCCTCTAATTCCTAACAAGTTATATTATCCATCAGGTCACTACCTACCAGCCATGTGTATGGTAAGATTGATTTGCATCAGGGAGCGTGCAGGAGATGTTGCAGTCATGTCCACTGTGTAGTTAGTGCCTGGATGAAGGTCTAAACACACTACTGGTGTTTCTTCTTCACTGGTGAAATTTAAGATCATTTCATGGAAGAATTCTTTCTGGTGCACCCTCCGTCCCTGGATGTGAAACTATTTTTTTGTAGTTGTTAAGGAAAGACAAAACAGAAGAGCTTACTATAATTTGCCATATATCTGAGAAGCTGTCAATGCATTGGAAAGGTACTACAGCTCATCATTAGATCATCTGTCAGCGTTACAGTTTGTTTTTGGGGAGGGTGGGGATTGTTGCTCTACTGACTGTGAGGTCAGTTCTTGCCTTTTCGTCACTGATTTCATGACATTCCTCATGGGTTGCCATTCATTGTGGATTACCACTTACGAGGATACGCCGCAAGTTGCTGTGTTCCTATGACACACAAATGAAGAATGTAATATTGATGATGAAGTGTATTTTAGTGATATGGACATTTGAGAGCACCAACTAATTTCACAAAGGCCACTGAATGTGTTTTGGGTAGCAATATCTTTCAGTCACTACTGATATTAGCTGGATTGGAAACAGAAACTTAGAGGTAAATGATCCCTACAACTATCAATCCATTGAGTTGTCCAGTTGCCCAATCGTTTTTCAGCACTCCTCTGAAAATCTGCAATGAATTTTAACTCTCTTCTTTCCATTCAGCTGAAGTACAAATTCCAGAATTGACTGAGATGGGCGATAAATACCGTGACTGGGCCTTTATAAAGACTCAAGGGTAAGTAGTCACTCTATGTCCACTTCCACCACTTTTTCAATGCTACTCAAAAATAACAACCCCAAGAAACTGCATTATATCTATTGTGACCATGTGCCAAGGTAAGGTGGCGTGCCCTGGCTAATGTGTGGGTCCCCACAGTAAACAGGTCCTCTGGTGTTATCTTTCAGTAAAATGTTTTATTCTTTGTCTCATTAACTGGGAAGCCAGGAGAATATGTTTCCCTTTCGCATAACTCTACAATATCAGTTAAAAAAAAAAGTAAAACAAAAACTTAACCCTTTTCTGGGTCATAACCTATACTTTCCATAACAATTCCCTTTCACTAGCAATGTAATCACATCCAGACTACTTATTAGGAAAACTCTTAGGGGGAACATTTCTAAAGAATTTCCGTGCATAAAATGTGGTTTTCTATGCATCAACGGGCTTTTGAAAATTACCCTGGAAATTGTGCGCGTGAAAGTATATAGGGAAGCAATTTCATGCATACTTTTGTGTCTATTCGAAAGAAGCATTTATGGGACAAAATTGGGGATAGGGGAACCATTTATACTCATACTTTCAATTTTCCAAAGTGTGCATACACATTTATGCCTGCTCACAGACAGACGCAAATATGCACCACATCCTCTGCCAACAAATTCCAGAGCTTAATTGTGCGTTGAGTAAAAAATAAATTTCTCCAATTAGCCTTAAATGTGCTACTTGCTAACTTCATGGAGTGCCCCCTAGTCCTTCTATTATCCGAAAGTGTAAATAACCGATTCACATCTACTCGTTCAAGACCTCTCAAGATTTTAAAGACCTCTATCATATCCCCCCTCAGCCGTCTCTTCTCCAAGCTGAACAGCCCTAACCTCTTCAGCCTTTCCTCATAGGGGAGCTGTTCCATCCCCTTTATCATTCTGGTCGCCCTTCTCTGTACCTTCTCCATCTCAACTATATCATTTTTGAGATGCGGCGACCAGAATTGCACACAGTATTCATGTTTAAGTGTGCCTTCAGTTTGGACAATTTATTTCTTATATCTTTAGGCTTCATTTAATTTCACCAATGGATATCCATTTTTTGTAGGGCTAGGCAAATTTTGATTCCATGGGAAAACATGATGAATGAGTCAATTCCCAGTTTGGTTCAGAGCAAGAAAAGTGAATAGCTGCAGTCCATGAAAAATATGAATCTTTTTCAGCTCCTTTAGTTTTATCCCATTAAAGACTATGGAGGAAGCAAAGCTAGACATAGCAGAGCCAGTTAGGGATATGACAAGGAAGAAGCAAAACCAATCAGGTTTCAGCACTATTTCAACTAGCCTATCCCAGCTGGCAGTTGAATGTCATGACTTTATTAATTTTTTAATTAAAAATTAAACTACGAGCATTATGAACAGTGAACATTTTATCTGTTGGATCTCAGAGAAAGAAGGAAGTGAAGGAGTAGCCTAGTGCAATGGCTCTCAACAGGTGTGTCTGGACACACTAGTGTTTCGTAAAGTCCTGGGAAGTGTGTAGCAGAGCAAGCAGAAGACTGATCTTTCCTCATCAGTCTGGGCAGGAGTTGGCTGACTTCTCTTTTATTGAGTATAACAGGAACCTGCTTTTGCTTCCTTCTCCTCCTTCCTGGACAGTGGGAGGTTGTTCCTTCCTCCTTCACAGAGATCAGAGTGTGATATCACAAACTCCTGTTAATATGGGCCCAGCAGGACACCAACTTTATCTTCCTCTGCCTGGCCTGGCAGTGAGGCTGCTGATGCTTTCTTCACCCCATGTGGCCTTGATGTGAAAACAGGAGCATAAGGGAGAAAGGTGCGTGCCCTGTAGATCCACTGCTGCTGCCTCTTCTTCCTCTCCTCATGTTTCTTGCCCTCATCTGCTGCTGATAAAGAGGAAGGGAGATTCTGGATTGGACTGAAGTCTTTTGTGCTAGTTGGGAACCAGGAGGGGAAAATGTGCTGGGAAGGAAGGTATAGGGAAATAGGGAGTCAGGAGTCTGCTGGATTGGAAGGCATGGGGAAAAAGAGGTTGGGGTTGCTGGGTAGGGAGAGGTGGAGGAGGGAGGGGTTGGGGGCCGCTGGACAGGGAAGAGAGATGGAAGTAGAGAAAGATGGAAGTCTGGGGCTGCTCGGTTGGGGGAGAGGGCAGCGGTGAGTGGGGAATGGGGGATACTGAGCAGGAAGGGGTAGGAAAGAGTTGGTCAAAGGTATTCTAGGTAGGGAAGGAGAGAGGGAAGGGCAGGGAGACTTGAGCAGAGGAGAGAGGGAGTATGGAAAGAGGATGCAGGATGGGGGGTGTCAGGAATGTTGGACGGGGAAATGAGCATGTGAAGAGATGATTGAGTAGCTGGGAGAACTGAGGGGTGATGGGGGCATGGAAGGGAGTAACTGAGTAAGAGGGCCATACTATGTCAGTTTTGAGAATATGCATTTCTTCTCTCTTTGAAATTTGCTTAGTGGAGGAGGAAATATATTTCTGTTTCTAATCTCCAGTTTTGTACTGCATGCAGAAGGTGGACTTGGGGTTTCCATTCCAGGTTTTGTTTCTACATTTTTAATTTGTGGTCTTTTATTCTATATTTGGTGAAGGCAGGTCTGTCTGTGTTCTGTGAGTGACTGAGATGAGCTACTTTACTAGAGGTTTGCATCATCCTTATTTGCTGTATTTTCTCAATATTATAATCACTGGTGGTGAACTGCTGCCTTATGTTGGTATATAGGACTAATGCAGTAAATAGATTTTCTCCGGCTTCTTTGGAGGTATGTAAGACGAATGATATGGTATATATCTTTTAACTGAAACATGGACCCGTGACGGGCTATGTGGGCAACTTTAGGAGCCGATACCCAGTTCGGTCTGAAAGTGGATAAAATAAAGATAAGTACTGATTTTTGGATTTTCAGAAAATATCAAGCATGGAAAACATTGGAATTTATAATTCAAGACACGGATTGTTTTCATTGCAAAAAAATTTAATAAAATATATCACATTGGGGGGGAAAAAACAACATAAGAACTTGCCATACTGGGTCAGACCAAGGGACCATAAAGCCCAGCATCCTGTTTCCATCAGAGGCCAAACTAGGCCTCAAGAACCTGGCAATTACCCAAACACTAAGAAGATCCCATGCTACTGATGCAATTAATAGCAATGGCTATTCCCTAAGTAAACTTGATTATTAGCCATTAATGGACTTCTCCTCCAAGAACTTATCCAAACTTTTTTTGAACCCAGCTACACTGGCAACAAATTCCAGAGCTTTATTCTTTGTACCTTCTCCATCACAACTATATCTTTTTTGAGATGCAGCGACCAGCCAGAATTGTACACAGTATTCAAGGTGTGGTCTCACCATGAAGCGATATAGAGGCATTATGACATTTTCTGTTTTATTCACCATTCCATTCCTAATAATTCCTAACATTCTATTTGCTTTTTTTTTACACTGAGCCTAAGATTTCAATGTATTATCCACCATGACGCCTAGATCTCTTTCCTGGGTAGTAGCTCCTAATATGGAACCTACATCGTGCAACTAAAGCATGGGTGATTTTTCCCTATATGCATCACTTTGCACTTATCCACATTAAATTTCATCTGCCATTTGGATGCCCAATTTTCCTCCAAGGACCTCCTGCAATTTATCACAATCTGCTTGTGATTTAATTACTCTGAATAATTTTGTATCTTCTGCAAATTTGATTACCTCACTCGTCGTATTCCTTTCCAGATCATTTATAAATATTTTGAAAAGCACTGATCCCAGTACAGATCCCTGAGGCACTCCACTGCCCACCCCCCTCCACTGAGAAAATTCTTCATTCTCCTACTCTGTTTCCTGTCTTTTAACCAGTTTGTAATCCACGAAAGGACATCACCACCTATCTCAAGACTTTTTACTTTTCGTAGAAGCCTCTCATGCCTTCTGAAAATCCAAATACACTACATCTACCGGATCAACTTTATCTACATGTTTATTAACCCCTTCAAAAAAGTGAAGCAGATTTGTGAAGCAAAACTTGTCTTCGGTATAGCCATGCTGACTTTGTTCCATTAAACCATGCCTTTCTATATATTCTGAGATTCTGATCTTTAGAACACATTTCACTATTTTTCCTGGCACTGAAGTCAGACTAACTGGTCTGTAGTTTCCCAGATTGGCCCTGGAGCCCTTTTAAAATATTGGTGTTACTTTAGCCACCCTCCAGTCTTCAGGTAAAATGGATGATTTTAGTCATAGGTTACAAATTTTTACTAATAGATCTGAAATTTAATTCTTGAGTTCCTTCAGATCCCTGGGGTGTATACCATCCGGTCCAGGTGATTTGCTACTCATCGGTTTGTCAATCAGGCCTATCACAACTTCTATGTTTACCATGATTTGGTAAAGTCCATCTGAATCATTACCCATGAAAACCTTCTCTGGAACGGGTATCTCCCCAACATCCTCTTCAGTAAACACCAAAGCAAAGAAATTGTTTAACCTTTCCGCGATGGCCTTATCTTCTCTAAGTGCCCCTTTAACCCCTCGATCATCTAACTGTCCAATAGACTCCCTTGCAGGCTTTCTGCTTTGGATATATTTTTTTTAAGTTTTTACTTTATTTTTTTTTTTTAATTTAAAAACTCTTCTATACCATTGTTTAGTTAGATAACCATCACAACGGTTTACAGTAAGGCACGATGATAAAAAATGGGTGGTATAGATTACAACTTAATCATGTGCCATCATAGTACGGTAACAATTTAATATAATAAACTATATGTGTTTTTGCCTCTATGGCCAACTTCTTTTCAAATTTTCTCTTAGCCTGTCTTATCAATGTTTTACACTTAACTTGACAATGTTTATGCTTTATCCTATTTTCTTCTGTTGGATCCTTCTTCCAATTTTTGAATGAAGATCTTTTGCTAAAATAGCCTTTCACCTCACCTTTTAACCGTGCCGGTAATTGTTTTGCCTTCATTCCACCTTTCTTAATGTATGAAATACATCTGGACCTAACCCTTCCCTCCTGGGCAGTAACTCTGGGAGACACAGGTCCTTGCTACAGGATCCTTTCCTGCTGCACCAGGTTGATGCTCTCCGATCATGAGACCTTCTTCCTCCAAAGCAGCACCAGGGCTGCCAGTCTGAAGTTAGGACTTAGCTACCTTCAGGGTCTCATCTATATACCTCTGTTTGCCTTAGCTCCTCCAGGTCTGCCACTCTAGCCTCCAGAGATCGGACTCATTCTCTGAGAAACAGGAGTTCTTTGCATTGGATGCACACGTATAACTTCTCACCGGCGGGTTAAAAAATCATACATGTGACACTCTATGCAAAAGACTGGGAGGCCCCTCTTGCTGCTGGACTGCTGCCTTCATCTTAAATTTGTTCAGTTCCTAGTTATGTTTCAGATTGCTATGGGAGTAGGAATGTGTCTAATTAGCATATTTTAAATGTATTAGTGTATTCACTATATGTCTGGTAGTGGCCTACAGGGGAATGATCAAACTCTCAATAAGGTATGGGGAGTTTGTGAAGCAACATTAAAAGGCTGATTTTTTTAGTGTGAAAGTGGCACCTGCCTATAAATTAAAGGATGAGTTAGGGGTGAATGAGTTAGGGGTGGATGGGTTGGGAAAAACAAACACACTAACTTCTGTTTATTAGCAGCCTTACTGACTATTAAAAGAAGAAAAACACTAAATAATATACCCCAATAGTTTATTTCTCCCCAGTACTTTAAAAAAAAAATTCCCAAGCAAAACTTACTGATTCCTTTCAGCCATCAGCAAGGTGATCCTCTCCTCTCAGTGCTCCTACAGCCTCTCCAGCAACTGAAGCTCTTCCAATCTAGCACACCAATACCAACACAAAAAGGCCCACTCCTGGTACTGAGTGGGAGAGCCTCAAGTGCTGGGGTGGGGAGATGTACACTACAGGCAGATATCTACTCGTCCAAAGTGACACAGCATATCTAAGCTCTAACACTGCCAATTTTCACACCCCCTCACAACTGAATGAATAAACAATCTCAGGCCAATGTGGAATGTTTGGTAACAAGATGTGAGGCCATTTTCTCCCCATCTACACATTACCATAACTGTAGCATCCGTATAAAAGTGGTAAGCACAGGATTGCTTGTGTCCAAAGACAGTGTGTGCTAATTGGGTGCACATACACTGCATGCTCTGGTGTATGCATTGGTATGGTAAGGAAGATAACAATGAGCCCAACATCACCTCTAGATACAGATATAGACAGAGGTTAATACAGCACATCACTCACCCATACACACAAAGACACACGTCGGTTAGGACATTGTTTACAGACCACCTCTAGCACTTTGGTTATCTACTGAGGCCCAATTTTGCTGTTTCTGGCCTGTTCATTATCAACCATCAATGATGTCTGTGCCAAGCTTGTCCCTACCTGCTAATGAGGTAATCAGAATAATTACTCCTCACAGAAGATTGTCTACATCTCGCAGTCTGACAGGCATCTGTCAGAAGCATGTATGCTCACTGATTTGTCCTTGTTACAGGCATGGACACCACGCCTCAGGTGCCTCTAAATGCTGGTCTTTCTACATAAGAAAACAGAGTGCAGAAGACATCATGCTTACCACCTGATACCTCTGGCAACCTCTGTTAGCCTATACATTTTATACAGTGGCAGGCTTCTGAAAGCAGTTTGTTGTTGGCCAAAGAGATCATCAAATGACAAAAACTTCTCTAGCCTTAATACTATGCACAGAGCTTATGACTGAGAGTCTATCAGCACACCTGCCTTGGTCTTGGTATCCACTAAGTCCAAAATGCTCAAACAGCAGAAGACACCAATCCTATAGGACAGCAACTCTGCTATGTTGGCCACAAGTTATGGCATGCAGACAAGCAAGAGCCTCAAACCTGAAAAGATCTGAAAGGTCACAACTCAGCATGGAAAAGTACCATTTTGCTAGCTTGTGTCATCACAAAATAAACTCGGACCTATACATTTCAGAAGTGACTTGAAAGTGTCATGCTCTTACAACATGTAAGGGCATGACACTACGTGGCTCGGCACGCGCAGGCTGCCGATTTTGCGCAGCCTTGCGCGTGCCAACCCCAGATTTTAAAAGATACACGCGTATCTATTAAAATCCAGCGTACTTTTGTTTGCGCCTGGTGTGCAAACAAAAGTACGTGCGGGAGTACTTTTATAAAATCTACCCCAATGTGTCCATTGCTACCCATTTCTAGCACTTCTCTAACACTGAAACTGTACATCACAGCTGCCACACATTTCATTGCTGAAAAACATCAATCTCGTGGTAGGATTGTGCATGCTCCTGGCTGTTCTGCAGTATATCCTCCAGAGATAAACATTTGTCTGACATGACTTAGTAACTAGGATCGGGTCAAAATGCACAGCCTCCAGCTTCAAATAGAACTCATGTACCCTCATAATGGTCAAGACAAACTGCGGCTGACATCTTGGCTGACAGCATTAACAGAGCACACCTGACCTGGAAGTCCATGCACTATGGACACAAAAAGGTTTGAACAGCTCCAAGAAAGAGGAAATGAACAGCTACTTGCTTAAAGTTAACAAGCAGAAAGTCTGTGGTGCTTGGTCACACTCAGAGCTTTGCAGCAAGTGTATTACTTGGGCACCCAACATTAGCATGCCTCTCCAGCATGGAGAAAGCAAGCTGGGTCCTGGCACTATGGCTTGTATACCTAACTGCAGAAGGCACTTGTCGTGTAACTGATACAGTCACATCCCCAACAGCCCCCCCCCCCCCCCCAAGTCGGTGCCATTTGCTGTAAAGACATAGCCAGAGAGGGAGTATAGAAACAAGCACCAATCTTACCTACAAGGCAACCGTCACCATAGAGGCCATCTTCAAAATTTTCAAACAGGCAAGATTGCCTAAGTATAATGGAATGTTCGCAGCTCCTGGGTACCTGGCGACTACATCAAGGATGCACAATCGAGCAACACAGACCATTTGCACATTGATAGAGTGGAAGAGCTTTCTGTTGTGGTAGATCTTCTCCCTGCCATGGGGTGGGATGACGGCTACGTGAGTGCAGCCAATAGCTCACAGAACATTAGGAAAGTTGGCAAAGGCATAAAACCCTCTCTTCAAGTCCAGGAAGTCCTGCCTTTCATGAGGAAGTCTTATGTAATGTGGTTATGTACAGCTGTTAGGACATGGTCCAGACAGCAGGAAAAAGAGACTTGAGACATTTGCCCGACAACTCCAACTGTTTGGAAGGAGCCAGATGCCACAAAATGAGGGTGCACAGTAGTATGGTGAAGCCTGGTATAGAGCGGGACCTTTCCATGACCGGATCCAGAACCCCTCTGAGTTCTTGATACAAATCCATGATAGCCTGAGAGCTGAGGCGATACCTGGTAACCGCATTTTCCTCTTCTATGCCCAGCAATGTAGTTCATGGATGAAAGATGCGCTCCTTGAACTGCCTGTATTCTCTCCTGTATGGCAAGCCCTGCCATGGGCCAGGGCGCTCCACCAGTGGGGCTTGCAGCTCTGGCTCCAGTGCGGGTACTTCCCTAGGAGGCAGTTGAACCTGCCTTGCCTGTTATAGTTGTTGTTCAGCAACCCGAAGCAGCCAGTATCCTACTACTAGTACACTTCCCCCTGACACTGTAGCTTTAGGAAGACAGGGCAGGTAACAAAAGGTATTTTTATTGGGCCAGCAATGTGTCTGATGTGTAGATGTGTCTGAGAGAAGGCCTTTTTTTTCTTTTTGCCACACACGATAACAGCTGCGATCCATGATAACGGCCACTATGGCACAGATAAAATGTTTTTCTTCCCTCTACTGCCAAAAAAAAGATGTTATTTCACGTTAAAACCTGCATTATTGTGCATTATTTTACTTCTAAAAGCGGTAGTAGTCCCTTATTTTCATAGTTTTCTAGCTTTTGCGTACTCATCATATTTGGATACTAACTCACGACGCAATAAAAATCACACGCTTACAGGTAGATTTTTAAAACGTTGCTCGAACAAAAAACAGCCCCATTACATACATGTATGGGCCACGCACAAAAGAAGCCGGGAAGTACGGGTGTCAAGAATAAAGAGTCAGAAAAGGGGTGTACCAGGGCCAAGATCTATATCTGTAACCCCCTAATTTTGCAAGGCTGACCATGGCAATGTGTGCCACGTTATTTGCACACCTTATTACTGGTCCTGATGAGGCACAAATCTGGAGATTTTGGTCTCTAGATCATGATCCCTGGGGGGGGAGGAGGGAGAGAGAGAGAGAGAGACTCTTAAAGAGACAATCTGACACTCTCTCTATATATCCCATTGTAAGAGGGGAACTTTCAACTCAAGGTGGGTTTTGGGGAGGGGGGAGCAGTGTTACATTGGTCTGCCTAGGGCGCAAGGGTCTGTAGACCCTTGTAACATGGTCTCTGAGTGGAGCGACCCTGTGTGGAGGCGAATTGGTTGAGTAGAATATGTGATCTCTCCAGGCAGCGGTTTGCCGTGTATAGATGATAACATCAGTGGCGTAGGTGTCCGCACGGTGGGAATCCACAGGTGCTCTACGAGTTGTCTAAGTATGAAGTTTCCCCCAGCACTGGAGTCCACTAAGGCAAGTGTGTGAAATTTGAGTGTATTCGAAAAGATGGAGACTGGAAGAGTCAGTGGAGGAGAAGGAGCAGTTAGACCTAGGAGTCCTCCTCCGTCAGATCCTAGGTCTGCGGGTTTCCCGGACAAATAGGGCAGGAGGGAACTGCATGGCCAGGTTGTCCACAATACATGCAGAGGCCTAATCGTTTATGATAATGCCTCTCCTTGGCTGTTAGGTGGCTGCGGCCTAGTTGCATGGGTTCTTCCTCCTCGGTATTGGGTGTAGGTGTGGTCTGTGCAACTGGTGTAGGATGAGAGCGTGGAACTCCCGGTGTCGTCTTCTTGGAACCCTTGATCTCTTACGATTGCTTATGCAGACTACGATCAATCTGTCCTGCAAGATCAATTAGGGAATCCAAGGCATTAGGAAGTTCACGTGCAGCTAATTAATCTTTGATAAGATAATTGAGACCTTCCAGAAAATTAGTCCGCAGGCAACCCAAGTCCCAAAGTAACTCAGAAGACAAGGTTTTAAACTCAATAACATAGTCAGTCAGGGTTTTGGAACCTTGTTGAAGGTGTAGGAGTGCAGATCCAGCAACGGTCTTACGAGCAGGGTCGTCAAACACTGAAAGAAATAGGGTAAGGAATCCCATCAAATCACTGAGGATTGGATCATTACGCTCTCAGAGAGGTGAAGCCCAGGTCATGGCTTTCCCATCTAAAAGAGACAGGATGTATGTAGTTTTAGACAGCACATCTGGAAAATAGGTAGGCTGTAAGCCTACCTACAGCACTGGTTAAGAAAGCCTCTGCATAAAATGGGATCACCTGTAAAACGAGTGGGTGCAGGCAAGGGCACAGAAAGTCTTACGGATCCAGCAGGTGCAGAGGCGGTAGCCTTATCAGGCAGAGTAGCAGCGTTCAGTCAAGAACTGAGTTGATTGAAGGCATTAGTCAGTGTCTCCAATGTCCTTTGCTGGTCAGCCAGAGCTGAGCCGGGTCCATGGAGATAGCAATCTGTTATGGTTATGAGAGAATGTGAACCCTGGGCTGAGGTGAGAGGTGAAACAGGGAGGAGCCCTGTGAGCCTCACCATCAGCAGGCTAGTCTCAGTGACGTGGGACACAGCTGGAAATAGAGTTTTATTATGAGGAAGGAAAGGTAATGTCCACAAACTCACAGATGACATAGTACAGTTCTGGGTTAAGGAATACCCAGAGAGAACCACAACTGAGAAGACCCGGTAGTGGCCCGTGGAGCGGGGTATGATGGGGAACCCCTAAGACGAGAGCAGACAACTTCAGGGATACAGATCAGGCAGTGTCCCGCGGAGCGGGGTATGCCAAGGAACTCTGTATAAGATGTTGTGAAGTAGCAGGGATGCCAGAACCCAGATGTAGTGCTTGGTAGCTTGTACTGTAGATATTCTGTAAAGTAGGAAACTGAATGGCTTCTACTGCTGAGCGACGGTAGTGGCCCGGGATCGGGGTACACTGCGTGGAATCCACAAGCAGTTCGAGTAGTACAAGTCAGTGGTACTCACAGTAGATGATTCCTGGTGTGAGAGAGACACCTGAGGAGCAGGTCTAGATGCAGTCAGGTGGAAGGCCCTCAGAGGAGTGGATAGCCGAGAACGCAGGGAAGCCTCCGAGGAGCGGGTACTCAGAGCATCCAATAGCCAAGACTGAGACAGGAACTGGAAGTCCTTAAGAGCGGAGAAATCAGCAAGATGGAAGTCCTTGCTAACTCAAAGAAGGCAAGGGCCGATCGGGTTAAATGCTGAAGTGGGTTGACGTCATCGGAAGGGGATGCCCCCAAGTTTCCTGCCATGACATCTTCAAAGGAGGCCTTGCACACACCTAGGTAATTCCAGGTCCAAGATGGTCAGCAGCATCCATGCTGCGCCAAGAATGCTGGAGAGGTCGACGGGGACTGGCAGAGACCGCCACTCTTCCCAGACTTGATGGAGCGGGGAAAAAGGAGGTGTGCATGTTAAACTGCCCCCTAAAACCCAACTCTCAACACAAACCTCACCCCGAGCTGCTAGTTGCCCCTCTTACAGTGGTATAAATAGTTTATTATACAAGAGCCTTATAAAGAGTCTCTCTCTCTCTCCAGAGCTAAAATAGCTTTGCGATGCAGTATCTGGAAAATTACCCTAGCCATGCCCCTTTTATTTTACCGCAGGTGCTATTCTTGCAAAATTTATAGTAAATGATAAATCTAGGTCTAAGTTTCTACTACCACAGGCATAGTATTGCCGTTTACTGCTAAAGTGCTCCTCTTTGATTTCGCTCAGATTATATTATATTTGTAAATCGGTATCAGAAGTTGTGGGTTCGTAAAATACTCTTAATTACAAAAAAAATGTATGCTGCAATGTTGGCTTGCACCGGATTCTCCAACAGTGAATCTTTGGCAGAATCGAGTTCATCCAATTTGTATCTATAAAAAGTAAATTGAAAAAATGGATGTTATCAAGAAACGCGAGGATTTTTTGCACATATGGGACTCATATATACAAGCTTTACCCCCGTGAGCGTGCAGTGGGATTTTGAACAATTTCTAACTTCTGGGACATTTGGATTTTGGAGGAGTTTAAATTGTTTACTGTCGTTAACTGGTTTATGGGGTGGGTGGGGAGGAGGGATATTTGGTTTACCCTGTTGTTTGCTGTTTGTGCTGGACGCTGTACAGAGTACATCAGAATCCCAGTGCTGTGTATTATATTTGAAAATCAATAAAAAATGATTTAACTATAAAGTAGCTGACCATGGCATGCATTGGCTTGTTATCCGCGTAACTTTACTTTTAGTCCTGATAAGGAGTAAGTCTGGGGATCTCTAATTTTAGGGCATTTAGCACACTGTGAGGGTTCAGGATCAAGTGGGGAGCTTGCAGGATTAAGAACCTGAAGACCTCGATATGAACTCTGCAAACTGGTGGACTATTTGGAAAAACTGTTTTTTCCCTCGGAAGAGCATGTTTTAAAATCCACCTGCATATGCCCTAATAGCCACTAAAGCCCTAGCCGAATTATGCGCAGGTGGGGTACTTTAAATATGTGCGTTCTTGTGAGTACAATTAAACTTTCAGAGTCTTTCCGCTCACACACTGTATGTACTGAACCCCAATGATGTTGGAGGGTGGGGAGGGTGCACTATACCCCATTTTTTTTTTTCACAAGTGGGGTGGGGAGGACTGGATTTTATTGAACACAGGATTGGGGGCCCATTGCCGCATGTGCAGTAACAACTTTTTTTTTTCCATTGGGGTGTCGGGGCTGCTTCCAGTGGTGGCCTGGGTTGAGCAGGAGGTCAGCCCTGACCCCTGCTCAAGTTTTTGCCATGGCATGGCCCTTTAAATGTAATGCAGGAACCTCGGGACTCATGTTAAGGTTCCTGAGCTCCTGCAGTTATGATTCCTGCCCGCGGAGCTACTCCCCCACGAGCAGGCCTCTCACCTTCGTTCTTCTGCGCTGTTTTCGTGGCTGATGCCGCCAACTTCCGCGGCCTGGAGCCCTTCCTAACGCAGCCGGAAGCCGCTATCGGTCCGCCCACCTTCCACCATGTGGCCAGGAGGCCGCTGTTACTGCCGCTTCCGCACGGTCCAATGCCGCACTGCCGACCACCTATGCGACCCGGAGCTGGCCACCATAATAACCGTGTTCTGTGGCAGTAAGGGCCTACCTTTTGTTCCTCGCGGCAGGGAGTCACAAGTCTTCAGCTGTTCTAAACGGCAAGGAGCCGCCAGCACCTGCCTGAGGCCTGTCCTGCGGCCGCCCTTGAATGATTCTTCGCGGCAAGGATGCCGCCGACAGGCTTTTCCTGCTCCAGCCTGCCTCTAGGCACGTGGCCGCGCCTCTCATCAAGATTTAAAGGACTCGCGGCCGGATATGCCCCGGGCCCCACCTGATGACTGTTTCCTGTCTTAGCCCTATAAAAGGGCTTCTCCTGCACTCCTGTATTCTTTGCATTGGAGTTTCCTGCTCCTGGAAGTCTCGTCTTCCAGCGCTCCATCAGGTCTTCGTTCTTCATTGGAGCTCCATGTCTCGTCTTGGTTCCTGAGTCTTCATCTCCGTGGTTTCCTGATGTTCCATGTCTTCATGTTCCGAGGTTCCTAGTCCAGGCTCCCTCATGTTTCACTTCCTGATGTTCCGAGGTTCCATCCTCCTTCGCTTGTTCCGAGTCCTCTTGACCCTCCAAGCTCCTTGGTTCTCCAGATGACACTTTGCCTCGTCATTGGTGTTTTGTCTCGGCTGTATTTCCCCTCCTGCACTAGCCCTGTTCGCCGCATGGTCCATGACCAGCCTTTCCAGGTTGTGTAGGGCCCGCACAGGGACAGGGTGGTCCATGACTAGCCCATGGGGTCCGCCCGTGTCAGTGGGTTGTGTAGGGCGCCCTGAGAGACAGTGCCACTATCTGAATCTTCCAAGCTCCTCGTCTCGTCCAGTCTTACAAGCTCCTCATCCACATCCAGAGTCTTCTCGTCCACGTCTTGAGTCTTCTGTGTCACAAGGCCTCCGTCTGCCCTCATCCTCAGTCCGGCCTGCTACTTCTTGCCGATACCTAGCAGCAGGTCCGAAAGGGCTGGGAACGGTCGGTTCACTAACCAACATAATGTTAGCTTTCCAGAAGCATACAGGTCCGGCAGAGGGTTAGACTTTGTCTTCATCCATGCTGGGACACGCCTTGCCAACCCTCGGTGCTGTCTTGGATTTTTCTGGGATCATGCCGAGGCCCAAGGGCACACAATCCCCTCAAATGGGATCGCTCGCCTAGCGTTCCCGAAACACAACAGAATGCAAGGCCTTTCAAGGCCTCCTGAAATATAACACCCACGATAAAATATTTACATCAGATTGCATAATAACGACCTGTTTTGCATGCATTTGCATTATCTATGCATGCAAGCAGGTCGCTGTAATAGGGGAAGGAACCAGGGCAAGTCCATGCAAATTATTGCTTATATTGTGTGATATCACATGATATATGCTGGGTTAACACATGTTAGAGCACTACTGTGGCCTCTCCCAATTAGACTGTAAGCCTGCTGGGGGTAGGGAAATACCTACAGTACTGGAATGTAACCCACTTTCAAGTGGCAAAAAGAAGACTATAAAAAAAACAAACTAGGGCATTTAATTTATTTGAAAAAAATCTGCACATTTTCTCTCATTACCAAAATTCATATATTAATGAAAAAAATATTTTCATACAAAAATCTTAATTATAATGCATGAAGCTAAATGATTTAATTTTAATTTTGAAGTTTGAATTAGGTTATAGCTAGGGACCTTTGTTTTCAGTTTTTATTTTATTTTTCCTTGGAATTTATCGGTTTTTATTATAACCAATAAAAACAGGAATAAATCTAAGGAAAAATAAGAGCAATTTCTTTCTACTGATTTTGTGCCATTTTTGTTGGTTATTACAAACAGTGATAAATTCTTGAGGAAAATAAAATAAAAACTGAAAATGAAGGTCCCTAGGAATAGTGAACTAATTCTGAAGTTACTAAGAATAGCTTTGTCATTTTCTGAATCGAAAGATGAAGTGGCATCATTCTGGCACTCACAGCATGCATTTATATTATGATATAATAATACAGCTATGCCCTGCCAACTCACTGCCAATTGGGTGACAACTAATTGACTTCTGCCATAACTAATACTGTACCAATTAATCTATAGGAGGGGTGGGCACAAACAGGTCTGGTTTTCAGGATATCCAAAGTGAATATGCATTTATTTATTTATTTATCTGATTTATATTCTGCTTTTTGGCACTTTAAAGCGGATTTACATTCAGGAACAATGGAGGCAGCGCATGCAAATATATCTCACGCATATTCATTATGGATATCCTGACAACCAGCACTCGAGGACCAGAGTTGTCTATCGGTCTTGCTTCTGTACACGTAATTTAGATTTAATTACTTGCCTTTCCAAATCTGAGATTCAAGGCGAGGTACACTTCATGTATAGTAGGTTGGTCCCTGCTCAAGAGGGCTTACAATCGAACAAGTACATTTTAAAAGGAGAACACGTGCACCCATAAACGCGTGAGCAAAAATAAGCTCAATTTTAAATCGTGCAAATGCAGTCCATTTTAAATCAAGCAGATGGACCAAGATAAGTGGTGGAGACAAAAACAGTATCTGAATGCAAGAAAGCATGGGAAAAATAAAGGAGATCTCTAAAGAAGTGATGAGAATTATAATGCTGAATTAATTGGATGGATAGGCAGTCTGGATGAGCCATACAGCATTTTTCTGCCATCATGTTTCTATTTCTCTATTTTCCACAAAGCTTTCAGCATTAAAGAATGTCAAGTATTTGCTACAGACAAAGTAAGCGTGAGCCCCTTTTGCCGCGGCACAGTTGGCGCAACCTTGCGGGCAAAGCCCCAAGGTCTATGCTGACAGCTGGTTAAAGAGTCTTTATGTGGTCCAGGCTAAGGCAGAGTCCAAGCCAGTCCAAGAGTCAGGACAGGCAGCTGGCAAGACGCGGTCTGAGTCCTAGGCTAGGGTCGGATCCCAGCAGCAAGCAAGGAACAGAGAAGGTTCAGAGCAAGAGAGACTACACAGAGGAACAGGAAGGACATGACAAGAGACAAATCAGGACAAGGATCCAGGACACGGATAAGACAAACTGAAGAAGACAGAAAGGGCCAGGCAGGAAAAAGGACAGGGCAAGACTGAAGGCAAGGTCGGAGCAAGGCAAGGCTTAAGACCAGGCTGGAGCAACAAGAGGCTGAGGACCAGGCAAGCTGATGAGGCAGGGCAACAAGGCAAGGCTGAAGATAAAGGGGCCTGTTTGCTGAGGCGCCAGTCAGCAGCTCGGCTGGGGTTTAAGTACCCAGCCCTGGGGAACCTGCTTCGAGGGTTCCTACCATGAGGCCCACATAGGAATGTGCACACTGCCTGCACGCACCTGGGGGGGGGGGGGGGAGCTCCTGAAGATGGTGGCAGTGTCTGGGTCGCGTGGCAGTTCCAGGCGGCAGCAGTGAGTAAAACTGCTCGCTAAGCCTTCTGACGAGCAGAGAACATAACTGTACCCCCCCACACACACTTCTAAACCCCCTCCCCAGGGCTCCTGTCTTTGACTCCTGGGGAGACAGGCATGGGTCACAGGCTCCAGGATCATTGTGTTGAATAAGGACAGCCCCTGCCATCTCAGTAGTGGTTTCTACCTCCACAATGATGGATTTCCAAGGTCTTGAATGGTTAGCACATTTGCAGGATGCTAATAATCTGGGATGATGTTCAAAACTAGGTCAGTCAATGAAGTGTGCCAGAGGGGCAGATCCGAAACTTCAGTCAAGGTGGTCCGGAAAGAAATGGCTGAAGAACAAGATGAGGTAGCACAGTGCTCCTGACAGGATGGGCCCCAATGGTTGGTGGAAGCTGAACCAGGGTAATCCAAGTACAAAAGGATTGGTTACCTTCAGTAACACATGAAACTGAAGGTTTTGATGAGAACCAATTTGCAAGGTGGGCAAGGAGACCATAGTCAAACAACCAGGCAAAAGTTCACCATAGATGGAAGAGATAACACAGGGTATGGTCAAGCTGGTAGTAGGACAGCCATGTTGGCGTAACAGCGATTCCTGAATAAAACTGCCCCGCCTTCAGAGTCTAATATAGCTTCGGTTTGAACAGAGTGCTCTCCAAAGATGAGACACACTGGTATCACCAAATGTGGAGAGGAAGCTGAATGGTCAAAAACTGTCTTTCCGACTATGCTTCTGTTCACAGCATTGTCTGGTTTTCTCTCGGGACAATGGTTAGTGAAATGTCCCTGAGCAGCACAATACAGACAGAGTTTATGCAATCTTCGTCTCTGTTTCTCTTCTACAGAGAGCTGTGTGGTGCCCAATTACATGGGTTCTTTGAAGGAGACAATCCTCCAGATTGGCTCCCGAGGATTCAGAAACTTAGTAGCCACGCAACTAGAATGATGAAAAATCTTCTTTTCTCAAGTTTGCTCCTGGAATCTTAGATCAACCCGGAAAGCCAAGGCAATAAGTGCTTCGAGAGACGAAGGAAGATCCCAAGCTGCCAATCTATCCTTTATTCTTCCAGATAATCCTTGCCAGAAAATGGCAGTTTGGCTGTCTTCACCCCAATCAAGTTCGGATGCTAGGGTATGAAATTCCACTGCATATTCCCCAACAGTGCAAGTGCTTGACGAATGCAAAGAAGTTCTGTGGCAGGGAAAGAAATGTGCCCCAGTCGGTCAAAATTCAGGCAGAACTGTCATGTGAAGTTATCCAAATTTCTAAAAAGTAAATCATCTTGTTCCCATAAGGGAGAAGCCCAGGCACGGTCAGGACCATCCAACAAGGAAAGGATGTATTTTATTTTGACACAATCAAAAAAAAAAAAAAAAAAGAGCCGGCTGTAGCTCAAATTGCATCCTGCAGATATTGAGGAATCCTCTGCACCCTTTAGGATCACTCCTATACCTAGTAGATGGCAGAACTGAATCATAGGTTCCAAGGTCCGGGTGGGCGCAGATGCAGAGTTATCCAGGGCTGGTACTGGGACTGGACCTGGAAGCTAAGCTTGTACTGTATCCATATGCTGAGACAAAGTCTGAAGTATACCAGTCATTTGGTCAAGTTGCTGCTGGGCCTGTTGCATAAACCTATAAGAACATAAGACTTGCCATACTGGGTCAAACCAAAGGTCCATCAAGCCCAGTATCCTGTTTCCAACAGTGGCCAAGCCAGGTCACAAGAACCTGGCAGGATCCCAAGGCGTAGATAGAATCCAAGCTGCTTATCCCAGAAGTAGAGTTCTGCAAATCTACCTTAATAATGGTTAAAGGACTTTTCCTCCAGGAACCTGTCCAAACTTTTTTTAAATACAGCTATACTAATAGCTTTCACCAGATCCTCTGGGAACAAGTTCCAGAGCTTAATTATGCATTGAGTAAAAAAGTTTTTCTCTTATTAGTTTTAAATGTATTACCTAGTAACTTCATTTTGTGTCTCTTGGTCTTTGTACTTTTCAAAAAAGTAAATAACTGATTCATGTTTACTCGTTCCATTCCACTCATTATTTTATAGACCTCTATTATATCTCCCCTCAGCCGTCTCTTCTCCAAGCTGAAGAGTCCTAACCTCTTTAGCCTTTCTTCAGAGGGGAACTGAGATGTGGTGGACCAGAACTGCACACAATACTCAAGATGAAGTCGCACCACAGAGCGATACAGAGACATTATGTTATTCTCTGTTTTATTCTCCATTCCTTTCCTAATAATCCCTAGTATTCTATTTTGGCTTCTGCTGCACACTGAGCAGAACATTTCAACGTATTTTCAACGATGACACCTAGATCCTTTTCCTGCGTGGTGACTCCTAATATGAAACCTTGCATTATGTGGCTATAATTTGGCTTACTCTTCCCTAAGTGCATCACTTTGCACGTCCACATTAAATTTAATTTGCCATTTGCATGCCCAGTCTCTCAGTTTTGCAAGGTCTCTGGTGGGGCCTTCCCATGAGCAGAGAACATAACACTATTTTGTAAATGAATGAACACTAAGTAGCTGACAGTGCGTAAATATCATGGAAGTCTAATTGATAATTGATTTTGTGTGATCAGTGTGTGGGAACTGCCTATGGAAGATGTTACTGTATTTGTGTAAGGGGCATGGAGCTCCCTACCCCGCCTTCAGCAATCCCCTGGGCTTATCCCATGCTTTCTTGAATTCAGATACTGTCTCTATCTCTATCTATTTTCACAGGGAGGCTGTTTCATGCACATCTTCTCTGTAAAGAAATATTTCCTAGGATTTCTCCGGAGTATATGCCTTTTCACCATCATCCCATGCGTTTTTAGAGGAAGCCTCCATGCTGGCTTTTTAAGCAGGAGACAATTCAAGGACTCCAGTTCAGTCTTTTGTTCCTGCACCTGGATAGTCAAGGCAGCAATGGCCCTTCATGGGGATGCATTCAGTGAGCTTATGGCCTCAGCAATATGTTGCGGACAACGTGAGTGAGAACCCCTTTTGCCTGGGCACACAGTTGGCACAACCTTGCACAACCTAGCCAACAGCTAGTGAAAGAGTCTTTCTGCAGACCAGGCTAGGGCAGAGTCCAGAACGGTCCAAGAGTCAGGACAGGTGGCTAGCAAGGCTTAGTCTGAGTCCAAAGCTAAAGTCGGATCCAGGCAGCAAGCAAGGAACAGATAAGGTTCAGAGCAAGAGAGACTAGGCAGGAGGTGGTACACAGAGGAACAGAAAGGACAAGACCAGAGATTCAGGACAAGGATCCAGGATACAGGTAAATAAGCATGAGAAAACAAATAGGGCCAGGCAGGAAACAGGACGGGGCAAGACTGAAGGCAAGACCAGAGAGAGGCAAGGCTGAAGACCAGGCTGAAGCGAGGCAAGGCTGGGGAGCAGGCTGGAGCGAGGCAAGGTTGAGGACCATGCATGCCGAAGAGACAAGGCTGAAGACAAAGGGACCTGTTTGCTGAGGCGCCTGTGATAGCACAGCTGTGATGTCATCTGCCAGTGTCTACTGCAAGGGTTTCCGCCCTGGGGCCCACATAGGAAGGCATGCACCGCGTGCATGCGACTAGGGGAAAGCCATCCTAGCCATGCGGTAGCTCCGGGCTGCGGCGCTGAATGAAACCGCTCATGGGGTCTTCCCGTGAGTGGAGAACAAAACACTATTTTGTAAATGAATGAACACTAAGTAGTTGACAGTGCATATATTGTATATATCATGGAAGCCTACTCTAATTGATACATCAAAATCAGTTTTTCTATATTTTGTGTGATCAGTGTGTGGGAGCTGCCTATGGAAGATGATACAGTATTTCTGTAAGGGGCATGGAGCACCCTACCATGCCTTCAGCAATCCTCTGCGCTTTTCCCATGCTTTCTTGAATTCAGATAATGAATTCCACTACTTTCACAGGGAGGCTGTTCCATGCACATCTTCCCTGTAAAGAAATATTTCCTTAGATTTCTCCTGCGTCTACCCCCCTTTCACTGTCATCCCATGCATTTTTAAATGAAGCTTCCAAGCTGGCTTTTTAAGCAAGTGTAGCTGAGTAGAGTGATGTCATCAGTAGGCAACAGGAAGTATCAGTACAAGCCACCAAACAATGATTTATGCCTTTTCAAGCCCAAGGTACACCTACATTAACAAAAATGTTGCATACACACCAGCCTCCAAGGAGCAGCCAGTGCAGACATGGAGAAGACTCATGTGGCTAAAGGAAGAGCTAGGGAAGCATTGAAAGCGCACCAGTTTCCTTCCAAATTTTAAAACAAAGTAAGAGAGGGGGCAGAGACACAAATGATCCCATTATGATGGATCAGGCTCCCTCTATATACAAGGCAGAATAAGGGAGAAGTTGCTGAGGTACAGGCAACCAGCTAAGATAGTTACCTTAGCTCAGCATGTGGCTTCCAGAATTCCTTAATTGTTGGTACTACCAACACTCAGAGTAAGCTACAACCAGTGCTCAGTGCACATTCTCTCAGTCTTACTCAAGATGACAGAGGCTGGAAGGAGGATGTTCAGGTTGGGGGAGGTGCTATATGCAGTGTGCGCTACACTGGGGCCCAGCAATCTACACCTTGTATGCTGCCCATTAGTTACCACACTACAGGGCTCATGCTGTAGGAAGAAACATGCATGATTACACTGTTCTCAGAAAGGAGCTCCTACTATTGGGATGCTTTGAAAAGGTTTCCTATGAAGCTATCATTACTGCACTGTGAAATTGCATTGATCAGATTTGTAAAACTATTCAAGGTTGCTGACATGCCAGAATATGCTGAAATGCTAGAATGTATGCTAGAAGAAACAAAATATGTCAAAGTTCAGCCTTAAGTTTTGTTCCTGACTTCTAGGCTCAATTTACAAGAAATCATTTGACTTACAAGAATCTCAGCTCATTAACATACTTAAAATAAAATTATATTGCCAACCAATTAAGAAAATGTTATGCAAACAAACTAGGTCACTGGTGTGTAAATTGGAGGTGGTAAACTAATTTATTGTGTCAACAATATTCTCTGAGACTGCTTCTGAATTGCCTTGCATCTCCTGGATTATTTCATACTTTAAATAAAGATCTTTTTTTTAAGTTGCCAGTATTAAATGTTTAATTTTATAAACACGCAACACTACATGTTTAAAAGCCACCACTGGTGTCTCTTGTTTCTGCAAGATGCTAAGAGTAGAGACCTGGTACTTGCCTGGAACTGAGCATGAGGCAGTGGTGAATTTTCTGTGGCACTCTTATTCTGGTTTGTAGGCACACTGTTTGGGAAACACTGATTTAAGTTGTAAAAATCATAAGCTGGAGATCACCAGAAGTGGTAAGAGTAGCAGCAGACAGCATTAAGGGCACAAGTGACCTGAGAAAACTTAGAGTGGTCTTACAATTGGTAAGTATGATTTCAATGCAAAGACATGGAGAGTCATGCATTTGGGATGCAGACATCCCAGACAGCCTTAGATGATAGCAGATGAGATATTATCTAACAGCCAGGAGATAGATGATTATAACTGATGATCTCAAAATAATGAAATGCATGGCAAGGCAGTGGCTAGAGCCAGTGGAAGAGCAGGATACATAGAGAAAGACGTGATCAGTAGAATAAGGGCAGTGATAATGTACAGGTAATCAGTAAGATCTATCTGGTATATTGTATTCAATGTGTGTGACTGTACCTCCAAAAGGAGAGGAGACAGTTCAGAGTAAAATTACAAAAATCAGTGTAAGGTCTGCACCAAAAGCTCTAAGAGATGACTGTATACTCTATAAGAGAAAAAGGTGAAAAATTATAAGATATAAAACCTCAAAAATATCAATAATGCACAAAAAAACAAACCTTTTCCAGTGAATTAGATGTTCTAGAATGAGAGATGATGATATGGAACTCCAAGGGGAGATAGGCTCTGGAGTAACATCATTATTTCATAGAGAGGGTGGTGGATACATGGAATTGTCTTCCGGAGAAAGCAGTAGAGGCCAAAACAATAGCAGAGCTTAAGAAAAGAAGGTATAAACTCAGGAAGTCCCTCACCATGGAGAAATGAAGCAAAGCCTGAGATCATCTTGGGTCTAATACACGCAACTGGAAGTCATTTAGGCAAACTAGCTGGGTCCTGAATGGGCAGTTCTTATCTTCCATCAGATTCTATATTTCTATGAGTTAAACAACCTGGAATTTGCATACTCACAAAGTTTTTGAACCATGCACATTTTCTATTTTAATTCTTAAAAATACTGTTAGACAAATATTCATTTAAACTTTAAATTCTGTAGGATGAAGGCACAGAATTTTGAAAAAAAACCAAACCAGCATACCTTTATATATTTGCATGGTCTCATTTGCCACAATGATGTAATTAAATTTCTACCTTGATCGCGTCATAGCAGTTTTCTTTGATGGAATGTAAATGTGGGACATTTATTGTATAATTTAATCCATCACGCACAGTAAGCTCTATTTTTCTAAAGGTTTTGTCACATTCTGTGGCCATGAGAAACTGCTGCTGAAAACTAGGAACCTTTGTCTTACTTACCACATAAAATATCCTCCATTGAGTCCTTCTGGGAACCTTGATCCATTTTACACAGGTTTCACCATAGACAGTCACATTGGTGATGAAATCTCCTTTTGCAGCTAATACAGTACAAATAATATCAATCAGGCATACAATATACACAGAAAGAACAAAATGAAAACAAGAACAATATTGGTATCCCATGAGGACAAGGGACAGAAACCAAGCAGTCAAGTGACATTGATATAGCAACAAAAAGGACCTCTGCGGGGATCAATTCAGGGGAGCAGAAGTAAACTGCAACACTAGTTCATAGAAACAAGACGGCAGAAGAAGCCCATATGGCCCATCTAGTCTGCCCATCTGTCTAATTTATGTAGCCCTTACAATTCCCATCACTCTCCCAGAGATCCCCTGTATTTATCCCATACTTTCTTGAATTCAGATACCATTTTCATCTCCACCACCTCCACTGGGAGGCTATTCCATGCATCCACTACTCCCTCTATAAAGTTTCATCCTCATTCCATGACCCTTTGTTTTAGAGCTTTCTTTCAGTTGAAAGAGGCTAGCCTCCTACACATGGAAACCTTTGTATCTATCATATCTCCCCTATCTCGCCTTTCCTCTAGGGTGCACATGTTTAGATCTTTAAGTCTATCCCCATATGCTTTAGAACAAATACCACTGACCATTTTAGTAGCCACTATTTGGACTGACTCCATCCTGTTTATATCCTTCTGAGGGTGCGGTCTCCAGAATTGTACACAGTATTCCAAGCGAGGTCTCACCAGGGACCTATACAGGGACAATATCACCTCCGTTTTTCTTCTGACCATTCCTCTCCCTGTGCAGCCAAGCATCTTTCTGACTTTTGCCATTGCTTTATCTACCTATTTGGTCATTTTAGGATCATCAGATACAATCACCCCCAGATCTCACTCTTCTTTTGTGTTAGAAGAATTTCACCTCTAATATTGTACATCTCCCTTGGGTTTTTGTATCCTAAATGCATTACTCTGCATTTTGTTTAACATTAAATCTTAGCTGTCAGTCTCTAGACCATTCCTCGAGCTTCGTTAGATCCCTCCTCATGTTTTCCATTTCTTCCTGGCTGTCTAACCTGTTGCAGATTTTTATATCATTGGCAAAAAGGCAAACCTTTCTTGACAATCCTTCTACTATGTCACTCGTGAAAATGTTGAAAAGAACCCGCCCAAGTACCAATTCCTGAGGTACACAGATAGTAACGTCCCCCTCCTCCGAGTAAACTCCATTTACCACTACCCTTTGTTACTCCCACTCAGCCAGTTTCTAACTCAGTCAGTCACTATAGGTTCCATACCAAGAATGCTCAATTTATTTATAAATGCCCTGTATGGAATCGTGTCAAAGGCCTTACTGAAATCCAAGATGTCAAGTGCTCTCCCATAATCTGGTCACCCAATCAAAGAAAGCATCAGATTCATCTGACAAGATTTACTTCTGGTAAAACCATGCTGTTTGGATCTTGCAATACATTGGATTTCAGAAACTGCACTATCCTCTGTTTTAGCAGTGATTCCCTTAATTTGCTCACCACAGAGGTCAGACTAACCAGCCTGTACTTCTCAGCCTTCTTCTTTGTATGAGGGCTCAAACAACATATAGATGCACTATGATACAGTAACATAATAACAAAGTAGATGACCAATTGTCCTATTCAGTCTGCCCAGTTATTCCTGGTTATATTGCTAAGAATATATATTCAGCTGTCCAGTTATAGAAGTTTAACTGCTTGTAATGATATCAAACCTTATCTAAGTCATCTTTTGTTGTCTTCCTCTTTGGAGCTCTACCATCCTTCAAAGATAAGTAAATTTTTATTTGTAAAAGCGGTATACAAACACTTTTAAATAAACAAATAAATAAATAAATAAATAAATAAATAAATAAATACAACACCCAGCAGCCCACTTCTTCCTATGCTTGCCCATGGAGATTTGCAATAATCTAAATAGCTACCAAACTAGTGGCGGGTGTTGTCGAACATCTGGCTACCTAGGTTCCTGTGGCCTTACTAGACAGTACCCAACTGCCAACAACCTGCCAGCATCAAACCAGTTGGATTTTTGGGGAATTATGGTCTGCTGGTTCCAGCCTGCCTACCCCATATCCTGAAATGTTGCTAGGGTGTGCTTCTTTTATCTGACCCTTATTTTCTTCTTCTCACCTTTCCCCTTGTCTCTGCTCTCGAGAGGAGGAGGAGTGTGTTTGCTATAATGCAGCGTCCCAAGCCCTAGTCCTATCACTGTCCTCTTTTCTGTCCATGTTTGAATTCTCTCACAGCATAGGTTTCTACCACCTCTACAGGCAGGTTATTCTAGTCATCTACCACCCTCTTTTAGTAAAGAAGCATTTTCTCTTTTCTCTCTAAACCATATCATTACCCATTGTCCTTGAAATTACTTTTCTATGAACAATTTCACCTTCCTGTAATTTATTAAAGTCTGTCAAATATTTGAATATTTCTATCAATTTCCCCCTTTATGTTCTTTCATCCAGTGAGCACATTTTCGATGTCTAAGGATTTCCTTTTTTAGAGTTTGGGTTATAGGCCCTGCATGATTTTGGTAGCTCTTCTGTGAACTTCTTCCATCTTATCACTGCCCTTACAAAAGGTTTGGACTCCAGATATGTACACTCAAACTGATGATACCTCTAATTATGCAATCAAATTTACTTAGCTAACAGTAGTAAGCTTTCTCTCTACTTTCTTGCAATGACTGGCTAACTTTAGATCATCTGAGATGATTACACCTAGAGCTCTTTCTTGTTTTATAGTTTACAATTTTATTCTTCTAAATGATAGTCGATTTTTTGCACTCCAACTGTTGCGCTCGGGGGTGGACCCTTGTCCTGGAGTAGTGGAGAACGGCTCCCTGGTAGGGACTAGGAAGCACCTGCCCCCAGGGGGGCAGAGCACTGGAGAAGTCAGAGGCTAGGATGAGCTTCACCACTGGAAGCCCTAGCTCCCCCCAGGAGGAGCCCGTAGGGACCTGGGCCTCTTGGACTTAGGTGGGCCTCGCAGGGTCTCCTGGATGAAGTCCGGCATGCCCACAGACAGAAGGAGAGTGCGGTCAGGTTCGAGACTGGAGGTCAGATGGAGCAAGGAGGACCAGAATAACGTAGGTGATGACAAGGCTAGGAACAGAGCCAGAATCTAGAGACGTGGTCAAGCAGGCAAAAGTCAAAGTCCGGTGGTCAGTCCGAGGAGTGGTCAGCAAAGCAGGGGTCAGGTTCTGGAGGTCAGACGAGGTCACAGGCAGGCCAAGGTCAGAAGGCAGACAAGTCCAGGAACAAGCTGAAGTCAGAAGGCAGTCAGCAGGCAGGCAGGTCGAGGAACAGACTGGAGTCAGAAGGCAGGCAGCAGGCAGGCAGGTCAAGGAACAGGCTGAAGTCAGAAGGCAGGCAGCAGGCAGGCAGGTCGAGGAACAGACTGGAGTCAGAAGGCAGGCAGCAGGCAGGCAGGTCGAGGAACAGGCTGAAGTCAGAAGGCAGGCAGCAGACAGACAGGTCGAAGAACAAGCCAAGGTTAGCACCAGTGAGACAGTTCAGAGGTACTACCTGGGGATACGGACAGACGAACAGGAACAGGAGGACGCTGGAGAACTAGGAAGCAGGAACAAGGCAGGAACAGAACTGGAACAGAAGGATCCTGGAACAAGGTACAAATGCAGTGACAATCTAGCATACAAGCCGACCCGATTGCCAAGGCAAGGAAGTACAAGCAGGGACTTCCTTATATCAGGGAATTAATCTGGGTGCGCCGCGGAGCTAGGACCCGCCCTTGGTCCTAAAAGATGCCAGGCGGTCCGTGCACACGTAGGGGCGTGGCCAACGCCACCGAGGATGTTGAGCTCCGGCCTGAGCCCTGGTACGCAGTGGAAGGCCCGCCGACCGCCACCGTGGGACGCCGAGGCTTGGAAGAGCTCGTAGCTGCCGCTAGGGAGGCCGACCCGGGACCTGCCGTGGAACCATGGAGGTGAGCAGGCCCGGGCGCATAACACCAACTGCATGATTTTACACTTTTTAGTACTGAAGCTTTCCAAACCCTTAAATCATTCTTCCAGGTTTTTCCAGTTCCCTTGTATGTTTTCACCCCTTTTGTTATGTTTACTCTCTTACAGATTTTTGTATCAGCTACAAACATTTATTTCCCTCAAATCCCTCTGCAATGCTACTAATAAAGATATTGAAAAGAACTGGTTCTAGTTCAAGCCCTGGGATGCTTCACTTGTCACTTTACCTTCCCCAGAATGGACTCCATTGACCATCACTCTGTGTTCTGTTGCTCAACCAGTTACTCGTTCAATTTATAACTTTCTGTCCTACTCATAAATCATCTTCGGGCCGATACAATAAAAATGGCCTGTGCATGTGCCCGCTCTCCCAGCACGTGCACAGGCCACTCTCCTGGGCACGCGATTCAGTAAATTAATTTATTTAAATTAATTTATTTAAATTAGGGCCCACGGTAAAAAGAGGTGCTAGGGACACTAGCGCATCCCTAGCGCCTCTTTTTTGACAGGAGCGGCGGCTGTCAGCGAGTTTGACAGCAGACGCTCAATTTTGCCGGCGTCGGTTCTCAAACCCGCTGACAACCATGGGCTCGGAAACCGGACGCCAGCAAAATTGAGCGTCCGGTTTTCAACCTGCGAGCCACAGGCTCATTTTACTTTTTTTTTTTTTTTAATTTTTAACTATTTGTAACTTTTTGGACCTCTGACTTGCATGTACTGTATCGGCCTGCTAGTTTGCTTCTCAGTCTTCTATGTGAAACTGTGGCAAAAACCTTTCAGGCTAATTTTAAAATGAGTGTGCGTGTCTCCATAAACACGCATATTGGTGTGAGAGCGGAAATACACTGGAATTTAAATTCATGCATGCATTTGTGTGCGTATAATTTAAAATATGCCTACCAAGCGTATGTTCCTAATTTTAAGAGGTTACTCAAGCAATGTTCCTAATTTTAAGAAGTTAATGTGTATATCTTGCTTAGTACTTTGCTGGCTTTAATGAGTGTATGTAAGCAGATTTTTAAAAAATGTTTGTGAGAAGGACATTCCAACTTTCTCCAATTGGTCCACCAGCTTGCCCAGTCAATCTGGAGGTCATCCATAGCCCTCTGGTTCTTCATCCTACACACTCCCCCTTGTTGACCTGGACCTCTCACCCTTGTGTGAGCCCTGAAATGCAAGAACTGCACAATTGCTCCCCATCAGGGGCAGTAAATTTACATGACTAACAAGCCGCCGCGCGCTGCAGCCTCCGATTTTAAATTACGGAGTTATGTGCATAATGGTTGGACTCGCCCCAGAACACCAACGCCCCGCCCCCTTATTTTTTTGCTTGCGCACGTACATATATGCACATAAATCACGCTTTTAAAATCCGTGTTGCTCGCGTAAGGCCTACGTACTTGTATGCATTGGCATTTTAGCACAAGCAATGCTTTCAAAATCTACCCCTAAATGAAGTACAGATAGGCATTGTCTACTACACCACCCTAATCCACTAAGTTTATCACCCACTTAAATAGTTTAATCGAGTCTGACAGGATCATTGGACCAGCTACTTTAATGCTTACAGTGGGTTTCTAAGTTGGGTTTTGTATAAGAACCCAGTGTGAACATTGTTAGAAAATCATGGTGCGGTTCATTACTTTTTCCACCCCTCTTCCTCCTTCTCCCTTCCCATTCAAACCCTTTCGTTGGATTATTGGTATGTGAGTGATCTGTCCCCATATTTTATGAAGTAAAATTACCTCAAACAGAAATCAAGAAGTCTTAGGTCTAGATTTAAGCTTCAGACAAATGCAGAGTAAAAAAGTGCAAAAAAGTCTGCAAATCATTTTACATTTCCCCCCCCAAGGATTCAATTTTTCTGCAGCTCAGGAAGGAAAAACATTTCACAGATAAAATTTGCAAGGAAAATCCTGTGCAAAAATGGCTCTCGAGATTTTTTTTTCCCAAAAAAGTTAAATTCAGTGTTCAGGATTTAGTCTCACAATGCTTTTTACACAAATGTATGCATGCACAATTTTTTTTCTGTGAAATGTGTTTGTTGCCAGAGGTTGTAGGAAATTAACTCCTTGCACAAAAGAAGCATCATTTCAGAGCCATGCAAGCAAAGGGACTTCCATACTTTTACACTTTTTTTTGGATCTAATTTTGCCCGATCCATACATCTGATCCTTGTTATCTTTCAGACTGCCAGGCTTTCTGATTTGAAACAGTAACATTAAGAGACACAGGGTACTCTAAGATTTAAGACTCCCAATAAGAAAGCATTATATTTCTTATCAGCCTTTCTAACAATAGAAATGGTTAAGGTGAGGGGGTGTTGCATCTTATTTGGGCAGGTTCAAAAACTATATCATTCATAAATTTAAAAAAAATCAAAATAGGCTCTTCAGAAGAAATCATAATACTGATAACATATGGTTTGGTTGACTCTTCAGAGAGCCAAACTGAAAGATGCAATCATAGATTTTAATATAAAAAGGAAAGATTGCTCATTCATCTAGGAGGTCCCTCCAGCATCTGTAGAAGATTACTAAGCAGATTCCATGGGCAATCCCCAATACAAATGAAAGATTCCTATCCCAAGAGACCTCAGAAGAAGTTTCAAAGGATTAAGTGGATTTTTCCCCCTTTATTTGTGTGGAGACCCCTCAGGTCTCCACGAGATGGCCCTAGATCCCGGCCCTGATAATAGAGCTAGAGGGGCAGACCATTCCTTGCAGCACATCCCTCTAAGGCTGTCTGGGTTGGTTTGATCTCTGCCACTCAGGGGAGGTTAGGAGTAGAGTAAGTGTGGTCAGTCTGAGTTAGCTCTTGAGAGGGAAGGAGCTATTCTGTAGTGCTCTTAATTTGAACTCGGCCCTTCTTGCCTAGCTTTCCATTGAGACGGGAAGCTTCTGCAGTGCACCCCTTGACTGCCAGGAACTGTCTCTAGTTTTGTAGAAAGACTTTTCAGTGAATTTGAAGAAGTTTTTAGTTGCCCCTGAAGGTGAAACCCTGGCAGCTCTGGTGAGGAATGAATCCCAGACCTGGAGGCCAGGGGTGAGATTTTAGTTTATTTAATGATATTTATATATCGCTTCACTGATTAAAAATCACTCAAAGCGATGTACAACATAATACATCACAATGCAATTAAAAAAAAACTCTTGCATAAATAAAACTTAATAAAACAAAATTATTTTTTTAAATAATTTACAAACATTATATAACCCAATGCCTTCTTCTTAGCAGACCCAAACTATCCCCAATGATACAATGGTCAGATAGTAATTAAACGAGACAATGAGCCCAATACCTACAGATCTGAATATTCCATCCTGCTCAATAAGGGGTAGATTTTAAAATGTTACGCGTGATTTTATAACATGCCGGGTTGGCGCGCGCAAGGGGGGTACAGATATGCAATTTCACGAAGCGACACATCGGGGCCTTCCCCAGTTCCCTCCCAGTCCACTCCAATTAAGGAGAAGACTGGGAGGGAACTTCCCAACCCCCTAGTCTAACTTTCCTTCCCCTATCCTGCTCTCTCCCAATCCCTATCCTAAATACCCCCAATTTTGTTATCTTACCGTTTGCTCCTGCTTCCGAGCAGGAACTAGTTGCCCGCGTCGGCGCCCTACCGGTGCGCGATCCCCTGGCACAGTAGCAAATGGAAGCTGTGCCGGACGCCTCTAGCCCCACCCCCCCAGACTGCCCCTTTGGTTAGCCCCGGGACTTACACGCGACCCAGGGGTTTACGCACGTGGCCGAGCCCTTTGAAAATTGGCCCAGCGTGTGTAAGGCCCAGATATTACACACGTAAGGTTTTTAAATCCGGCCCTAAGTACATTAGATGTTTAAAAAGATTGAAACATAAACCAAGTTTTCAACCTTCTTCTAAACTTTTTCAAATCAATTTTCTCCCTTAACTCAAGGGGAAGATCATTCAAGAGTACTGGAGCACTACCTTCAAATGATCTTTTCGACAATCTGTGCACTCTCCTCCCATGAAGGGAAACAGTGACTCATCACCTGAAAGGAAGAATTTTTGGCCTTGAAAAGTGCTTTGCCCTTTTGGTTGGTGAGGAGGTTAGACCCACCTCTCCTCACCATGAAGCTGGGCTTTTATTAGTCTGTTTCAATGGAAGACCTTTCCCTCTAAGAGGTCACAGCAGGAGGAGTCCAGAAAGAAGAGGAGTCTCACAGCTGGATCTCCACCCTTGGAACACAGGACACAGGCTGGGGAGACAGAACAGGATTCTGGTGGACCCTCAGATGCTATTTTACTACTAAGGGGATTTTCCACACACCTAGGGATCTCCCTGTCAGTGGAATGTCTTGTTCACCCATGTACTGAGGGGATAAACTCTAACCCAAGCTCTGGTTCTGAGGACACATACACTGAGGAATAGAGACAGTTTACGGTGTGAACCCCAGAGTTGAGCACAGATGTAACAAGAACATCTGTAACAATTGTAAAAATTGTAACAGATGTAACAAGAACAAGTGAAAACAATTGAAAATAAAATCCAAAGCTTAAACCAAAATAATTGCAAAGCAGCATTTGACTCCTGGGAAAAACATAAAGAATGAAATAGCAGAAGAACTTTGACTGATACAGAGAAAAACTATCAATAAAGAAAAACACAACCACAAGAAGTCTAACCCATGGTATAATGAAGAACTTAGAAACTAAAAAAAAACAAACAAACCCCAAAACTTAAGAAAACTAGAAAAGGTATGGCAGAAATGCCCCACAGATGTAGCGCTAAGAAGATATAAAACCTCACTTGCAATATACCGCAAACTGACCAACAAAACAAAAAAAACAGTACTAAGCAAATCAGATTCACGGAGAGGAAACAAGATGGCTGCCAGAGAGGTTGCATGTTGAACTGCTCCGTCTCTTTTCTTCTTTTCATGGTTTCCACAATATAAAAATGCCTCACAAAAGAAAAGGGAAGATTCGTGTTTTTCCTCCTGTACCGGAGAATCCCGAGGGGCAGCGATTGATATCACAATATGCGACTCAAATCTCAGTAACGAGGACGTCTAGCCCCATTGGAGAGGAAGGGAAAGGAGCCCTTTACTCACCCGGGGAAATTTTTCTGACGCCTCCGGAGCCCAGGACACTGCTGAAAGCTGTTCCACTGACCGGGTCAACGGCTGCTGAGATGCAGACGGGAGAGAGCGTCGTGTGGGCTCAGACGGGAGGCGACGCTGACATCGGAGCAGAGGGAGGAGCTAGCCAAGCCCAAGCGGAGGCTTCGGAGACAGAGTTCGACAAGGAGGGCCTCAGGAGCTCGGTAACATCGAGCGGCAGTAATGCCGGAGAAGGGCAGCGGTCTAGCTCCTTTATCCCGCGGAAAATTGTAAGACCAGCGGTGGTAACACTTGAGTCCCTTTGGGACCTGGTTGCAGGGAATGCAACGAAACTAGATGAACAAGCCTTTAGGGTGGAGACAGTTACAAAACAAATGGACAAATTCGAATCAGACCATTACCAAGAGAAGTTGGATCAAAAGAACGTCATGGAGAAGGTAACCAAAGAAGTTAAGAAACTGCAAGATTTAAGTGCGATTACTGTGAATGAAAGACTATCATCAATGAGAAGGCTTGATTCTGTTGAAAATTATTTAAGACACTTAAATCTGAGAATCCTCAATTTTCCTAAGGTGATGGGAGAGTTACCATTACAGACTTTTAAAAAATATGTGATTGAGATCCTTAAATTACCCCCAGACAAAGTTCCTCCATTAAAGAAAATATTCTTCCTACCTCAAAAAAGCACTCCTATATTGCCTAGTTTAGGGTTAGATTTATCTAATCTTTCCAATTTCCTTGAAACTTCTGGGGTTGAAATAATTGAGAGGTCTGCTTTGTTTATTACTTTTTTCTCTGAATACGATTTAGGGTTAATTATGAAGAATTATTTCAAAAATATTAAGTCTTTATTCTTGGGACGTGAGGTTTGGCTTTTTCCGGATTTAGCTAAATCCACGCAGACGCAGAGGAAAAGATTTATTGCTATGCATGCAGAGGTTTTGGCATTAGGGGGTACCTATGTGTTAAGATACCCCTGTAAATGCATCATAAAACTTTCTGGGAACACGTATATATTCTTCAGCCCAGAACAGCTACAGGCTTTTCTTCAGTCACGATCGCAAGAACCTGCATGATATGTGGGGGGGTTTAAAAATTAAATATCTGAGAATTCAGACAGCCATATGTTAATTGCATTAGTTTATTTTTTCCTATGTTCTCCTAATTTTCTTCCTCTCCATTTTGCCTTCGTAAGAGAGATATAGAGACAGGATTAAAAATTCCTCTTTTGAGTTGCTTGTGATGTAATTTGGAAATGCAATTATGGAATTCTGTCATGTATATCTTGAATTGCTATGCAAACGTTTTTCTTTTGTATTTATGTACAAATTATGATAAATTAAAAATTTAAAAAAAAGCAAAAAAAAAACTTAAGAAAACTAGAAAAAGTATGGCAGAAATGCCCCACAGATGTAGCGCTAAGAAAATATAAAACCTCACTTGCAATATACTGCAAACTGACCAACAAAACCAAGAAAACAGTACTAAGCAAATCAGATTCACAGGTTGATGTTCAATTCAAAACTATCATTTGAAACTGTCAAAAATCTCATAAAGGACCCAACATCAAATACAGCAAGGAACCATTGCGTCACAAAAAACATCTTGCAATGAATATGCAGCAGCACTAACTGAGAAAATCAATTTGATAAAAAAAACAATTCCCTATCAGCGACATACCAGTTATTGACGAAAACATAAATAACAAATGCATGTGGACAACATTCGATAGAGAATCCAAAATGGAAATAAACAAAATCATAACTAATCTAAAGCCTGCTTTACATCCACATGACCCGATACCAGCTAAGTCACTAAAGCTAATACTCCATGAACTAACACCTATAATCTCAACTCTGGTAAACCTCTCTTTATCTGAAGGATACATAACACATGGACTGAAGCAAGCGGTGACAAAACCAACCATCAAAAACAAATCTGGTAGATTCAATGATTGGGATAACTATAGACCAATATCAAATATACAATTCTTAGCAAAAGTAACTGAAAAAGCAGTGCTCACACAACTTATTGATTACTTAGATGATAAAAATATTCTTTATCCAAATCAATTTGGATTTAGGAAAAAACATTCTACGGAAACTCAATTACTTTCATTAACAGACTCGGTACTAAGAGGGTTTGATACTAACGAAACAAACTGCCTGGTTCTAATTGATTTAAAAGCTGCATTCGATACAGTTGACCACGCAATCCTTTGCCAGCAGATAAAAAATATAGGGATAGATGGAATAGTGCTAAAATGGTTTACATCATTCCTAGATAATAGAACATTCATAACAGCTTTCCCTCCCACTCTAGTCCATTGATCTTCTTACTTATGCTGCTTGTAATTTAAGTTATTTAATTATTTTTGTAATTAGACATTCTTCCTGTAAATAGTTTCTCTTTGAGTCCTCTTATCTTGCAATTTGTTGTTTAACAATATTATGTGCATTTTTCCATGTTCAATGTAACTATTAATGTAATTATTAGAAAGGGAATGGTGAATAAAACGGAAAGTGTCATAATGCCTCTGTATCGCTCCATGGTGAGACCGCACCTTGAATACTATGTACAATTCTGGTCGCCGCATCTCAAAAAAGATATAATTGCGATGGAGAAGGTACAGAGAAGGGCTACCAAAATGATAAGGGGAATGGAGCAGCTCCCCTATGAGGAAAGTAAAGAGGTTAGGACTTTTCAGCTTGGAGAAGACACGGCTGAGGGGGGATATGATAGAGATGTTTAAAATTATGAGAGATCTAGAATAGGTAGATGTGAATCGGTTATTTCCTCTTTCAGATAATAGAAAGACTAGGGGGCACTCCATGAAGTTAGCATGGGGCACATTTAAAACTGATCGGAGAAAGTTCTTTTTTACTCAACGCACAATTAAACTCTGGAATTTGTTGCCAGAGGATGTGGTTAGTGCAGTTAGTATAGCTGTGTTTAAAAAAGGATTGGATAAGTTCTTGGAGGAGAAGTCCATTACCTGCTGTTAAGTTCACTTAGAGAATAGCCACTGCCATTAGCAATGGTAACATAGAATAGACTTAGCTTTTGGGTACTTGCCAGGTTCTTATGGCCTGGATTGGCCACTGTTGGAAACAGGATGCTGGGCTTGATGGACCCTTGGTCTGACCCAGTATGGCATTTTCTTATGTTCTTAACCTCGTTCAGCCACAACTTTGTTACTTGTTTCACTGTAAAGCTCGTTTAGCTGCAATTTTTGTATAATTTAAACCGATGAGATGTTCCCAACGTTCATCGGTATATAAAAATCTTCTAAATAAACAAATAAATACATAAATAAATAGAAGTTAACTATCTGTCAGATACCTTTCAATGTAATACTGGTGTACCACAAGGATCTGCTCTATCATCTACACTAATATTTATATGTTACCTATATGCAAATAACTCTGTTAATGAAGTAAAATTCTTTCTATATCCTGACGACTTACAATTATATAATCCCCCTAACTAAATCATTGGATAACACATCTATACTAAAAAACTATATGATAACAATTCAAGAAAAATTATCACAACTTAAACTTGTATTAAATACCAAAAAAGATGGAAATCATCTGGCTAAACAGAAAACCTCCTGCTTTTGAAATGGAAAACTACCAGATTAATTCATCAAACCAAGTAAGAAACCTGGGAGTACATCTGGATGAAAACTTAAGCATGAAAACTCATAAGTAATATGATTAGATCTGGCTACAACACACTAAGGATTCTGAGCCAATTGAAACCATCACTAATGAGAACAGACTTCCACACGGTAATACAAACCTTAATATTTTCTAACCTTGATTATTGCAATTCATTACTGCCAGGGCTTCCAGCCAGTAACATAAAACCACTACAACTACTTCAAAACACTGCTGCAAGACTTTTAAACAGGAACTAAGAAATATGATCGTATCTCACCAATATTAATGGCACTGCACTGGCTACCTATCCAATCACGAATACACTCTAAAGTATTAACAACAATATTCAACAGCTTAAATCCTGACAATAATGGATTACTGGAAGTGACCCTCCAACAATACAACCCCATTCCACCGCTGAGATCTCAAAAAAAGGCCTCTTAAAGATCCCTACAATAAGAGACACTCATTTGACTCAAACAAGAGACAGGCTGTTATCTGTCGCTGGCCCCAAATTCTGGAACTCCATGCCTGAAGAACTAAGAACAACAGCGGATAGAATTTCCAGCATGACCTGAAAACTTGGCTCTTTAAAAATACCCACAACTTAACATAGCCTTTAGCATTCGAATTACCTAATTAATAAATAAGATGCTCTGAAAAATAACCTTCTGGAATTGTTTATATGTTATTAATAATCCTTTATTTTATTTGTGAGTTTATGTAGTATGTTATTTTTATCTATGAATGTTTTATATAAACTGTTATGATCTTGTGAACCTCACATGGAATGATGGCATATAAAACATTTAAAGGAATAAAGAAAAGAACAGTATTTACTTGACTGGATATTTATTTCCTTTTGACTAATCATCAGTAAATGTATTTTGAACACCCAAACTGTGTCCTGTTTGGTTCCTGCAGCACCATCACACCGTGCAACTCCCCTTACCTTCATTCACTCTAGCATAGTGTCCTGCCCGGTGCCTCTCCAAGGCCTGTGGTCAGCACTTCCTGTCACCTGGACATCCTCTTATAGGCCCGGATACCAGAACTCCCTGGGAGCACTGGCTGATGACAGCTCATCCTGTCCTAGTATATAAGGAAGCCTTCTGCTACCAGCCACTGCCTCAACAACAGGTCTCTTGCTGTGCTCTTGCCTGCAGTGTGTGTCACTGTGTTTCAGCCCTCGTCTCCAAGCTCCTGCCTTCGCTTCCTGTTCCTGCCTCATTCTAGCCTTGCCTTCCTGCCCATTCCCATTTTCTGTCAGTCTCTTCAGATTGTCTTCTCAGTGCTGACTTGGAATGGATCCTAATCTTGCTTGATTGTTGCCTACCCTGACCTTTGCTTGTTTCCTGAACCTTGTGTGTTCACCGCTGGCCTCGACCTTGACCTGGAACTAGACTTCTCTGCTAGCTGCCTACCCTGGCCTGGGACTGTCCCTGGTCTTTGCTCTTGCCTCATCTTGTTTCAGCTGCCGCCTGCTGGGACTGAGCTGTGTTTGCACCACTCAGGTAGCATCAACCCTGCAACAGCTCACCCCTCCAGCTCATGACACACTGTGAAATAAAGACACACCATCAACTGGGCCTAGAAGGATATCCTTCTCCACATAGAAAGGACCCACTCCTTGGGAATAACAGAGGGGAGAATCTGCCTGCAGAAATAGCCCCAGAAACAAATTATTTTATGGACCCTCAGGATAGAGTTACATCCTCCAAAAATGGGTTGGAATGACTCTGCACCATTGCAACTTGATGCTATGGACGATAGCACTGAGAAAGCCAATGCTGATGAATCTTTCAGTCATGTGAAATGATCTTGGAGATGACAGCTAGTGTAATTCCAAGTCATGAGTGATGCACTGAGCTAGTTCTGGATTTGTAACCATCCTTAAGGAATATACAATTTCATGTTTTGTTTGTACAAATGTCTAGAGGTGGGAGGTTAGAAAATCAGGTTTTAATAAGAATAGGAATGGGGGAATGAGGACATCCACAACTGGATGACCAGCCTGGGTGACAACAGAACGCAGTCCCATGGGATGAGAACAATACTCTGGAATGATAAAAGACAAGCGGATTAACACTCACTAAGGGCCAGAAATGCAGACCTGATACGTGCATCAAGACTGCCCTGAGAAAGATCACTTTACAGACTGCACTGTCAAGAAGCAATGCACTGTTGTCTGAAGGAACAAGACTATGGATTCTAAGAACCCATTACTGGGATGAGCTGCTCTAATCAGTATTATGGCATCTTTGTTGGCAGGAAATGGTGTCTAATTCAAAATAGAAACTCCTCTGACAAGTCGGTGGTGAAGTGTCAGGGTTAACCATCCATGCTAGGGTTGCTTCTATCTAAACAGGAAATGTATGGAGGAGGGGGGGGGGGGGGGGGCAGGGCAGGCACAGGGACCGAAAGTGAACTCTCACAGACTATTCAAGTTTGCAGTGTGAAGTCAGAAAAATTGGGGTTGATAGGAACTGGAAAAAATTGTGAAAAGTAGCAGATAGTGTTTGTACGATATGTATCCAATACAAAGCACAAGAGAGAATCCTAAACAGGAACATAAGAACATGCCATACTGGGTCAGACCACGCCACCTGTTGGTTTCTCAACAAGGAAACTGATAAATGGTCAAACAGTCCCACACTGTCTAATTCCTCTTAAGAACATAAGAACATGCCATACTGGGTCAGACCAAGGGTCCATCAAGCCCAGCATCCTGTTTCCAACAGTGGCCAATCCAGTGCCATTTGTTAATTCTTACAGAAATAATAAAAAATGTTAAAATAAACTGTACTTAGAAATATGGTTAATCTCCATATATTGCAATAACAAAAAATAAAATGTCTTTTCTACCATGGTTGTTGAGTATTTTTGAGGGATTTTTTTTTTTTTGGCTCTTCTCTGCTGTCATCTTGTCTGTCTTGTTAACCCCCTTTGCCTGGACCTAATATCTTCATTTATTTCTCCATCTGTCTTTCTGTCAGGTTCACCTTTTCTATTTCTCTCCTCTCCACATCTCACTCCTCATGTCATGCTCTCTCCTCTCCTCTCCACTCACTCACCCTTCCACCTCCCTATCTTTAAATTTCACTCATTTCCTCTTCTCCCTCCCCCTTATCTCTTTCACTACCTTTTTTTTTTTTTCACTTTCCCATCTTTCATCCCAATTTCCTCAACCCCTTTCTGCTTTTAATCCCCCCCCCCAACCCCTTGCCCTCTCCTCCGTCCTTTTCTTTAGCCCATCCCTTTCTTCTCTTCAACCCTCTCTCCCCTCCCCCTCTCCTCTCAGCATACCCTGACCCCGGCAGCTGCTCCTCTTGCTCTCAGGCAGTCCCATTTCCTCCCTCCCCTACAAGATTTCTGCTCAGGGCTGGAAGCGTGCAGGGAGGAAAGGAGGTGGGGCTGCGCCACACGGCAGAAATCCTATTAAATAAATACCCAAAATATAGCATGAAATCAAAAACTCAACATAAATCAAACTTGCTATAAAGAGGACATATCTAATGTATCAGTGACCTTCATATAGTGCCACTTAAGGCTTTTTGGCTTGTGTCAGTGGTAAGCCCTGAGAAAGCACTGGGGCTTTATAATCATGAGCTCACTAACAATGCAAAATTCTTTAAAGGTATAGCACCTTAACCGCCACAGGTAGCTTCATAGCACCGAAAATCAATTTATGTTTAGCGTTCGCTGACCGCACCGCCAGAGTCTTGTCATCAGATGCACCGCGTGCTATTCACTAGCATCGTTCGACAAGACTATCACACAACAAGAAAACAGTCCACCATTGTCCACGCACATAAACGCCGAGTCACCCTGAAGAAGGGGCTTCCAGCTCCGAAACATTGCCGTGTCGGCTTGACTGCGGACCGTTAAGAAAGAATTTGTGGACTCTGTTTGAAAGATAAGTGCGTTTGATAACTTCATTTCGAAGGATCTCAGAATTTTGCATTGTTAGTGAGCTCATCATTATAAAGCCCTAGTGCATTCTCAGGGCTTACCACTGACACAAGCCAAAAAGCCTTAAGTGGCACTATATGAAGGTCACTGATACATTAGATATGTCCTCTTTATAGCAAGTTTGATTTATGTTGAGCACGGCAGAAATCAGCAGGAAAAGCAAGTCCAGGAAGTTGGGTTTTTTCCCCCCTTAGTCTTCGCCTGCTCCTCATGCCAAGCCGATGCTGCATATCTCTGCCCCACAGTAGCAGTAGTAATGCCTCCCGGGGTCCGGAAATGCACAGGGAATCCATTAGGTGGAGGGGGGGTCCTGCCGTACTCCCTTACTACCAGCCTGCTGCTGCTGCTGCTCCGACTCCGGCAGCCTCAGAGTAGGAGAGTGAATTATATTCAGTGATAGGCAAACCAAAGGCGTGACTTTTCCTCCGGTGGCTGGCATGTCATCCCCCCCCCACCCCACCACCCCCCAGGGTGGCAACCATCTGGTTTTAGAGCGGGAAGTAAGCTTTGTGGATATTTAGTACAGTGTCCAGTTACGACAGTAACTGGAATCTTTAGCAATCCAGTTCGGCTGAGCCTGCCAGACATCCCTGGAAGAGGCTCCATCTCCCCCTGCCTCCAAAATATTAATGGTCAATCAGTGCCTACAAGAAAGTGGGGAGAAAGGAAGACCCCCACCCACAGGATGAACTATAGGGTGGGAAGAGCCTAATCTGCAGCAATACAGCTCATCTTTGCTGGGAGCGGAGAGAAGGAAGAGGCTGGAACTAGGAGCAGCCGTGGACCAAAATAAGGGCTGTCCCCCCATGGCAGCAGCTCCTCGTCCCCTCCCGATGTTTGTCATATAGCAGTAATCCAAAACACAAAGAAAGGAGCAGAGAATTGCACTCCAAATATTAGAGCATCAACACCCAAGGAGATGCAAACAAAGTAATTCAGTCCCAAACTTTAAAGGTAATTCGTAAAGCAGATAATTTTTAATTTCACATTCGAAACATTGACTGTTCGAATGTAACAGCGTATATAAGTTGTTAAGAATTCCATCAAAAAAAATTCATTGTCCCTCCCGACGCAGCCGAGTTCGGCGAAACACGGGTCCGTGTTGGGGGACCCTTTTGAGAACTATGTTGCTCTGACAGATGAGCAATGGAGTTGCCGTTTCGAATGTGAAATTAAAAATTATCTTCTTTACAAATTACTTTAAAGTTTGGGACTGAATTACTTTGCTTGCATCTCCTTGGATGTTGATGATGTCATCTAGCAGTGCCATCTCTTTCCCTTCCCGGCATGCACGTCCCAGTTAAGAGTGAAGCAGGAGGGGTCTTCATGTGACAGTGCACACACCGGGAGAGGGAGTGCAGCTGGGGTGGGGGTAGCAGGTGCAGCTTTTATGCTGGTCCCCTCATCAGGTGTGGGGGACTGAAAGGCGAGTGGAGAAGGGAATGAAGACCCGGGGGCGGGGATGATCAGAGAGGGCTGAAGGAGAGCCAGAGAGGGGGACAGGACTGACCAAACAGAGAAGACGGGAAAGTTGAAGAAAGGATATGGGGAGCTGAGGGAGAATGGTGAACTGAAGGGAGGAGTGGGAGACAGTGAGGGGGGGGGGGGAATGGAAAGTATGGGAGGAAAGCAAGATGGAAAATTGAAAGGGGGAAGCCACAGAGGGGAGTTGATGGAGGGCCAGTGGGGGTGAAATAAGAAGATAGAGATAGAGGGTAGAAGATAGAAAGAGAAGAGGAGGTGGTAGGTTAAGGGAGAGAAAGGACTGATACTAAAGACAGGGAGGTAGAAGGAAGAGTGATTATAGGGATGTAAAGAAGTGGTGATGGAGGAGAGAGCAGCAAAGAAAAGAAAAATGAGAAGAAAGCTACTGGAGATCCTATTGGAATTGCTCCTGTGTCAAGTATTTCATTAACAAAAGCAATGGGTTTTTTATGCCTAAATGATCTACTGTAACACTTTTTTTTTTCATTTCATTGAGAATATTTCTGAAACCTTCTTTCATTATTGCTAGGCCTTGCATATTTATTTAGGTGTTTTATATACCATCACTTCAAAAGAAGATCACAGTGGTTTACAATATCAGCATTCTTATTCTTGGTTAACAATCACATACCGAGTGTCAACATTCACATCCTAGGTCAACACCACAGCTCCCTGATGTGCTCCTATGATCTGGGCCTGCTTTTCCTTCCATTATATGTTCTCCTTTTATGCAATCTGTTAAAGTATAACTTATCTTTCTTATGATTTCTCATATTCTTGAATAAACATTAACAGCACATGCTCTGGACACCCGCCTGTGATTCATGTTTAAGGACACTAGAGGGCACAACAGTTCCATTTAACAACAAAAAACCCCTTCAAAACGCTTTTGAAAACTGGAACTAGGGCTTCTCAAATTTTAGCCAATGTGACTCCATATTAGCATTTGAAATTTTACATTACCCAGATGACAATCAAAACAAATTAGCGGGTAGGGAGTGGAGGTAGTCCTTCTCCAACTATCAGTTCACCCCTCACCCTCCCTGCCTTCCAGCTGACCCTCTCTCTCCACCTCCACCCCCCTCCAGAGCAGAGCCATCCAGCCAGGCAAGTGAAAAACTACACCCTCTCCCACTGTACAACACGACACCACAGCCTGGGAACCTCTGTTAAATGTATGTTTCTATTTTTAATTAGAAAACAAAATACTACTGAAGACCATATTCAAAAGCTATTTAGACGAATAATATAAAAGTTATCCATCTAAATGGCAAAACTAGCATTTTCAGCCACTTCTCCAGCCGGGGGCATTCTGGAGGCAGGTAGGAGGCATTCAGGGAAGATGAGAGCAAGCCAGATCTGGCTACCTCTGACTGTGCCACTGCCCTGTCCGAAAGTTAAAATGTATCAACACAACCAAAAACAGTGATTTAATAATTAAATATTAGTCATTTGAACAGTATCCAAGGCTGTTCTGTTCACTGTATATGTGTACTATTTATTTCAAACAATTTTATATAGAAGCATTTATTTTTTTCTATTATATGTGAATACTTCATATATAATCTCACTACCTACACAACATGTGGAATTGATTTTTTCTTTTGTTTTTAAAATGTTCTTTTATTTTAAAACAAGCCATTAAGCCCGTTAAAACAGGCTACATTACATTTTGTTTTCAGTCCATTTTCTAACACAGCACCCTTCTACACTTTTTCTCCCTCTCTCCCCCTTCCCCTCGTTCACTCCTCCCCTTTCCTCCACTCAGTCTTACTCACCCTCTATCTCCCACTGCCTTCTTCCCCTCACTCTCACCTCCCTCCCCTTCCCTCAGTCACTCCCACCTCTCTCCCCTTCCCTCAGTCACTCCCCACCCTCTCTCAATCCCATCCCCTCCCCCTCAGCCCTCCTCCACTCCCTTTTCTCTGCTCCACAACTTCTTACCCTTCCACTTACTCACATCCCTGTCTCTCACCTCTCCCTCATTCTCCCTCTCCCCTCACTCTTCCCCACCCCCTCCCTCCCTCCCACACACTCACCCACTCCTCCCTCACTCTCACTCAGTCCCTCCCCCTCCCTCACTCTCACTCAGTCCCTCCCTCCCACTCAGTCCCTCCCCCTCACTCAATCCCTCCCTCCCTCCCACTCAGTCCCTCCCTCAGTCATTCCCACTCCCTCCCTCCCTCTCACTCTCTCCCTCCCTCCCTCGCTACTGGCCGCCGCTGCTGCCGCTTGCTGCCGCCGCCGCCCGCTGCCGCCGCCGCCACCCGCCGCCATGTTTTTTTTTTCTGACGCTGGCTAAGACCGACGTGCTCGCCCGCACATGCGCAGTAGAGCTGCTCTCTACTGCGCATTTGCGGCACGTCGGTCAACCTTCATTTATTAGGTTAATTAATTAAATTTTGGAGATAGAGGAAAGTTTCATACATTGTGTAGGCGTCCCTGCATCATTTTTGCATAGTAATCATTAACTTCCCTCCACCTCCTTTGTTTTTATTTTGATGTATGCTTAAATTACTAAATTTAAATATATTAAAGTCTCGTCATTTCGTGACATCCATGATACAATAACACTCCGTGAGACTTAACTCTAGTTGTATTAAAACAATTCTACCTTGTTTCCAAATGAATACCCTCCAATTCCTGCTTGTTGTGAATCATACGCTCGATTCCCGTCCCAACACGTGTTTCAAACTGCCGCCTCTGAGGGTCTGGCCTGGGGAGGATGGGGTAGGAAGGGGAATAAGCAGTGGATTTTCCCAAATCAACCTTAATAATGGTTTATGGACTTTTCCTCCAGGAACTTGTCCAAACCTTTTTAAACAGCTTTCATCACATCTTCTGGCAACAAATTCCAGGGTTAAATTATTTGTTGAGTAAAAAAATATTTTCTCCTATTTGTCTTAAATGTATCACCTAGTAACTTCATTGTGTGTCCTTTAATCTTTGTACTATTTCAAAGAGTAAAAACTGATTCACTTTATTCGTTCTACTCCACTCATTTTATAGATGTCTCTTCTCCAGAGCCATATTGTAGGAAAATATCAGCCCTGGGGATTTTTTTCAAAACCGGCCCATAGGGTATCTGTCTGACTCCCTTGTGTGTTTTAAGCAGTTCCCAAAAACACGACAAACTGACCCTTCATAGATACATCATGTGACCTGTAGCCTGGCAGAATTGAGCCAAAAAATCTCCAACATAAATTTCACATTCTTCCTAAATAACTCAGGGGTGAGCAAACAGATCTGTGAGCCCTCTTCCAATCGGTTGTCTGTTTACCAAGTCTGGTTACATCTCTCATAATTATATCTTGGATTCCTGGTCTGGTATTAAAGTGTCTTGTCAACCAATGAGCTCTTGAATCAGTTGCCAAGAAATTTTATTTATTTAAAAATATTTATATTTTGCCTATAGTGACACAATCGTGCTACATGAAGAACAAATTAAAACACTATAATAAATATATAATATAAAACAATGTAACCAGCTAGTGTCAGATACACACACAGGGGCAGATTTTAAAAGGGTTACGCGCGTATACCCTTTAAAACCTGCTCCTGCGCGTGCCAAGCCTATTTTGCATAGGCCCGGTGATGCACGCAAGCCCCGGGACGCGCGTATGTCCCGGGGCTTTGAAAAAGGGGCGGGAAGGGGGCGGGGACGGGATGCCGGTCCGGGGGCGGGGCTGTGCCAGGGGGATCGCGCGCCAGCAGCTGGCCAGTGCGCGCAAGTTACCCCTGCCATAGGCAGGCCTAAATAGAAAAATAAAGGTGGGGGGATTTATGTAGGGCTGGGGGGCGGGTTAGATAGGGTAAAGGAGGGGAAGGTGGGAGGGAGCGGAGGGAACGGGGAAAGCCATCGGGGCTCCCCTAGGGCTCGGTGTGCACAAGGTGCACCCCCTTGCGCGCGCCGACCCCAGATTTTATAACATGTGCAAGGCTGCACGTGCATGCTATAAAATCGGGCGTAGATTTGTGCGCGCCGGATTGCGTGCACAAATCTACGCCCGCGCGTAGATATTAAAATCCGGCCCACAGTCTCTCAGACACAAACCCCACACACACACTTTAAAATTCCCACTTTGTGTCCAAGAGAGGGTGTGTGTGGATCTCTCTCTCTCACTACCACAAAAACACCTACACACACACTCTCACTCTCAGTGTATGGGTGTGTCATAAGAAAGTGTGTGTATGGGTGTCACAGAGAAAGACACACACACATGCACTCTCTTTCTTACTCACATTCCATGATTGTGTTACTGCTCATATCCTCACACAGTGTGTGCCCCCGCTCCAGTACTGCCACATCAATATCTAAAACGTTTCTACTTGCTGCCAGCCCTTCCCCAGCTTGCAGCAGCCCTCTCATGCTCACTTTCCCAGTCCCACCCCTACTTCAAGAGACTCACTGGTTCCACAGCCTGATGTCCCTCTCAGGAGGAATATTCATGCCTCCCCAACATTGCATAGGCTCTTCCTCTTGGCTCACCCCATCCCTTTTTCTGACTGTAGTTTGCCTCCACTTCACTGTAATCTCCCCTGCCCCTCACCAATCCAGTGTATTCCCATTGGCCTAGTGCTACAGAGTCTGCTGCTTTTATGGTTCCCCAGGCTCTGCACTGCCTACCTACTCTAAAGGAAGGATGGAATGATGCTTCTCCAGGGCTTAAAAAGAAAAATGAAGCCTTGGCAGACACTGGAAAGAGCCATATGACCCAAAGTAGCACAGCTCCAAAATCCTGCTTTCCCACGGTGGATCTAGTGCAGCCAAGGCTGGTGGAAGGGTATTAGGCGTCATAGGTAAAGCTTATAGCCTTGTACCCCCAGCCCCTCCCTCCTCACACACAATTTAAAATTATGCATTTAGAATAGTTTTTACATTTAAAAAAGCAATTCAAAGTACAGTCCTATGAGGTAAAAGTATCACTAACAGCATGCAGTTCTGTGGTGCCAACCAGAAAACCCTGCAGAATAAAAAATAGTGAGACACTTGGATCCCATATTGCATTAAGCCTATTGTAACACATGTTGGTTGTGAGTTCAGCTCTCAGAAAGCCTTGGATAAACTGAATTACAACTAAAATATAGTAAAACTCCAATACCAAAACAGCAATAACAACCAGTACTCAAACATGACAACTCTACCTTTGAAAAGGCAATATTGCAAATATTACACCAGGCCCTAAAACACCAGTTTGTAAACCAGAGCAAGCTAAACTGCTTTAGATCCCTACACAAACTACACGCTAGCAGAATACCTCACCTCTGTCATACATGCAGAATACAGATTGATCCTCAACAAATACAGAATAAAGAGACCATAAAGTATAAATAGAAATGTGCAGACAAAAACTGAATTGGAAACCACTAGATACTGTACACAGTGCAACAATGGAAAAAGAGAAACATTGATATTTTATGAGGAATGGTAAACAATTAAATCAAGAAATATAAGTCAGCAAAGGTAAAGCCATTTAAACAAAAAGGATAAATATCATAAAACAGCTGAACATCCTATAATTAAACTCATAAAACTTTAAAAATGTCCCCAAAACCAATTTTAAAAGAGCAGACACATCAGATTAACACCCAATAATTAAAACCAATAAGAATTAAAAAATTGCACGCTTTCTATACTTTCCAGTCACTCTGAGATTGTTCTGGATTAGTGGGGGTTAGGGTATGCACAGACTTTCTCTTCCCTCATACACATACGCACCCTTGCACCTGCTGACACATACACACCCACAAGCTCCCTCACACACAGTGACACATATACACATATGCTCCCTCTCACCCACTGTCAACTACATGCACACAAACCCTCACTCCCTCGTACCTAGTGACACCTATACACCTACACTCCCTCACACCTACTGACACATATATACACCCCCACACACTCCCTTGAGCCCACTGACACATACACACATGCTCCCTCGCACCCATTGACACCTACCCACTCCCTCTCTCACACCCAACACCTAGACACACGCTCTCTTACACCCATTGACACCTACACACACGTTCCCTTGTGCCCACTGACACCAAAACACACGTGCTCCCTCACACCCGACACCTACAGACATATGCTCCCTCGCACCCTGATACCTACACACTCACTTGCTCCCACTGACACCTATACACACATGCTCCCTTGCACCCGACATATACATACACACGCTCCCTCATTAACACCCACACACATATGCTCCCTCACACCCACTGACACCTACACACTCACTTCTTTGCACTCAGTGAGACCTATATACACCCCCTCACGCCCACTGACACATACACACATGCACCCGATACCTACATACACGTGCTTCCTCAGACGCACTAACACCTACATACTCCCTCGCTCCTACTGACACCTATAGACACTTTCTCCCTTGCACCCACTGACACCTACACACACTCCCTCGCTCCAGTTGTCACCAACACACACATGCATGCTCCCTTGCAACTCCCAATCTCTCTCTTCTCCCCTGCTGCTTCTGAATATGTAAAAAAAAAATAAGTGTATATTTACATTGGTGGTCAGGAGGGACCAGGCAGGGCTATAAGCTGATGACCCTGGTGTGGGATTAGGTAGGCAGGCCAATGCAGCGGGGCTGGGACTATTCATTGCCACAGCCTCAATATAAAGGGGCTGTCAGCAAAAATATCGGTGAGAGGCATTCTGCTGTGGTGAAGCAGCAGCGAGATGTCTGCTGGCTCCTTCCGCGGCAAAGAGAGACGAGGTCAGTTGAGGGAAGACCGGGGAGCATTTCCACCACAGCGGTAGTGAGGGCGTCATCCCACAGAGATCAGTAAAGCTGCAGGAAAAGGATATAAAAAAAAATGCAGGCCCATAGAGCCGCAGCTGCGGGGACAAAATAAAATAAAAGAGAAGAATAGGCCCTTGGAAGCGCGGCTGCAGCCATAGGAAAAGCAAAAAAAAAACCCCAAAAAACAGAAATGAGCAGAGCGCCTTAGTAGAGGTTCCCATTCTGCCAGAACCGATGCTGTGGGGCCTGGGATTAATTGCAGTGGCTCCGCAGACATGGGGGCCACTGCAAGCAACACAGGTGTCACTTAACTGCCCTGACAGGCCCACCGGGGCACGCCCAAAGCCCCAATGGGCCAATCCGCCTCTGCCCTTCACAAAACTGAAGAGTCCTAACCTCTTTAGTGTTTCTTCATAGGGGAATCGTTCCACTGCTTTATCATTCTCCTTCTTGTGCCTCCTGTTCCACCAGTTCCCAAACTTATCACTGTTTGCAAAAGAGCCCTCTCCATCAAAAGAGAGACAGCTCAGCCCCCCCCTCTCTTTTTTCATGTGACCACTTCTCTGCTTTCCAGTCCTTGAGTAAAACTTAAGCTTCCTCCCGTAGACTTTTATTCTCTTTCGTCCTGTAATATACTCTGATCAGAATATATGCACAGTCTGGGAGAGGAAGTGACATCACTTCCCATGCTGGAAGCCTAAAGCGGAGCTCTCCATGCCGCGGGGCTATTTCAGGGTAAAACAGCGGAAAAACTAAGCGGATCCGAAAACAGGTGACCAGCGCTGGAAATGGACCCTGTGAGGCATATGGCGGCGAAAAAAAAAAAAGTGGTGGACTTTAAAAAATTCTCTTATAATAAGAGCGGAGAAGACGCGGACCTGGAAGGAAACAAAATGGCGGTGGAGGACGGTGCCGGGGAAAGCCGGAGGAGACACGCGGCTCATGGAAGCTGAACCACCCTCTCGAGCTGAGATGAGAACCTGGTTCAGGGAGCTGAGGCAGGACATCAAAAACTATAAGTGGGAAGTCTCACAAACGCTGCAGGAAATCAGAGATGAATTCGCTGAGCTGGGCCGCAGAGTGGATGACGCAGACATGCGCCTGGACTCCCATGAGGAGCGGTGGCGAAATCTTCAACAAAGTACTAAAGACCTCCAGGCCAGTAATAGCTCTATGGCTGATAAATTAGAAGACCTCGAGAATAGGTCTCGGCGATGGAACCTGCGTTTTAAAGGAATACCTGAGAAAGAAGAATATGCAGACGGCTATCAGGTAGTAAACAAAATCTGCATGCTATTACTGGGTGAAACAGAGGCCCAAAGCAATTAAGAAAGGTGCAGTCCCAACATAGAGAGAGGCCCATAGATCTCTGGGTCCCAAAGTGGGAAATAAGCCACGAGATATAATTGCCTGTTTTCACTCCTATGCTTATAAGGAGCAAATTACCACTGCAGCTAGGAAGCAGAGTGTGGAACTGGGATGGCAACGAAGTGGCATTATACACAGATCTGGCAGCTTCTACCCTTAGGAAGAGGCTAGATTTCAAAACCGTGACGGCGGCGTTGACTACAACGAAGACCCAATACTGCTGGCTCTTCCCGTTCGGCTTATGGTTTCAGCTAGGAGGTATCTCACACCATGTCCGAACACTGGAAGAAGCAGCAGACATCCTAAAGACAGCGGGAATGGTGGTGGATATGCCAACTGCAGCCAACAAGACATCCTCAGGGAAGAGAGGGGAAATGCCCAGATGGCAGCGGATTACCAAGGGAGGTCGCCGTCTCCAGAGGAATACTGAGGGTAAAAATAATGAACCCACATCCACCTGATAGACCTTTCAAATAAGAGATTGACACTATATCATATTTACTACAAGGTGAGGGCTCTCACCCATTGGATATTTACCCTCAACAATTGGAACTTTCACTCTGCTACTCACAAGGAGCTCCCAATTATCGAGGATTCCCTTATTGACTAATTGAAAGTACAGCCCAGGCATGGGGTTGTCACGCTACCCAGCATGGACTCTTCTTCCATTAGACACTGGGAAGGGAGGAGAGCTTCCCAGGCACTCAGGGGGGGTTGGAAGGGGGGAGGGGGGATGGGAACACCATACACGCTCAAGACAGAATCTAGTATTAGGCAAACGATTGGAGGGACTGGATACTATCCAGTGGAACAATGCTTTGTCAAAGCTATGGGAACTGAACTTTATGGTCGGAGGAGTTTGGTCTGTGAATAGCTTGCTGGTACACCGAAAAGCCAATAGCGCTGCACCATATGGGCAAATGAGAGGGGAGTACATCGGATGGCATCCATGACTGCGTTTAAATTTGTAACACTTAATATTAAGGGGGTAAATTCTGGGCGCAAGAGACAGCTCCTATTTAAAGAGCTGGACCATTTGCAAGCAGATGTGATATATCTCCAGGAAACACATCTCAAGAAATGATACGAGGGGCTGATTCGGTCCAATAGATATCCTCATCAGTATTAGGCAGCAGCGACAGCCTCCACCAAATATATTGGGGTGGGCTAATAATGCATAAGGATTTACATCATGAGGTACTTAGCGCCCACTATGACATCAAGGGTCAATATGTGTTGCTCGTGGTAAAAATGGGGGGGGGGGGGGGGAGACTAACTCTCCTTAACATTTACGAACCTAATTTACAGAAAGAGGAGTTTTACGCTACATTATATTCCACAGTAGCTACCAAAATGAGGGGAGTGTAATTATGGGAGGAGACTTCAATGTTACAATTAATCCCACCTTAGATACGTCTACCGGGCTGAGCGTGGATTCCAAGCGTACCAGGCAGGCCCTAAAAAATCTAATGGAACTTGTGTCAGGGGTGGAGATCTGGAGGTATCGGTATCTCTCCTCGAGACGTTTTACCTTTTACTCCCATCCCCATGACAGCTACTCTAGAATCGACATGTTTATGATTGATAAGACAATGTTACATGCAGTTAGCGCAATGGAAATTGAACCTATAGTGTGGTCAGACCATGCGCCCACCTGGTTCCAATTGAAGCTGCAGAATTATGACAGAGGTCAAAGATACTGGAGGCTCAATGATTCGCTATTGGAAGATGGGGAGTTTACGACTGAGATTGTGAAAGAGATCCAAGACTACCTCAAACTTAAATGACACAGGGGACACCGATCCGGGGACAGTGTGGGAATGCTTAAAAGTAGTATTGCGTGAGACATTTATTGCTAGAGGCTCCCACCTTAAGAAACAAATGGGAGAGGGCACATACTGAGCTACTCGGACAATTAAAACATCCTACTAGCTTACACCATCATGATAGCTCACGGAACCAGATTGGCCAAACAATACAGGATGTTCATAATCAGATAGCTGACTTGGACTCCACTGTAATTGCTCACCAAATAGAAAGAGCGCAGCAGAGGTTCTTTGAGGGGGGAAACAAAGCGGAGAAATATTTAGCACAAACTTTAAAACACAGACAAGCCCAATCAACCATATTAAAGATTAAATCCCCAGAGGGCACTTTGCTGATGGATAAAACATCCATCCGTAGCCGATTCCATCAGTTTTATTCTCTTCTCTTTAGCATGGATCAGTCGATTGAGGGTAGCGAGATAGATCGCTATCTAGACGATATCCCCTTACCTGAGGTGACATCCTCTCAAAGGCAATTTCTGGATAAAGAAATCACAATCAGGGAAATTCAAGAGGCTATTAAAACACTGAAACTTAGTACCGGTAAGTCTCCAAGACTCGATGGTTACACTCCTAAGTTTTATAAATGTTATGCCACGCAGCTGGCACTGATATTAGGTAACTATTTCAACTCCCTGCGATCGGGGAAAACATTGTCTGCGCAGGCTAATACGGCAGGAATCACAATCCTAGCAAAACTAGGAAGGGACCTGGCAGTATGTGGGTCCTGTCGGCTGATTTCGCTTTTAAATATTGAGTCACTTTACCCTCCATTGCCTCAGGTACAAAACTTAGATTGTAAACCCTCTGGGGATAGAGAAATACCTACAGTACCTGAATGTAAACCAACGTGATATCTCAGATCGAATGTCGGTATATAAAAATAATAAATAAATGTTAAACTTTTAGCAAAAATATTAGCGAACAGGTTAAACTGTTTCATAGCACAATTGGTTCACCCAGACCAAGCGGGGTTCATCCCTGGGAAGGACTGCGGCGGACAATGTCCATAAAATATTAGATAACATATGGTTCGTGAAAAAAACCCAATATACCTACATTAGCATTGTCGGCAGATGCCGAGAAGGCTTTTGATATGGTGCACAGGTCATACCTGTTTAAAACCCTGGAGAGGATGGGCTTTGGGGGACATTTTCTTCAATGGCTGCGGCAGTTGTACAATGCACCCAGAGCTTATATTAAAATAAATGGGGGATATTCACCTACTTTTACGGTGGGGAGAGAGACCAGACAGGGCTGCCCTCTGTCGCCCCTGCTATTCTCCCTGTTCTTGGAGCCTTTTGCGATATGTGTTCGGCGTAATGCAGATATTACTGGAATAACGGTAGGACAAGTGACATCGAAAATCTCCTTATTTGCTGACGATATCCTGATCACACTGACTAATCCGTTTAAATATCTTACACAACTCACCCGAGAACTAGAGGCCTTTGGTGGGGTATCGGGTTTACGTATTAACTGGGAGAAATCAGAGATTCTCAACATCAGCATCCCCCCACAGAGAGGAAAAACATCTACAACCACAGTTCCAATATCAATGGGCAAAGAAACAGATTAAATATCTGGGAGTGATAAGCGCGATCCAGGATCTGTTCCACATAAATTACCGCCCTTTGTGGACCAAAATTATCAAGGCAATGGAAGAATGGAATCGATATCACATATCGTGGCTGGGCCGCATTGCAGTGGTAAAAATGATACTGATCCCTAAATTTTTATATCTCTTTCAAACATTACCCATTAAGAGTCCTCTGACCCAATTGAAACTGTGGCAGAAGAGATGCATGTCCTTTATATGGGCCAGACAGCGACCATGGGTGGCAAGGAGGATCCTGTGCCAATCCAGGGCACATGGGGGGTTAAATGTCCCAGAGATAGGGAGATATTTAGCGGCACAATTTAAAAAACTAGTGGATTGGCACAGGTGCCAACACCCTAAGCAGTGGCTCCAGACTAGCCAAGAAATTCTTGGGCAGGTATCGTCAAAAGCTTGCTGTGGCAGCCACGAAAGACGTGGATTAAAGATACCAAGACATTACTACCCCCCATCTATGAATATATCACTAGAGCTTTGGATACAGCACAGGTCTTGCTTAAGGGGGACGAGGGAAAACCATGCAAGTACCAACCTATATACCAACCACACCTTTAAGCTGGGCTACGAGAACCTGGATTTTCAAGAATGGAAGGATAGGGGGATTGGGACATGGGCACAAGTCTGGAGTAAACAAGGGCTACGACGACAATATGACCTACCGGCTTCTGCAATTTTTCCATATGCCCAATTGCGTCATTTTGCCCTTACCTCCATGATTGGAATTCACCTACAGCAGGAACCATCTGATTTTGAAGTATTATGCAGAAATGCAGGTAAGACATCAAAATTACTCTCTGTCCTTTACAAACAGCTGGGGCAAAAAGAGGACTCGAAAGCCACACATGTTAGAGCCTGGGAGAAAGACCTCAACCTCGATATGACAGTCCAGCAATGGAAGGGAATTTTTCAGGGTATAGGGAAGGGATACATAGCTGCTCACCTGATAGAAAATTCTCTCAAGCTTCTACACTGGTGATACATGTATCCACAAATATTACACCGCATCCAACCTTCTATCTCTAGCAAATGCTGGAGGAATTGCAATGAGGAAGGCACATATATACACATGTGGTGGGATTGCTTGGTTATTAAAGGAGTATGGGGAGAGATATTCAAATGGTTGGGAGAAATGGTGGAGGGGACGCCTCAGATCATCCCTGCCCAAGCACTTTTAGCCGTTACGATTAAGAAATGTTCGCCAGACGATAATAGAATGGTACACCAAATTTTCACCGCTACAAGATGTGAAATAGCCAGAGCAATGAAAGCCCCCAGAGTACCAACTCAAAAAGAAATACAACAAAGAGTTGACAAAATCTATTTATTATCCAAAATAACAGCACATAAAAATAAAAATATACATAAGTTTGAACTTACTTGGCGGGCATATCACACATGGAAGAATAATCTTACTAATCAGCAGCGAGCAGATAACGATTTACATTCAGGAACATAATACAATGGTATTAGGCTACCCAGAGTTGAATGAGCGTAAGTACTGGATCCTTCATCCCATGTGTAAAATAGTACTACTTTTGCAGACTGGAGCGTGGGGGGGAGTTATACAGTTTGAATAACTATTAAGCAAACTTGACATGATTCAGTTGCACTTGTTCTACATGGGTATATGGATATTTATGTTGCTTCTACTTTGCTGTTTTCTGATACACCACATGTACCATAATCAGTTTTGATTGTTGAGTGGTTCATTGTACAAATGTATTATGCTTAATAAAAAAACTTTAAATTTAAAAAAAATGAATATATGCACCATCAGGTACATCACATCTCTTCCCTCCCTCTTCCTGAAATTTGTTGCATTCTGTTGTACTTTTTATGGTGACTGTAAAGCGTTTAGGGAAATATTGGTATTAAATACAGTAGTATATTTCTCTTTGCTTTCCTTCTGTGCAGTAATTCAAGTCAAAGTCCCTGAGGCTGCTCAGACTTTACCTGTGCATGTGCTCTCTTCCCAAAGGCCATCCTCTCTGCACACAGAAATATTCTTCCCGCTGGTAGCCTCAAAGCCCTCTTTACATTCATAATACACCACGCTTCCTAGACTGGAGTTCCCGCTCCATACCAGGTCAGCATGTTGGATTCCCGGAGGGGTGCCACACTCAATTTCTGCAGCAAGAGAGAAGAGAGACATGTGTACTTCTAAGGAAGAGAGGTGATTTCCAACAACGTAATGAAGACATGAGTTGGCAAATGCCAGCCTGCCTGTACCAGAGAACCAACTAATATGGTAATACTTGCACATAATTGTATTGCAATTTAGAAAATCTTCTGTGTGGTCTAGCAGGCATTACCAAACATTACAAGGCCTGCTGTGTAGCAGTCTGAATGCAATTAAATATATTTTTTTTATAATTCAGGGCAGAGGGGGAATGAACATCTCTCTCTTGAATTCCATTCTGTAATAGTGATAGTAATCCTATCAGTGGGCTTCATTTCCAGCTAGTTGTCCTTCAGGCACCAGAAATATGAAGATACTAGTCTGATCGCTATTGGTCTGATTTCTTGCTTTAACATCATATTATGCATTTTCATCACATTATGCATTAACTTTTCCATTTTATGGAAGAAGTAATTTGTTAGTTATAATATACTATATAAATTATATATATATATTGTGTGTTGATTGTTTTTATGTATTCTTGGTATATGGTAAATAATAAACTATTGACTTGGGGTTTTTTCTTATATTTATCGCTATTTATCTCTGTTCACAGCTTTGGTATTTGGGATGAATTGCAGTCTATTAAATAATAAACTAAACTGAACTAGAGCCCGCTATAATGAGCACTATTACTTAACTGATATGTGTTAAAAAAAAAAAATTATATATATCTATATATAGATATATATAGATATATATATAGATAGATAGATAGATAGATATAGATATATAGATAGATATATAGATAGATATATTTATTATATGTTGGCTCTAGATGTGGGCACATCACAGAAATTGTGTGCCAGAGTTTCAGGAGAGAGGAAAGGAAGCCGCAGTTACTATGGTGACCCCTGTGGGTGCAGCGCTTAGTGGTTCAGTTTTGCATAAGGTATTCTTCCAGCCCTCAGCCAGCGAGGGATTCAGAACTTACTCTACATGCTAGTCGGTGATGGGTGATTAAAATGAGAAAAACTGTATGAGAGAAGATTTGACTGTTCATGTTACTCAATAAGAACATAAGAACATGCCATACTGGGTCAGACCAAGGGCCCATCAAGCCCAGCATCTTGTTTCCAACAGTGGCCAATCCACTAAAGAGGTTAGGACTTTTCAGCTTGGAGAAGAGACGGCTGAGGGGGGATATGATAGAGGTGTTTAAAATCATGAGAGGTCTAGAACGGATAGATGTGAATCGGTTATTTACTCTTTCGGATAATAGAAAGACTAGGGGCACTCCATGAAGTTAGCATGTGGCACATTTAAAACTAATCTGAGAAAGTTCTTTTTCACTCAACGCACAATTAAACTCTGGAATTTGTTGCCAGAGGATGTGGTTAGTGCAGTTAGTATAGCTGTGTTAAAAAAAGGATTGGATAAGTTCTTGGAGGAGGAGTCCATTACCTGCTATTAATTAAGTTGACTTAAAAAATAGCCACTGCTATTACTAGCAACAGTAACATGGAATATACTTAGTTTTTGGGTACTTGCCAGCCTGCAAGAACACTGTGTCAGCTGCTGTGTGACAACTGTGGAGTAACTGAAGTATGGAGGATAAAGATCCTCCACTGCCCAAGAGCCGACAGTGATGAGGCCTGATGTTGCTTGGGACCAGGCAGACATCACCAGACTGGCTCCCACCCCTGCACTGCCTTGGGTTGCTGATCTTATATACCAGTTATCTAAGGATGATCTCACATATCTTAGCTTCATTAGAACCCAGGTACCCCAAGACAAACCGTGGCTGATATCCTGGCTCAGAGCACACCTGACCTGGGAGTCACTGCACTGTGGTCACAGAAAAGGTTTGTTTCTCAAGTGACATTTCAACAAGAGGGAGGATTTGAACAGCTACTTGCTTAAAGTTAACAAGTTGAAAGTCTGTAGTGCTCGGTCACACACAGAGCTTTGCAGCAAGTGTCTTGTATGGGCATCCAACATTAGCAGGCCTCTCCAGCATAGAGAGAGAAAGCTAGGCCCTGGCACTATGGCTTATAGACCTAACAGTCCAAGCCACTTATCATGAGCCAACGCTGTCACATCCCCGACAGCCCCCTTTGTCAGTGGTGTTTGCTATAAACACAAAGCCAGAAAGGGACTATAAAAAGAAGCAGCACTCATACCTATGAGCCAACTGCCAAATTGGGTAAGTATAAACGAATCATGTGCAGCTTCTGGGTATCTGGCAACCACGTCAAGGATGTGCAGTCGAGCATCACAGACCACTTGCACACTGATGGAGTAGAAGATCTTTCTGTTGCGATAGATCTCCTCCCTTCCATGAGGTGGGATGATGGCTACGTGAGTGCAGTCAATATCTCCCAGAACATTAGGAAATGTGGCAACAGCTTAAAACCCTCTCCCAGTATAGAAAGTCCTGCTATTCACGAGGGAATCTTATGTAATGATTAATGCGGTCAACTACAGCTGTTATGATCTGGTCCAAACAGCAGGAAAAAGAGGTTTCGGACATTCCCCAACAAGCCTGACTATTGTTTGGAAGGAGCCAGATGTCATAAAATGCAGGGCACACAATAGTTTGGTGAAGTCTGGTACAGCACAGGACCTTTCCATGACCAGATCCAGAACACCTCTGAGTTCTTGATACAAATCCATGATAGCCTGAGAGCTGAGGCAAAACCTGGTAACCACTCGTTCCTCTGGCATCCCCAGCAATGCGGTTCATGCATGAAAGATGCGCTCCCTGTACCGCCTGTGTGCCCTCCTGCGTGGCAAGGCCTGCCGTCAGCCAGGGCACTCCAGTGGCAGGGCTTGCGGCTCTGGCTCCTGTGCAGTTACTTCCCTAGGAGGCATTTGAACCTCTCTTTCCTGTTGTAGTTCTTATTGTTGCTGTTGAGCAGCCCAAAGGAGCTAGTATCCTAATACTGTAGCTTTCTGAAGACAGGGCTGGTAAGAAAAGGTGTTTTTATTGTCCCAGAAGGGCTGTGCAGGTGTGTCAGAGAGAAGGCCTCATTTTATCGCACGTGATAATAGCAGCAATAATTGCCTCGATCTGTGATAATGGCCATTATGGCACGATAAAAACTTTTTTCCCCCACCACAAAAAAAAAGGTATTGTAATTTCCCACATTAAATCCAGTATTAATCTGCATTATTTTACTGTGAAATGTGGTAGGAGTCCCTCATTTGCATAATTTTCTAGCTTTTCCATGCTCAATATCATATTTGCATGATAATGCGTGACCCGATAAACATCACACGTCTATCGCACATTAGACCCTGTTTATCGCGCCATACTGCTCTAATGCGGCTTATTGAATGACCCTAATTAGTTTGTGCCTGAGGCTCTGGAGGATAAAGTTACATGCCCAAGGTCACAAGGAACAGCAGCAGGTTTTGAACCCTGGCTTTCTTGGTTCAAACTACTAGTCTACTCCTCTAGGCCACTTGTTTGCATGGTCCTTCCTTTGGACATTTTTTTCTTGCAGAAGTTGCTGGAAATTCATTCCTTGGGCAAAGGATGAGCTGCTTTCAAAGTATTCAAAATCATCAGATCTGTAGTCTTTTTGTAACCGTTTGGCCCTAATTTGGTCCAAAACTTAAATCTGGCCCATAGCCTGGCACATGTAGGAGTGAATTTTCAAAGGAGTTATGAGTGTAAAGTAAGATATATCTATAGGGAGACCCCCATTTATGCATGTCCCTTGGTAAGACAGGGGTGTACAGAAGGCTCTGGGTGGAGGAGACCCTGGAAGTTACTAAGGTATCTGGTTAGTAATAATGTTTAACCACTGGATGACACTGGTGATAGTATTTATTACCTTATATAATGTGATTTGAGAAAATGTGTGTATAGTTCTTTAAAGGTTTGGGTTTCTCCTATGGGATGGTAGAAAAGAAGAAGTGGGCAGTATAAAGGGGGAAGGTTTTGCCCTTTCCCTGCCCTTGCTCATATAGGACGGGGATTAGAGACCTCCCATTATGTAACTGACTGTAGTACCCAACCTGTGGGCTGGGAGTCCCAAGGAACTTCCAAGGGGAGTGGGGCCCTACAGGGGATCTTTCCCTTAAGGGGAGAGGCCAAGGCCAAGAAGAAGTGGAGTGGAGTCTGCCTCCTTTATGGGGTTTGGACTGGAATGGAGGAGCATGAGCCGGAGGCTGCATAGTGGCAAGGAGTGGGTCTTTTCTTCCCCCCCCCCCCCCCTAGGAGAACTACCATGCAGCCAGGAGGAGAGGTGAGGAGATGGGTAAGTCACAAACACCAGATCTGCCTAGGGTGTCCTTTAATGTGCTGAGGTCCAGAGAACCAGTGTAGTGAGAAAGTAGAGGTTTTCTCCTCCCCCATCAAGGAGCTTTCCATAGTGGCGAAACAGAGAGGCCAGGGGCTTGTGGGTGTGGCGTGGTGTTTTCCTCCTGCAGAGGAATTATCCAGGAGAGGTGCAGAGCAGGAGCACATATGGGCTGAGCTCATGTGAGGGTATGCCCAAGAGGTCCTTGATGCGCAGTGTCCGAGAAAACTTGCACTAAGTTCTGGGAGGTGAAGAGTTGGAAAAAGGTCCAAGACCCCTGGAGGAATGAGTAATGTTTTGGGAATTGTGATTATGTATTTGATGCCCACTGGATCTATTATGAAGTGGACCCTTGGCTGGCTAAGAGACATTGAGAAGCCGCTGGGGGAAGGCCTACAGCGGAGTCCGTAGCCGGGAGGCAGATCAAGACCAGGAGACCAACTGGAGCTTTACCACTGGAAGCCCAAGGTCCCCCCCGGGAGGAGTCCTTGGGACCCGAGCTGCTTGGACTTAGGTGTGGACTCCTGGCGAAGCAAGGAACAAGGAGAAGTCCGGGTCGAGGCAGGCAGGAGAGAAGCATAGTCAGAGGAAATCCAGAGGTCGTGGCGGGCGGCAGTGAGACTTGAAGAAGAGACTGACCAGTAGTCAAGGCAGTCAGCGGAACAGCGAAGACCGGAGACGAACCAGGAATCAAGGCAGGCAGCAGACATGGAGTACCAGAAGCGAAGCTGAAGTCAGGAAGCAAGAAGACAAGCCAAGAGTAAGCCGGGACTGGAGCGGAATCAGGAACAGTAGGATCAGGGTCAGGAAGAGCAGGACCAGGACCAGGAACAGGAACGCAGCAACTAGTGACTCCAGAGAGTGAACCACGTTGCAAGGCAAAGCATGAAGGGCTGCAGTGGCCTATATATATAGGCCAGAGATGCTGACGTCTTGTTGGGGGCCAAGGTTTCCTGCCGCGGCCCCTTTAAATTCAGTGCCATCGCGCGCACGCGCACCTAGGGGCAGAGTCCCCCATCTGGTTCGGCGGCGTTTCCCTCGTGGCAAGAGAACGCCGCCAGGAAGCCTTGCCGCAGGGAGACAGAGCAGGGAAGAGCCGGACAGCAGCCCCAACTTCCATGGATAAGAGAGAGGGGGGCCCGGTGACGGGTTTCCCAACAGGATGTAAGTTTTGATATGGCTGTGTGAACACCTCAGCTCTCTCTTACAGCTGAGGGAGAGAAAATATAGTGTATGAGCATAAAGGTAGAGCACTGGGCTCAGCAAAAAACTGTACTATTCACTGTTATGGAAGCCCATGAATTTCTGACTCGTTCAGTATCTACGCGAAAGACCTCCTCGCTCATGTTTATAGTTTTGACTGGCTGGATATTCCAGAAAACGAAGTTCCTGTTGTATTTGGAATTGGATGCAATGTGTCAGTCTCCACTGTTTTGCCAGCCTATTCCTATGGATGGAGTCAGAGATCATGGAGGGGAGTGAGGGTTTTTTTCTGTCACTGTCTTTACAGTACAAATGTAAAAGTAGAGTACTGGTAGACTGCAGCTGCCCGCTACCCCCCCCCCCCCCCAACCCTCCCTAATAAATGGAGAACAAAGACCTTAGGCTGGTGACCCTCCCTCATCTCCCATTCCCTCCCACAGATATCTGTCTCACTGCTGCAGATCCAGGCTGGCAGAAGGAGGAGGAGGAGAGCTGCGCTTACTCAGGCTGTATCTTCTTCTCCCTTTCCTTTATCCCAGAACCTCCCTCTCTCTTCCTCTTCCCCGATCCTCTTCCTTTCACCTCCCTCCATCCCCAGTCCCGTCTTCCTCCCCCATCCTTGAACTCCCCACCCTGCGCCAATCATCAACATCCTTTCCTCCAGCCCAGAAAGAACACAATTTATTATACAAACACCAAAGCAAAGCTGGAAACTACTTTTGTTTTTAAAATGTCAAATAAAACGATGATGTGACAGGGCTGCGCCAGCCACTACCATTGCTCCCAGGTAATTTTCCAGCAATGGGCGGTGGATGGGGGTTTTGATACTTTTTCAATCCTTCCCTTGCCATAACCCCACCTTTTTGGGGGGAGGCTCATGTGGGATACAAAATTCCCCATGAGCATGTTCAGTTTTCTGCAGGTTGGTGGATTGGATGAGCTACAGATCATCCCTGCATTTTAGGCAACTAAGAGCGACTTGAAGGCGCTTAGAGATCATTTTTCCATCTTGACCAGCTTATGCTGGAGCTGCACTCTAGCTATCCTACCGTCACTGGGGAGGATACATTTTGCTATGGATGAAGGTGCAAGAGAAGGGAGAGTAGTGAGAAGATCTAATATTTTTATTGTATTCATATTTTTAATGTTATATTTGATCTTTGTGATTTTTGGCCTGGATAACTTCTATTTAAGTTACAGCAAACTGGTGGTTTTGATCACCACTCTGGACTTTGGATTTTTTTTTGTCTTTTGCCTGGGGCACTGACAGAATGGATGGACACGGGTGTGATTTTTTTTTTTTCTTTTTACCCATTCTATTAATTTGGGCTTCCTTGCTGTTATATTGGACACTCTTGCACATGGTGGTGGATCATTGAGCTGCAGTGTGAGCCTTTGACTAATTGTAGTGACTGTCCACGCCAGGAGCCCAGGAAAATAGCTTCCCCGGACCCGTGGCATCTCTGGTTGATGCTTAAACTGCACAAACGGAAGATTCAAATTTTGCCCAATGTACTGCAAAATTGCCAAAGAATTTCAGAAACTCTGCCACGGAATTTTCTGACTCTTGCAGCAAAATCTACCCCAAGCTGCCGCAGAAAACTGCAGACTGTGTCTGAGACCTGCTGCTCCCTGTTTTCCAATCTTCCTGGGATGAGAAGGGCGACACCACCCAACATAGTCTTAGGGATGGCAGAAACCTGAATCCATTATTGATCATCCCTTCCAAACGTGGCTGATGCAATTGTAAAGTAGACTGGGAAGCTGTTTGGATGAATGAAGCTATATAAAGACTGCTATTATTATAAAGAGAAAGGAGGAAATGAGGCATGAAAATAGATAGCAATTTCAATGTTCGTTCATCTATTCTGCAGCAGTTCCTAGAAAAATCTTTCATTTCTTTGGAAAGTTGTGCAATTACCCTTATTACATACTGTAAATGCAGAATATTCTAAGAATTTAGCATTTAAGTTTTTCAAACCACAGGTTGAACACCCCTTACTGTGGTTTGCCTAATAAAGCAATTCAGGAGAAGTACTGGAGTTTTGGTTTCTGAATTCAGCTCCCTTCTCTGGGACAACAGAAGCTGGGGGCTCAAGAGAAGCAGCGAACAAAGCCTCCAGGAAGCACCAATTGCTTAACAGCGATAGCTGCGGGCTGTTTAAGTGCAGAGCTATAGAGGGCTCCATAGTCCATGCCATTCAGCTGGATGACTGCCACTGTGATGGCAGGGGAAAGGTGCCCAGCCTGATGGCTCAGTGGCAATGCTGCATGCTAAAATGCAGGAGACCCACGTTTCATTCCTGAGCTCCTTAGGCCGGCTGGAGCTGGAGATGCTGAAGAAATAAATGGCATTCGCAGTCCTTGTGGAGTTAGGGTGGCCAAGCCACTGCACAATGGTGACACCTAGTGGCCAGAATCAAGTTGCACACATACCAAGTTCCAGAGAAAGCCACGATCTGTAACCTCTGGCTAAGGACTGTCATTGCAATGGTTGGACTAGATGTGAGGGGGGGGGAAGGGTTAAAAATGGGGGTACAACAGACAGCGGGGCACTAGAGAACATGCTGCCAGATGTGCGTAGGGGGTTGTAGCCACAATAGTGGGCCCCTTCCCTGAAAAAACGTCACGGCTTGATGAATCCAGGCCTTCAATTGTGAGCCCACTGGGGACAGGGAAGTACCCACAGTATCTGATTGTAATCTGCCTTGAAGGGCCTGAAAAGTGGAATATAAAAATTAAAATAAATAAAAATATGGAAGAGATACAAAAGTGGCTGTGGCAATGACAATGATTCCAGTAAAATGCTGAAAAAGGGAAAGATTAGGAAACACAGGGAAGACATAACAAAAGCAAATAAGCAAAGTAATCAAAAATCCCTAAGAGAATGTCCCCAACCACACCCAAATACCCTGGGAGATGAGACTGATGTACTGCACCAGCCACACGACATCAGGATGTAATCCAAAGTCAGGAAGCACCCAGAGTTCTCTCCCCCGACCCACACCAACTCTCAAAGGAATAGAACCAGACCACCACAACCTTAAAAGAGGGGAGAGGCTGAAAAAGAGACAAAGAGGACTCAACCAAGATAAAGAACAACAAAGGTAGGAGAAAAAAGAAAGAAAGTACCCTGAACTTTACCCTCCCCCCAGGCCAACCCACAAAAAATAAGCAGATCATATGAGAAGGGAGAAAAATGATGACCGAAATGAATAAAGATTTCTAAAACGTGTAACACCCATTCTCTACAAAAGCAAATGAATAGAAAAGAGGATATGCATAAGTATAAAAGAGAAAAATGGAAGTATTCATACATGCACACCGGACAAGGAAAGATTCTCCCAACTATGTGGTCCTGACCCCACCAGTAAGTGTAAATATAGCTCAATGCAGAACACTGGCCTAAGACACTTAAAGTCATAATACACCAAAAAAGCAGACAGCACAATAGTACTGAAGAAGAAAATTCAATCAGGTGTGGATTGGTCCATGTTTCCCTCCAAGTGATTGGAGGAGGAAAGCAGCATCTTCTTCCTGAAACTATGATGAGAGCATCTTCTGTCAGAGACCTCTGACCACTTCAAAGCCGAAGGAGACGAGAGATCAATTTCATTCTGCCAGCTAGCTAACTGATCCAACACTTTCCCCCCTTCAGTCATCCAGATCCACAATGCCATAGTCTTTACCAAGATGTGAGAACTGTAAGTTAAAAGGGAATCCCCAGCGATATCCGATGCCTTTATCTCTGAGTAATGAAGTGGATGGAAACTCTTCCATCGTTCCAGGGTATAGTGGGAGAGGGCCTGGAAAATGTTATTCTTCTCTCCCTCGAAAAACAATTCTTCATGATTGTGCACCATGCTGAGAAGCGCTTGCTTGTCTTCAAAATAATGTAGACAAGCAACAATGATTCTAGGAAATTTATGACCTTCCTCCAGTAGTCTTCTAACTCTGTGAGTCCTGTCGAATTTCACAGGACATTCAGTAAAACCCACGACACAAACACAAAGCAGTTCATTAGGCAGTTTAGCAGTCTCTTCTTGGGCCTTCCCTTCTGAGACGCTCTGATATTACTCCTTCACTGGCAGTTCTCCAAGTCATCCTGATGTTCCTTAAGCTCCATAGTAGTTTTCTCAGCCACCTTCGTTCTTTTATAAAAATCCACTGTCAAATCAATCTGCTCCCCGAGATGGACTTCATTCAAAGCAACTCTCTCAGACCTTTAATCTCTTCCTCGAGATCAGAGATAGCATTGTTAACACCGGATCTAAGGAATATGATTTCCCCTCACTAATTCCGAATCTTGGATTCAACAACTGTGATTTCTGGGCCCTGTTTTGATTCTGTCACCATTTTAGCAATTGCCATTTCAGCAGGGCCTTCAGATGGTACAGTGGATACCTCAGAAGATCTGCTATATTTAGCTAACATAGCTGATTGCAGAAAAAGAGCAGAAAAATGAAAACCAGTCCAGTTAAAAAAAATATCCTGCTATCATAAAAAGAGACAAAGGGACACAACATGACTGTGGATCCAAAGAACCTTGAGAACCACAAACAGGCCAGGTTTTCATTGTATGCAAATCTATCCCATGCTTATTCATTGCGGGTATCCTGAAAATCTGGCTTTTCTGTGCCACTTTAGGACTGGAGTTGGCCACCACTGATCTAAGCCAATCATTAAGAGGCCCTGGGTGAAAAGTCAGAGTCCAGCACATAAAAAACAGATTGGAAAATAGCACAGAGAATCATGTGGTGCAAAAAAAAAGAAAGAGAGATGACAGTCATGGAGACCAACGTATGAGACAGTACTTGCAGTATAGCAGTTCAGCAGCTCCTCAAACAATCAGGATTGTTTCTAGGATCGGGGCCTCCGACTCAGGCCTAACACTCTGGGCCCAAGCAAGGAGTACACACAGACAACCGTGCAGGACAGAAGCGCTCCAGGTAAAGTACAGCCTCAGTCATGAGCCTTTGGACAGGAGAAACCTAATTGTGCCTCAGGGCAGACGGCCTGGCCCACACAGCTAAAGGCATTTACCGTATTTATTTGAAAATTTTTATATACCAACATTAGTAGAGGAACATCACATCGGTTTCCATATAACCGTAAATTTACAAAAAAACTCTGAACTGGATTAATAATAGTTTAAAATAGGGTAAAGGAAGGGGAGGAAGGGGAGGGTTGTCAGGAAGAACATTGGTAATAAATAACTGCTTATATTATAACAAAAGCGCGAACTAAGATAAACAAAAGGATCAGGGAATATGAACATAAGGGCAGGAAAAATATACAGGGAATAATATCTAGTAATAAGTATTAATGAGGGATAAAGAGACTAACAAAAGATCAAGGCCTGAAAAGTCTATACAGTGTAGCATGGTATAATGCGGTATAGTAATTACAATCAGATTGCTGTGAAAGGCAAAATTTACAATCTGAAAAAAAAAAGGTGTAGGGTGGAAGGAGAGATTAGAGGTGTAGGGGATGGTGTGATAGAGGGAAAGGGGCTGACTAAAATTGCAGAGGTGGAGGATACTGGGAAGGTATTGAGATAGAGCATGGGAAGGGCAGGGAGGGTAGAATGAGCTGTGCTTCCTGAAAGAGGAGCAGATCTAGTATAAGCTTGTTTGAAAAGTCAAGTCTTTAGGTTTTGCTTAAGTGGGCTTGGTATTCCATATTGTGGGAACAGCAATGGAGAGCACACAGCTTTTGGTGGAGGAAAGGTTGGTAAGTTTAGACGATGGGGTGTGAAGGGCTGCCAAGTATTGGTTTCTGGTGGGTTTAGGAGAGGTGCAAAATAGTAGAGAGTCACTGAACCAGAGCATGTTTCGATTGTGTAGGGATTTATGGATGAGTGTAAGGGTCTTGTAGAGGATCTGGGATGTGATGGGGAGCCAGTGTAACTCCTTGAGTACAGGCGTAATATGGTTATTTCTGCGGGTGTTAGTGAGGATATGGGCAGCAGCATTCTGGAGCTTTTGTAGGGGTTGTATGGTATTTTTGGGAAGGCCTAGCATGATAGCATTGCAGTACTCAAGTTTCGATAGTATGGTGGATTGCAGCACGAAAGTCGTTGAGGTGTAGTAAAGGTTTCAGGGTTTTTAGGGTGTGAAGCTTGAAGAAGCCGTCTTTTATGGTAGAGTTAATGAACTTTTTTAGGTTGATTTGATTGTCTAACAACGCCCAGATTGCGTACATGTTGTGAGAAAGTAAAGTTAGGGGGTGGGGTGAAGATTGTGGGGCAATTGGTGTTTTGGTGCAAGATTGCTAAGAGCTCAGTTTTAGAGGGGTTGAGAGCGAGGTTAGTGTTGGAAAGAAGATTGCTGATTGCATGGAGGGCAGATTCCCAGGTCTTAATGGCGTTGGGGAAGGTGTTGGTCACAGGTATAAGGATCTGCACATCGTCCGCATATATGAAATGTGGAAGACCGAGTTCAAAGAGGAGGTAGCAGAGGGGAAGGAGGTAAATGTTGAATAGGGTAGAGGACAGGGAGGATCCTTGTGGATCACTTTGCGTTAGATTGATTGGATTGGATTCCTTGTTTCCAATTTTAATTTTGTTCTGCCAGTTGCTTAGGTAGGATGTAAACCAACGAAGTGGAACTCCAGAGGGGCTTTTACCATCACAATTGAACACCTAATTGAACACCTCGAATTTCTTCGAGGTGTTCAATTAGGATGCTGTGGTTGACAGTGTCAAAGGCAGATGAAATATCTAGGAGGGCCAGGATGAATGATTGCCCTTTGTCAAGGCCTTTCAATATGGTTTCTGTGCTGTGGTATTTTCGGAATCCAAATTGTGATGGTAAAAGGATGTGATGTTCTTCTAAATACTCTGTTAATTGCCGATTAACTGTTTTTCCTAAGATTTTTGCTATGAATGGTAGGTTTGAGATGGGGCGATAATGCCGAGAAGAGGACCTAATGCAGCTCAGGCACCATTCGTGCTCATTATGGGCCCAGGGTAGGCCTCACTGAGGCAGGGAGAGGTTCAATAGTGACAGGACTGCAGGAACAAAGGTCTCCAAGAAGATCAGCAAAAGGTGAGCACATTAAATACATGTCGATCAGGGACGGGTTTACAATTTTGCCACCTCTAGGTACTTTTGGTGCTTTCACACCCCCCACCTCCCATAAGAATCTCTTACGGAGTAGCCGAGGGCTGTTCTCAACTGAATAAGATTCAGCAGAGCTGGAAGGCAGCAAATCATAGCCAGCCTACTGCCCCTAAATGTCTGCTGCCCTAGGGACAGACATAATTGGTGCCTACTGACAAATCCAGGGCTGATGTCAATGCCCCCATCAAAACAGAATGAACAGCAGCAGGGGCAGATTTTAAATGCCATGGATGCTATCCGATACTCTTTGGTTAGGGCATGCATTTCAGATGTGCTAATCTCCTTGCTGCACTGGATGCCCAACAGTGAGTAAAACCATGTGCTAGGCTGGGCGCACCTTATTGCACTGGCCTTTCAATTTGTTAGGAAAAATGTGAAATTTATGTTGGAGATTTTTTTTTCTCAATTCTGCCAGGCTCCAATCACATAATATACCTTTCAATGATTAGTTCGGTGTGTTTTTGGGAGTTGTTAAAAGTACATGCCACACAGCGTACCAATGGGTCACAGATACCCTGTGGGCCGGTTTTTGAAAAAATCCCCCCGGAGCTGTTATTTGCCTGCAATCCGTCCCGGACCAACAGAAAGAAAAAACAAACACTGGCCATAGGAAGGAGGAGAAATAGGAATGAGCAGCCATTTTAGCAGCCGCCCTCTAACGCACCCCCCCCCCCAGAGTTTTAAATATCTTGCCCTGCTGAAACACTCTCAGCCAGATATGTCATTACCCAGCTGAAACGTAAATGGATAAAAAAGCAAGGGCAGGGCATTCTGGAAGAGGGGCTTAAACTTACCCAGCTAACTCTATTAGTGCCAGCTGGATAACGTTATCCTGTTATCTTGTTAACAGTTAACTCTGCTCAGAGAAATGCACTCCTAAAGTTAGGCGGATAGCTAAAAAAAAAAAAAAAAAAAAAGAAAACTAGCATTGTCAAACAGGTACTGATCCCTCTCCTCTACTCTGATTCCCTTATCCAAATTCTCACTTCCCTAATCCCCCAAAGTGTACTGCTGGTGTGAATAGAAAGTGCAGTAGAGTTGATAACTCCCGGCATATTCTTATAAATGCTATCCGCTTCGCTCCAGGTGAAAAGACCAATAATTAGTCCCTTCGCTGCCAGCTCACAGGGGCACCAATCCTGTTTCGGAACTGAGTAACTTTATCTGCCTAACTTCAGCCAGATAATTTTATTGAATGCTGGCAGTGAAGGGACCAATCAGTGGGTATTTTCACCTGGAGTGAAGTGAATACATTTATCCTAATTTGCCGGGAGCTGTCAGCCTATTGCATTTAGAGGCCCATATTCAGCTACTAGACAGCTAACAAAGATAGCCAGATAAACGTATCCAGTCAACTTCAGTGAGAAACTCATCAGTGCAGCCATGCTGCTAACTATACCTGCTTATATTTAAGTTAGCCAGGTAAATTTTAAATTTCTCCTTAAGCGGATATGACACTTAACAATACAAATTCTGTGCCAGCTCTCTGCTTCTGTACCTTTGCAAAAGAAAGCAATGGCTTCCCAGGTCTGGTTTCGTGTGCACTGTGAGTGATTCTTGCTCCCAACATCATAGAACCCATCTCTGCATCTGTAGTGCACTACACTTCCTAGTCTTGTGCTGTTATTCCAGATCATCTCTGTGTTGGGGATTATTATTGGCTTGCCACAGTCTATTTCTGAAAAAAACAACAGTGCACTTCTCAGTGATAACAACATATAAAAGTAGAGTGAAAAGCAATTCATGAGAAAATTAAAAAAAAACAAAACAACATTCTAACACAGAGCAACTTCTCTGATGAGACACAGATATCGATTCCCAGTTATATTTAGTTATCAAGCTTTGCTTTTTGGTGTATAGCTGCCTCCCATGGAAGAATTCCTGGTAAATGAGCAAAAACAAACAAAACATCTGAATTAAAAAAAAAAAAACTCGCTCAGACAAATATGCTGGCGTTTTCCAGGTCATATCTAATGGTGGGCTAAATTTTCAAAAAAGGCTAATGCACCTAACACAAGAGCTCCATTAGTCCCCCTGATCCTTCAAATGTAAAAAGAAACAGCTAGGTCAGCTCCTGCCCCCAATCCCCCTCCCACCACTCAAGAATCCACCCAAAATTTACTAATGTTGACCGGCTGGCAGGACACCACCTTACCTCCTACCAGTAAGCCCCACGTGTAAGATCCCTCCCTAATTTTAACCGCACTCACTTTTTACAGTGAGTAAAAATAATTTTCTGTGCAGTAAGGGTGGGCAATATTCAAAATGTATTTTTATCTATTGATTATTGCACCCACTGAGAGGAATTTTGAAAGCCATTTCCATGGGTAAAACAGTTCATTACCAGTGAAACCAGGCTTTTAGAGAAATGCCTGCCTGATATGGGGATAGAAGTGCACACATGGGATTCCTGTGCACGTTAGGGATGTGAATCGTTTTTCTGACGATTGAAAATATCGGACGATATTTTCAAACTCGTCAAATATCGGGGAGTTCCCGAAAGCGATAGGAAAACCCCACAAAATTTTCATGTGGTTCTCTTATCATTTTGGGGGGGACGGGAAGAAAGGGCACACAAAAACAACCATTTTTAAAGATGGCGCCAGCCGTCCATTACTCCTACCATGTGACAGGGGCCGGCCAATGGCAATAGCCCCTGTCACATGGTAAGGGCAAAGGGCCATTGGCGCCATTTTGATTAGTGGCAGCCGACGGCCCGAGAGTAGGAGATCACTCCCGGGACCCCCGCTGGACCACCAGGTACTTTAGAAAAGTTTTTTTTGGGGGGGGGAAGGGGGGGTCGGGAGGGTGGGGGATTCTAAATAATTTGATTTAAAGGGTCGGGGTGGGTTTTTTGTTTTTCGGCTCGGGTGCAGCCAATAAAAAATAAAATGTTCGGACCACGGGAAACAGAATTTCCCGATGGTCCACGAAACCGAAACAGATTCTGGCACCAATTCACAATCCTATTGCACGTGCTATTACTTGCAGTAAGACGAAGCAGTCTCTGGAGGGCAGAGATGGCTGATAGAGCAGTTTGTACTAACGCACATGCTTTGTAATTTTCAAAAGTATACATGGACTTTTTCCCAGAAAAACTACCTGCACAAATTGGGAGCTGAGAATGAGTGCACATAGTTTTCTTGAGATAATTTTAAAAGTGAAAGGAGGCATATATCTTCACTTTGAAAATCTGGTGCAAAATCCACAAGATAATTAACTTTGCAGTAATGTGGGCAGTTTCAAAATTAGGGGTAATATTTTACTTTAAATACACACATACACATGCTTATTTAAAAGTACATTTTCTTTCCTTCATAATTTCTTTTATTAGATATAAAGGGCCCGATATTCAAAGTGCATTCAGTGCTATTTTGCCAGATAAGCGGGACTTATACAGCTAAGTAGAGTATGCTGAATATGCGCCTACGTTCAGTGGCCACCGCCTAGGAGTATAAGTCCCTCATATGATTAAAAGTTACATGCACAGAAAGTAGGCGTGTATTGGGCAGAGCAAGTTAGCCGTATAAGAAATAAGGCTAACTATCAATATTCGGAATTATGACATATATATGTGTAAATTTAGATGCCCCATAGAGCAGATCTAAACTTAACCAAGTAGACTTATCTGGCTAAGGGGCCCATGCAATACACTGTGCTCAGCTGAGCGCACTGTATAACCCGCAGTCGGACGCAGATTAAATAGGCACTAATCCACCCCTTAATGCAATAGGGGGATTAGCGCCTATTTAACACGCGTCCGACGCGGAGTGAATGCGATAGCGCTCAACACATTAATTTGCATGTGAATGAGGCTATTACTCATTCACTCCGCATTAAAAAAAAATAGTGTGTCTCAGACGCACATTTAGCTCTCAGGTATTAACGCCTGCCTGGAGCAGGTGTTAATAGCTGAGCACATGTAAAAGTACAGAAAAGCAGAAAAAAATGCTTTTCTGTACTTAAGTAAAAAAAAAATAAAGAAAAAAATATCTTGGCAGATCGCCGAGTTATGAAGACAGACACCGGTAAACTCGGCATCAGTTTTCTTAACCAGCCGTCTGCCAGTAATGAAAACGGACGCCGCAGGTTCGTGTCAGCTAGCACGACCCCCTAATTTGCATATAGCATGGCACCCCCTCCTTGCGGAAGCCATGCACACATTAAGAAAGTGGGCGCAGACATTTCAGCGCCAGCTCTCCGTGCTTTTTTTTTGCATTGGCCCCTAAGTGTGTGTATATATGCATATATTTGTCAGCTTCGCTACATCACTGAATATACTTGTACATCGTAACTTAGCCGGATTAGTTACTTATTCGGCCAGTTTTGAATGTCTACCCCACAAAGAAAAGAGTGAGTAGCATTTCAAAGCATAACGGACTCCAAATTCTATTCATCAGTCCATAAATTTTCTGAAATATCTAACCACTAAAAACCAAAGGACGTTTTAACATGCTAAAAAAAAAGATCAAACTATTGCCCTACCTGGAAAAGGTTTTAATGGAATGGGAATAAAATATATTGCTGTGTTTAGGTTCTATTAAGGATTAAAATATATCTGGAGGAAACACCCCTTCCCCTTTCTCCCTACCACCATGAAGGACTATGAAATTCAGCCTAGTTGTTTAAAAATAAAAAGTTAAATGCAGTGTTCATATTGAAAAGTGGCTCTGAAAGGTGAAATACTCCCCCATAAATAAATGACACTTAAAAAAAATAGCACTACATATCTTATGCAGGAGAAAGTACTATCCTTTTTAAAATTCTATCATTTTGCCTTTGCATTCTGCCTAGGGTGATAATCTAACACTCTACTTGCCTGCCAGGGAGCCTGTACTTCTGGACATGATCCCTGCTAAACTGAGCAGAGGATAAAAGGACAACCTAGCGAGTGTCACCCAACAGCATCCAAACCTAAGGAGAAAGCTTTTAAGCAATAGTCTCTTGCCTTTGTACGTTCTGAAATGCAGAGAGGTGAAAGGACACACATGTCTTTCAGTCACTTCATTAAAAACTCTGTACCCATTGGGCTTATTATTATTATTATTATTTCTTTTTTACCTGTGCAGTCAATAACTCCTTCCCATTCTCCTTTGGCATTACAAATAACAGTTTGTTTCCTATCTTCAGCGACATAACCATAATGGCATTCATAGAAAACTGTGCTTCCATAGGTTGTGTTGCTGCTTGGTCTTGGTGTTGCATTTGAGACAGAAGGTGGAGCTCCACAATCTACAGCTAAAAAAAAAAAACCCCCAAAAAAAACAGCAACGCATATAAATCATGCAAAGGCAGATGATGGCGCATACCTTAAGAATCAGGACCGGATAGGCTAACTGTAGGTCATTTCGCATGAAATGAGTTTTAATTCATACAACATACGTTAAATGTGTGGAGTATCCAGCTATACCATATGAAGTTGGGTTTTTTTTAAAGATTTTATTGTACTTTTGGTGCACTGTGCTTGGTTGAATTCTTTGGTGCGCTCTGCTGCCTGCAGTAGTTACCATGTCAGTATCTGTCTACCCAGCAGCCATGAACCAAGTGCCTCACCTTGGTGTTGCATGCTGTCTGCACTCCATTCTCTCTATCTAATGCTTTTCATAAGTTTACATGCTCTTCCCCTGACAGCATCTGCAGCTTATTTGATGGGATAATAATACAGACATTTAAAAAAAGAACCTGCAATGTACTGTGCACAGTTTCTAGCCTCTCCATTCTTGGCAATTAGTAACACACACTTTGATTTTATTGAAAAGATTATGAAGTCATTTAAGTTTTTTTTAAACAGCTCGTCTGTAATTTCAAGGCTCTTCCGAGGCCCCTAATGTTTACAGAAGTGTCACACCGCACTTCTTACTTTGCTGGATCTAATTCGCCCAGGTTGGCTAAGAGATCATAAACTATATCAGTTCCAGTAGTTGTGTCAGTCCTGGAGAAAACTGGAACCTTTGCTGGCTTCATGATTTCTTTCATAAATTCAACAAAAGAACTATCATGCTGTACATGAACTTTCAAGGTCACGCAGGTCCCTTCTTCAGAGAGGGGCATGAGGCAGCCGCATGTCCAGCATGCGCTATAATGTTTCATTGTGCATGCGGTGTGATTTCTGATGCTCTCCCGAGGGATGCAGCAAATTGCAAAGGGACCCGCATAAACAATTTCAAATACAACAGCTTCAAAGTAATATACTTAAGTGATGCACGGTGCATGCTAATTGCTTGGCATATGAACTTCTGAAATATGGACACTGCATGGTGTGTTTGATATTTTACATTCCATCGGTGTAGACGAAATGAAGAGTAACTGCCAAAGCAAACAAGATATCGTGCAATTTCTTTTACCTTTACAATGTAGTGTAGGGACTTCCCAAGCTCCATTTTCTGTGCAGACCACACTATTTCCCCTTTCACTATAAAATCCTTCCTTACATTCATAAAGAACCTCACTTCCAAACACTGTTGTGTAGTTTCCTGTAATGAAGCTGTGAAGGATCTCTGGAGGATCCCCACAGTCTATCGCTGCAGAATACATAAAAAAAAAATCCACCAATTAAAACAAAATCACCTTCATCTATTGCCATCTTTATAAAACAGAAAATCACTTACACACACACACACACACACTTTGGGTCATATTTAACACAGGACATAAAACAATTAGTACTAACAGAAGTCCTCTGTGACCATCAGGAAAAGAATGAAAAAATTAATGAGTGGACTTAATAGCAATCTACCACCAGCAATAAAAACACACAGCAACTTTGCTCATGATGATGAAGTCCAAAGAATGACTAAAGCCATTCCTGAATAGTTTGTACACCTAGGAAGTCCCACTCAAAAGCAGTAGGTCTCGTCAGTTTAATGGCAATGCTATTTCCTTGTTGACTGGGCTTGTACACTTTAGTGGACTTTTACTCATTACATTAGGCTTTCAGAAGCAATCAATTATGTCATTTCTTAGTGAAATTTTAGTTACATTACCTATCGGGACCTTACTCACTAGGGATTCCATTAAGCTTCCTGGTGAATGCTTTTAAAGAAAGAACTGTCTATCGTACACCCAGCAGTGCCTGCAAATTAGGGGCGTGCAGGGATTAAAAACTGTGGCTGTGTTTTTCAATTCATTTTCAGGAGGTTTTTTTCCCCACGAATTTCGGTTCATGGAATGTTTGATTCATTTCATTCATGTGAAAAACACGAATCAAGCATTAAAAAAATTACCCCCCCCCCCCCCCAAAAAAAAACAAAAAAAAAAAACAAGACCTCCCATCCCCCACCACCCTCATACCTTCAAAAATGCTGGGACCAGGATCCCCCCACCCCCAATTTAACTGGGTCAGGTGGGGGTGCACCTGCAATGCCTAGGAGGATGGGTCCCGACACCAAGACCTCGACCCAGACCTGATACTGGGGCCTAAACTGGAGGCCGGGTTCCGACACCAGAGTCCAGGTCCTGACACTGGGGCTTTAGCCCAGACCCTGGCCCGAGGCCAGGTTCTGACACTTGAACCTCAGCCAAGGATCTAGCCCAGGCTTGGAGCCCAGGCCTCACAGCTCTGATGGTGGTGTTCTCTTCTTTCTTCATAAACTGATGCCGTCCACTGGGGTCACACCAGAGTCAATTAACTCTGGTGCATTCACCCCAGCAGACAGTGCCATTTTGATATACGGCACTGTATGGCATCGGGACCTGACCAGGTCCTGGCCTAGGCTGAGGCCCAGGCATCAGGATCCAGCCTCTGGGCTGGGCCCCATGTTAAGCCATCGGCACCATCTTGTGCTCTTACCATGTGACAGGGGCTGACCTATGGCACCGCTAGCCCCTGTGACATAGTAGGTCAAAGGCTATCGGCGCCATTTTGATGCGAGGCAGGCCACACAGCCCAACGGCACGGAGGGACAAATCGCTTGTGGGATCCCCGCTGGACCACCAGGGATGTTAGTAAGTCTTGGGGAGGGATCGGGATGGTGGGCGGGGGGGGGGGGGGGGTTGTATTTAATGTATTATTGTAAATTTTAATGCTTGGGATGGGTTTTTTTGAGCTTCGTTTTCCCGCGTTGTTTTTTGGGCCCGTTTCGTTTTTCCCCGTTTAGTTTTTTGTTCGTTTTTCCAAAAAACTAACAGAGGAAAAAAGAACTTTACCCCAAAGCGTCCGACTCAAAAAACGACCCAGTAGAAAAAAGCGAAGCTCATCTCTAATGCACAGTTCTAAGACCTTTTAACCCTAATCACATCAAGAGAGTCTATTTAGATATGCTAAGTAACACACGGGTAGCAAGCACTGTGATGCGTGTGCCTCAGGAAGCAGGATTATAGAACAAAGAAAGAACAGGAAGTAATACCATATAAGGACAAGGAGGGAATATTGGTGTGAGAAAGATAAGAACTGTACAAAGCTGTGCTCATCTGGCTGGCATCTTTTTTCCGCTACTTTGCTAGCAGCAGGCAGAGACTAGATCCCAGGACCTACAGAACTCTTGGTACTTTATTTGCTTTTAAACAAGGCTTCTGTAGTTTTAACTTTTACTCCTCTCGATAATAAAAGTTCTTTACTTGTAAGAAGACTGCCTAAGTTGTTTATTTAAGAAAAAACAATATTAACAGGCCCCAATGTTGGGACCCAGCCTGACGGGCTTCTTTGGATACCCAATGGATCAGGTAAGTACATTTTTTCGGGGGGGGGGGGGGGGGGGGAGGGGAGGGCGCTCAGGTCTCAGCCAAGGCCCTGGTGACGCACTTGAGCCTAGCCCATGGCCCCTGCTTTGAGCCTCAGGCCGTGCTCTAGGTAAGGCTTCGGCTTTGGGCCTAGGCCTCAGTGCCGTCATCGTGCTGGGGCATAGGTCACAGCCCCTTCTTTGGGCCGTGGCCTATGCCCAGGCCTGATGCATTCTTTTTAAACGAATACAACGAATAAGGTTTCTTTCATTCAGGGGGCCCTCAATTCATTTTGGGAGCCCCCTGAATGAAACAAAAACTCCTTATTCATCGCGTTTTGCACATTTGTTTAAAACGAATGCACATCCCTAATGCAAATCTCGCTCATGCAAATTCACTGTGGAAATCCTGAAAAGCAGACTGGCCGAGTGTGTCCTAAGGGCTGGATTGAGAACCATCGCCTTAGTAAAATGAGCCACAAGAGTTGATTAGAAAGAAGTTAAAGAGAATCTGGATGCAGAGGAAAGGGAAAGCAGAGGGTGAGACAGACAGACCTAAAGAGGCTGAGCGGGAAAAAAAAAAAAGTGGGGGTGAGGTGAAAAACAGTTCAGGCTAGAGTGGAAGAAAAAGACAAAAGGAGAGTAGGTGCCCAGAAAGAGGAGGAAGCAGGCATGCGGCAAAGCAGAGACTGTGCGAGAGCATGCTCAGACACACATACACACGCAGCCTGATCCAGGGCTGCCCAGAGTGGATCTAAGACGCCGGGAAGCACCACAGAGGAGAGCAGCAGTGGTAAAGATCAAGACAATGTAGGCAGCTAGTTGTGACAGAAGAGGCCCAAGAAGACTTTTTTTTTTACCGTTTTAGGCAGCGGTCTATATTGCAAGTTGATTTCAATTTTTACTGGCATTTTATTAACTCTAACACCAACTCTACCTTCTCACAAAGCAAAGATAATTTTATAACTGTGAGGGTAGGACAAAATTCTGCATATAACCTGTATTCCCCCCCCCCCCCCCTCCATGGACTTCAACCAATATTTTCAAAGCAAATTTATGCATATAAAGTTATACCTCCTCTTCAGTGGGCGCAACTTGTGCATGTTAACTTATGTGCATGCTTTTTAAAATCAAAACGTATGAATGAAAATTCCAGCTCAATCTCCAATTTTGTCCCAGAGAATAACTTTCTCAAATTTGTATAAAAGTTCATATGTAACCGGGTGATGCAAGTACTTTTACACATCCTGAGCCCTGGCTAATTTTCTAACACCAATTTTCAATCATCTACGTAAATCACCAAATGCATGTGTAAGTGGGCTTGTCCTTTGCCCCTATTTTCAAAATGGCTACCGTCAGGCCAAGAGAATAGAGAGCACTCTGGGCCCCCACTGGACCATCGGGGACTCATTTGTGAGTAAGTGAGGGATGCTAGAGTGGGGTCCTGGCCTCCAAGGGCTAGATTATTTTATTGAAGGGGAGGAGTTGGGGGATGAAGCCCGGAGCTGACCTTAAAACATGTTTTTTTATCTTCAAACATTGGCCACTCCAAAGGCATTAGGGGGGCTCGGTTAGAGGGTCTATGCAGAATTTTCTGGAGGGTTCCTTGGGGCTAAGCAACCCCTTTAAGACACAGTCCTAGGGTCGCCATCAAACATTCTCTGGAGGCATTCACTGCCATGGTATTTTTCCCTATGGTATTTTACTGTGGGGAAAAATTCTGCAGGTGTCATTCACCATGGTTTTGCCGACTCCCACAGTATTTTTTCCTGTAAGGATTGTGAAACTTTGTGCTGTGGCGTGGTTGATGTTGCCTAGTAAGTGAGCTCACTAGGCCCACGCTGCCAGCTGGTGAACACTGTCTGGTTTGCCTGAACCAGCCCCATTCCCCACAGGTTGAGCCTTTGGGTTCCAGGGGCTGGCAGGACTTAGGTGAGTCCCAAGGGAAATTCAAGAAAGAGTCCAAAGATGTGCCAGGAATCAGGGCAGGCAGCGGATGGGGCGTAGTCAGGGGTAAGAGGCAAGGTCCAGTTCAGGCAGCAAGCATGTTATGATTTTGTCTGCTGTGCATCCTCTTATTATTCTGATTACGACACCTCCCCATCTGCAGAGACTTCCAGTGAGCTCTGTTCAGAGCTATCTGAGCCATCTCCTCAATGGCCTCCTGATTCAGTCTGTCTTACAGCCTCTGCTCTACCAGGAATCCTCAGCGAGCTTGGCCTCCAGCCTTGCCATGCTCCTCCTCACTGCTTGCACCACATCTAAGCTCCTGCCCTATGTAACTCAGCCCTGCCATTATATCCTTGCTTCTTCATGGAGTCATCCTTGGCTCTTTCTGGCTGCTGTTCCTTATTTTATAACTTATGGCCTTTGGCCTTCTTTCTCCTTGCCTTGGGTCCTCCAGGCCTTCTAAGCTCCTTGTCTTGCGGCCTATCCAGGTCTTGCCTTGTGGCTTCTGGGACTTCTTGCTCTTTGCCTTGCGACATCTGGACCTTCTTGGTCCATGCTCCTTGCCTTGTGGCCTCCAGGCCTTCTTGCTCCTTGCCTTGTGGTCCTTGGACTTTCTGCTCTCTTGTACCCTACTCTGTGGCCTCTGGGCCTGTTTTTACTTCATACCTTGCTCTGTGGCTTTCTCTAGGTCTCACCTTACCCTTTGGCCTTCAAATCTGTCCTTACCTTGCATCTTGCTCTCTGGCCTCTCCAAGTCTCTCCTTCCTTACTGACCTCCAGGCCTAATGCCTAGCACCCTACAGGCCTTCTACACTGATGCCTTTGGGCCTTTATATTCTTTGTTCTGTGTTGTCTTGTCTAGTCCTTGTCCAGTTCTGCTCTTATCTTCTGTTGCGTTCGTGCCTATTCTCGCCCTCGTTCCAACCTCTCTACCTTTGTGGCGACTCCCTTCGGCTCAGATAGACAGATGCAGCCGCAGCTTCTCTCCACTTCTTGGTCCCGGTGTCTCCGGGCTGGCTTGATGCTACGGATCTTGATGCCCCCGGATCTTGATGCCCCCGGATCTTAGAATGGAACCCAGCATCTCAACATTCAAGAAAAGACTCAAGACGTGGCTGTTCACGCAGGCCTTTCCTAACTCCAACATTACTTAACCTCCTCCAATCAACATTCTTCGCTAGTTATAGCATTAATAACCACCTCTTATAATGTTATTATATATATATATATAATTATCTGATCTTCATTTTCCTTCTTACTCCTAGTTATTGATTCCCTGTTACATGTAACTGCTTTTCTGCACCTTTGTTCAAATTGTAAAGTTTATTGCACCCCTGTTTCTTGTGAACCAGCATGATGGGACTACTGTCTTGAATGTTGGTATATAAAAAAACTTAAATAAATAAAAATAAAATAAATGTTCCTGATGATGTAAGGGTGCGCGCGCGCTCCAGACTTTGTACCAGCAAGGGCGTGTACCTCGGGGGCGTCCCCCCATACTGACGTCATCCATTTTCAATTTAAAAGGTCTTTGTTTGCTAACTACAAACAAGTTAGCAAGGAACTCCAACGGGGCTTGCTTTGGCAGTCCACGCTACTTGCAACTACACTCCGAGTCAGCAAGGGGAATTCTTCTCCACTGCTCGGCCTTTTCAAACTTACCAGGAGTACCCACTCCTCGGGGGCTCCACTCTCTCTATTTTTGATTTCAGATTGTTGGACGGGATCCGGTACTCGCTCCTCGAGGGCCTATGTTCCCGAAAGACTCAGAAGACTCCTACTGCCTGGAGGCGATCGCAGACATGAACACTGTGAGTCCTATTACAGACAGGAACTGGTACTCGTTCCACGAGGGCCATTGTTCCTAATCGCTAAGGCTCCCTTCAGTCTAAGACGTTATCGCAGGTATGGAGATCTTGATTTACCATTGCAGATTACGGGTAGGAATCGATACTCGCTCCACGAGGGCCTATGTTCCTAATTCCTTTCTCATGCTCTCTTCTTCCTCAGAAGATATTGCATACCTATATCTTATGGATTATTATTACAGATTAACAGATAGGAACCGGTACGCGCTCCACGAGGGCCTACGTTCCTAAATCTCTCCTAGCCTCTCTTCTATTCCAGAAGCCATCTCATACACAGTTATTGTGAGTTCTATTTCAGACTGCCTATAGGAACCAGTACTCGCCTGCGGCTCCTGTTCCTGAATACTGAAGACTCTCTGTTGCATATAGAAGACACTACAGAGATCTACTATTGTGAGTGTATCATCTATCATTGGTTATGCCCAGCATACCCTGTCTACTCACTACTTATATTCTCTCCTTACAGCTCAACAACTCAGAGATCGTGGTTCCAGTATCAGAGGGACTTCAGCCCTGCCAGGCACATCAACTCACTATTGCCACCTCTGGTGGTTCTACTTCCAGTCTAATAAAGAACTATCTGTGTTTGTCTCAATACTCCAGCCTAGCCGGTGGTCCCTCTCAGGATCTCCATTTGAGGGCGCTGTCATCTGCCATCGGCCCAGGGATTCACTATTTCTACTAAGTGTTACTCCTTATACTAATAGAGCGGTATCATCTGCCACTCTGTGGGAGCCAACCCACATCAGACCATCACTCCTCTCTCTGAGGAAGCTGACCCATATCAGATAGCTATCTCCCCATGGGAATCATACAGGTTGCTGTTCGTCTTCTACAGGAACAAAGCATAGCAGTTGCTACTCCTTCCCTCTGGAAGAGCAGAGCACTAACAGATTGCTACTCCTTAGTAAGATCCGTACAGAGTGCTACTTCGCCCCCTGGCGGGGTGATCGCTTATAGCTTGTTAACTCCTCCTTCTACGGAGGTAGCCAGCATCCAGATTCATAACAGATTGCTAACGCCTCCCCTCTGGGGAGCTGGCCTCTATCAGATTGCTAACTCCTCCCCTTTGGGGAGCTGGTCTCGAACATCTGCCTTGTCTTGTCCTGCCCAGTCCTGGTTGTAGTATCCTTTCCCTGCCTTTCCAGAGTCTAGTCTCACCCTAGCCTGTACCTGGTCCCAGTCCTTATCCAGTTCCAGCCTGCCTGTTGCTGTGTTTTATCTCAGTCCCAGCTCTGTGTCCTGCCCCTGTATCCTTTCCTCAGGCTCAGTCTTTTTTTGTGATCTGAACAAGATGACAAGCTATGTGACTAAGAGAATGGACTACGATTCAAAACCTATGCTTTGGCTACCTACAGTACCTGAATGTAATCCACTTTGAAGCGCTGAAAAAGTGCGAAAAGCGAAATATAAATCTAAATAAATAATAAATAAATACTGTTATTTTTGTGTGTTACAATATCCATTATTTTTTAGAGCACAAAAGACTTGTGGACATTAGAATTTCTTTGGAAGTGTCTTCAGCCATTTTGGCCTAATAGGAGATCCTGTGTCCAGCCTGCCCCCTGAGAGACAGTATACCCCAGAGTACATGCAACACTCCCCAGGGGCTGGGAAGATGGCCCCTTGGCATAAGGGCTACAAAATTAAAAAAGACAAGTACAATTTTATTTCCAGGACGTAATTAGCAGGTATAAAGTCTTATGGGTAAGTTCGGTAATGATTGTAAGAATTCTGCATACTGCTTACAAAACAGCATCATGTGCAGGTACTTCCAAACCCCACCCCAGATCACTCCTAAACCACCCATTTTTTCCCTGTTAATATTTACATGCGACACTGCAAGTATACGCATGCTCGAGTACAGTATATGTGAATTTTACCCAGTTTTGAAAGTTAACCTCATAAAACATGGGTTTTGAAAACTCCGCCCAACATGCTCCATGGTCTTTAACTCCATAGGTACATCAGTTGAAAGTCATTCAAACACCTTACTCAGTTAGTCAATTTAATAAAGTAGTTTTGCTTGATTTTTTAAAACAGCAGTGGGAAACTTAAGTTGTCGTGTCTCCAATCTGTTAGCTGTTTCGTTTTGTGCTTAAGCTCTTGATCTACCTTTGCAGGTCAGGCTGGCTCCTTCCCATGTCCCCTCCGCAGTGCAGATCGAGGCGCCATTGCCGCTTTCAGGCACGAAGCCTTTCTGGCACTTGTAAATCACTTCACTTCCAAATGTTGTATTTGTTTGTAACTCAAAGAGTGAATTAGGCAAAGACAATGGAAATCCACAGTCAATAACTGGAAATGAAAGGAATGTTTTCCATTGATTTTTTTTTTTTTTTGTTATTCAATACATCTATAGTGACATTTGCAAATGGTAGACTTATAATTTATTCATTCACACAATATAACTCATAGCTAATGCCTGATTTTATTTATTTAGTTAGTCATATCCCTAAGCGCTGCCACCTGTAACAAGAACTCATAAGGGAAGGGAAACAAATAACCAGGAAAAATGAAGAAGCATCCTGTACTGATTTGGATAAGGAAGTTACTCCTTTAGCTCAAAAGGTGAAGTCTGCTATAGAGGTTTAAGGATGAAAGTTCAGAACCTGAGATGCTTGTGTTGTGGGTTTGCTGCTATGATTGCAGTGAACATCTGAAACCTTTGAAGTCAGTGCCCCGTAATTCGGCAAATTTAAGCTCTTTTCAGAAACTGTGCTTGTTAAGTGAATTTCTATAGTAAAAGAAAATGCCCACATGACTTTAAACACTTGCATGCATATTGTTTTATGCTAGTCAAACTGAAACATAGTACTATGAAAAGTATGAATAGTTGATCTGCCTCTCTTTTCAAAAGCATGCCCTGCAATGTGATGTTCTCCGTCAGCATGCTCTCATAAATCGGGTGTTTGCAGCCACAGTCTTTGTCTTCCCACTGAAGATTTTGAAGCTTCTCTTGGATCCCGAAATGTTTGGCACCTCAGTGGTGTTTTTATCACTAACGCCTCAAAATCTCACAAATACAGGTCGCAACAAAAGAGTTTTGCAGCATGATAAACCAATCTTTATTCTTTCTTGCTGCATGCTAAATGCTCTAAGGACATCGTACCTTTACAAGGGGATGGGTCTTCAGCTGGCTGAAATGGTGCTGTACCATTTTCTGACCTAAATCCCTTCATACAGGTGCACTCAAAACTTCCGGGGAGGTTCCTGCACAGTCCTCCATGTCCACACAAGCCAGAGATCTCACATTCATCTATATCTAAAATTAAAAAAAAAAAATTAAATCTCTAGAATCCTTTTAATTTCTTACAATTGAAACCAAACTCTTTCCACAAGTGACAATGTGAAACTCATGCAGAAAAGATTATTCTTTCTTTTTACAAAGACTAAGAGGCTGATATTGCAAAAAAAGCTGAGTCTCTAAATATAGACATTCAAGTTAGGTTCAGTTCAGACAGGAAACACAGGCTGTTCATGTGCCTCTAGACAATATTTACAAATGCCACCCATTTATTATCACCACCTAAAGATATCAATAAGGATCTACAAGCTCCATTTACTGTGGATGAAGCCCTTCAAAATATTCACCATGCTACTTATAACAGTCTACAACCTTCATTCCCATCTCTCCCACTCATCCCATCTAGAACAAACTACTATCTAACCCAGCAGCTGGACCAAGAGGTCCTCTGCTTTGCCACAAGAGGAACTGAAAGACCTGCAAGCATATATAAATGACCATTCCCATAGGAAATAACAAACCCACAGAAGGACATGGATCAGTTACCACTGTTATAAATACTCCCTAATGCTATATGGGACATACCAGATATGCCCTCCAAATCAGGATGGCCCCGCTACCAATAAACTTTAATCTGACCACAGCATAACCAGGATACTCATTCGCTAATTTATCTTTTATTAGTTTTTAAAGGCAACTTTGCAAACAGTTAGGGAAGGAAAACATTCTATTAAATTCTAAAAATAAAACACTGAATCAACACATTGGATTTACAATTCATTACAGTAAATTAGCACCTTCTGCTCACAGGCCTAATGATGTTTTACTTTGTACATTTTCCCCTCCACACAATGCATCTGACATATCCAGTGCCTAAGCTCCTACTAATTCATGCTAAACCCATCAGCACTTGGCACTTCCTGCAATCCCCAGAGCATTCATTTCTGCTTTAGATCACCCTCCCAATATACAGAATACATGCTCTCTTCCTTGAGCCTTGCTGCCACATCCGAGATAAATACTTAACGTGGTCTCCATAGCTCATGTACACTGACTTGGATAATTAAGCTACTGGACCAGTGAAACGTTTGGAAAGAATCTAGTATTTTCGCCCAGTACAAGATCACAGGGGTGGCCAACTCCAGTGCTCAAAAGACACAAAAGAGGGCCTAATTTTCAGGATCTCCACCATGAATATGCATGAGATATATTTGCATGCAATGGGGGCAGCACATGCAAATTCATGGTGGAGATCCTGAAAAACCCGACCTGCTTTTGACTCTTCAGGACCAGAACTGGCCCTTCTTGCATTATCCACAATGGAGGAGGAATGCTCAACAATTGTGATAGCCACAAATTTTAGAGCAAACTCAACATGCATATTTATTGATTTTGACACATTATAACAAGCAATAAATACTCATTTAGTGGTTTAGTAGGCCCCTATATTTTTCCAGTACATTAGTGTTTCAGTTAATCAAAGTACCTGAACAGAAAGTAGCAATAAGATCACTTAGAAACCAAATTGGAAAAATGTGAGCCACCTTTCTATGTATATAAAAATATTTCAAAATGCTAGAATTATTGTGAGAGAAAAGGAGGAAATACTGATAAACGAAGTACCGTCTGTGTGACTGACAGCGCACTCACTCATGATTCGGAAGGGACGTCAGACGCCAACAGTCTCAGCATTTGACAGCGACGAGTTATGGATGCAAATACCATAAGGGCCATGTAAGTGACAGCGTATACAAAAGAGCGACGCACCCCTAAAGAAGAAATGCTCTGGCTTTAAGTACACTGGACTCTTGATTATTATACGTCACTCGCATTACAGATTTTACATAAATGTGTTGAGCATGTCACAGAGAACTGAAATTGTTAGGCATTTGTTTATTCGAAAAGAAACATTTAACAGATATTTTATTATATCTAAAAGGAAATATATTTTTTTAATTGCATAAAAAAATGGTTTTTTTTAAATGAACTGTTAAAAGGAGTTGGACGGAGGAGAAGTATTTATGATTATGAGATAGCGTACTATCACACAGTCGGTACTCTGTTTCTAAGTATTTCCCTCTTTTCTCTCAATATTTTTAACCTTTTGGAATGTTTTTTTTTTTGTATATATGTAGAAAGATGGTTCACATTTTCCAAATGATCTTACTGCTGTTTTTGTATGGTTTCACTTAGGAGGTGGTTTCTATACCTGCACAGAAAGTGCCATCATTGGGAATAAATGTCTCATTGTTGTTGGATGGGCGATAGCCTTCAAGACATATGCAATAAAAACTTCCATACGTGTTGTGGCATGCAGTGTGCTCTCCACAGATTTTGCTGGCTCCAATCTGGCACTCATCTTTATCTGATGGGATATAACGCAAATAAATCACTGGCATTGCAACTTCTAGACAACACAATGTCCCCGCCAACAAGCCATTTCTCATTTCATCAGTACAGTTTTTCCCTCACACAGGGACCATCATTCCGAAATAATTCCATCTTGCAATTTTTGTTTTCCATGGCTTAACTGCAACAGTCCCCTTCACATTGACACCTTTTCTGCATATTTCAAAATCTCAAGTGAGTAATATTTAAAAGCAACGTCTTGCTTTAATCTGTAAATTGTTTTAGTTATATAATTCTGTCTTAAGATTTATTTTTGTAATATTTATGTATGTTATTTATGTATATCGCTTAGGGCCTAGTCATAAGCGATTAAGAAATTTTAATAAATACAAATACTAACAATAAGATGTGATCAGGATTGTGCAGTTATGAAAGATAGCCTACTATGTTTCGAGTGAATTTGTGTTTTTTTATGTGAGGAACAGTCATTCTCAAACTTGTACGATTCTGGTATTTATTATTACAATTATGAAATGGCACGAAATTACTTTATTCGCTAACAGCAATCGTACTGGCACAGCAATGATTGGTTTACACGAAAGGGCGCATTCATCAGGTATCACTGGAGGTTTTGTAGGCTGTGACAGCTTTTAAAAGACCAACAAAAGGGATGTTGTACATTAGGGATGTGAATCGTTTTTGAACGATTAAAATTATCGTCAGATAATTTTAAAATCGTCCAAAATCGTTAGAGTGCACGATACAATACAAATGCCCCCGATTTATCGTCAGGGGCATTTGTATTGTATCGTTAAATAGGGCGCGGGAAAACCGGCACACCAAAAAAACCCTAAAACCCACCCCGAACCTTTAAAACAAATCCCCCACCCTCCTGAACCCCCCCCAAATGTTTTAAATTACCTGGGGTCCAGTGGGGGGGTCCCGACGCGATCTCCAGCTCTCTGGCCACGGCTGCGTTGAGAAATGGCGCCGGTGGCCCTTTGCCCTTATCATGTGACAGGGCAAAGGTAGCGCCGGCGCCATTTTGGTTTCTGGCTCCCGACATCACACGTGCAGGAGATCGCCCCCGGACTCCCGCTGGATCCCCAGGAACTTTTGGCCAGCTTGGGGGGGGCCTCCTGACCCCCACAAGACCTGCCAAAAGTCCAGCGGGGGTCTGGGAGCGACCTCCTGCACGCGGGCCGTATTGCCAATCTTCAAAATGGCGCCGGCGCTACCTTTGCCCTCACTATGTCATACGGGTGTGCAGGAGGTCGCTCCCGGACCCCCGCTGGACTTTTGGCAAGTCTTGTGGGGGTCAAGAGGCCCCCCCAAGCTGGCCAAAAGGTCCTGGGGGTCCAGCGGGGGTCCGGGGGCGATCTCCTGCACGCGTGATGTCGGGAGCCAGGAACCAAAATGGCGCCGGCGCTACCTTTGCCCTGTCACATGATAAGGGCAAAGGGCCACCGACACCATTTCTCTTAACGCAGTCGTGGCCAGAGAGAGGGAGATCGCGCCGGGACCACCCCACTGGACCCCAGGTAATTTAAAACATTTGGGGGGGGGTTCGGGAGGGTGGGGGGATTTGTTTTAAAGGTTCGGGGTGGGTTTTAGTGTTTTTTTGGTGTGCCGGTTTTCCCGCCCTCCCCCGAGTTACGATTTTTAACGATTTTTAAAAAAATAAAAACACGACGATCAGATTTCCCTCCCCCCCAGCCAAAATCGATCGTTAAGACGATCGATCACACAATTCACACCCCTATTGTACATGAGCTTTCAAGATCTCAGAGGCATATGGAAAAGAGGTCTGTCCAGTTTCAAATCCCATGAACTGCCACATCTTTTTAATGGGTCCTTTGAACAGTATCACAGCCTACAAAGACTCCTGTTATCTCCAGGGCCAAGATGGTTATTAGACCTCTGTACTCAGGGATCATGGATATTCCACTATGATTGCCATTAGAAAAGAAAGCTAATTCTATTTTTGTACTTTTTCAACAAATCAGATCAAATGTTTGTACTTGGCAATACTCTTGTGTTGTAGCTAATAGTTGAAAAACAATGCTTTTTGTTAATTTTCAAGCAAATTAATGCAAGGACAGAATGTAAAATAAAAATAATAATCTGCAGGTATTGTTTTCAGAGTTATTATGGTAACACATTACACAATATTGAGTAAATTTTCAAAGGGGTTCTGAACATAAAAATAGCAAATATGCACATAAGTAGCATGTATTCAAATATATGCAGTAAGGGAAGTAGATTTTTGTGCTGTGGCATGGTTGGCACAGCCTAGTAGGTGAATCCACTAGGCCCATGCCAACAGCTGGCGGACAAGCCCTGCACTGGGACAGAGTTAACCTGTACCAGCCCCGGTCCCCGCAGGTTGAACCCTTAGTTTCCAGGGGCCAGCAGAACTTAGGCAATGGTCCCACAAGGCAAAGACAAGGAGAGAGTCTGGGGCCAAGCTGAGGTCAGGGCAGGCAGCAAACGAAGAATCACCAAGCACAGGCCAAAGGCTGGGGTAGGCAGCGAGTAGAGAATAATCCAGGTCCAGAGCAGAGATTGGTGGCAGGCGGCAGGCAAGACAGTGGTCCAAGTTAATGGTCAATGGTAGGCAACAGGCAAGAGAGAAATCCAAGTCCAATACTGGGAAGCAGACCGAGACAAAGAGAACTGAAAAGACAGGACATGGAGGACAATGGTAAGGCAGATGGACAAGGCAAGACAAGCGAACAGGGTATCAGAGGCAACACAGCAAGACAAGACGACAAGACAAGGAGCAAGTCTATTTAGACGACAGCCTCATTTTCTCACAATCATTGGTTCACCACTGAGAGCTGGCCAGGCAAGTGTTACAAAGACTGCGGGAACAACACCTATACATGAAGCTGGAAAAATGCACATTTGAACAAGAAAAACTCCCAATTTTGAGTTACATCTCCCGATAGAAATTTCTTTTGAACCCCGCTAAGGTAAAAGCCATCCTGGATGGGTCCCAACCCGTGGGACTGAAGGCCTTGCAACATTGTTGGCAGGCCATGCTAGCGAACCAGGGGCTCTTCTATAAAATTCCCACCTAGCCCAGAGTCCAAGAAAGCCTCAGTGTGGATCAGTGACTTCACCGGGAACAGGCAGACGGGTACCAGCATCTATGGAGAGAGAGGTATCCGACCTAGGGTTGCCTTTCTGACCAACCCTAGGTGTGAGAGTTGCTGACTTCTCAGGGCAGCGACTATCAAAGTGCTCCCATTTAGCACAATACAAGCACAGCCTGAGTTATCTCTGCCTCTGTTTTTCCTCCTGGGATAGTCTTGAATGGGAAAATTGCATGGGTTCCTCAGCAGAAGGTGTCAGTTCCAAGCTGGGCGTGGGCGCTAGAGGGGGTTGGAATTCCAGGCCAGATGGATAGGTCACCAAGAGACCTTGTATTCCTGGTTTCGTTCACGGATAGCCAGAGCAATTAGGCCATCCAATGTGGGTGGAACATCATGGCCAGCCAGCTCCTGCTTGATCCGACCAGACAGCACCTGCCAGAAGATGACTGTCTGGCTATCTTCATCCCACTGTAGCTCCAAAGCCAGAGTGCGGAATTGTATTGCATACTCTCCGATCGTGCATGTGCCCTGACGGATCCAAAGAAGCTCAGCTGCTGTGGAGGAGGCACAGCCAGGTTCATCAAAGATGAGGTCTTCAAGAATCAGGTCTTCATGCTCCCACAAAGAAGATGCCCAGGCAAGAGCTGTACCACCCAATAATGAGAATATATATGTTACCTTGGCTCAGTCAGTAGGGAACAGGGTTGATTGGAGCTCAAAGTTCATTCCGCACTGGTTCAGAATACTCCTGCATTCTTTAGGGTCCCTGAGGTAGCGGGGAGACAGTGGTAGGTGTGGAATGTGTCTCGAGAGATGAGCCAGTTCCAGTGGTGGCAGGACCACAGGAGGTGGAACCGGTATTGGCAGTGGGGGGCTGCTTGGCATCCATCCTTATTGCAAGTCCCTCAAGCACTCCAGTCACCAGATCCAGGATCCCTTGCTGCTGTTAGATGCATTGTCAAGTTCCGAAATAGCCTGGAGGGCAGCCAGGTCCACTGGGTCCATAGCCTCAGCAATCTTGTAAGGGTAGTGGACTCTTGTGCTGTGGCGAGGTTGGCTCAACCTAGTAGGTAACTCACCATGCTGACAGCTGGTGATTGCACCCTGGGCTGGGACAGAGCTGGGGCTTCACCTGTACCAGCCCCGCAGGTTGAGCCCTTGGGTTCCAGAGACCGGCAGGATTTAGACGATGGTCCCACAGAACAAAGACAAGGAGAGAGTCCAGGGCCAAGCCAAAAGTTAGGGCAGGCAGTGAACAGAGGATCAGGGCAGGAAGTGAGCAGAGCATAATCCAGGTCCAGAGCAGAGGTTGGAGGCAGGTAGCAGGCAAGAGAGAAATCCACGTCCAAGGCAGAGGTCAATACCGGGAAGCAGATCGAGACAGAGAGGACCAGGAAGACAGGACACGGACTATGGCAAGGCAGATGGACAACAAGGCAAGGAGCAAGGGAAGACAACGAGGCAAGGCACAGGAAAGACACAGGAGAAGCACACACACTGCTAGGCAGGGGAACTGTTACTGAGGCAAAATCCCATTGCTGGGATCATCCTTAAATAAACCAGCAGGACTGACATCATGAAGAAGCACCAGAGTTCCCGCCGTGGGACCTTGATAAGCAGTGTAGGGGCACATGCCTAAGAAGGGAGCCAGTGGCGGCATTCCAATGACAGCGTGGGAGCCGAAAGGAGTCTTGGCGTCCAGTGACTGGGCCTCCCCACAGCTAGCCAAACGTTGCATATGCTATAATATAAACATCGATAGCACAAGTGTATTTTCGGTTTTATGTGTACATTTTACAGGTGCAAAAAAAATGGTGGTCTAGGTGTATTCTGGGTCGGAGTCAAGAAGTACACAAGGTAGTTGCAATTTTATAAGAGATATACACATATAAATTATCACTTATTTGTATGCTTTTACACCTGACTGACTAGCATAAGCAAAATCGGACTTGTCTATTGTCTGCAGTTTTTGGGTGAGAGGTCTGGGTAAATTGGTGGGAGTTCAGGGTGAAGAGCTAGAGGGTCTATGTGAACTGGGGAAGGACTGCATGAATTGGCGGAGGTATTGGCAAATTGTTGATTTCAAGTACCCACACAAGTATTTCTAAAACAGTATAAAATACCTACCTCCACATATAAATCAGGGTTATCATCAAACAGTATAAAATACCTGCCTCCACATATAAATCAGGGTTATTATCCATAGATGTTATATTTTTTCACACCCAAATTATGCACGCATATGTTTATAAAATAGGTAGAGAAAATATGCATTTTCTTGCATTGGTGTTGTTCACGCAATCTAAGAGATACATGCGTTCTTTCAGAGCAGAACTACTTGGAATTTTATAAACTGGGCAGCTCCTGCACAAGCAAATGAAGTATTATGAATAGGTTTGAAAGTTAGACTCTAAGAGGTTGATATTCAGCACCACTTAGCCAGATACATTGTGACTTATCAGACTAAGTGACAGTGTTTGAATATCCAACTGTTTTCAGTGGCTACCACTTAGCCAGATAACTATTTATCTGGCTACCTGTTAGCCGGCTATATGATGGGCAGGACGGGGGCATAATGGTAAGTAGCAACATTGAGACATCTGCCTAAGTCAGCCAGATAAGTTAGACCTGCAATAGCAGATCTAAAGTCAGCCAGAGACACTTATCCAGCTAACAAAGGTTATCTGGGCATACTCAATGGCGTGGCCATGGAAGGAATATCCTGGCTAAGGATGCTAGATAAGTTTATCTGACTAACTTTCCTAGCCAGCTGGTGTTTGAATACCTACCTGTAAGTGCTTAGGTTCCTTTTTAAAGATTTTCACTGGTTCAACAACAAAAATGGTAAAACTGTTACAAATATGTACAGTGACTACAGTAATTTAACTTACCCTGACAGAAAGTCCTTCCATTTCCAACAAATCCATAATTGCAGATACAGACATTTTTGCCGTCCTTTTGCTGACATGTGGCGTTCTTATGGCACGTGGTACATACGTCAACCTGTAACGTGGCTATTTGGACAAGAAGTTTTAAGATTGTGACATTTTTAATCAATTTAGCTATCCATTTCCTGCTTTAGGAAATAACATATACTGACAATTGTGCAACAAGTAATGTATACTGCATTATTGCTTTTGATCTTATTTATTTATCTATATAAAATTTTATATACCGTCATTTACAAGGTTCCATCACAACGGTTTACAAAAATACAAGATAATAGACATAAGATCAATAATACAAATAAAATCAATAAAAAGGCAATTAAGAGCTAATACAGTATGCATAAAATCAATAATAAAACAGTAAAAGGCTAATTATTGAAGCTGAAATACAATCACAATTGCTTAACTTGGTCACAGTTATTGATACATCGGGCAAAAAGGTCAGACTTTAAAAGTTGGGAAGAGGTTACCAGCAGGTAAACACATGGGCTCAATTCACCCTTTTCAGCAGCAATTTTCAAAACTATACAGGGCCGGTACCCAGTCTGTAAGTACTTTTTCACCACGGTTTTTGCACCAATGCTCAAAAAGAAAGTTTGCACATGCTTTCCAGGGATGTGCACAAAAAACAATTTTGTTTTATTTCATTTTTTTCATTTTGCTTCTTTTTTATTCAGATTTCATTTGATTGATGTTTCTTTCAGTTTGCTTTGTTTTTTCCAATGAAAATCACATGAACAGAAAATGTGAAAAACAAAAAAACATAAGAGAAAGAGGCTAGGTTCCCTTGTTGCCCTGCCAAATCTCCTTCCACAACTGCAGAAATTAAACTTCAGCCTCTGCTGTAGCCACTAATGCCCCCACCCCCCAAGCACAGAAAATATGGAATTCTATTCCTTACGCGGATTAACCAGAGTTGTTTACCAGTAACAGGTGTTCTCCTAGGACAGCAGGATGTTAGTCTTCACACATGGGTGACATCATCAGGTGAAGCCCGGCACAGAAAGCTTCTGTCAAAGTTTCTAGAACTTTGACTGGCACAATGAGCATGCCCAACATGCCTTAATCAATGCGTCCACATGAGGTCCCTCTTCAGTCTCATAACACAGAATTATGAAAAAATAAAACAACAACATAGCAGAAAACCCAACTCCATGGGGTGGTGAGTGGGTTTCGTGAGGACTAACATCCTGCTGTCCTAGAAGAACACCTGTTACAGGTAAGCAACTCTGCTTTCTCTTAGGACAAGCAGGATGGTAGACCTCGCACATGGGTGAATCCCTAGCTACAGGCTGTCTCCTAAAACAAAGGGACCTACAGACACCTAACCAAGTGCCAATGGGCACAACAACACCGGTGCTGTTGGTAACAAAGAGAGACAGCCTGAACCAGAAAAAAGGGTCCTAGGCAGGACAAGCTGGGTTTACAACTGAAAGAGATTCCTGAGGATGGACTGACCGAATCTACTGTCACGTCGGCCATCCCTATCCAGACAATAGTGAGAAGCAAACATGTGGAGGGAAATCCACATCGCAGCCTAGCAAATCTCCTCCATAGGAATTGCCCACAAGTGGGCCACCAAAGTCACCATAACTCTGACAGAATGAGCCTTGACATGACCCTCAAGCTGCAGTCCTGCCTGCGTATAACAGAGAGATGCAATCTGCTACCCAACTGGACAGTGTCTGCGTGTCAACGGCAACTCCCAATCTATTCCTGTCAAGAGAGATGAAGAGATGAATTGCCTATGACCTTCTGCCCACTCCAGATAGAAGGCTTACAATCCAGACTGTGCAAGGCCTGCTCGCCTTGGTGCGAGTGAGGCTTGGGAAAGAAGGTAGGGAGGAAGACTGACTGGTTAAGATGAAACTCAGTCACCACCTTGGGCAGGAACATAGGGTACGTGCAGAGAACCACCCAGTCACGAAAGAACTTCATGTATGGAGGCTAAGTCACCAATGTCTGAAACTCACTGATTCTGTGCGCTGAAGTGTCTGCCACCAAAAAGATGACCTTCCAGGTCAGGTATTTCAGGTCCAAGGAGTTCAGCAGTTTGAAAGGAGCCTTCAACAGCTGAGCCAACACCACACTGAGGTCCCAAGACACAGCGGGAGGTTTCAACTGAATCAGGCCTTGCATAATACATCCCACTAAAGGCTGCATGGAAATGGGTTAACCATCCACACCCTGGTGGTAAGCTCCGATCGTGCTCAAGTGCACCCTAATGGTGTTGGTTTTCAACCCAGACTCCGAGAGGTGGAAGAGGTAATCAAGCAGTTTGTGAGTGGAGCAAGAAAAGAGTTCCAGGCCATGTTGCTCACACCACACCGAAAACCTCCTCCGCTTCAGCCCATAAGACTTCCTAGTGGAAGGCTTTCTGAAAGCCACCAGGACCCATCTGAGAAGTCAAAGGGCCACGGAATCAACCTCTTAACATGCAGGCTGTAAGAGACAGGGTCTGGAGGCTGGGATACCGCAGCCTGCCCTGATCCTGAGTGATGAGGTCTGGGGAAGTCCCCAGGCTGATTGGTTCCTGGAGGGAGAGATCCCGCAGGAGCGGGAACCAGACCTGCCTTGACCAATGAGGGGCTATGAGGATCATAGTTTCCTGGTCCTAGCAAAGCTTCAAGAGAGTCCTCATCACTAGAGGGATCGGAGGATAGGCATACAGGAGGCCCTGGCCCCAGTTGCAGGCAAAGGCAACCGAGGCCAGAGCATGGTCTGACCTGTACAGGGAGCAAAACTGAGCCACCTTGCTGCTGCAAGGGGATGCAAACAGATCCATGTCCGTGGTTCCCCAGAGATGAAAGATCCGATCCACCACCACCTGGCTCAGGAACCACTTGTGGGGCTTGAAGGCTCGACTCAATCGGTACACTATCACATTATCCATTCCGGCCGGGTACATAGCTCAAAGCACCAGATCTGGACCACTTCCTGACACAGGAGGAACGATCTTGTGCCCCCCTGTTTGTTGATATACCACATCACGACCTGGTTGTCAGTCTGGATCAGGACCATCTTGCCGGCTAGCTGATCTTTGAAAGCCCAGAAAACATACCTGATCACCCAGAGTTCCAGGAAGCTGATTTGACTTTGTGTTTCCTGGGTGGACCACAGGCCTTGAGTGTGGAGCCCTTCCACATGGGCTCCCCAACCCAGGTTGGACGCATTTGTGGTGAGGACAACCTGAACAGGGGGAGATTGAAATGATACCCCTCACTTCAAATCTGACAGGTTCCCCCACCAGGGCAAAGAGTCCCGGAGAGACAGCATAACCCGGATGTGGACCCTGGGTGGCCGGATTCCATGGGGACCTCAGGGTCCATTAGATCCTGTGCATGTGCAAGCGCGCAAAGGGAGTAACATGGATGGTGGTGGCCTTGTGCCCTAATAGCCTTGCATTTGCCTCGCGGAGACCAGCTGGCTCCACTGTACTATCCCCGCAAGGGACACCAAGGTCAACGCCCTGCCATGGGGTAGAAAAGCTTTCGCCTGAGCCGTGTCCAGCAGGGCTCTGATGAAGTCCAGCTGAGGTGAAAATTGAGATAAAATTCTTTTTCACTCAACGCACAATAAAGCTCTGGAATTTGTTGCCAGAGGATGTGGTTAGTGCAGTTAGTGTAGCTGGGTTCAAAAAAGGTTTGGATAAGTTCTTGGAGGAGAAGTCCATTAATGGCTATTAATCAAGTTTACTTAGGGAATAGCCACTGCTATTAATTGCATCAGTAGCATGGGATCTTCTTAGTGTTTGGGTAATTGCCAGGTTCTTGTGGCCTGGTTTGGCCTCTGTTGGAAACAGGATGCTGGGTTTGATGGACCCTTGGTCTGACCCAGCATGGCAATTTCTTATGTTCTTATGTTATTATGTGACAGGCTCAGATGAGAAAATGAACCCCACGATTCCAGCACCCAGATGGTCAAGCGCAGGGAACACGTCACTCCCACCTGGGCAGTGCTTTTGACCAGCCAATCGACCAGGTAGGGGAAAACCTGCACGTCCAACCTGTGTAGGTGTGCCTCTACCATGGCCAGGCACTTGGTAAAGACGCGTGGTGCAGAGGCCAGACCGAACGGTAACACCCTGTACTGAAAGTGGTATTTGCCCACCACAAACCTGAAATACTTACTGTGACCTCAGAAGATCTCGATGTGGGTATAGGCGTCTTTCAAATCGAGGAAACACAGCTAGTTCCCTTTTTGCAGGAGGGGAATCAAGGTGCCTAGATAGCCCATCTTGAACCTTTCTCTTTTTAGAAATCTGTTCAAGGCCCTCAGATCCAGGATGGGACGGAAACCCCCAGTATTCTTTTGAATCAGAAAATACTGGGAGTAGAAACACCGTCCCCATTGTCCTGGTGGAACAGGCTTACTAAGGTGGAGAGCTCCACCAAGAGGATCTCCTGACAAGCTGTTGGCCCCCCAAAAAGGGTTCGGAGGAGAATCTGGCAGATCACCAACAGATTCAGCCTCTTTTCCAGTCATACAATGGACAGAACCCACTGGTCTGAGGTGACCCCCGGTCCATCGATCAGCGAAAAGTCATAGTCAACCTCCTACCAGGGGATCTCTCTTCACAGGGACGGGCGGCTGGCTGTTGCTCCCTCCCCTCCAGTCAAAACTCCATAGTGGGGCTTGGCTAGGGTGCTGGTTGTGGCTTGGGAGCTCTCTGTTGTTGGGAGTGGCCCAGAGAGCTCACCCTCCTCTATGGGTGGGAGCGAGACACAGGCGGGTAATACTTCCACTGGAAAGAGCGCCTTGGGCCTTGCTGCACCGACCTCCTGGCCAAAGACAGCAGGTCAGAAATACTGGCGGAAAGGTGCTGGAGGGTCTCATGGTGGTCTCGAAACTGAGCCACCGCATCTCTCATCTTATCGCCAAAGAGATTTTCGCCAGTGCAGGAGACCCTCCTGCATCTCAGGCCAGAGGTCCAAGGCCCGAAGCCAAGCAATCCTGCGGGTGCCAATCCCAGCAGCTGCAACTCTTGACACCATCTCAAATGCATTGTAGGTGGAGCGCACCTCATGCTCCCGCACTGAAGACCCTGATGCGCAACCGCCAGCAAAGCCTCTTGCTGCTATTGGGGCAATCGGTAAGCCACCTCCTGAACCTGCTTCCAGAGGTTACAGGAGTACTGAGTCATATAGAGCTGGTAGGAGGCATTCTGGGCTATCAGCATGTCGCCCTGAAAGACCTTCTTACCCAGCACATCCAGCGCCCCATTTTCCCTCCGCAGGGGAGCCGAGGCATGGGTCCAGAAGCACTTGGCCTTCTTAAGTGCAGACTCGACCACAACCGACCGGTGGGGGAGCTGATGTTTCTCCAAGCCAGTGGCATGCTGGACCAGGTACACCCCCATCTGTCTTCCTATTTACAGGCGGCACCGTGAGGGGATGTTCTCAAATTTTCAGGAGCAGCTCCCTGAAGATTTTGTGGACTGGGACAGCCAGTGTCTCCTTTGGAGCATTCACAAACTGGAGGACCTCCAGCAACTTGTGCCTGGCATCCTCCTCCGTCATCAGCTGGAATGGAATGGCTTCCGCCATGGCTCTCACAAATCCTGCAAAGGTTACGTCCTCGGGCGGGGACCTCAGTCTTTCCTCTGGGGGAGACGGGTCCAAGGGAAGGCCCTCGGAATCCTCCGAGTAAGAATTGGAGCTGTTGTCTCCCCAGGGGTCATAAGGGGCATCTGACCTCACTGAAATCAGCCAGGGAGGAAGGCCTAGGTGTGCCTGAGGTCTAGGCACTGCAGGCACTGACTGACCCAAAGGCGATGATGGTCAAAGGGTAGACCAGGTAGGGCCGGCCGGGGAGCAGGAGGGCGCAGCAGCGCCGCTGGCCTCGAAGGGCTTTCCTCATCTGAGGAGCCATGAACAAGGACGGCATCGAGCTGAGAGAGCAACAGTGCCCCACAAGGCATCGATGGCTCACAGGGCACCAGAGCCAGCTGAGTAGGGAGGATGGCGAGGAGGACATTGAGGCGCTCCAACAGTGGCTCCAGCAGGCACATCATGTCACCAGTGCCAGCAGAAGCACCAGCTCGATGCCCAGCAGAGCTTGATCCACCGCCAGCTGCACCCTATGCTTCACAGCTCCTCCTCGAAGGTTACTGATGACAGGACCAGCTGAGAGGAAGGAGGGGTGACACGATCTTCCGTGGAGCCTCGAGGAAAGTCAGTACCCCGCACCAGAATTGGTGGAGACCACCTCAGAGCCCTGGCATCGATGAAGAGTACAACATCCTCACCTCAGGGGCATTACAGCAAGAACTTCTGCCAGCCCGAGCCCGGTTCCCTGCTTCAACGGCAACTGGTGTCGATACTTTTGTGACTTCTCATAGTGCTCAGCCCGGTCTTTCCCCAGTGCCAAGGTGAAAGGGGAAGATCCAGAAACCCTCGACCTAGAAGCGACCAAGAAGGGCCATTCCCCAGCCCCCCTGCTCCTCCGGTGTTACTGGTGGAGAGTCCGATGGTGAGGGATCGGTGCCCATCGATTCCCCACGGACCTTTGGTGTCGAAGACACTGACGTCAAAGGCTCAGGCCTCCTAAGAGCCAAAAGGTTTCTCCATCTTGTCGAGGCGGGTCCGCCGGTCCTTGGGGGTCATCTGATCACAAAGCCAGCACCCCCAAACATAGTGGGATGCCCCCAGGCAGAAGATTCACACATCATGTGGATCCATGATGGACACAGTCCAAGGGCACTGAGGGCACTGACAAAAATCTGATGACGCCATATCGAAAAATCAAGGCCAGCGAATGGTTGATGGCCTGCAAACCCCTGGACACTGCTATGGGGAACCAACCGCGCAACGAAGATTTACTGCACCGCAGGACTGACTAAGGAATGGGGAACCGAGAGGGACCCAGTGCAGGAAAAAAGGCAAAAATTTGCCGAAAAGTGGATGTTTTCCAGAAGAAAAGAGCATGAGTTCCAATACCACGAGATGACAGCTCTGCAGAAAAAGAGAGACCGAAGAGGGACCCCACGTAAATGCTTGGATTAAGGCATGCTCAGTATACCAGTCAAAGTTCTAGAAACTTTGACAGACGTTTCCGTGCCGGGCTCCATCTGATGATGTCACGTAGGTGTGAGGACTACCATTTTGCTTGTCCTAGGAGAACGTAGCTTACCCCATCCATGGGGTTCTGGTAGTCCAATTGGGGTAGAAGCGATCCCCAGGCACTCATGCTCCATTGGGTCCTGACTTCAAAATGGTGCCAGACAGCCTCAGGTCCAGCTGGCATTATTTTAAATACAGGACTCAGGGCAGTAGCAGCTGGAGATCTATGTGTGTGTGTGTGTGGGGGGGGGGGGGGGGGGGCAGAAATGAGGAGTAAGAATGGAATTCCCTTTTTTTTTTTTTTTTTTACTTTCTGCACACTGGGTTTTGTTTGTGGCGGCAGCAGCATTGGCATTCTGAAACGAAAAGAAAAACCCAACAAATGTTATTGGGTTTTTATTTTCATTTTCTTTTCTAACAAAGCGAAACAATGTTGTGTTTTTTTGTGCTTTTCATTTTGTCAGAAAACGACTGCACAGCCCCAGTACTTTCCCTTTTAAAACTACTCAAAGAGAAAAATACCTTCTTTTCCTGTAGTTACTTTTTCTAGCAGAAGTAGCACACCTGAGAACACTTCCAGAGCGTGGACAGAGCTGTGTGTGTCGTGGAACAAAACACATACTTTTACCCGCATGCAGGGTGGGCAATTATGAAACAGCCCTTTTACCCCAGTAAATGGCTTTGAAAATTGCCCTCTTTGTATCCAGAAAGGAGGCTGAGGTGAACAGCTTTTCTAACAGGCCAAAGAATACTTGTTATTCAAAGCTGGAGCAGAGGCTGCACCAGAAGCTGACTATGGTAAAAATGAGCACCTTCAGGCCTGCCTTGCTTCAAGTCACAGAATGCATCCGCTGCCTCATTCCCCAACGCACGAACCTCGTTATCCCATGCTGGAAATGCAAAGTTACTCCGATGAAAGTGGCCCTCTATAGAAAAAGGTGAGGAAACCGGGATGAGCACGCTTGGGCCATGCTGCCAGCGCAATCTAAAGACAAAGAAGCCAAAAATGCCTGCCCACACAGCTTTCTCCACACTGCCTCATTTGCATGCTTTTTGAAATGCTTAATTTGTTTATGGTATCACAGGATCGAACAGATATATAAACAAAATAAATAAAAAGGGCTTATTATAGGGCAAACATTACCATCAGGGATTTGGGAAGGTGCTGAAATCTGTGAAAGTTTAACCTGCATGCAAACCCCCCCATCCCTGGTCAACATTGCATGAAAAGCCATTCTGATCATGAAGTGTTAGCATTACCACCCTTTTCCGAGAGATGGACTGAAAAGAAGCAGCACACCACTTTTCCAAGGCTAGGGTAGCCCAGACAGTTCAGAGATGCCTGAACAGTGCAAGAGAGAATTAGAAAAGTAGGGGCAAAGTGAAAAGGTGCCCTCTCTGCACACCCTGAAGAACCTTTAACAAAGAAGCTCCTCATAACGAGGACAACGACGACCAGTGCCGGCCGGGTAACATCGGAGATACTCTTAGCATCAGCTATAGCATAACAGCATTTACACCTCATACACCTTCCAAAGAGAGTCTTAGGTGAAATAATGGCACACTATGGACCCCGGTTTACCAAGGTTTCTCCCTGCAGCAGTCTTTCCCAACCAGCAAGCCTTTAGACCTGATTGGGTGCCCGGCTCTACTCTCAGCAACAAGAATTATCCCAGTATATTTTAAAACGCTCCTGCTAGCTGAGCCTGTTGACAACCCCCCCCCCCCCCCCCCCCCCCCCCCCATCATCTGCAAAGAAAAATATAAAAATTAAAATGATTTCTCGGCGCAGCCCTCCCCGGTAAATGCAATTTAAAAACAGGTCTCCTTTTTCCCCCAACCCTAACAACCTCACCCATCCAGTACCTGTTAGAAAACGTGGAGGGAGTGTTTAAAATTTAGAAGGGGAAACCATGCTCGTATAAAATACTGAATTAACACAAGGAGGGACATTTTCAAACAATCTGCATAGGCTAAAGTCTGCAAATTCTCACTTTAGCCAGAATTTTCAGAGTGAGTGCAGTACCCTCTGCACCATAAACAGACAAAGCTGAACCCTCTCAAGAGCAGGCGCAGCTGAGCGCATGTAGATTTACACACGCATAAATGCTTTCCCTCACCACCAGTTCCGCCCCCTGGAAGGCCTATTTACTGTGCATGCAAAAGTGCACACAGAGTCGTGTTCCGCATGCACTTTCACATTCATACACCCCAAACTGATTTTCAAAATGGGCTTCTGCACGTAAATCCTTTTGAAAATTACCCCCCACCCCCAAATGATCAAGAGAAGGAAATACCATATTCATATCGAAAGAGATAAGAGCATACTTCCCCCCACCATCAGTCTCAATCTGAATTTCACTGATCACTGCAAGCAATGCAGATTTGGTACCATGTCCTTGACAAAAGTCTGATTGTCTGGGACGAAAACCATTTATTTTTCTTCCACATAACCTTGAATTTGCTGAAATACTTTCTTTGTTTCATCACCTTAGCAATGAAAGGTAAATCTGAAAGACCGGAATTCAAGCCCTCTTAGAACCGTGAACCTTTGCATCTTTTGGGATAGATGGGGGGTTAAACCCTGTCCCAAGCCATTAATGATAATAGAGCAAAGATATGCGGCAAGACTTAGCTCCTGATTCTTAAACCAGCCTAGAGGGAAGAACATCCAATAGCTGGTAAAATTCTCCCTAAACCTAGCTCTGAAATGTTAATAAATGTATAATATTTACTGAATCAGCTAATTTTACAATCTCTGATTCAGGCTGATGGAATTGCAAATTCTTTTTGAAGATTTTATTGTCAAAATGAATTACAAGCAAATCTGCTGTTAAACCCTCAGATTCTCCTTCAGATAGATCATTTTTTTCTGTTTGATAAATCTGACAGAATTTTAAAAAGCTGCCTAGGATGATTCTCTGCCACCAGGGCCAGTGCAAGGGGATTTGGCGCCCTAGGCGAGCCTTCTCCCTTGCGCCCCCCCACCCCGTCTCAGCCCCGATTCCTACCTCATTCTCGATCACGCCCGTTGACTGTGTGGTTTTCCGGTCACAAGCAGGTTGGGCACTGCTTGCGGCCCGCCAAATCTCCACTCCTCTTTGCCACCGCTTGCGGCCCCATATGGCTCGCACCCAGTGGAGCACCAAGGGTCTCCGGCACCCAGGGGCCAATGCATTTGTGTGACTCTCCAGCATCGCCCCCTTAATCCTTCTTGTACTAATGCTTAAGGTCACAGAAAATCAGTGGCATCTCTAGACAGAAGAATTGTTGGGGGGGGGGGGAGAACCAAAATGACATTTCTTCATCACACCCACCTCTATAGCATGGATCATGCTTTCAAATTGGTTATTAAAAAAAGTGTTAATAAAAAAGTCCAAAGGCTCTTCTGGGTAACTTTAAAAAGCTGGCCAGTTTCACACTATAAAATTATTTGATAGCCTCATTCAACTAATTCTACAGGGCTATGAGAGTGAAGTCAGGAATATATAGGAAGGAACAGAATGTCAATACAAATCCTGCATCTTCAGTTCTCTAACTCTGTGCATCCACTGAAATTCCCCTAAACAATGGAGCTTGGATGTTTCCCTTACAGTTCGTCATACTAAAAGATATTTTCAAATTCTGGTGTCACCTCACAGTAACAGCAGCACAAACACCTTCCACTGCCAGGCACATTGTGAACTAACACAAAACCCCGCAAAAAAGACACTCAAAATCTATACTGCAATCCCATCGTAACATAACAGTAATAACACCAAGGACTCAAACAACAATAACCCTACCTTTGAAAAAGCAAGGGTAAATATTACACTGGGTCCTAGAATACCAATACACCACCTACTGAGGAAACAAAACAAACCCGATTGCTAATGATCCCTATACAGACACTATATGCAAGCAGAATCTCTCATCATGGTCACACATACTGAGCAGAGATAGACCTCTCATCAAATACAGAATAAAGCCACAAACTATAAACAGAAATGTGCAGACAAAAACTGAACTGTAAAACGCATCACGCCAGACTCTATACAGTGTAACAATGGAAAAACAAAAATTTCACCATTCCTTGTGAAACAAATCAATAATATAAAGATATATAAATCATTAATCATAATTATAAAACCATACAAATAAGATAATTTCAAAACAGCTGATGAATAGAATATCCAATAATTAAAGATTAATGCAAATTTTGAAAGCTTTACCAAACACCAATAAAATATTTCAAACAGCAGACATCACATACTACCCAATAATTAAAATGGTAGTCAATCAAGAAAAATGAACTTAAAAAGCCACCTTTACTTACCCTCTCCAGCAGTTCTCCTACTCCTTTCCCTTGCAGGCCATACCAGAAGCAGCAGTAGCTGCTGAAGCTGTCCTCACAGTCCTCTTCCTTAGGGACCAAAACCAGTCTCTTCTCTCTCTCTCACACACACACACACACAAGTCACACCCTCAGGACCAGTTTCTGTCTCTCACACATCACTCATCTCCCCAACCAGTCTCTCTCTCTCTCTCTCACTCACTCACACACACACATACCAGTCACCTCTCTGGCCAGTCTCTCTCAATCACACAATGCTCTCGCTCTCTCTTACTAACACACAGGCTTTCAATCACACACATGCTCTCTCTATTTCACTTACACACAAGCTCTCAATCACACACGTTCTCACTTACAAACAGGCTCAATCACACACATGCCCTCTCTCACAGCCACAAGCCAGCCAAAAACATGCTCCATCTCTCTTGCACACACACACTGACACACACAAGCACCCTCCCTGACTCACATATACACCACACACATACAGAAGCACTCTCCCTGTCTCACATACACATTATACTCACAGAAGCACCTTGCTTTCAGACTTACAGCATTTTTCACTTTTACTAAAAGTGAAGGTGATACTCCCAACCATTAAATAAGAAAACCACATTCCTATCAGAAGGCAAAATGACACCCTTCCTTCAGGTTCTGTCCTCCCAAGGGACAGCCACCTACACCTTCTCTTGTTTTATGCTTTCAGGCAATAAAGCAAGTGTGTTTCTTCAAACTATCAGTCGTATGATTATTCATGTGGGAGATATAGAACAGAAAGACATCCTTAGTGAGCTTCCCTTTTAAATGGAAGACTCCAGTCTTAGTCATTTAAAAATATACATTTTCTAAAGGCTTAAAAAATAAAAGCAAAACAGTTTCAGATTGGAACTATTCTAGTCTTCATGCTTAAATTATGCTTCAAAAAAAACCAACAAAACCCCACCTGGCATCAGTATCTTAAATTTGTGATTTTGCTGAGATGAACATTTTAAATACTTTAATTTTTTTTTTACTTTAGTATTTGTCTCTACCCACTTTAGTATTTGTCTCTACCCACTTTGTTAAATTTTATTTTCCAGCAGAGGGATTCTTAAAATTTAGTAATTTCATCTTTCATCCAACTTTTCAACAAAATCAGCACAAAAGTTGAGGTATATGTATTATCACACTTCATTTTTTTAAACTGGCAGATTCCTTTCTCACATACACATCACATACACACACACACAGAAGCTCCATTCCTTTCTTACATATACATCACATCACATATACACACACACACACACACAGAAAGAATATCGGCGCAGCCGGTCTAGCTGATCACGTGGCTGAAGAAAGGAAGATCGGTGCAGCCGGAGACCAGCCGCCGAGACTTAAGGGGCGCCGCGGCAGGCAGCCATCCCCCGACTCTCCCTGCCTCCCCCCCCCCCCGGTGGTCCAGCAGAGGGCCCGGGAGCGATCTGCCATACCTGGGGCCTCGGCTGCCACTAAGCAAAATGGCGCCGGTGGCCTTCAGCCCCTGTCACATGGTAGGGGCTAAATGTCACCGGCGCCATTTTGCTTAGTGGCAGTGGAGGCCCCGGGAGCGGCAGATTGCTCCCGGGACCTCCGCTGGACCACTAGGGGGGCGTCGGGAGGGTGGCACTGGGGGGGGAGGCAGGGAGAGTCGGAGGGCTGGCTGCCTGCCGCAGCGCCCCCTAAATCTCAATGCTTGGTCTCCATCTAGGCGAGTCAAAGGCTGGCAGAATTTTGAAAGGGCACTTTTTGCCCTTTCAAAATTCTGCTGCCTGCCGCGGCGCCCCCTAAGTCTCGGCGCCCTAGGCACAGGCCTAGCTCGCCTAGTGGTTCCGCCGGCCCTGGTGAGGGGATCAATAGAAGGGAGAGTTGGGGAGGTGTAGGGTTGGGACACAGAACTGGAGGGGAAGAAGGAGAGATGAAATCTAGATATGAGTTTATAGTGAGACAGAAAAAGAGAGAAATGGAGAAAATGGGATGAAGGGAAGGATCAACATCAGATAGTGCAGAAGAACGGAAGATAGGAGGAAGAAGAAACAAAAAATGGAAAAGAAACCCTGGGAAACGAATTAGGAGACCAACAAGAAGAATTCAGAAAAAAAGAGATGAAGAACAAAGTGATTAGTAATATGTTGAGACAACAAAGATAGAACAAAAATATTTTTAGTCTAGTGAATGAAATACATCAATTTTGGGAATGCATGTCTCACGATATCTTTGGTATTTTTCACAATATTTGCATTTCAATTTCTTTTTCTCCGGTATTACACTGCATGCACAGTCTGGCTTCTTGGGGTTTCCAGTACAGTTTTTGTTTACATGTTTTTATTTCTAAGTTGTGGTCACCTATTCTGTATTTATGGAGGGTCTGTCTGTGAAAGACATCATCATGGATTAAAGGCACGCACTCCTTTTTAACCCCTACTGTTTAACAAAGTAGAGATTACTAATCTGCTAAGTAGAGGTTACGGGTAGGTTCTGGTAGAGGTAAAGGATTACATCCATACAGACTTAAGGGACCAAGTTCACACTTATGCCCATTTATAGATTAAAAATAATAGTGTAACATTTTAAATTTTAAAATATTAAACAGTCTTCTCGTTCATAGTGTCATGTATAGGGTGAAGGCAACTTTTTGTTTGGCCATAGATGCCAAATTGCATAGCAATGGCACCAGATAAGGGTAAACTGGCTGAAATAGTTATTTTGATTTTCAGACGGTATTTGATAAAATACCTCATGAGAAATAACTCACAAAACTAAAAAGTCATGGGATAGGATAAAGTGCCTTATTAAGTACATACTCCATCCCGCTTAACTTGCATATAAACCTACCTCTCCCCTTGCCTACCTAATTCCCCTCCCCTCTGATTTTGTAGATAATCCTGTTCAGTAAGTACCCTCTGCTACATAACTGACTGTATATAAACCTGGTATATAATCCATTGTATATAAACCTGGTGTATAAACCTTGTATTTAATCCCTTTCAGACCAATACAGTACAGTGTGCTCCATCGGAGCGCATTGTTAGCCCGCGATTGGCCACGCATTTTTGATGTGCTATTCTTACCCCTTATACAGTAAGGGGTAATAGCGCGTCAAAAATGAGCAGCCAACCTCCCTCCGAAACTAATAGCGCCCGCAACATGCAAATGCATGTTGATGGTCCTATTAGTTATTCCCACGCAATACAGAAAGTAAAATGTGCAGCCAAGCCGCACATTTTACTTTCAGAAATTAATGCCTGCTCAAAGGCTGGCATTAATTTCTGCCGGCACCAGGAAAGTGTACAGAAAAGCAGAAAAAAATGCTTTTCTGTACACCCTCTGACTTAATATCATAGCGATATTAAGTCGGAGACCCCAAAATTTAAAAAAAATTTAAACATTTTTTAAAAAAAATTTTTAAATCGTCCGGCGGCCCGCGGGTCGGAAGACATATGCTCAATTATGCCGGCGTCCGTTTTACGAACCTGTGGCTGTCAGCGGGTTTGAGAACAGATGCCGGCAAAATTGAGTGTCGGCTGTCAAACCCACTGACAGCCGCCGCTCCTTTTACCGCGGGCCCTCATTTAAATACTGGATCGCGTGCCCAGGAGAGTGGGCGCTCGCCTCGGAGCGCCGGCTCTCCCGCCAATTTTACTGTATCGGCCTGTTTGTTATATAACCCATTGTATATAATCCACTGTACCATGAGGCCAACAGTTGATCTGACCTCCTTTTCCCTCTAATTAATCGAATTATGTCCTAGTGAGTCATTTCCTACCGTATACCACTTTATCTCAATCTATTTCCGATTCCTCCCACTTCCAAGTTATTTCACCCTGTTCATTGTAACTTTGCCTCTGCTTCCGTGTTAAGTTACCCGAGTTCCATGTAAACAGATATGATATTTATATATAGAAAAGTTTTAAATAAATAAATAACATAAGACTTGCCTTACTGGTCAAACCAGAGGTCCATCAAGCCCAGTATCCTGTTTTTCAACAGTAGCCAATACAGGTCACAAGTATCTGACAGGCTCCCAAAAGGCTGTTAGATTCCATGCTGCTTATCCCATGGATAAGCAGTGGATTTCTCCAAAGTCCACCTTAATAATGGTTTATAGACTTTTCCTCCAATGAAACCCTCAGCTCAGCATGTAGCAGAGGACAAAAAAGCAAATAGAATATTAGGAATTATTTGGAAAGGATAGAGTAGTGTGTAAAGCATGGGGTGGATGTCAGCCCTTGGTGCTGCGGTGTAGATGAAGCAGCCTCATAGGCAAACCTGTAAGGACTATGCCGGCAGCTGGCGAAAGCATCCAGTAGTGGGACAGACCGGAGCTTCATCTATACCGGCCACCATCCCCACAGGTTGAGCCTTTGAGCTCTGGTGACCAGTAGGTTTTAGATAGGTCCCTAGGGTGGTGGATAGGGAAAGAGTTGAAAGGTACGTTGGGGGTCAGAGTTGGCAACAGACAGATGGAAATGGAGGCAGGCTAAGGTCAGGGCAGGAAGCAGACAAGAGTGGTCAAGTCTAGGCAAGAGGTCAGGTCAAGGCGGCAGGCAAAATGTGGTCAGGTCCAGGCAAGAGGACAGAATCCGGAAATCCTGCCAAGGGTGGACAGAAATACACTGAAGACACTGGATGAGACAGACAAGGAAGGCTGGACTAGGCAGGCAAGGCTGGACAACCCTGGAGAAGACAAGGGAGGCTGGACGAGATGGGCTCGGAAATAGATGGGCTGGACGAGATGGAATCGGAAATAGATGGGCTGGACGAGATGGAATCGGAAATAGATGGGCTGGACGAGATAGAATCGGAAATAGATGGGCTGGAGAAGACATGGAAGGCTAAATGAGGCAGGCAAGGCTGGACAAGGCAAGGCTAATGAACACAAGACAAAGCAGGAGAAGATGACACTGAAGACACAGGAACTCGGGAACACTAGCAACACACACTGCAAGACATGAGACCTGTTGCTGAGGCGAGGGTGACCTGTCTGTTGAGCCCTTAAGGAGGGAGAGCTGGTCAACAGAGGACATAGCAGGGATTTTCCCGGCAAGGGCCCTTTAAGGGCTGACACCGCATGTGCCATAGGAGGGACCAGGTCACGAGGCGGCATGACTGAGCAGCGGTCGGGGCCTTCCGGCAGCCAGCCAGAATGAAATTTGACTGGCTGGAGGTACCCCAGGGCAGGTTTGGGAACCACTGGGATAGAGAAAAAAGTGAAGAATATCACAGTGCCACCATATAAATCTATAGTGTGACCACATCAAGCATTGTGTGCTGTTTTCGTCGGTCCATCTAAAAAATGATTGAGAATTACAAATGGGATAGAGATTGGCAACAAAGATGATAAAGGGGATGGAACGGCTCCCTTATGAAGAAAGGCTCACAGGCTAAGGCTTTTCAACTTGGAGAAGAGATGACTGAATGGAGGGATATGACAGACAGAGTATAAAATCATGAGTAATATGGAACAAGTTAGTAGAAAATAGTTATTTACCCTTTCAAATAATACTAGTACTGGGGGCCATCTCATGAAATCTATTGGTAGCAAACTTAAAACTAATTTAAGAAAGTATTCTTTCAGCCAACACACAATTATGCTATGGAATGTATTGCTGGACGATGTGGTTAAGGTTAATAGTGTAGCTGGGCTTAAAAAGTGTTTGGACATTAACAATTATTAGCAAGTCAGACGTGGGGCTCGTCATCACTTACTTCTGGGCCTGAGCTGCAAGAAATGAACTTCCCCATTAAGATCTGTCAGGTACTTGCTAGGGACCCGGAATAGCCACTGAAGGAGCCAAGACGCTGGGCTGGATGGACCACTGGTCTGACCCAACATGGCACTTCTTATGTTCTTATCTCAAAGCACTATAGTAAATACAATGCCTGTAAATACAGAGCAAAGTCTCATCATGTTTATTTTCATACAGCATGACGACAGTTCAGACTCCATCCCAAATGCAATTAGCATACTGTCAAACACTTTTTTAAACTGCCCCCAGGTAATTGCCAGAGTCCGGAAACATAAGACTGTAGCATAAATTGTAAGTACTTGGAAACAACTTGCTTCAAAGATTCTGCTCAGGAACGGCGCAAAGCGCTGTTTATACAACGCCTCTAATATTAGAGCACGTTGGCACTTGGCGGCACCCCTCCTTGGCCCCTTGGGAGGTCAAAATGCAAATAAGCAGCACAGTCACGCAGCACAATATCGGGCTGCAACCCAGTAGAGGGAAAAAAGAGAGAAAAATACGGCCAAAATATGACTTTTTCTAGATGTTTGCACTGCAAACAGGCCGCTGGCCCTATAAACACATAATGTGCACTGCACCGCTGTGGCCTTTGTCCTGTGCTGCTCCCCAAAATGGCTGCTGCCATGTGCTGCCATCCCAGCATACCAAGACATGCACTTCAAACAGGCCGCTGGCCCTTTAAACACACAATGTGTACTGCTGTGGCCTTTGTTCTTTTAGGACGCTAGTAATTATAATGTAAATGATACCTCATACAACAGAGGGGGGGGGGGAATCGGTATATGCTATATATGCGATATATGAGATGGCTATTTAATAATCTCAGATGGCTATTTAATAATACCTTTAAACATATATTGCTAATGCTTAAAATACCAAACATATCTACATATGCAAATACCCATTACACCAGGACCCTTGGCCTTAAAAGAATAAACAGGCCACTAGCCTTTTTAGCTGCCCTAAATACTGATTAGTAATGTAACAGGGGACATTACCATGGGGCCACTGGCCCTATAACAAAACACCTCTAGCTGAAATAAATTTAAGTACATATGGCCCTTTGCAAGGGGCAACAGCAATTTAAAATTACCTGGCTTTAACATAACCTGGTTGAATGGTAGACATATATATTGCCACTAGTCTTTAATTACCCGATTCTATATAGAATTAAATACCTCACGAGCAAGCTGCAGGCTCCAGCTAAAGCGGAAGTAAGGAGGAAAGAACACCACGCCTGGCTACCTGATTTCGAAAGTGAAACTAAAGGGAAAAATTCTGCCGGCTGTGCTTAGTGGACTGGCTGCACCCCATGCTGTGCCCAGCAGAAAGAAAGGGAGTGCCCTGTTTTTCCAACCCTGATTCAGGAAAGACTGAGCCCTAACACAAAAGGAAAAAGCTGAAATGCTGTACCGATTGCTCCCAGCCCTGCCGTGCCTGCCAGGAACATTATTTATTTATTTATTTATTTATTTAAGGCTTTTATATATCGATGTTCCTGTACTAGTGCATATCACGTCGGTTTACATAGAACCAAAGTTGGAAATTACATCAAACAAGAGGGTACAGATAACAGGGCTAACGTCGTATGAACTTATAGATAAAGCAGCGAACAACTTTAAAATAAAATTTAATGATTATAAATATAAGTATAAATATACAAAAAATAAATAAACATAAACATTCAACAAACTTGACTTGAAAAGCACGAATGCATTATAAAATACAGCTAGCGGGGGAAATAATGAGATTAACTTATAAGATGAAATGGTTACGGCGTCTGACATCTCGCATCATCCTGAATCTGACCCTGAGGGAGAGACCTTTAAGTGAAGGCTTTTGTGAAAAGCCAAGTTTTGAGCTTCTTTTTGAACTTCCCACTACATTAACCTTTACAATGCTGAAATGCTGCCTAAGCTCCTGAAACGTATTCAATGTTGCTTCTGCAGAACTCCCCCCCACCCCTCCCCTCCTGAGTCTTAAGCTTCCTCCTTCACATGAACTGCAAAAACGCTACAATTGTTTCTAATGCTGCCCCAGCCTGGCAGAAAAATGCAGAGCCCCAGCTGTACCGGTTGCTCCCAAATGCACAGCCCCAGCATGGGCCTGGCCAGCACAGAACCTCAGCCACCTGAACCGCAAAACGCTACTATGTTTTCAATGTTGCACAAGGGAAGATGAAGCCCTGCTGATGAAGCTGCTCTGTGCCTGGCCGAAAAGGGAGGGCTGCCCACGCTGGCTCTCCCTTTTCTACCCGCCCGCCCTGCCTACCTTGCCTTCCACGCCCCCATTGTGTCCTGCTTCCTTAGCTTTGAGTCGCAGGCTCTAAATGCAAATAAGCAGCACAGTCACGCAGCACAATATCGGGCTGCAAAACAGTAGAGGGGAAAAAAAAAAGAGAGAAAAATATGGCCAAAATATGACTTTTTCTAGATTTTTTGGGAGAGGAAATAATGTAACCGCAGCTGAACAGCAACAAAATAAGGCAAACCCGGAAGAAGTGGCAGGGAGGCTGGATTGTGCCTCTTCCTCGTGTGTTTACGGTCGCCTTACATTGCCAAGGATGACGGGGAAGGTACTCACCGCGCAGCCCCCGGAAGGATCCCTGCAGGAGCAGCAGCAGCAGCGTGGCCGAGCCCAGGCTCCGCGGGACCGGAGAGTGTCCTTCCATCAGCACCGCCGCCTGCGCCGGAGTCCTTTTGAATTACTTTGGGAAGCGGTTTCGCAAAACTCTTCTGCCCCCACCCCCCAGCCCCACACACGCTGTTTCAGAGAGCGGAGGGGGCGGGGAGGGGGAGTGTGGTGGAGAAGCGAGGAGCCAGCACGGCTGGGGCTCCCCCCCCCTGTTTCACCAGACCCGGCCCAGCAGCAGTCCAGGGCAGCTCTGCTGGTGCCTGGCAATGCGCAGCTCATATTTACTGGCTTCAGCCACAAGCAGCAGATTACTGCTGGGGGAGGTGGAACAAGGAAGCACGCCAGCAGCAATGGGGAAGGGTTAAGGAGGCCCTTCCATGTTCCCCCCTCTCTCACTAGCCCTCCGCCCTGGGTGGAGGAACCCTCTTTACCAAAACATTTTTTTGGAAGACCTGTTCTCTTTCCTCCCAAATACCTCTATTCCAGCTATGCAGTTTTCTAATACGGAAGAAAGGTTCCTTATGCTTTCTTAACCGAACATAAGAAGTGCCCTGCTGGGTCAGAGCAAGGTGCATGAAGTCCAGCATCCTGTCTCCTACGGTGGCCAGTCCCAGGGCACAAGTACTCGGCCAGTCCCCTAAAGTAGACCTGCCTCCTGTTACTTCCAGGGACAACAAAAGCTTTCTTTAGGCCGCCCGGCTAGTAATGCTATATAATATTAAATATTAGGGACCCAAATTATCGCATCTGCAAGATGAACTGCTGCGAAGGAAAACAGACACCACAAAAAAGTCAAATCAACGCATCAAACTGAGCTTTCCTTCAGAACATAAATCCCTTCTCTATGGGCCACACATGTAAACAATGTTTTGAACTGGGGGCCCAAGACGCTTTATGATTATGAAACTTGTACAAATCTTTATGATTTGTTAATACTCTCTTTCAGAAAACAAGTTTCCCAACCTTTGGTGTGTCCGGTTTGGTATTTTGCTCTGTTTCTTCCTCTCCCTCTGCTTTCTCATCCTGTATTCCAGGTCTCCCTGCTTCATTATTATTATTTTTTTTGTCTGACTTTTGTTAGTTCATCTTCCTTTTCCGTTGCTTTTTTTTTTTTTTTTAATTGTCTTTTTCTTTAGGTATATTCTTTTTCTCCGTTGTCTCTCTTCTTTCTTTGTTCTCTAACTGTACCTCTTTCTCCTCAACCCCTTGCAGTACACCTTGTCCAACAACCAGCATGTGAGGTACACAAACTCTAGGAACCACCAGATCTTTACAGGGAGGACTAGGCCCACTGAGGGGTAAGGGGGCAATTGGCAGATGAGGATTCTGGGGGTTTTTTGTTGGGTTCAATTTGGTGTTTATTGCAAATTAATTTGGGGAAATTTTGTGTTATGTATTATTAATTTGTATTTATGTATTGTAAACTACTTTGAACAATTTATTCAGGAAGGTGGTATTGAAATATTTTTAATAAAAATATATAAATCACTTCATTACGAACATGTGCAAATAAGAAACCACAGCAAGTATTGCTTGTGAACATGGTGTGATTTTTGTATTTTAGGCTTCGGGGAGGACCATTTGCAAGTAGTGTTGCCTGGGTAACACAGCAGTCATCTGGGTGAACTTAGCAGGCCCAACTACTGTAATATCCTAAGTCAGTCCCTGAAGCTTGGAGAGGAATGTCATGCTAGCTTCTGCCAGAAATGTCAGAAAATATTTTATTTTGTGTTTATTGATAATTACCTATATTCAGTGTAGTCAATAATCAATAGGCCATAAGAAGCATTAATACCCATATGCCTTTTCTCCTTTAAAAACTATAGCACTAGACAAAGCCCCTGCTGGATACATTCCAGCCCCCCCTTTACAGACCTTGAGAAGAGCTGCTTGAAGCTAACTTCTTATCTCAGTGTCCGGTTGTAAAAGAAGAGAGGGTTTTCACAAGTTAGTCAAACTTTTGATTAAACATTTGGTTCTCAGGAAGAGCTTTGAAAAAAATGAATCTTTATCTGTCTAGTTGAAAGGGGCCCCCTTTCAATTTAATTAAAATGCACATGAAGCTTCCTAGGATAGAAAGGAATAGAGATGTGGTTCGTTTATCACGAATTAGGCAAGTTCAAAGAGGGGGAGGGGCACATTTTATTTTTTTAAATAAAAAACCACCCCAAGCATTAAAATGTACTGTAATACAACACCCCCCCCCCATCCCGATCCCTCCCCAAGACTTACTAACATTCCTGGTGGTCTGCCGGGGTCCCGCGAGGGATTTCTCCCTCTGTGCTGTCGGGCTTTCTGGCCTGCCTCGCATCAAAATGGCGCCGATAGCCTTTGACCTACTATGTCACAGAAGGTACCGGTGCCATTGGTCAACCCCTGTCACATGGCAATCGGCGCCATCTTGTGCTCCTACCATGTGACGGGGCTGACCAATGGCACCGGTAGCCCCTGTGACATAGTAAGGGCAAAGGCTATTGGCGCCATTTTGATTACTGGCAGCCGACGGCCCGAGTACAGGAGATCGCTCCCGGACCCCCGCTGGACCACCAGGGACTTTTGGCAAGCCTGCAATAGCTAGCAATAGCTAGCCTGCGATAGCTAGCGAAGGTAGCGCACGCCTGCGCTACCTACATCGGGGCAGAGTCGGGCCCGGAAGAGGAGGAGTCGGGGCGTCACTGGGGCCGACTCTGCGAGGACGGCGCGGACAGTGAAAAGGTAAGGGCCTTTTCGCTGCCTATTTTGTGCCCAATAACTACACCTTCCATGATGTAGTTATTGGGCACAATGCCGGCAGCGATCGCACTGCGGAGGTGCAATCGCTGCCGGCTAGCGCAGGACCGCCCCCCCCCCCCCCCCCCCCATTTCGGCCCCCCGCCCCTCATTACCGCATTTTTCTAAAGTACCACAGGCCTGCCATACTTTAGAAAATGAGGCCCAAAGAGCGGGACTGCTTCAGATTTCTGGTAGATATTATTTTCATTCTTAGCACATGAGAACCTGTATTCAACTAATTGCTATTGTTTCTAAATTGGCAGATCTATTAGAAATGCATTAGATAAATAATTGTTGTGTTCCGCTCCCACGGCCATCCGCGGGCGCGGCCCCCTACCTCCTCCAACGACCAGGGCAGCGTCGGGACCGACTGCCCTGCTCCGAGCTCCGCGCAGCGGCACGGGCCTTCGGGCTGGCCGCCGGGATCAGAGCCGTCCCTGCTCCTCCCGCGCAGCCACTGCTGCCTCTCCTCCGCGGCCCGGATCCAAGATGGCCACTGCCATGCTTGGACGTGAGGCCACGCCCCCTTTTCAGAGTTAAAGGGACCTCGCCCCTTTAATTGCCTGCAGCTGGTTCTTACCTCTAGGGCCAGAGGAAGTATATAAGGAGACTTCCTCTGACCATTCCTCGACTTGGCACCGTCCTTCAACGCTGTCTAGGCTGCTTGCTTTGGTGAGTTCCCTGCGCTTGGACGCTGGTTCCTCTTTTGTCTTGGTGTTCCTGGTTCCTGACTTTGGATTGGCTTACGGTGATTCTCTGGTTCCTGACTTCAGATTGGCAAGTGGTGATTCTCTGGTTCCTGACTTCGGATCGGCAAGCAGTGACTCTCTGGTACACGACCTCGGACTGGTGAGCGTGATCCTCCGGCACTCGACCCAGGACTCCTTCAAGACTACCATCTCCAAGGGCCCACCTACGTCCCAGCGGCCCGGGTCCCTACGGGCTCCTCCCGGGGGGACCGCAGACCACCAGTGGTGAAGACCTTCCTTCTGCTCATCTCCTTGTCCATCTCCACAGTAGCTTCTGTCTTCAGTGCCAAGGGTCAGCTGCTCTCCTCCTCTGTCCTGCCTTGCCACCCGACGAGAGAACCTACGGATCCTCCGCAAGGTGTAACATCCCCTCGTCGGCCCAAGGGTCCACATACCTGAGCATAACAGATTGCTAAGTCCATGGACCCGGCAGAGGCATCTGCCTGCCAGGCCATTCCCGGAATGGCCCAGCGACTGAAGGAGCAACAACAGACCCTCGATGCCCTGGTATCTGCGGTACAGGGCCTGACCCAGCGCCTCGAGGCATTAGGGCCCATGAACCCTATGCTGTCGTCTCCGCCTGGGGCTCAAGGAGGCCGTCCTACTCAGCCGCACACCGTCCAGGCCTCCGGGGGCCACCCGGGACAAGGAAGCCCCACTCAACTCCCGGCACCCTCTCGATACGCCGGAGATGCAATATACCACCAAAACAGAGAGGGAAATAGAATATAATCCTATTACCATAAATTCATTCAAAGCAAGAGACAATATCATCAGCATATGCTCAAGAAATTGTAATCTGCTGTCTCTCGCCCGCAATGGGCCACAGGCAGTAGTCAGCCTTCTGAGCAGTTTTTTATTTAATCATTTATTGTCTCTAGCTCCAACTAATGCAGAAATTTTTTTTTAATTTTAATTTTTAAAGTGCTTATATTATTTATTATAGCATCTTCTAATGCAAAGTGTAAATAAGTCAAATAACCATTAAAATGAATACTTAGCCGAACTGAACCGACCCAGTATTTTATAAGATATGCGCGTATCTTATAAAATCCGGCGTACTTTTGTTTGCGTCTGGTGCGCGAACAAAAGTACGCGCTTGCGCTTTTTTATAAAATGTACCCCTCTATGTTTATTACCGTGTTTTAAGGAGTCTAATATTTGGACATCATATGTACGATCCAAAAATCTAAAAAATTGTGAGTCCATCTTTCTTGGCAGATAAAAAGAAAAATACCACCAATACTATTAGTGGCAAGAGCCCTAAAGGACATCATAAATGTGGAAAATGCTCCTTTTGTTCAATCATGTTGCAAGGAGAGGTTTTTGTCAATCCGACCGATTCAAAGAAATATTTTCTAAGAGATTTTACTAACCGAAACTCTGGATTTGTGGTCCATGTTTTACATTGTCCATGTAAGTTGTTATATGTTGGCAAAACGAATAGACCATTATGGTTTAGACTTGCAGAACATAAAAGTTGCCTTAAAACAATGAAAATTGAAGCACCGTTGGTCAATCATTGTATTGATAAGAAACACATTTGGTGAGCTTAGATGCACTATTCTTGAACAAATTAAGACCAATATCAGGGGTGGTGATAAAGCTAAAAGGTTGTTGCAACAAGAAACGAGATGGATTTTCAAATTAAAAAGCTCTTCACCGAGTGGCTTAAATTTGGACATTGATTCCCATTTTATTAGTTTGAAAATGACATTACAGTAATTGATGGACATTGATGGGGTTTCAGGGTATGCTCAGTGATTTCATTATATGTATCAACACTTGAATTCTTGACGAATCCAAGGCTTAAATTGATAGGTCAGTGCTTGACATAAAAGATGGGCGCATGCGCTAGCGTTTTTGCTCTTTAAATCGCATTTGCGGTGGAAGACTGCATGAAGAGAGATTTCAGATGTTGGATGTGCTGGATTAAAGGTATTTAATGACCTCGGCTTAATGGGACTTTGAAAGTATTTTAAAGAAATGTTGTTCATGATTTCAATTTTACATTTCATAGTGACTGCCTTGAGACAGCCTTTTTGGCGAAACATTGGCTGATGTCGGCAAACATAACTGGGCAAACACATTGTCTTCACGAATGTCTTCATGAATAATGATTTACAAATTTGAGCAAAATATGGAATGAAGATTTTTTGCATAACAGAATTTGAATGCAATTTGCATCAGTTTTAACAAAAATCAAAACAAAAGAAGCAAAAAGAAAGAAAAAAAATGTTTTGAAGTTGATTAAAGTATGGTGGTCGGAGGTTTTCAAGACCGATGATTATAATTACCTCGTACATGTTATATGTTCTTGATAGAACAAACATGAGGCTCTGAGGTCTTTTTCCTCCATTTTTCAAATGTCTGGGTAGACTCACATTTGAATTTGTTGTTTAAAAATTGGGAGTGAAGTTTTGTTTGATTGGATAATACATTGAAATCATCAGTTCAGTGTGCTTCAGTGGTCAAAAAAGCAAACAGAATATTAGGAATTATTAGGAACCCGGCCTCGTCTTCAGCTCGGCCTGACTCGTGGCCTGGACTTGTCTCTCCCTCAGACAGTTCAGCCTTGAATTCTGCTTCGCCATTGCTTCCTGGCACCCTGCCTTGGGCACCCACTCCGGGATCAACCACGTGGAGGCCCACCTAAGTCCAGCCAGCCCCGGTACCCAAGGGCTCAACCTCCGGGGAACAAGGGCTGGTATTGGCGAAGCTTCCTGTTTGGCCTTGCCTCCCGATAGGGGGGACCCATGAGGGCTTCCCCCACGGGTACCACCAACACCACCTCAGGCCACCATCGCAACACATACTGAGATTTAATGTGAGAAGGGAAAGTTGAGGATCATTTTCAGAATGAGCTTTCCCACAATGGATAGCAGGGTGATCGCTCTTGTAGTTTTCACAGACAGATTTGTCTCCTTCCTTGAAGATAGTCAAGCAATATGTGCAGTGAAATAAGACCAAGGTTCCATCAAGTCCAACCTTCTTTAAATTCCCTATCAGCTCTTGCTGTGTATTAACCCAGAGGAAGGCAAATAATTGTCACTGGGATCCTGTTACCAATTCTCCAGTATATTGGGGGGGGGGGGGGGGGGGGGGGGGAAAAGTCCTTTTTGACTTTCAATTTGGATATGTTTAAGTCTCCAGATCTATATTGTATTCTAGAGCCTAATTATAGCATCATAATCTTGTTTCTTTTTTTTCTCCAAAAACTTGTCCAATTTACTTTTGAAATGTTTAGGGCCGGATAGAGTAAAAGGTTTGTTTTTTTTCCTGTTTTGTGCCTAAGGGATTAATGCTTAGATCATCAGGAACTTATTGTTCCACCCATGCTCACTGTCATTGAGAAAATGTTCAATAATTTTTTTTAAATTTTTTATTTATGCATTTTCAAGTATATACAAGAAATAATAATTGCATACAGATATATTTGTAATAACAGTGCATATTTTACATTTTTAAAGAAACATGGACATATCTGTATTATCAAAAAAATGGGGGAGAGTTAATAGAAATAAAGTGGTAAATAAGGGAATATAGGAACACTAGGATCCAACTATTATCATCAATAAGTGAGGCTACATATGTTTACATTCTAATTCTCCTATCCAGACTGTGGTCTCTGGGCGGTGAGAATCCAAAAACATCCGGAGTTGGGGCACTTCAAGAAAAACATATTTCTGATTAGAGTACCTAATCTCACATTTACACGGAAACTTGAGCAAATACCTAGCCCCCATAGCTTCCACTTCTGTTTTTAGTGCAAGAAATGTCTCTCTCCTCTCTTGTGTTGTTCTCACTAAATCTGGATAAATCCAGATGTTTTTTCTCCATGAAACATTTCCAGATGGTGCCTAAAATATAAACACAAAACTGCGTCATGGTCAGCAGGAAATACAAATGATACATATAAATTTGACCTTACAGGTATCACTGTTTCTAAAGTTGTCTCTAGAATTTCGGTCAAATGTAATGATTCCACCACTGGTTTATTTTCCATAGAAGTTGCTGCAGTACCTCTTGAGGGGAGGTAGTAAGCTTTAGAAAGCACAGGCAGAGCTTGCTGAGGCATTTTAAGAATCTGGACTATATACTCTAAACAAATCTTTTGGTGGTATCATTTTCATCTGTGGAAAGTTTATGACCCGAAGATTTAAATATTTTTGAAAGTTCTCAATGATTTCCAATCTTTTCTCATTTATCAACTCTGTTTTTACAAAGCTTTGCTGCAATTCTTCTACTTTTACAGTCCAAGCTTCTAAATTTCCCAGCTGGTTCTTATTTGAAGAAATCAAACTTTCAAATGTTGTTAGTCGCTGTTGTGCCTCCACAGTAATTTGAGTTAGATTAACAATCGTTTTCTCCAGTGATTTTATTGCTGTCCAAAGAGAACTTAGGGTTATTCTCAGATGGATTTGAAAGCAAAATCTGCCTCTCCAGCATTTTGGGTTCTCCCATTCCCCCCACAGCCGGTATTCCACCACTCGACCCTTCTGAAATCAGGGTAGGAATTCTACCAGAGTCCCCTGTTGACCTGAGGGTGGAAGGCACCGCCTGAGCAAAGTCAATTTTACTATCCGATATTTCTCCAGTGATATTGGCAGTCTTACCTTCGACTCTGGCTTCCACAAACAACAAACGTTGAGGTGGAAAGGGGGTATTAGGAGTGCCAAGGCTCAACGATATCACCTCGGCCAGCAGAGCAGACTCCCGCTCCGAGTCTGCTTCTGCAACAGCCTCTGCTCTTCTGGTGTCATCACAGATGCCGACGAAAAGAAGGCAGAAATCCGTGGCTGTGCTGGCGATGGTAAGGGTGATGATGTCGACATCTCCCTTAACTTAGCTTTCCGCTTGGTGTGAGGCATAATCGCTATAAGAAATTTGAAACAATTTCAAGCAGAAATGGAGAGCTCCCTCTGAACGTCTGCCTCACTCGGCAGCCATGAATGTTCAGTAATTTTATGATTCTTTGAATATAGGATGCTGTTCTCTGATGCTGGTAAAATCTACATCCCCTGCAAAAATGTTCCTCATGTTTTGTCGATTGCTCCTCTACAAGATCTCCCCTGTAAGATCTTTGTAATTAAATTCTCTCTCAATTGTCTCTTTTCTAAGAAAAGCAGATGTTTTAAATAATTAAGCCCTCTTTTTGATTGATTGATTGAGAAATAATTAAGCTCACATTTCTTGAGACCCATCCCCTCCCCCTTGTGGCGACATGAGAAGAGCTTGAGACCCCTCACCGGAGCCAGAAGGCAGGTTGCACTTGCCTCCAGTTTGCTTTTGTCTGACTCTTTGGCCCTCTCTCTCACACCCTCTCTGCATGCAGTTTTTGTCTCCAAATTTCATCTGCTATGCCTCATTTTATCTCCCTACTTCTTTTTCTCCTCCTGTCTTTCTATTCCCCCCACACTTATCTCCATTCCCAGGTTCTAATAAATTCAACAAAATATTATTTAATAATATAAACACTTGGAGGACCATTTTCAAAAAATTATCCCAGGTAACTAAGCAGTTGCCTGGGCAAATTCCACAGCTGAAAATTCCTCTTCCCTCAGTGGCTTCGCATGTACTTTAGACTGCAGGAAAAAAGTGACCAGCGGCAAGGAAGATAAAGTGTACATGGAGATTTAATTTCAAACTTACCTTCCACCATGTACTGTGTAAAGCAAATGCAGAGTCCACAGGTGCTTTTGCACTCGAGGACCCGTTCCAGCCCTGAATTTTCAAAGGGAAACTGCAGGGAGTTTCCCTTTGAAAATCAGCTTGCGGGTTGTATAGGCTGCCCACAGGATTTTTCATCATTGCTCCCACTGTGACAGTCATCCCATTTTAATATGTATTTCATACAAAACATACAAATGCTAATTTAAAAGAACATCAGGCAGGTTAGCACTAGCCAGCACTGGCTTTTTTTGTATGAACATTAGCTTGCCTGACATGCAGGTCCTGCTCTTCCTATTTATTTGTTTTGTAAAATACCGTCATCATTAGTTTGTGGACACAGAGAGCTGATAGTTCTCTTGAATTCCTACAAACATTCAACCAGTACTAAACTACCCCCAACCTCGAAGGATGCTACAGAAATTTACTTTCACTGTTTTCAGGTACTGCTGCAATTCTATTTAGAACCTGTAATAACAAAGTATTTCAGTTGCTCAGCTTTAAATGTATTTATTTACTTTAAAATTCTTATATAGCGCTTAATCAATGAAGGCTAGATCTAAGCAGTTTACATGTTAACATACATAATAAATCACAGACCAGTATAAATAAACATAAGTCAAAACAAACGTAAGTTAAGCATAAATTAAAACAATTAAAAGCTTAGAAGTTTGATGAGAAATAGGAAGAGAGAGAGAAGGGGCAGCGAAAAGGAAAGCAGGGGAAGGGTAAGATTGTTTTATGGAGGTTGTTTTAAGCAATGGAGAACAGATACGTTTTTAACTTCTTCTTGCGTTCTGTTCAGTCCTGTAGTTCCTATCAGCAGATTGTTACACTCCTGTCAGTTTGATTTCAGCACAGTGGATGACAAAGCATAGGTTTCAATGGCTCCCTTGGGCCTAAATAAAATGACCATGAAAACTGCAATGTTTCTGGCACCAGCTGATCGAAAAGTTAGATATTAAACTCAATCTTTTCATTCAGCCCTGATGCCCTGGAGAATGTTTCGGGGCCGTTTTGCCTTTTCACTGACCACTGTCTTATCAAATTCAAATTTCCCACGGTAACATTTCTTTGCTTCTCCTCGCTTCTTATCACTTGCACCACAGACCCCAGCCACTCCCAAGTGAGGTATCCGCTACTGTCTTTGTGAGCAAACACACCCATAATGGATGTTGAAGGAGCCAATGAACTGTATGACACTACTTTTTCTAACAACCAAAAAAATGTGGTTCCAGGACATTCGTTCCACTGCTCATGTTCTATCTAGACCAGAAGAGAAGAAACCTGACACTCAGCTTAGAAAGCTATAAAATGGTTTATTAATCCATAATCCAGCATTTTAGAACCAAGCCTGGTGCAAGCTTTTTTTTTTTTTTTTTGCTGTCCTGTGCGAACAATTACTATGTTGCCTCTCCTCCCCCCCGTTTATTCATTATCTGTCCCAGGCCCACCAAAAAATCCTGTTCCTTTCATTGATACAAACTTTGAAAACTGATACCAACCCCCCCACCTCCCGGGTATTAGGAGCCGAAGGCGAAACTTATAGCCTTGCACAATACCCCCCCACCCCATTCCACACACACATTTTACATGAAAAAATATCAAAGTACCATATTCTGAGGTAAAAATATCACATTAAATTTACATGCACTGCTGGGATGCTAACCAGAAATCCTGTAAAAACACACTTGGAACCCATATGTTATTAGGCCTATTGTAACTTGTGTTGTGTGTGAGCCTGACCCTCCAAAAGGTCTAAAACACCAACACACTTCCGATTAGGAGAATACCTCAGCTAGCAAACAAAATAGAAATATAAACCTGACACAAACTGAACACAAACTGAACCAGAAACCACAGGAAACCAGACTCTCTGCGCAGTGAAACAAAAACTAGAACCATCACCATTCCTCAAACATCAAAGAATAAAATCAAGAAATAAAATAAATACATAATCATAATAGTAAAGGCAATTTAATAATAATATTCCAAAACAGATTACAAATAAAAGATCGAATAATTAAAAACTCGCATACAATTTTTTTTAAATGTCCTAAACAGCACCAAAATATTTCAAACAGCAGACATTAAATAACTCCCAAAATCTTTTTTCCTTCAAACCTCCAGTTAAGACATTGAATTTGGTAACTGTGACATAAAAAGTTGGCAAGTATTTTGTGAGTATGCCTCATACCAAGCGGAAGAACCGCATAAGGGAGGCGGTAGCCTCGTCTCCCATGCAGGGTCAATCCCAACTCAAATATCTACGTTTTTTTATGTCAGCAACAGGATTGAACCTGGAGGACAGGGCCATTGGAGAGACAGATCTGGAGCGAGAATCAGTCTCTCCGGCCGAAGCCATCTCGTTGAGCCCCGGGGCTCCCAGTATACCCACTCCACCTGTTTCATCTAAAGGGAGGGATACCTCGGTGGCCCTTCAGCCAAGTGACATTATTAACCCGGGAGTGGAGATAAAGGACATAACTGCAAAAGGGGGTGAGGAGGTTAAGCCCAAAACAGATGTGATTATATCTTCCTCTGTCTCTGAAGAAACAATGGATGGTATCTGGGCTGCTATTAAATCTTTAGAGAAAGCGATAATTAAATTAACAGCAACATATGAGGATAGTCAGCAAAAAGCTATAGAGATGGGAAAATTAGTGAATATCAATAAAGAAAAAGTGGAAAAACAAGAAGGAAGAATATCTAAGATTGAAGAAATTCAAAAAAAATGTAATTAAATCAGAGAGTTTGAATGAAAAACGGTATGAATATATGGAAAATAATTTAAGGTATTCAAATCTGAGAATATTAAATTTTCCCTTTCAAAGGGTTATAGCCCCTAAAGAAATGTTCAAGGAATATCTAAAGCAAATACTAAAGATACCAGAACAAGCTATACCTGCTATTGGTAAAATCTACTATATTCCCAGTAAAAAATCTAAGAGGGATAGTCAGCCAGAACCAATCTATGAATTTATCAGGTATTATAGAAATGTCATCTGAGACAGAGATATTAGAGAGAGAAACTTTATTTGTCTCCTTCATATTTCCTCCAGAGAGGGATACAATACTGAGGTTATTTTTACGCAATAGAGATCAGAAATTTCATGGTCAGCAAATTTGGGTATACCCCGATTTATCAAGAGCAACACAATTAAGATGGAAAGAATTTCTTGCTTTAAAAAGTGAGTGCTTGTTAAGGGGGATAAAGTATTACCTTCGATACCCGTGTAAGTGTGAAATATGGTATGAAGACAAAAAATTCCTTTTCTATGAAGTCACAGCGTTGCAGGCATTTCTAAAATCACACCCTGTAAAAGGCAGTTAATGTGGGAGATTAATTAGTATAAACTGTTGCATGTATTTCTTTATCTTTTTTCTTGTAATACTCGCTCAATAATGGAATTCAATGTCTTATAATTTCTTACGAAGTTGTTTTCTATATACTGATTGGAAAAGTAATCATATAGTAAATGTAATATTAGATAATATGATGATAAATACTTCAGTATGATATATTCTGTATTATAATCAGTAATAAGTTACAAATAAAGAATTAAAAAAAAAAAAACACCCAAAAAATAAAACCAAAAAGGATTTTAAAAATTCACACTCTCCATACCTTTTGATTGGAAACTTTTGATTTCGCTAGTATCCACTTACAGTCCCATTCTCTCTCACACACACAACCCAGACAAGCTCCCATTCACACCCACCCAAATGCCCGGCAGGTTCCCATTCTCACACACACACACACACATCCTGCCCATCCCAGGAAGGCTGCCATGCATGCCTGTGCACACATACATATGCACCCATCCCAGGCAGGCTCCTATTCACACACACACACACACACACATCCTTCCCAGGCAGCGATTCATTCACACACACCTACCCATCCCAGGCAGCATCCCATTCACAAACACCCACTCATCTCAGGCAGTCTGCCATTCATACACACACACACACCCGTCCATCCCAGGGCAGCCTCTCATTCACTCACACACATACAACCCAGACAAGCTCCCATTCACTCACACACACATGCAGAGCAGGCAGGGTCCATGGGTCATTCCTCCTCCGCTGCTACTATCGCCAGCCTGAATCTTCTTCATTTGGGAGAGCAACCATTCTGCACCTCCTCCTGCATGCTAGCCCCACAGTAATTCAAATTCAACACTCGCAGTGATAGCACTTCCTGAATTCTCATCTCATGGCCCCGCGAGTGTTGAATTATTGCGGGGCCAACACTTGAGGAGGAGCTGCAGGATGGACTTCTTCCACAACTGGTGAAATGGAGCACGCTGGAGGCTTTCTGATTCTTCTGCCGCCGGTGGAATGGGGTCCACCGGTGGTAGCACAGGCCTCTCCTTACTCCCCCGGGTGTGCCACCCTGTGCAATTGCATGGTTTGCACACCTGGTCGCACCGGGCCCGTTTAGAATGCAAGACAACACTGAATTATAGATTAAATAAACCACTTGTGTCTTTTTATTTGAGTGGCAGGTCTCTTTTGTTATTTCTATAATTAGCTCAAGTAGAGAACATTTGCTCTATTTACTTAGTACTGATTTGTTAATTACTAATGATAAGTAGAAATAATAGTACATTTTCTAAGTTTTACAGTTTTATAAACTGCATGATCAGCCTGAAGAAGTGTTTTTCAATTCCCTTTGTTTCTGTGTTCCTAGACCTTTGTAATTTATTAGGTGACAGGGTAATTTTAAAAGGAGTTACACGTGTAACATGTAACATACTATCATAAACATTTTAAAAAGCCATTTATGCCCATAAAAGTGAATTTTAAAAACCCGGCACACACATCAATTAGGGGATACGCAAAGAAGTCGGTCTCCCATGCACCAACCATATTTTAAAAAGCGCCAAGATACACGGCAGACACATCTGAAAAGTTTCCAAAAAGGGGCAGGTCATGGGCGAGGTCTGGCCAAGAGATGTGCATGTAAATATGCGCCTCAGCGTACACCAGGGTTGCCAACTGGCTCCAGATTTTCAGGACAGGTTTGATCCAGTCCTGGTTTTACTCCCCGTCACGCAGGTACTTATAGACTTGATTTTCTGAGAGAAAGCAATGGGTAAATCAGAATAAGTCCTAACATGCAATGGAGTAAAAACCAGGACTGGATCAACCTGAACTGAAAATCTGGAGCCGGTTGGCAACCCTAGCGCACACCAAGGTCCCCTGCCGTGTAACTTTACTTCTGCTATGGATGACATGTAAGTTATAAAATAAAAGGATTGAGCCATTTCTGAGGGGTTTAAAGGGTCTGGGGTAACTGAGGGGAGTATATGCTTTCAAACCAAGGGAGTGTGGAGGACCTAGCTATTAACTGGGTGAACTGGCTAGAAAATAACTGCCACCCCCCCCCCCAAAAAAAAAAAAAAAGAAAGAGAAAAAAAACACTGATGTGCATGGCTCCACATCCAAGCTGACCAGAAATTAAGAGTGTTGGGGACCCGGATCAGTTGCCCCCCCCCCCCCCCTCTTCTGAAGAATGGCTCTGCTCATGACAAGTGTCGTGCACTGCTATGCAGAGGACGAGTCCAATTTTGGGGCCTGGCTTTTACTCCCTCAGCTAGCTGGAGATATGGCAGAGGTAGCTTCTGGGAGAAACGAAGTCCCAGACAGAGTTTTTTCAGGGAGCCATGATTTATGTCCCCCTGGCCAAGGACTCACACTGTGATGATTGACCCAGGTTGGGAGGGGGGTATCATAACAAGGGTGTACCTTCATTCCCTGGCTCATTACTGCTTATCTCCCTCAACACCCCTCCTTGCAATCTCCATTCACTGGGCAAGTTGCTTTTATCTGCGTCCTCCATCGTCAACTCCTGACTCGGTGCTTTCCATCTTACTGTGCAGTACGTCTGGAACAGACTTCCTGAGCTGATGTGTCATGCTCCTTCTCTTGTGATATTCAAATTCTACCTACAAACCCACTTTTTAGAGGTTGTTTTATAAAAAAAACAACTCTTAAACCCTGGCTCTTTCTTATCCTAGCCTTGTTGATTTTAACCCTGTTTACTGTAATCATCACATTTCTTGAAACGTAGTCTTATCTGCCTTGACCGGATCACAGACTCCACCGAGGAACACTCTCTTACGAGTATCTGTACAATGCTGCCTCTGTTTCGTAGCCCTATAGCAATAAGTAGCAACAGCAATAGTAGTGGGGGGAAAAGGAGGGGGGGGGGGAGGGGTAAGCAGGGAAATGACGCCCAAAGGAACTGCAGAAAAGTTCCAGGCACCTCTCCCATAGAAGAATAAAATCTCATTTGACTGAAACATCTTTCTTCTCTCACCAAGCAGAGAAGCAGATTTTGGTTTGCCGTTTTTGCTAGATACCCCTAACACATTATCTTTGCATATAGATAACTACTATAGAGAGAATTTATAAAAAGGCTTTAATATAAGCATGCATGTAAGGCATTCAGAATATCCCATTTGCTGCAGGACCGATGGAAGCAGTCTATCTTACTTCAGATTTTTGCCTCAGCTACATAAATGGAGTGGGGCTTGCTAGTTGATGTGAGCCTTGACATATTTGTAAGTGCAGGTGGGGTCCCAGAAAGCATTATAAGTAAGATATGCAGAGGGATGTGGTCAGTGAATTACAAAGATTTTTATTCTGTTCATAGCATTTACAAAAAAATCCACAAAAGTAGGCCTTAAATAAGAGTATGATCTGTTTGGGATAAAAAAAAAAAAAAAGGACAGTCAGGTTATAGACAGGAAGCTGGACTTCGATTCCCGTAAGAGCTACTTGTACACAAGCAACTCGTTGTGCAATATCCCGTACATTCATGCAAAATACTGGTTGCAGTATTTTGGTGCATTGCAGTCTGTGCTCAGCTGTCAGTATCCAGGATGCATGGCTTGCACACATTTGTCCCCATCTTTCCTTTCTTAATAAAGGGACTGTACTGCTGTGGAAGTGAGATTAGAAACCAACAGCCCACTATAAAAACCCCAAACTACAAACAAACCAGAAGTGAACACATTTTGTTCTGCTGAGTTTTACATCTGTCCTTATCACCTCTGAATAAAGCACCAAAATGTAGGAGGGAGGTTTTTCTAAACAATAGCATCATTTCAGAGCGGAAGTTTAGACCAAAATGGCAGTTTTTGCAACCCTACTGCAAACCTAATGCAAACCAACAACCCAGCACTGACACACACCACAGCCCGTCCCATATAGCTTTCAGAGCTCTGCTGGAAATTGTCAGGAATTTGGGTGGATAGTACTTTCCCAGAGGTTGGACCCTCCAGGAAAAAGCAAGGGCTGAAAATGCAGGAGCCATAAAGGATATGAAGACAAAATAGTTAACCATACACAGAACATGGACGAGGGTAAATGCATACTGCTTGATTCTTATAGGCTTAAGATCGGGGCTATATTATTTTCCAAGCCCTATACTATACAGTTTTTTTTGTCCATGCTTTGATTAGATAACCAACTGTGACAGATTTTATTTTCTGGTCCTTTTCAGGGGAAAGGACACCACTGTATGTAACTTACAGGTGTATGTATGGTGACAAAGATCAGAGAAAGCAGAAAAGCTGGGGTTTGCTGATAAAACCATGCTGCCTTGAATCCTGCAACCTACTGCAGTCTTGATAGTTCACTGTCCTTTCCTTCAGGAGAGTCTCCATTCACTTTCCCACCACTGAAGTAAGATTAACTGGCCTGTAGTTTCCAACCTCCTCTCTGCTACCACCTCTATGAAGAGAGACTATATCTGCCCTTCTCTAGTCCCATGAAATCACTCCAATCTCCAAAGGTCTTACCAGACCCACCAGTTAAGTTTCTTTAATAGGCTAGCATGCATCCCAGTAGCCCCTATGGCTTTTGTCCACTTTCAGTTTTGCTAGTTGCAAGCAAACTCTCTCTCCAAAAATGGTGTCGTATCCCCCCACCCCACCTCCAATCAGTACTCTTGCCAACAATCTGTGGTCCTTGTCCAAATAATTTTTCAAAATATCAAACAAATATTTATTTAGCATTTCTGTTTTGTCCTTCTCTCTCTCTCTCTCCACACATTAAGGTTGATGCAATACCGTGCGCTCATGCTAGTGCACAGGTTAACCCATGGTTGGAAGTGTGTTTTGAACGCGCGTCCATAATCTCTTAGGCAATAAGTAGATTAGTGCATCCAAAATGCACGTCCACACCAGCGCGTAGCTAATAGCGCTCAGCACATGTAAATGCCATGTTGATGAGACTATTAGCTATTCCCTCCTTATGTAAAAAATAAATGTGCGCCTGACGCGCACATTTTCTCTCCCAAAACTAAAATGCCAGCCCCAGAGCTGGCATTAAGTCTTGAGAAGCCCCAAAAGTTAATAGAAAAGCAGAAAATACTGCTTTACTGTAATTTCTATGACTTAATATTGAGGCAATATTAATTCTGAGGAACTGAAAAAAGGAGCAACATTAAAAAAAATTATTTTTTTTTTAAATGTCTTCCTGGCAGTCAGGTTAGGAAAACGGACGCTCAATTAATGGGCTTTCATTTTCCTAACTTGTGGGTGTGCACAGGTTAGGAAATCAATCTCGTAAAATTGAGCGTCCGTTTTCCTAATCCGCGCACAGCCGCCACTTCTCGCGAAGGTGCTAGGGACGCATAATTTCCCCCAGCACCTCCTTTTTAATGCAGCAGCTCATTTGCCTACTGCATCGCGTGCCCAGGCTAGGAGGATAGGCGCATGTTAGAGAAGCGGGTGCTCAATCATTAGCGCCTGTTTTTTGCGTGCCGATATTGCATTGACCTGATTGTTCCTTGCCAACTTTCAGTTTTATTTATTCCACCTGTGGTCTTCCTCCTTTTTCCACTTGAAAAATGTCGTGTTGCCTTGCTTTGTTTCTTTAGCTATCTTTTTTTCTTCTGCTTTTTCCATCCTGATTTCTTTCATTGTCTCTTTCAACTTTACTAGATATTCTTCCCGGTGGTGCTCTTTCAAGAACATTTGCTCTAATTGAATTCTAATCTTTTTGCCATTATTTTTTCAGCTAAAGACATATGCACAAAGGGCAGATTATGATAATTCCTATAAAGTAGCAGCCTTTCTTCATAGGGGAATTATTCCATCTCCTTTATTAATTGTGGTCACTCTTCTCTGTACCTTTTCTAATTCTTTTATATATATAAATATATATATATATATATAATTTTTTTTTTAAAGATATAGTGACCAGAAATGTACACACTACTCAAGATGAGGTAGCACCATGGTGTAAAACAGAGGCATTATCATATTCTCTGTCTTATTCTCCATTCCTTTCCTAACAATCCTTAGCATTCTATTTGCTTTCTTGGCTGCTGCTGCACACTGAGCAGATTTCAATGTATTTTCAATTATGACACCTAGATCCTTTTCCTGAGTGGCAACTGTGGAACCTTGCATTCTATAGCTATAATTTGAGTTACTCTTCCCTAAGTGCATCACTTTGCACTTGTCCACATTAACTTTCATTTGCGTGCCCATTCTCCAAGTTTTGCAATGTCCTCTTGCAATTCCTCACAATTGTCTGGCGATTTAACAACTTTGAATAATTTTGTGTCATCTGCAGATTTGATCACTTCACCTGTTCCCATTTCCAGGTCATTTATAAATATATTAAAAAAACAGTGGTCCCAGAACAGATCCCCGGAGCATTCCACCATTCACATTTTTCCATTGGGAAAATTTACCATTTAGCCCTACTCTGTTTTCTATCTTTTAACCAGTTGGCAATCCACAATAGGACACTGCCCCTTATCCCATGACTTTTTAATTTCCTAAGAAGTTTCTTGTAAGGGACTTTTTCAAATGTTTTCTGGAAATCCAGATATACTACATCAATTGGTTCACTTTTATCCACGTTTATTTATGCCCTCAAAAAATATAGCAAATTTGTAAGGCAACACTTCCATTAGCTAAATCCATATTGACTTTCTCCCATTAAACTATGCTTATTTATACATTCAACAATTTTGTTCTTTATGATATTTTCTATCATTTTGCCTGGTACAGACATCAGACTCACTGGTCTGTAGTTTCCTGGATCACCTCTTGATCCTTTTTAAAAACTGGCATTACACAGCAACCCTGTAACAACGCTTAAGAGAAAAGTGTACAACTTTATTATCATAGCTTACAGAAACATTTTTAGGAATGTGGCCATATATAAACTGAAGAGTAGTAAATCACCTGGACCGGATGGTATACACCCCAGAGTTCTGAAGGAACTAAAAAATGAAATTTCAGACCTATTAGTAAAAATTTGTAACTTATCATTAAAATCATCCATTGTACCTGAAGACTGGAGGATAGCAAATGTAACCCCAATATTTAAAAAGGGCTCCAGGGGCGATCCGGGAAACTACAGACCGGTTAGCCTGACTTCAGTGCCAGGAAAAATAGTGGAAAGTGTTCTAAACATCAAAATCACAGAACATATAGAAAGACATGGTTTAATGGAACAAAGTCAGCATGGCTTTACCCAGGGCAAGTCTTGCCTCACAAATCTGCTTCACTTTTTTGAAGGAGTTAATAAACATGTGGATAAAGGTGAACCGGTAGATATAGTATACTTGGATTTTCAGAAGGCGTTTGACAAAGTTCCTCATGAGAGGCTTCTAGGAAAAGTAAAAAGTCATGGGATAGGTGGCGATGTCCTTTCGTGGATTGCAAACTGGCTAAATAGCAGGAAACAGAGAGTAGGATTGAATGGGCAATTTTCTCAGTGGAGTGCCTCAGGGATCTGTATTGGGACCCTTACTGTTCAATATATTTATAAATGATCTGGAAAGAAATACGACGAGTGAGATAATCAAATTTGCAGATGACACAAAATTGTTCAGAGTAGTTAAATCACAAGCAGATTGTGATAAATTGCAGGAAGACCTTGTGAGACTGGAAAATTGGGCATCCAAATGGCAGATGAAATTTAATGTGGATATGTGCAAAGTGATGCATATAGGGAAAAATAACCCATGCTATAATTACACAATGTTGGGTTCCATAGTAGGTGTTACAACCCAAGAAAGAGATCTAGGTGTCATAGTGGATAACACATTGAAATCGTCGGTGCAGTGTGCTGCGGCAGTCAAAAAAGCAAACAGAATGTTGGGAATTATTAGAAAAGGAATGATGAATAAAATGGAAAATGTCATAATGCCTCTGTATCGCTCCATGGTGAGACCGCACCTTGAATACTGTGTACAATTCTGGTCGCCGCTTCTCAAAAAAGATATAATTGTGATGGAGAAGGTACAGAGAAGGGCTACCAAAATGATAAGGGGAATGGAACAACTCCCCTATGAGGAAAGACTAAAGAGGTTAGGACTTTTCAGCTTGGAGAAGAGACGACTGAGGGGGGATATGATAGAGGTGTTTAAAATCATGAGAGGTCTAGAACGGGTAGATGTGAATCGGTTATTTACTCTTTCGGATAGTAGGAAGACTAGGGGGCACTCCATGAAGTTAGCATGGGGCACATTTAAAACTAATCGGAGAAAGTTCTTTTTTACTCAACGCACAATTAAACTCTGGAATTTGTTGCCAGAGAATGTGGTTCGTGCAGTTAGTATAGCTGTGTTTAAAATAGGATTGGATAAGTTCTTGGAGGAGGAGTCCATTACCTGCTATTAAGTTCACTTAGGGGTAGATTTTCAAAAAACGCGAATAGGCGTACTTTTGCTGGCGCATCAGGCGCAAGCAAAAGTACGCTGGATCGGCGCGCGCAAGGCTATGAATTCTGTATAGCCGGTGCGCGCCGAGCCGCGCTGCCTACCCCCGTTCCCTCCAAGGCCTCTCCGAAATCGGAGCGGCCTTGGAGGGAATCCTCTAACGCCCTCCCCTCACCTTCCCCTCCCTTCCTCTATCTAACCCACCCACCCACCCGGCCCTGTCTAAACCCCCCCCTTACCTTTCTCCGGGGATTTACGCCTCCCGGAGGGAGAAGTAAATCCCCGCGCGCCAGCAGGCCTCTTGCGCGCCAGGCCGCGACCTGGGGACGGGTACGGAGGGCGCGGCCACGCCCCCGGACCGCCCCGGGCCGTAGCCACGCCCCCGTACCCGCCCCCAAAACGCTGCCGACACGCCCCCGAAACGCCGCGACGACCGGGCCCGCCCCCGACACGCCCCCCTCGGAGAACCCCGGGACTTACGCGAGTCCCGGGGCTCTGCGCGCGCCGGTAGGCCTATGTAAAATAGGCTCACCGGCGCGCAGGGCCCTGCTCACCTAAATCCGCCCGGTTTTGGGCGGATTTAGGCGAGCAGGACTCTGAAAATCCACCCCTTAGAGAATAGCCACTGCCATTAGCAATGGTTACATGGAATAGACTTAGTTTTTGGGTACTTGCCAGGTTCTTATGGCCTGGATTGGCCACTGTTGGAAACAGGATGCTGGGCTTGATGGACCCTTGGTCTGACCCAGTATGGCATTTTCTTATGTTCTTAAAATCACACACACACTCATTCACACCTTAAAATCTTCAAATGTACGATGGAGCCAGCATGTAAGACTCCAATGAGCCAATACAATTTTACAGTGCATCTTCAATACAGCATGTAACTTGAATACCCTGTGGATACTCCCACTTACAATCTATATATACCCAACTCCCACACCTATTTCCTAATTCTTATAAGCATAAAATGCTAAACAGATACATCATCTAATATATGTTCATGCTAGAGCTGGCCCCTGTTGTGCAAATCTTCTCTTTGGAATGTCCGTTTTCAACTTCGTTATTGATGTTTGTTCGGGTGGTCTGACCCCAACAACGGCCCCTGTTTCACATGCGTTTGCTTCCTCAGGGGGACTGCAACCACTGAGAAAACCAAACTCAAAGTCGATTATACTCAAATTTTGCGCCAGACTGCACAAATGTTCTTTTTCTCCCGAATTTACTTGAAAGCCGTGTGTTCAACAATTCCAAAGACTACTCTTCTCAAAACGCAGCAAACCATTCCATAACACTACTTGATTCTGTGCAACGGCAACAAACCGATTAGTATGCCTCTCCTTTTGCAAAGACCTCCAACTGCGCCATAATTTCACCAATTTCACCAACCATCCAGTCTTCAGGTACCATAGATTATGTTACTGATAGTTTACAAATTTCCAATAGCAGGTCCGCAATTTCATTTCTCAGTTCTTTCAGCATTATGGGATGTATACCATCTGGTCCAGATGATTTGCTACTCTTTAGTTTGTTAATTTGCACTAGTACATCTTCCAGGTTCACTGAGATTTTTTTCAGTGCTTCTGAATCACCACTTTTGAATATTATTTCAAAGCTTCTCATGGATGCTACACTGGCCTGCTGCAGGGCCCTAGCAAGAAGCAAGTCTGGTAACATAGGCTCCCTGAATAAGGCCCAGTAGAGACTGGAATCATGTGATGCTGGGCAGATGACAGAGTAGTGGAGAATCTCCTACCACTTCTGTGTTCCCTTGATATTGCTCCCTAAATTTAATTTTCATTATCCTAAATGCTTCAGAGTGTCAGATGGTAATCATATTTTTTTTCTTTTAACTTGAGAGAGTTTTATTAAGTCTGATATTTGCAAAGCATACATAAATGCACTTAACATGGAATATTATTAAAGCTGATTCAACAGATCTGATTATGTAATAGAACCCTATCCCTAACTGCAGCAGTAAAGTATTCTCTATCTCTATTATATTTTGTTTCTTTAAACTAAGGTATGAGAAAAATAAAAAGCACAATTACATCATATCCAAAAAGCAACAAAGCTACATTGGTACCCAAATGAGAAAAGGATATAAAAACTAAAAAACTTGGGGGGGGGGGGGGGAGAGATCTACAGGGAAAAGCAGAATTGCTTACCTGTAACAGGTGTTCGCCGAGGGCAGCAGGATTCTTACTCTTCACTCATGCGTAACATGATTGGATGTCTGATCCGTTGCTCACTACAGCCAGATATGACCTACTCAGCTTTTATACAAAAAATATCCAAGGTTGTGCCATTCACACTGCAGCAGGCAAGAGATCTTTTGACAGACATACTTGGCCTTGTCAAGTATATTTATTTGATCTATATTCTGGGGGGGGGTTTCAGGCACTTCAAAGCAGACTACATTCAAGTACTGTAGGTATTTCCCTGTCCCCATACAGCTCACAATCAAACAGGGTCATTCATCAAAGTACTTTACGGCATTAACGCCTGCGATAATGCCATAACAGACATGATAGTTATCACAGCGAGTGGCGCAAATGAAAATTTGTCACATTTATTCAAAGGGGCAGGATTGGAGAGGGGTTTGGGCAGGATCAATGAAAATGAGAAGCACTATCGCACGTTTAACATCAGAAATAACTATACCTTTTTTCCTGACGTTAAGCTGTGCAATATGCCCAAAACGCAATTTGTGATAAATATCACAAATTCTGTTTCAGGCATGGAGAGAGTAGAGTGGAGTATAGAGAGAAAGAGAGCAGGCGAGCTTCAGGGGTGGCAGACATAGTAGTCAACTATTTATGCTTCTCTAGGAGGGCCAGCTAGTAACTCGAGGTGAGGTTTTGATGATGGTGGTGGGTTTTGGGGCCAGTTTTACATGCAGAGTCGTATGAACAGCACCGTAGACCTCAGTGAAGATTTTAAGTCATTTGGAGTGAGGAAAGTCACACAAAGATGAGATTTCTACCATGTTCTCTCGCCCTAGCTTGAAGGACTCTATACCAGGGTACTATTAAGCTAGGACAAGAGAACATTGAAGTAATCTCATCTTAATCTGACTTTCCGCACTCCAAATGATATCAAACCTTCACTGAAGTCTACTGGGCTGTTCATACGTCTCAGTCCACATGTAAAACTGGCCCCAAAACCCACCACCACCATCAAAAACCTCACCTCGAGGTACTAGCTGGCCCTCCTATAGTAATATAAGTAGTTGACTATTATGAAGGCCTTATAAAGAGTGTCTCTCTCTCTCATGCAAAAGCTTTAACGCATGTTGCAATAAACTACCTATGTGAAGTGCGGTGAAGTGCTAAGATAGTGTTGCAGAAGTCTCTGTTTAGTGGACCCTTGGACCGACCTGCAAGAGACTGGGATAAGGTGTTCTACTGTCTCTCGATATGAGCAGGTCGGGAGGCGGATATCTGGCAGGACGTAGACGATGCTCTTCACCCTGGAAGCTGGTGTTCCCCCGGGAGGAGCCCAACCGCTGGGACTTAGGTGGCTTCACCCTAGGAAGACGAAACCCCCCCGGGAGGAGCCCATAGGGGCCCGGCCGCTGGGACTTAGGCAGGTAGTAGATCAGGACGGGTAACTGGAACCAGACTGGGACGGTAGCAATACTGTAACTGGGTTTGGGTTCTGGAACCAGGTAGGAACTGTAGCAAGACTTGGGTACTGGAACCAGGCAGGAACTGAAGCAAGACTGATAGTGGAACCGGACTGGAACTGAAGCAAGACAGGTACTGGAACCGGACTGGAACTGAAGCAAGAGGTTACTGGAACCAGGCAGGAACGGTGGCAAGACTTGGAAACTGGAACCAGGCAGGAACTGTGTCGGAGACCGGAGCGCCCCCGGGAGGAGCCCGTAGGGGCCCGGCCACTGTAGCAAGCAGGCAATGAAGCAGAAGGCAGGAACTGAGGCAGGCAGGCAGTGTAGTAGGTAGGCAGGCACTGTAGAACACCTCAGGGCCTGGAGCAACTAGGGACCGCGGTGGAACCCGGTTGCAAGGCCCCGACTAGGAGCAGATGCCAGGGTTAAATGCCCCACGGCGTCTGACATCATCGAAGAGGGAGGGAGGAGCGTCACGCGGCGGGAAGCGGGCTATTTCAGCCCCCTTCCTGCGCGCGTGTCTAGGGAAAGGGCGTTCCTGGGGAGGCCTCCGCGGGGACGCCGCCGGCATCTGCGCCGCCAGGGCCGGCGAAGGGCAGGTAAGGCCCCGGTCGCGACCGGGACTGTAACAGATAACGCGGTAATTCTAAAATTATCATAGCCTCTAGAAATGTGCATTCGTCCTGTTTCGGCAACCCCGAAAAACGAAGCAAATTTTCCCAAAATTTCAGGAAAATTCTTTTTTTTTGGTTTAGCAAGCACTAACGGGATTAGCACGCACTAACTGGGGAAATTCAGGGCGGCCGAAAAAAAATGGCCCGAACCACGGGAAACCAAAATTTCCCCACGGCAGGCCAATAACGAAGGCCAAACCGAAAGGTTCAGCCAAAGCACATCTCTAATAGCCACACCTTTTTTCTTACTTTTTATCGTGGGCATTAATCCATGTCAAAATTACAGAATTTTGATGAATCTAGGGGTCAGTTTATACCTGAGGCAAAGGAGTGTAAAGTGACTTGCCCAAGGCCAAAAGCAGCAGCAGTGGGATTTGAACCCTGGCTTCCCTGTTTTACAATCAAACTCTGAAGATAGTATAACAAATGACACTTCAAAAGAAGCATGCCATAATGAAACAAACTTGTAAAGAAAAGAAAGTTCCCAGCTTGCTGACATCCAAGTACTACTCCTTATGATCTCTAATTTTGGTCTAAAGGTGGACAATCCATGCTTCTCAATTATTCATCCCCATGTATATAGTCTATTACTAATTTTTTACATTTTCTTATTTCAATTAAAACGCAGCCACAAAATAATTTCCCTCCCACATATTGTAAATGCAATGGCTGAGAGCTCAAACATGGCTTAGAGTTCAAATATTGTACGAAATAGTTGCCAGCTTTTAGATCATACTAAACATCAAAGCAGCCCTGACATCAACTGATGTTTCAGGAATGCCTGCATCAGGGGGAGAGATTTAAAAAAAAAATAAATTTATATGGAAGCATGCTTATGTTTGAACTTTGTTCGAGCTCTCAGCCTTTCCATTTACAATGTGGGGGAAGGGCATTATTTTGTGGTTGCTTTTTATTTGCAATAAGAAATTTAACAAAATGTATAAGACTATACACATTGGGATCTTCCCCACCAAGTTGTTGTGGTGGTGTTTGCCTTACAAAAAGGTCAATAGACCATTCATCAGTACTGCCAGGGAAGGATAGTAAGATATTGGAGTTGAAGGGGAAAATGACTTTGCAAAGTTCAATGCTACTATCAAGGATTACTTGAATGCCTATAATACAAATACTCAACCAGTATACATATGGTCTTCTGTTATCAGGCCTTGATGGGATGCGCTCCACCACGGTTCCGCGGGCTTCCTGTCCTGTTGTCTCTGGGCCATGGTGGGATGAGCTCCCCCACGGGCCTCCAGCTATCTTCGGGCCATACGGCCCACCGATCTTCCTGCTAGAGGGCAGGGAGCGGAAGCTATGCGCAGGCATGCACGCACACATGCCCATACAAGGAAGATGGGCCTCTCCTTCAGTCGCTGGCACTCTCTCTCTTTGGCTGCCAGCCGGTTTGGCTCAGCTGGCTGCCCGCAGACTCTCCTGCTGCCGCTGGCCCGCCACCTCCCTGGGTGCGCTGCCCTATGCAAATGCCAGGTCATGCCACGCCTTCCATTGGCTCCCCATCCATTGGAAGATACATTATAAGCTTGTTGTCACTATGGACACCTTATTAAGCAATGCCAAATCCCCTTGGATCCTTTCTGTTCTAAAAATACACACTCCATCCTGTAATCTCTAGTCGGCCACTCAAAATGTACTAGATGTTCCATCTCCTAAGTTTTCTTACTTAAAATGAAACACAAGAGCGCACATTGTCCATTGCTGGTCAGGACGTTTGGTGCTCTCAACCTCTCACAAGCAGGATCATCAAGTGGGCAGTGAAAATGTTTTTATTCAAGCAAGTGTTTGAGATCTCAGATTAGCCTCTTCAGCTTCCATCCGTCAGAAGTATATTAACCATTTGATCTCTCTTTCCACCTCGGTATCAGTTATTGTCAGTCTGTATGTTATTTTACTATTTTCATTGTTTTTATCATATGATTGTGTAATGTGGCTTTGTAACCCACCCCAAACATTTTGGAGAGCACGGGATATAAATAATTTTAAATGAATAAAATAAAGCTTTTAAGAAGCACTCAAGACCCATTTATTCAAATTTGCACATGAAACAGTTATCTATTTCGTGTACTGTCCGTTATGGATTTGTCTTTTTTATGATTTTACATTCATAGTGCATTATTTTTATTGCCTTGCATGATGCTTATGTATGTACAGTACATTCTGTACCCTTCCTTGAACTATGGAAGGCAGGGTAACAAATATTATAAATACATAAAATATGCTTCCAGGAAGGGGGAGGGACTTTATTTAAAAGGGGCAGGGCTGGGAAAGGGACATTTGTTGCATGATATTTAACTTTTTTTTTTTTTTTTTTTACATGAGGATCATTCTGTCAGTAGTGGTGGGATAGGCAAGGGTCTCAAGAGATCCCAGGGGCTTACATTCGATGGGTGGTGGGAGTTCGATTGGGCTGAACTCCCACCACCCATGGGAGAAGATGGCAGCCCCATGCTAAGGGGGTCGCTATCATGTGGCATTTGGGCCTTTTTATTCCATAGTATTTTTCCCTGTGGTATTTTACCATGAGGGAAATACTGCATAGTTTTCTAAGCTGTGATACTGAGTTAGCTGGACAAGTGGTGCAGTCCCAGAAACCCTCCATCCTGCCCATCACTTAGGCCTGGATTCTCTAATACCGCCGGGCTCTTTGAATCGCGCAGTACCGGGGGGCGGGGGCGGGCCTGCGATCGCTGCTGGCTTTCACACACAATAGCTCCCTGCTTCAACGGCAGGGGAGAAGATAAACAGCCAATAGGGGCTGTGTAACATAGTCTGGGTAAAAGCAGATGGGCATGGGTGTAGCTTGCTTGTTGCGGCGGTTACTACCCCTACTACCTCTAACTAATCAAGCTAGATATTTCACTTGGATGCAGCTCCATCACCGCTCTCTGCATTGGTGGCGGGGGTGGAAGGGAATTAGAACCAGGAGCTAGGAGAGGCAGATAAGTATGAGAGAAGAGGTGGGGGAAGCTTGCTGGGCAGACTGGATGGGCCATTTGGTCTTCTTCTGCCGTCATTTCTATGTTTCTATATGTTTCAATAGCGCCATCATAAAAGGTGGTGCTATTGGGCGCGAAATTGGCAGCGACAAGGGTTCTTCCCTTTTCGCTGTCCACGATGCCTTCGCGGCCTCCGCCCCGGGGCTGCCCCGACTCCTCCTGTTCCGGTCTTGACGCCGCCCTCATTTAGTGATCACACGCGAAAAGTATCAGAAGTGAGAGAAAAGTTCCTTTTCGCGTGCGATTTGCTTTGGAAAATGAACCTCTTAGCCAGCTAATTCTAAAGTTAGCTGGCTAAGTGGCAGCTACTGATCATGCCCGGATATTAAAATGGCACCACCAGCTAAATGGTGCTGAATATCCAGCCCTATGTGCATAAACAGAGACTAGCGTGGTGTTTAAGGCAGAGCCCTGAAAAACGCCAACAGAAAATGAGAAAGATTCAGGACCCAGAGGACACTATTAGAAAATAGGAGAAAAATAAATTATGAACCAAGATAGAGAAGCCCAAAGCTGAAAAAAGCAAAAAGAAGGCTGGGATCGTCAATACTGTCAAAAGCAGCTAAGGAGGGCCTGGACTAACGAGAACAGAGAAAAAGCAGCCACATGGGAGTGGTTAAACAAGTGAAAAAGGGCTGAGTCAGTAGAATAAGAAGATTTAAAGCCTTATTGGAAGGGATTCAAAGTATAGGTGGACTGGAGGAACTGGAAAATGTTTGCAGACATCTCACTCATGTACCTTAGAGAAGGGAAAAGAGAAAAAGAGAAATGAGATGATAGGTGAATGAAGAAGGATGTAGAGAGGGCTTCTTGAGAACAGGACACAACAGATTTGAAGAGATCAGATCCTATACCAGAAGTGAAAGAAAAATGTATGAGAAGTGAAATGAATGGGACATGTGAGTCAGTGCAGTTAAGGATAGAGGACAGACGTCAGGAGAGCTAGAACAGCTGGCTTAGAAACATTAATTAGATCAGTAGTATGCTGGATATAGGAGGGCAAACGAGAAAATGACAAACAGCATAAAACAAGCAGATTGCAGATAGGTTAAGTGAGTTCCAGAAGGCAGGATGGCAGAGTGGAAAGTGGGAATTTTGTCAAGGAAATCAAGGAGGAACATAGAGGAAGGCAAGTACATAATAACATAGTAATGACTGCAGATAAACACCAGATGGTCCATCCAGTCTGCCCAGCAATTTGCTTATGATAGTAACTGCCACTCCATGCAGGTTACCCCCATGCATTCTATTAAGGATAGTAGCTGCCATTCTGTGCAGGTTACCCCCATGCGTTCTATTAAGGGTAGTAGCTTCCATTCTGTGCAGGTTATTCCCTTACAGAAATGTTACATTATCCCTTTCTTTATGCCTTTAGGGATCTGCAGTGATTGCCCCATTCTCTTTTGCATTAACTGTTCTTGTCTTCACCACCTCTTCTGAGAGAGCATTCAAGGCATCCACCACCCTCTCTGTGAAGAAATATTTCCTGATATTTGTTCTGAGTCTTCCTCTATGGAGTTTCATAGCATGACCCCTAGTTCTGTTTCCTTTCCAGCAGAAAAGATTTGAAGTTTGTGCATCATTAATACCGGTCAGTATCTAAAGGTCTGTATTACATCTCCCCTTTACCTCCTCTCCTCCTGGGTATACATATTTAGATCCTTCAGCCTCTCCTTGTAGGTCTTCTGAAACAGACCCCACACCATTTTAGTTGCCTTCGTCTGAACCATTTCCATCTTGTCTTTATCCTTTTTGAGATACGGGTTCCAGAACTGAACACAGTACTCCAGGTGAGGCCTTACCAAGGATCTGTACAAGGGCATCATCACTTCCCTTTTCCTGCTAGTTATTCCTCTCTCTATGCAGCCCAGTATCTTTCTGGCTTTAGCTGCCACCTTGTCACATTGCTTTGCCGTCTTTAGATCACCAGATGCAATCACGCTAAGGTCCCTCTCCCAGTCCATTCACATTAGTCTTTTGCTCTTCATCATATTCAGCTCTTTTGGATTTCCGCATCCCAGATGCACAACCCTGCACTTCTTGGCATTGAATAGCAGCTGCCAAATCTTCGACCATTCAAGTTTTCTTAAATCACTTTTCATTCTCTCTACTCCTTCAGGCATGACCACTGTTGCAGATCTTAGTACCATCTGCATAAAGGCAAAAACTTTCTTCTAACCCCTCCATAATGTTGCTCAGAAAGATATTGAACAGAACTGGTCCCAAAACTGATCCTTGAGGTAACCTTTCTTTCATCAGAGTGAGTTCGATTTACCATTACACATTGTTTCCTGTCAGTCAACCAATTAGTAATCCATTCCACCACTTTGGCACCCACTCCCAAACTTCTCATTTTATTCACAAGCCTCTTATGCGGGACCGTATCAAAAGCTTTTCTGAAATCCAAGTAAATCATATCAAGTGCTCTTCCTTCACCCATTTCTCTAGTCACCCAATCGAACAAGTCAATCAGATTTGTCTGGCAGGACCTTCCTCTGGTGAACCCATGCTGCCTCGGGTCCAGCAACCCTCCAGAATAAATAGTTCACCATCCTTTCCTTCAGCAGAGTCTCCATTAATTTTCCCACCACAGAAGTGAGGCTAATCGGTCTGTAGTTTCCAGCCTCCTCCCTGCTACCATTCATGTGAAGAGGGACCACCGCCACTCTTCCCCAACCACTTGGACTACTCCTGTTTCCAGGGATCTAATGAACAGCTCTTTCAGCGGACCTGCCAGCACATCTCTGAGCTCCCTCACTATTCTAGGATGTACCTCATCTGGCCCCATGGCCTTGTCCACTTTCAGGTTTCCTAGCTCTTCCCATACATTGTCTTCTGTAAACAGGGTTGCATCTACACCACTCCCAGCCACGGTCTTGTTAATCAACAACGGTCCTTTCTCCAGGGTCTTCTTTAGTGAACACTGAACTGAAGTATTTAATAGTTCTATTTCTTTGTCTTTCTCCACACATGCTCCCCATCACCTTTCAATTTCACTATACCCACCTACAGGCCTCCCTTCTTTCTCTGATATCTGAAAATGTTTTGTCACCTCACTTTACCCTCTTTGGCAATCCTTTCTTCCACTTGACCTTTTGCTTTCCAGAAACTTTTCTTCGTCTCCCTCAGTTTCACCAAATATTCTTCCCTGTTCCTCTTTTTGAGATCCTTTATTCGACCTGAATACTGTTCTTTTTGCCTTTATAGATTTGTTGTCTTTGTAATAGCTTCTTTTAATTTGGCCCACTGTTGTTCCATCTGACCCATTTTCTCCCAGTCTTCTAGTTCTTCCTCCTAAGGAATATCCCCAATTCAACAAAGTCCATATTTCTAAAATTCAAAACTCTGGTCTTTGTGCAACTTCTACTTATCTAATTTGCGATATAAAAAATACTGTCGGACATTAGAGACATTATTCCCATTTGTGAGCACCAGGTCGTGTATCACACCCTCCCAGAGCTGTAGCCAGGCAATGTGGCGCCTATGGCCATGTGAAAATCTGCGCCCTCACCCATTACACAACACATGACACCATGAGTTGGGAGACTCTGTTAAATGTACAGCAATGTCCACGGCCAGTGCAAGGGTATTAGGTACCCTCCACCTTATCACACACAATTAAAATGTATGCATTTATAATATTTTACATGAAAATACGTTCAAAGCACAGTCTTCTTAGATAAAAATATCACTTATAATATGTATATTATATTTACATGCACTGCTGTGGTGCCAACTAGAAAACCCTGCAAAAAAGCAAGAGGCACTTGGAACTCATATGCTATTAGGCTCTACTATTATGCGCCTTGGGCATGACCCTCAGAGAGCCACAAGAAAACAGAACTACAATGCAATAACTTTCTATAATCAAAACATTAACTGCCAGCACTCAAACAGTAATAACTACTTATGAAAGTTAACACTGCAAATATTGCACCAGGCCTAAACACAAATACATCCCATATTAAGAAAACAGAACAAGGCAAGCTGCTATAGATCCCTACATACAAACTACATACCATTGGATTATCTCACTTCAGTCACACAAGCAAAACACAGATAGACCCTCAAACACAGAATAAAGAGACCATAAAATATAAATAGAAATGAACAGACAAAACTGAGCAGGAAACCACAACAAGCTAATTTCTATATGAACTGCAACAATGGAAAAACAGAAGCATACCATTCCTCATAAAACAAAATTAGTAAAACCATACCAATAAAAAGAATAATTTGAAACTAATGAATAGAATAGCATTCAAAAATTAAAAACTCACATACAAATTTTCCAAACATCAATAAAATATTTCAAACAGTACATCAAATAACACCCATTAAAACTAATAAGGATTTTTAAAAATACCCATAATCTATATCTAGAACTTTTGATTTCTAGAAGCCCTAAAATTGACATTGATTAGCAGGCAGAGAGGAAGTGGAGTCAGTCTTCCACACACATGCTCTCTCTCCCACACATACACGTATGCTCTCCCACACAGTCTTGCTCCCCTTCCCCCCACTCCCTAGCACTCTTGGTTCCAACCCCCTCTCCCCTTTCAGAGCCCCAATGCCCTAGTTTTGCTCCCTTCTCTTCTCTGACACTCCATTCCCCAGGAGTCTTACTCCCGAGCCCCCACTCCCCAGCAGTCTTGCTCTCCACACCCTTCTCCCATCCCAGAAATCCCACTCCCCAGATGTCTTACTCCACAGTCTGCTCTCCTTACCCAGACCCCCCACTCCCCAAGCAGTCTTGCTCAACAGGCCCTCCCCTCTCCCAGACCTCCACTTCCCAGCAGTCTTGCTCCCCAGTCTATTTCCCCTCCCAGCCCCCCTACAGTCCAGCAATTTTGATATCCTTCTCACCCACAACCCCCTCACTCACCGCAGGTGGCCAGTGTATGATTTCCTTAACACTGCTCACCCCCACGGTGCTGCTGCAATTCCCTCATTCACCCTCCCTGCTCCTGAAGAATGGAAGGATCGGGCCTTGCAGTGTGGCCTGCTTCCTCCCTCCCAGCCGCCAGTGCCTGAATGACATCATCAGGTGGAGACAGCCAAGGAGGAAGGAGCAGCCTATGCTGCAAGGCCCGATCCTTCCATTCTTCAGGAACAGGGAGGGTGAGTGAGGGGGATCACGGTAGCATCCATGAAATCATGTGCCATCCCCACTGCCAGAAATGAGGCTTTTCCCATTGTTGGCGGCTCCCCGTTCCGGTGCCTATGAGTGGGGAAAAGCAGCACGGCTCCACCAGAATCATCAGCGTGGCCAGTGGGCTGCACTGCTTTTCCACTTACTGAGGCCCCACATGACAGCGGCGCTATGGTGCCTATGGCCTTGGCCATGGCTATAGGCACACTATGGCTCTGCGCCCTCCCTCCTGGGCTCTATTACCATTTGTTGAACAGAGCCCCTTGCAGGGCATCCACTATTTCTCTACTTTCCTGCAGATTCTGCAGAAGCAATACTACAATCTACATCCTGCAGATAAAAATCTCCAACAAGCAGCACTTCTCCCTTCTTTCCCATTTTTTGGATGTCTTCGATCAGATCTCTGTCCAGCTCTTCTAACTGAATCGGAGGCCTGTAGACCACACTGATGTAAATGGAAATAACATTTTTATTTTTTTTTTTAGGACAGCCCACAATGCTTCTTCCCTACCCCATGACCCTTGCATTTCAGTGGCTTGGATATTGTTTTTGACATAAAGCGCTACTCCTCCCCTTTTCCTGTTCTCTCTGTCCTCCTTTAATAAGTTATAGCCCAAGATAGCCATATCCCAATCATGAGACTCTGTGAACCATGTCTCTGTTACAGCAACATCCGCTTCCACCATTAGAGCTTGTTTTCCAGCTTATCTCCCTCAGTTTGCTGCTCTTTTTGGACATTTTTTCTGTCCTATTCAGCTGTTTTATTGTTCATTTCTTCACTCACGTCTTGGAGATGTCAGTGGTGACATTCCATTGTCCTCTAGTTTAAATGCTTTATGGCATGTGTTTTAAATTTTTCACGTCGGATCTTTTTTCCTGCCACAGACAGGTGTAAGCCATGTTTGACATAGAGCCTTTTACTGTTCCATACATAGTCTCAGCCCGCAATATATCCAAAACATTTTTCCTTTCACCAGGTTTTGAGCCATGCATTGACGTTATCTATATGGCTTAGCCTCTCCTTCCCCTTTCCATGAACAGGTAACATATCTGAAAAGGCAATAGTCTTCACCATGTACCTAATCTGCTTCCCCAGAGTCTGGAAATCTCTCTGTACTGCTTATATGCTGTTTCTAGCAAGGTCATTGGTTCCTAGATGGATGATAATGTCAGCTTTAGAGTTCTTACTTCCTTCATTGATTGCATTGACTATCTGATTTGTATTTCTACCAGTTGAGGATCCTGGAAGGTATTTAACTATAGTGTACACCTTGAAAGGAATTTCCAAATTAGGCCTCAGATGACTGAGTTTACCAGCAGAATGAGCTCTCTCATGGTTTTTTGTTGTCTTATGGAATTTCTGTGTGTATAGAGTTTCTTCTTTCCTTTCAGATTCTACTTCAGTCTCTATTGCTAGAACTTCTTCATTTTCCAACACAGAGCAGGCATTTGGTACTTGCATCACTTCAGAGAGTGGTGTCTCTTCAACACATGTCTTTTCCTACCAGAGCCCATTGTAATCCATTTATTCTTGGATTTCTGGATGCTCTGTGTAAGTAGGGGAGGGCACCTGGGCTGCTCAGTTGTGAAGAGTGGGTATCTGGGGGTCACAGATCTTATCCTACCTTAGGCCACTGTAAACCACTTGTTTCTGGGTTTCTGAATCTTCTGTGGTAGTGGTGGATAGAATCCTGAATGCTGTAAAGTGGGGGGAGGTTTCCTTGATGGTTGCTAATTCTTTTTTTATTGTAGCTAATTCAGATTTAAGGTAAGTCAACTCCTTTTTCATTGAAGAGAGTTGTGAACAAATGGGGCAAGTCCTAAGCTTCCAGATAGTTTGCTTCAAGATAAAGGCATCATCGTTGTTAAACATAATGACCTTTATTCAATGTATTTGATTTGATAGAAAACATATTGAATCTGATAAAGAATTAGAAAATAAATGGAACAGCAGAGAAAAAGCAGTATGACTGGTTGGCAAAATAGAAAATCAGGGGTTGGTCATAAATTCCAAACAATTTGCTACTGTAATCCATCTCATCATCACTGGAGTTTGAGGTTTTCGCTGTCATAACATTTTGCAATAATGATTCCTCTCTTGTTTCTGTTAATGTTAATACCACCTTATCCCAGGAGTTATTTCACTTTGTGGATTGCATTGCTTATCACTCTGACAGAAAATGTTTATTATATTCAGAATAATTTAATTTGTCTAGGAACGGCTGGAAGCTCCATGTACAATTTCTTTGGAGTTGTTTAGAATGAGAGGGTAATTAAAAATCAAACAGATGTTGAATGAAACATTTTTATCTCTACCTATTATCTGCTCACTTGAGAACCTTAGCTCAGAAAAAATGTGTCCAATTTCCTACAAACCATATCATGTCTTATTGCTCCATTTCCATCTTCCCTTTTCTCTATTAAGAATTTAATATGACATATGATCTATGACATTTAAAGGCAATAGAATTTTAAATTAGTTTGAAATCATGTTAAAAATAAAATGAACTACAACAGATACAGTCTATGTATCTAATTGGAGTAAGTGCAATTCACCTCTTAGAACTAAACTATTCACCACTCACAATACAACTAACATATAACTTATCTCGAACAGGAAATTCAATTAGAAAGAAAGCCCAAACAAAGAATAAACATTCTAGTGAATGTGAGTAATGCTCATAAAACTGGAGGAAAAGACTTCAGATGCTCAAACACAAGTAGCACACCTGTAGATTTAAAAAAGACAAAGATAATCACTAGTTAGAAAAACCTCTAAATAGTCTCCAGTATTCATATTGTGGAAAAGTACTGTTCCTCAATTAAGGAGTTTTTACCAATGGTTGAATTCATGTAATCACCACATTTAATTATGACGAATTTTAAGATTTCATTTTTGGATGTGCTTATCACTCAAGAGGATGACCATCTTTGTACAAGACACAGAATGATTGTAATACTTTTTGTATATTATGAAAGTTTCCATCAGAGGCCCTTACAGGATAAAACTTACCTTTTTCTCAGTTACTTTGATAAATGAGAATTTGTTCCGCTATCTTTGCTTTTAAGAAAGAATCCAAATTTTATGTGAATTTTTGCAGCAAGGCTATCCTTTATCTACAGTACTATATGAAGAGCTTATAAATGCACATTATTCTACCCATGTGAATACTTAACAGAGGATACACTTCAGGTTCCCAGTTCTTCATATGATAGATTAACTTGTATCTTGCGTTATACAACCAGTTTAATGCAGATTGTCTAGATCTTTAAAAGGCATTGTAACATCTTAGCTTTACATCCATGTTTTGCTGAGAAGACTCCCCAGTTTGCCTATACTAGAGGCAAAAATCTGAAAGAGAAGTTATGTCCAGCGTTTTTATTATGTGATCTACTACTTAGAATTCAGGAATGCACTGTGTATAGCCATCTTAGATGCAGGCATTGTCATGCCTGTGTAGTGTGTTGACTTTGAAAGAGTTTTTTAATTCAGGTACCAAAGAGACATATTGGTTATATAATGTTACAACTTGTTTTTCGACAGAACAGGCTCTAATGATTGATGAGTGTGGATCAATATATTGCATATAATTTAAGTACAAAGATTGTATAAAGGCATGACACTATCACGTCATTCCCAGGGCATGCTGGCAACAGGAGAGGTGGGATGGCCCCAGGGAACATCTGGTGTCTCTGGGGAGATCAAAGGCTAAGATATCTGGTGTTTAACACCTGGGAAGATCAAATGCTAAAGACTAGTATCAATACCAATGAGCTAATGAGTTAAGACGCTTGGTGTCTTAACAATGGAGAGATCAAAAGACTATTACTGAAATACCTTCCTGGATAATGTGCAAATTGAAATACTTAACTTGCAGAGGGATATATCAGCCATTGCATTTGCTTATTTTAGTTGGATGAGCTGAAAGGAACAAAGAGCCAGCGAGTCAGCTGGTTCTTTTTAGGGTCCCCGGGCTCAAAAGTCTTCCAGGATTCCAAGAACATTGGCTTATATACAGGGAAGACGTATAAGGGAGGTGTTCTTTGTTATCTTTTAATTAATATTCTATTTTTATTTCTGTTTCCTATTTACCTGTATTGATTTATATACAATTTACTGTGGTACTGTATTCAATTTTTATATTACTTATCTTTACTGATTATCCATATATTTAACTTCAATTTAGGAAAGCAAATTTTGCTTTACCAGATTGTGTATAGAGTGTCCTATAACATAATATAAAATATACCCCCATACGGCCACCGCGCACAGGTTCATATTTATAATGCACTGCCCACTGCAGCATTTTGCCATTTCAAGTAAAGAAGAGTATGCAAACTATTACAAGGAGGGGAGCCAAGTTAGCTGCAGGATGCTAACACTGCTCTGCTTGGCGCTGTAGTTTCTTCAGTTTTATTCCCGTGAATTATAACTATGCCTGCAAAAAGGAAGGGGAAAGTTAAAATCTTTCCTTCGGACCCCCCCCCCCCGATACCTTCCGGCCAGCAGACCTTACAGCAATGTTTGGCGACGGCAACAGAAAAAAGGCCAGGAGGTCCGGCTGCAGAGGAAAGCGGAGGAGAGCTCCCCTCGGCCTCGGAATAAGCCTCCCTGAGCCAGTTAGATGTCAGGCTTCCACCGCAGGAGCGAGAACACCCGCAGAAGCTGACCAGCCATAGGTAGCTGCTGAGTTGTGTCCCAAAGGAGTGACTGCAGGGAACAGACTCGCACCCGAAATGCTGGATACCTCAACAGGAGATGCGAGCAGGTTACCGGCTGAGGGAACAACTGCTGATGGAGGAGAAGGTGAGAAGCTGAGTTCAGCTCAGATACTCTTTACTTTGATCCCAAAACCAGCAACAGTAACGCTTGAATCAATATGGGACTTGGTTAAAAATATGGGAAATGTGGTGACTGTTTTATGAAAATATCAGTGTTATCTCAACTGGAAAGTGTCAAAAAATAATCAGGTGCAAATTCAAGAAAACCAGGAGAAATTTATTCGAATTGAGGAAGAACTGAAGGTAATTAAAGGAGTGCAAAGTTCCCTTATTCAGGACATCCTGAATAGAAGGATCGAATATGTGGAAAATAGATTAAGACACTTAAATTTACGGTTCGTAAACTTTCCAAAGGTGGTGGGGGAATTACCGCATATTACTTTGAGGAGGTATTTCTTGGAAATACTAGAATTTTCTTCAGATCAGACTCCCCCCTTGGACAAGGTTTATTTTTTTACCAACTGGCGTGAAACCTCAAGTGCAGATACAAGCTGTGGATTTGGAAAACCTTACTGATTATTTGGAGTCATCACATTATGAAATCATAGAAAGGGCCAGATTATTGGTAACCTTTTTGACTGATATCAGAGTACAGTCATGAAGAAGTACTTTAGAAAAATCAAATAATCCATTTATGGGTCAACCAATAAGAATTTTCCCTGATTTATCAAAGATAACCCAGGAAAGAAGAAAAGGTTTCTTAGCCTTATGACAAGAAACCCTGACTTTAGGGGGCCTCTTTCTTCTTAAGATATCTAGCTAAATGCTTGGTGAAGTTGAGAGGAGATAGCTGATCTGGCGCTGTGAAGACAAAGTTAAGAAAGTTAATTGATTCAAGGAAACTGGGAACAACAAATGGGACCAATGTTTTGACATAATAAATATGAATGTAGCCATTATGCTATACTATTTCTTATTTTTGTTTCTTAATTCTCCTTAATATGACTCTCTCCCCCCACAAGCTTGGGATCTAATGGATACATAAGCCGTATTAAGAATGTGTATCTCTTTGTGTAATTTTAGTAATTTCCTAATTACGTTTCATGAGATGTATCATGTTACTTAAGCAAAGATGGATCTTTGTGATAAATTTTGAAATTCAATAAAAAAATAAAAAAAAAAAGTTTGCAGGTAGTTGGCCCATTTTAAGAGTTCAGCTTAGAGTAAGTCTATACTTGGTGTGCATAGTGAGTTACATTTTGCATAATTTAAGTTTGGTAATTCTTGATCACCTTGATTTAATGTTTTTATATATTTTTGTTTTAAGACTGAATTGAAGTTTATAAGCTACCACATCTCCCTGAGGCAGCCCAATGGGCAAAAGGTGTGCCACTTCAAAATTTTTGGAATTCATTATGGTTATCTGTTTTTGTAGCAGGTTTACTTGTTGCAGAATACTGGCTGCTTCAGGATGCTCATCGCAGCCCACAAGAACAATAGCCACAAGAACAGGCAGGGAAATTCCAACCCATCCTAGGGAAGTCCCTGTTGGGAGATAGTCATTGCCCACAGCAGTGCTTAGCACGCAGGTGGCCAAGGCGGAGAAGATACAAGGAGCACATCTTTCCTTCACGAGCTTCCTTGCTGGGCATGGCAAAAGATTATGTGGTTAGCAGGTATCGCCTCAGCTCTCAGCCTATCCAAGGAGATCCAGTCATAGAAAGGTCCATGCTGTACCGGGACTCACCAAATTATGGCCACCCTGCATTTTCTGGCATTTGGCTCCTTCTAGAAGTCAGTAGGGGTCGAGGGAATGTCCCAAACCACTTTTTCCCCACTATCTGGGCCAGGTCATAACAGCTGTAACCTACCGCCTGAATTGCTACATAGTATTTCCTCAGGACAGGCAGAACTTTATGAAATTGAAGAGAGGCTGTTATGCCATTACAAACCTTCCCAGTGTTCTGGGAGCTATCAACTGCACAAACATAGCCAACATCCCATCCCATGACAGGAAGGAGATCTTCTGCAACAGAAAGCTCTTCCATTCCCTCAGTTTGCAAGTGGTCTGTGATGCTCAACTGCACATCCTGGACATGGTGGCCAAGTACCTGGAAGCCACACACAATTCCTTTATACTAAAGCAATTGGGCCTCTTTGAAAAGTTTGAGGATGGCCTCTATGGTGACAGTTGGCTCATAGGTAAGACATATGCTTGTTATTAATCAGTGAGATTTCACCTGCTCCAAATGGGAGGTTTGGAAAAGGCCAATGGGTTTTGTCCAGATTACCTTTTAAGTGGCGTGAAGACCCAAGTAAGGTGCCCAATGTTAAGTATTGTGGGGTGATTAGTGTAACTTGCCCTTAACACCACACAAGCTTTACATGTAGGGTATACTCTCTGGCCCGGGCACCTGCATATTTATGCTCCCTAGAGATAAACCCACACCTAGGGCTTTATGTACTTTTCAAGTAGCCCTCTGAATGAAGACATATCATTTATTTATTTTATTTATTTTGAGTTTTTCTATACCGCCATTCGCGATGGGAATCGCATCATGCCGGTTTACAATTAACAAGGTGTGACAAACTAATATAATAAGAAACATTAACAGGTGCTAAAAGAGAAAATAGCAGTTACAATAAAACAGGCACATAATACAACTTGGTACGGTGAAGAGGCAGTAGAAGTTTAACAGAGTAAAAAATCAGCCAATTTAATCATGATAGCATTCGGTGCCAGAGAAAAGGTCCATTGTTTAGGCAGAGGAGATATATCTTCCCAATGGAAGAGGCCAAAGGTTTGTAATAGCTGCACTATGACCTTCATATAGCTAGACAACCTATTGGTCCCCAATAGCATGAAGACAGCTACTGCACCTCTAGCCAAGCATTCCTACACCTATTCCTCCTAACCTCGTGTGGAGGTGAACACTAGCTAGCTAGTGCCCATCTCTCATACATGCTCATGTACCCAAGAGTTAGCTAAGAGTATGCTCCCTGGAGAAGGCAACTGGAGTCAATATTGAAGCTCCACAGTAATGAGGTTTCTGTTTAGCTCTTGCTGTCTTCCTTGGGAACATACAATTAACTTTTGGTTGTATGCCATAGGCCATATGGTCTTGTCTGCCAGAAAAGTGCCTATTTGGAATGGCCAATGGCACTCTAGCATGCAAGGTCATGTGGATCCAAAACTTTTGACCTAGTGAATCCTTAAGAGAAAAAGCACAGTATGAAAATAGAAAAGCAGAAAGTGTTCTTTCAAACCTGTAATCACTTTATTACACAACAATGTCAGATTGAAAGCAAGTCAACATCTTTGGTAATCACATTCTGCAAGAAAAGATATGTAATTGCACATTATATTGTAACTGAAATGAACAGCACATTGAGTGAAGATCTGTACATACATGTTCCAAATGGCAACATTACATATACAGTATTAGCATCTTATCCTTTTCCACAATCATGATTACAGTACAGCTATACAGCTCTACTGTTAGCGCTGATAGCAGCACAACTATGTGATATTAACCAAAAGGCCCCAAACAGACATTACTGAAAGAATGCCTCAAGGGGACAGCCTAAGGGCCAAGGCAACAGAGTTCAAAAAGATGGTAGCAGACCCAGGACCAAAGAGTGCAGCACGGAGGCCGAGGACCAGGAGAAAATAGCATAGCATGGATGCAAGAGCCCCAGGAGAAGACACAGCAGCATGGAGGCAGAAGCAGGATGAGATGAGTTACTAGCATCAGGAGATGAGACATGATGAAAAGAGCCAGCAGCTGGATTGTGACTGGAGACCACATCAAGGAGTCTAGGCTACAGTCAGAGCATTGAGGAGGGCTTTGAATTAGACAGCAGAACAGTGTCAGACAGTAGATCATCCCCTTCACCAAGCCTGCACAGGAACTCTGCAGTGAGGACAGGCCCAGCAGTCTTTTTCCATCTAGCCGGCACAGGATCTCTGTACAGAGGCCTAGCCAGACTTCTTTGGACAAGTCTTGTTAGTTAGCAGTCAATGGTTCTTCATGCCCTTTGCCATGGTGTGGCTTGCCACTTGGGAGTTGTATGTCTTTGGGGGGCCTTCCTTAGGTCATCTCTTGGGCCAGGGACTGCTGTGGGCTATGGATTCCTTGGATGCTGGGGAAGGCACAGGCGGAGGCTTGAGTATAGGTTGTAATATCTAAGTCAACACGCTGGTCATGTTAAATGATGTCACCACCATTGTCAGAGCTTGTGTGTGTGCTGTCATCTGATTATGCAAGGCCTGGGTTTGATTGTTGATAGCCCTCCTCAGACACACTAGATCTGTCCATTTGTGGAAGCATACCCTATGCCTCCTTTCCATCCGGTCCAGCTGCTCATGCATTAAAGTGGCTGTTGGTGCTGCTATCTGTGGCAGTACTGGTGCTGGTCGTGGCATGAGCTGTTTCAGCCTCTAAAAGTGGCATGAGGGGGCTGGTGGGCTGCTTCTGCTAAGTGCCTGCTGCCTCGTGCTGCTGACATGGTATGCTGGACAGAGGTGTTGGTGGCTCAACTGGCTCCCACTGCAGGCTGGTTTCCTCCATGAAGGCTGATATATTTAGGTTCACATTGAATGGGCTTGCTGAGCTGGGGAGTTCCTGCACCTGGCTATGTTCAGGAGGCTGGTGCTACTGCTCCTCCTCCTCCTTACTAACCTGTGTCTGTGCATCCATCAGCAAGGGGGCATGGAAAAGTGCTGCTATGCTGCTGGTCACTGGGGCTTGATGACTGGGATCAGCAGACTCCTGGGTGAGAGCTGTGGAAATAAAGAAGATATAAGTACCAAAGTCAGGAAGTACACATGTTCCGTTTGGCATTAGATGTGCATTTTGCATCTCAATGTGAGCATCTTATGCCAAATGATGTGGACAACTGTAGCAGCCTTGCCATTTAAGAATTAGGTGAACTTACCAGCTCCAATTTGCGTGGTGTCCAACCGCTCAGCCATTCCTTTGAACACATCCAGTCCCAGCCATTGGATGAGGCGCTCCTCCATTGGTGTCAGCACTATCAGACAAGGGGCTCCTCCTCTGGTTTCTGTTGGACACCTTGGTTTTCAATTGGGCCTTTATGTCATGGTATCTGTGGGTTACCTACTCCCCACTCTGCTTTACACCACTGCACCTAGAGAGGCAATGGTGTATCAGATCGATAGCTCTTGGATGCTCTTGAGGTCCTGGCTGCATTGCTCCCGAAGAGCATGACGTAATGTTCAAGGACCCCCAAGATGATCATTTCATTGTCCTCCATGCTAAACTTCAAAGCCCTCAGACGAGCGTGCCCTGCTGCCTGGCTGCCAGAACAGGGTGCCATTTCTGCTTCTGGAGAGGTGTCTTCCGTTTCCTCCCACTCGCTCCCACACCTGTCCCCTCCCTTCCTCCCCCTCTCTTGCTTCTGCCCTATAAACTCCCATTTCTGCCCATCCCTATTCTGCCGTCCTCCTCCCTCCATACTCGCCTGTATATATCCCCTTCCTGCCACCTCCTATCCCTTCCCTCCTGCCCATGTCCCTACTCCTACTCCTCTACCTAGCACCCCTACCCTCATTCTTCTTCCTCCTCTCCTCCCCCTTCTCTCCTGAAACCTGTCCTCTCCTCTCTCCCCACACATCACCCTCTCCACCACTCCTCACCACTCTTCCTACACCTCACCCAAACACAAAGACTGTCTTGTTTGTCTAACTAAAACCTCTCTCACACACAGATCGACAATAACAAAGGGAAAGGGAAACAGATGAAAAACAAGCCACAGGACACCTCAAATTCGCTAATTACCTGCAACCAACTCACCTACTCTCCTCTTCTCACTCCAAAAGCCTGACACACCTTCAAAGAGGCAGCTACAGGAAGCCGGTATATATAAACCAGAAAAAGTACGCGCCATGCATAAATCAGCATACGCTGTGTAAAATGACGCACCACGTGCTGACAATGACCAGCATGATAACGCAACACACTTCGCAAAAATTACCTAGGTGATACGATACACTGTAAATTAGCCTAACCACGCGGGTGCTATTTCTACTGTATTTATAGCATTTTGATGAATTTAGGCCTAAGTTTGTTTCATTGGGTTTTTTAATTTGAGAGCATTTTTTTCCCATATCAAGACTATTTGGAGGTTTTTCTGACTATTTTTGCCTTTCTAAATCTACAAACTTGTGTTTGGGCATCCGAAGTCTTTTCCTCCAGTTTTATGAACATTCTCTAGAGTGTTTATTATTCTTTGTTTGGGGGGGGGGGGGGGGTTGTATTTGATATTTCACCTCCTTGCATCTGTTTTGTTTAGTCTCTAGTATATCTACATTACATCTGTTTAATTAACATTGCCTTGCTTATTTTCATTTGATGTTTTGAAACAGTAATATTTGATCAAGCAGTAGTGGCAGCAGCAGGAAATTGTTTTCCCCTCTAGTTTCTGTTAAGATGCTTCAGTGCTTATTAAGTGATGGGAAGAGTTCTAGTAACCATAGGGATCCTGGAGACAATTAGATCTTTGCAAGCCATGCTAATTTTTACTGGAACAAGGAGTCTTAGTAGGTTTTAATACCTGTAACATGAACAACAAAATAGATGGAGTAGTATATGACCTTTCAAGATTGCTGAGGAAGAGCAGCTTATTGCTTAAAGCAGCAGACTGTGAATCAAGGAAGCCAGAGTTCAAATTCTATTGATGCTTCTTGTGACCTTGGGCAATTTACTTCTTCCTCCTTTGCCTGAGGTACAAAGCCTGGTTTACTAAGCTTTTTTTCCATAGACACAGATGGTAAGCTCTGTGGCGACAAAGAAATACCTATGGCACCTGAATGATCCGCTTTGACGTAGCTGAAAGGCGGAATATAAATCAAATAAGTTTAATAAAAAGTAAAAATGCCTTGTCATCATGCAAAAAAAAATATAGGAGGTACAGATTAAAGGTGCAAAGCCCCAGCCGCACAAGGGCTTCATGAAAAATAGACTTTAATCCAATAAGAACGATAGTATTTAAATAAGAAATCCACATTTGCTCTGCATACAAATGAGCAGTAATGAAACTTCCACATAGATCTTATCAGAGAAATCTGATTAATTTCTTTGATTGGGTAACCAGAGAGTTATGTACGAGCAGGAGAGACCGCATATAACCTTTCAGCTGAGCTGTGTATGTGCTGTCCTCAGTAGCCTTGTGAAGCTGGTTGCTCATCCACTTGCAGAGCCATGTGATTATGGCAATAGTTCCTTCAACATACACCAGATATGAGCAGGGTGTGAACGTTAAATGAATTCATCCAGCTTCCAATACCCATTCAATTTCCAGTAATAGTTTTATATGGATTGGCTCACCAGTATTTAACTCAGACAAATCCCTAGCAGATACTTCTTAGCTTGACTTAAAGACTTGCCTTCTGTGTCATGGTCTTTCCAATACACCTTTTATCCCACGAGGCTCGAGTAGTTTATTGGTTACTGGCCATGATGTCCTCAGTCTTCTTGTCATCAGGTGTTGTGCTGGACTGCTATCCATGCCTTCCACTGGAATGTTTCTCCAAGGGCTTTTTCAGGAGGTATTTGCCGGTACTAAGCACTGGCACTTATTTCCTCCACCTGTTGCAGTTGTCCTGTGATTCCTCAAAAAAAAAAAAAAAAGCCATCTCGCATATAAATGCTAACTTTTTTTTCCCAGAAAGATTGCATTGGTTTACCCATCGGAGTATAGCTTCCACAGGTCTTTGCCATCTCTTTATTCCTTCTTGCACAGGTTTTTCACTATCTTTGCAACTGATTCAGCTTTGCCATTAGCTTGTGGGTCCTGTGGTGATGCAGTGACATGCTCTAACTTCTGATCAGTAGTAAACCATTTAAATCGCATGCATGTAAATTGAGACCTATTATCCAAAATTACTCGATCTGGTTGACCATAACATGCAAACTGCATCTTGCAGCACTTACATAGTAACATAGTAATGGTGGCAGATAAAGACCAAATGGTTCATCCAGTCTGCCCAGCAAGTTACTCATGATAGTAACTGCCGCTTCTAGCAGGTTACCCCCCCCATGCCATTTCATACAAGTTTCCATATTTTACTAATGTGGTCCCAATGCTCTGGAACGCTTTACCAACTGATTTGCATGCTATTTCGGAGGTTAAAGCATTTAAAAAGCTTCTGAAGACATTACTTTTTAATAATGTTTTACTATGTGAATTTGTTGTATTGTTTTAATTTATATTGCTATTGAGATTTTTTTGTATGATTTGTGAATGTTATTGTATTCCACAGTGAATGCTTTGTAGATACTGCGGAATATAAATGAAGCTAAATAAATATGGATAGTATCTCCATGCCTTCTGTAAAGGGTAGTAACTGCCACTCTGTACAGGTTACCCCCTTGCACCCTTTTCTTTATTTCCAACATCTAGTGTTCATCTCATGCGTTTTTTAAATTCATTTACTGTCTTCCTCTTCACCACCTCTTCTGGGAGGGCATTCCTGGCATTCATCACCCTCTCCAAGAAGAAATATTTCCAGATATTGGTCCTGGAGTTTCACTTGATCATGGCTTCCGCAGACATGTTTGGGAACAGTTCAATTTCCCAGAAATCTGAATAGTGTTCAATAGTTAGCATGGGGCACATTTAAAACTGATCGGAGAAAGTTCTTTTTCACTCAACGCACAATTAATCTCTGGAATTTGTTGCCAGAGGATGTGGTTAGTGCAGTTAGTATAGCTGTGTTTAAAAAAGGATTGGATAAGTTCTTGGAGGAGAAGTCCATTACCTGCTATTAAGGTGACTTAGAAAATAGCCACTGCTATTACTAGCAACAGTAATATGGAATAAACTTAGAGGCAGATTTTCAAAGGGATACGCGTGTACCCCCTGAAAACCTGCCCCAAGCTCCCCCTGTGCGCACCGAGCCTATGTTGAATAGGCTCGGCAGCGCGAGCAAGCCCCAAGATGCGCATAAGTCACGGGGCTTTTCTGGGGGGCGTGTTGCGGCGGCGCGTCATCCGGGGGCGAGGCCGCGGGTGTGGTTCCAGCCCGGGGCGTTTCGGGGGCGTGGCCGAGGCCTCCAAAACTGCTCCCGGGCCGGGGAATCTCGCACCGGCCTGCCGGCGCGAGTTACGCCTGCCTCAGGCAGGCGTAACTTTTCGAACAAAGGTAGGGGGGGGTGTTTAGATAGGGCTGGGGGGGTGGAAGGAAAGTTCCCTCCGAGGCCTCTTCGATTTCGGAGCGACCTCAGAGGGAACGGAGGCAGGCTGCGTGGCTCGGTGCGCGCAGGCTACCGATTTTGGGCAGCCTTGCGCGCGCCAACTCCGTAGCCGCTCGTATCTATTAAAATCTGGCGTACTTTTGTTTGCGCCGGTCACACGAACAAAAGTACGCGCGGGCGTAGTTTTTTAAAAATCTACTCCTTAGTTTTTAAGTAATTGCCAGGTACTTATAGCCTGGATTGGCCTCTGTTGGAAACAGGATGCTGGGCTTGATGGACCCTTGGTCTGACCTAGTATGGCATTTTCTTATGTTCTTAACTATCAACAGAAACGTTTTCCCAGCAAAGATGAATAAGTCCACGCTGATAATATGCCAAGGTCGTATTGGAATGTCATGCAACATCAGTTTCATTCTGCTGCTTATGTGCATTTTCATAGCAGGTAGAACTATTGCTGACAAAATTTTTGATCTCACCTTGCATGTTAGACCATACTAATCACATGCCTGCCTATAATATGCTTCCTCACTGATGTGGCTAGAATGTATATACATTAGCATCTCTGATCACAGCAATTTGGATATGACTTGTTTCTTTTTAGAGAATGCTATTTTGTATGCTGATTTCATCCATAAATGACCAATATTCCCTTATGGTAGCTGATACTTCCTCCTCCTCTGGCCTACCATTCAGAACCACAGCCTTCAATGCCTGCAAGATCTCACCTTTTTGTAATGTTCTGATTGATCTGGTGCAGTGTCTGGTCAGACATTCAGGTAATCTGCTTGATTGATTTATGCAATGTCCATTTGGTTCTATTGCACGCAGCAAACCCTGAAATGTTCAGGCCCTGCATTGGACTGCTGATCCTGTTCTAGCGTAACTCTGCAAAATATATCACTGCTGTACATCTCAGGGTAAGGCTTATAAACAAAGATAAGCAGCATCCTCTGAAGATGCTTGAGAGCATACAGTAGGGGCTGCTTGAAGATTGCTATCAGCAGCTTACAGTTAGTTTCTGCTGTAATTATATCGCAGCCATAGAGATAATGATGAAAATGTTGGCAGGCAAGCACAATATTTATTCATTTTTGAGTTGCACATAATTCTGTTCAACAGGGATAAGTGACATAGAAGCAAAGACCATCAATTGATCTTCTTGGATCCAACATCCGAGCTCAGTTTTGTTAGTATCACTCTATATCCCAAATGGCTTGATGACATCATAATAGTTCAACATAGGTGCATCTACAACCAAGTGCTTTATTTCCTGCACTGCCTGGTCATACTTTGGAAGTTAGTGCCAAACAGCATCCTTATCCAGAAGTCTTCTCAAGGACTCATATACCTCTGTCCGGCAAGGATGAATTTTGCTAGGTAGGTCACAAACCCAATGAAGCACTGCACAGATTTTAGATCTGTGGCACATCCTGTATGGTGGCTCTAACTTTATCCAGGACTATTTTCAGTCCCTGTGAGGACAGGATGTATCCGTGGAAGTGGATGCCCTTCAACCTTGAATTGCAATTTCTTCACATTAAGCCTTAGCTTCACCTGTCTGCATTGATCCATTAGGACTAAGAGCTTGTTGTCATGGTCATGCTTCACTTCCTTCTCAGTGAATGTTATTCGCTATTGATTCTATAGCACTGAGCCCTGTTAACAGTTCATACTGTTTCCACTGATTCACCTCTGGTGCTACTAAGGCTCCAAATGGTAGTTTGAGCCATCTTTTATTGCCAGCCACGGGGATCTATAGCATTGTTATGAGACTGCTTTTCTCATCTACCTTAAATTGTAAGAATGCATTCAGTGTATTGAGCATAAATACTCAAGCCTTAGGGCAACTTGTTTAAGATATCTTCAAATATTGGCATGATGTAGTGAAATTTCCTCAGTGCTAGGTTTAGACATTTTGGATCCATGCAAATTCTCAGCTTCTCTGGTGGCTCAGGATTTAAAGTGAGCTGCTTATAAACCAGAAGTTTAACAGTTCACATTCAACCTCTTATTAGTACCATGTTGCTTATCCAGTCAGTCTGTCATCTTGCGCTGGCAACTGAACCATAAGCTTCAAGTCTATCCAGTTGCGCTTTTACCTCTGTCTTTATGGCTACTAGTACATTGTGTGGAGATCTTTGGAGTGGTGAAATACTGGGATCAAGCTGAAAATTGACTTCTCCTGGAACAGATTCCACTGGTAAATAAAACACATCATATGCATTGACCAGTTGTTTTCTTAACAATGCAGGGTCAGGGGAATTTACCCAATTATCCCTCTCCCCCACCCTCAGACAGTCCTGGCTAGGCTCGAGAGGAGTCCCCCTCCGAAGATGTCTCGATGCACCCGTGGTTTCAGAGAGCCACTCCTTATTTGGGGCACAATTAGTGGTGTTCCAATTAGATTTGCATGTATTTTTAACTATTAAAAGGCATCCCTATATTGTACTGCATATTGCCTGATCCAGTTATGCACTGTCCTCTCGAGACAAATTCCTGTGTACTGCATTAACACCACCTTGGAACACATTACACTGCTCCAAAACTACTACATAAAGCTCATAAAACGCCAACCTCCAATATTTAATATGAAGCTTTGAAGAATGTCCTACTATGTTACAGGATAACAGAACAAAATATATTACAACACCAAGAAATGGCTATTGTCACTTAGTTCTGCTGTTATATATTTTGAGATATCAACAATAAACAATAGAGGCTAGCTCAAATTCAAAAAGATTATATATGGTTGAACCGGGGAAACCTCATATAGTGCCAATATTAGGCTAATTGGGAATGCCTATATGGCTACACGGTTAGAAACTCTAACTCCAACAATATGGTTGTTAGATGCTTATTATAATCATTGGTAACCCCGGGAGGACAAGATGCTAAGTGGGTTACTCCGTTTGGCTATCTTATCAATCCAGTATAAGTTCACTGTTGCGGGAGTCTATGATAGTATACAAAAAGATTAAATGTTACACCAATCACAACTCACGGTTAAGACGCCAAGATACTGTATATGAAACTTCATGCGATAAGTGTCATGATCCCGACACTGCAATGTTTCGAATTAAATTTCTTCCTCAGGGAGTCACTCTTAAGCATGGATGTACTTCTGTGTCTCGGCTGTACCAACACACCTGGAATAATATTGAAAACCATATAATCTTTGCAATGATGTACAATACATCTATTAAAATGGCAGTGTTCAGATAATGTCAGACTTACTCGATAAATGCTGGCAAATTATGCTCCTTAATTCGAGTGTTGTACGTGAGCTGATGGCTAAATGCTGGCTTTCTGTGGTCAGAGTGCTGCTTCTTTTCTTAAACAATTGTTACACAAAATGAAATCTATGTCGCTAGAATGACGTTCAACCTGACTATCTAGAATATAGTGAACAAGATACAATAAGTCTAATATGAGAAACTTACTTGCACGATTGCAATCTCTTTATTTGTGATCTGGTCCTTGCGCTGTTGTGACACTGACAGTTGGCGGCCCGAAAACGCTGAACTTTAAGCGTAAAACTCCCGCCGATTTTGTGGTGAGGAAGTGACGTGGCTAACCATATATGGGCATCTACATAATCAAACGCCATTTTGGATGTGGGGGAAACCCTTTATCTAACCAAAAAAGGTTATATACGTCATCAGACGGCCATAATGGAATTCAATGAAATGAAATTACCTCACTGTTTCCTTCAACAACTTGATGATTGTAGCATATATATAGGTGAGTCCAAAAAGTGGATAAGAAAACTTATTTAAACCCATGAAAAATGAAAAACAGTCAGATGAGCGTATACCATTCAATCTTCTCATTAAGACCGGCAGGTTCAACTGAATGTAGTCGGAAAATCCACTGATTTTCTTTGTAATTCAGGGTAGATACCCTGTCTCCTCCTCGCCATAACGATGGAATATGTTCAATGATCAACCATTTTAGATCTTCAAAAGTGTGTTGTTGGTCTAAACAATATGAGACGATGGGGGCTTTCATGCCCTTGTTTTTAAGACAACTTTTGTGTTCTGTGAGTCTAATTTTAATCCTGCGTTTGGTACGTCCCACATATATCAACTGATATGGACAGATGATACCATATACTACAAAATCAGTGTTGCAATCCATTTGTTGTTTCCTACTCATGACAATGCTGGTAGTGGGGTCCGTCCAATTACAGCCTATTATTGCTTGTGTGCAAAAACTGCATGTGTTACATGGGACTTGTCCCAGCAAGTTAAAAACTGGTCGAATTGTGGGAGCTGCACGAACAATGTGTTGTTTGATGATGGTCCCTCTTGAATATGCAAACATCGGTATGGTCTGAAAAATTTGATGAGGACTAAGCACATGCCAATTACGTAATATGGCTTGTTTCACTTTAGTCGTAAGACTGGTATGTGGTAATACACATAGACTACTTTCTGATGATTTACTTCTGTAATTTAGTAGCTGGTCACGTTCTGAATACTTGGCACGCTTGTATGCCTTTTTTATACTGTAGTTTGGGTATCCTCTGTCTAAAAAGCGTTGTTGTAGGAGTTCAGCTTGTGTCTGAAAGTCTTGTTTATCTGAACACAGTCTACATAGTACATATACAAAAAAATTGTCCAACGGGTAACCCTTCTTTAAACCGGCGTGGGTGATGACTTTCAAATCGTAAGAGATTATACTTATCCGTGGGTTTACGGTACAATATGGTTGTAACTCCTATAGATGATTTTTTGATGAGAATATCCAAGAAGGCTATTTTTGCTCATGGTGATATGTTATTGCAAACCTTAAACACGGATGTGCTTGATTGAGCCAAGTGTGAAATTGAAGTAAATGTTCTTCTGTGCTTGTCCATATAAAAAATATGTCATCAATATATCTTGTCCATGAATTAATGTTTGCAAAATAAGGTGACTGGTAAACTGTAGTTTCTTCAAATTTGGAGACAAATAAATTTGCTATGTCTGGGCTATGGGAGAACCCATAGCTACCCCATGTACTTGTAAAAAATATTCCTGTTGAAATGCAAAAAAATTATTGAAAAGAACCAGTTGTGTGAGAGATAACAAAAACTCTGTGGGAACCCGTTGCAAAGATTATATGGTTTTCAATATTATTCCAGGTGTGTTGGTACAGCCGAGACACATAAGTACATCCATGTTTAAGAGTGGCTCCCTGAGGAAGAAATTTAATTCGAAACATTGCAGTGTCGGGATCATGACACTTACCGCATGAAGTTTCATATACAGTATCTTGGCGTCATAACCGTGAGTTGTGATTGGTATAACATTTAATCTTTTTGTATACCATCATAGACTCCCGCAACAGTGGACTTATACTGGATTGATAAGATAGCCAAATGGAGTAACCCACTTAGCATCTTGTCCTCCTGGGGTTACCAATGATTATAATAAGCATCTAACAACCATATTGTTGGAGTTAGAGTTTCTAACCGTGTAGCCACATAGGCATTCCCAATTAGCCTAATATTGGCACTATATGAGGTTTCCACTGTTCAACCATATATAATCTTTTTGAATTTGAGCTAGCCTCTATTGTTTATTGTTACATATTTTGAGTCATCTAGAAATGTAGAACCACGTAGGAGGGGAAAAGAAGGGGTAGAAGGCTCTCTGGCCTCTGGGGATAGGAAAATACTTTCAGTACCTGAATGTAATCCGCTTTGAAGTGCCTGTAAAGCAGAAAATAAATTGCTTAACACCATCTCTCCCTGTAACTGCAATATGATTAACATTAATGTAACATTCAAATGTACACATAAAAAAGAAAGAAAACGGAGACCAGTTCAAATCTTATATGTATAGTGGGTGCTTATTCACATGCAAAGGATAAATAAAGCAGTCAGGTTGTCCGATACAGCCTCTTCAGTGGTTAAACGCTCAATATACGGCTACATAAAAGGTCCAAACTGCTTTCCTTTATTTTTGTAAGCATGAGAAGACAGGCATTGAACAAATCCAGACATCATAAAAACAGAAAAAAAATATTTATCAATTAGACAGTGGCTAAATAGGAGCAGTATGATTCATTGATGGCATATCCTCCACATAGTCTGCAGAAATCGCTTAACCAACAGTTACCATTAACTAATGAAGCCCATAATCAAACATAATCAATTTAAATTATCAGACAAAGTAGTCATAGGACATTGAAAAGAAACTGGAAAACAACATTTTTAATGGATTGGGAAGAAAGAATACCAGCTCCAAGCAGCAACTGCAGAGGGTATTTTCTCTATTTTAAATTAGCTACTGAAGAGCGACCAACAAGTCCCCCCTCAACCTTGCCTCATGTAGCAAAGGAAGAGAGAAGCAGGTTGAGGAAACAGCGAGGGAAAGTAGAGCACCGCTTTGTCCAAAGAGTTAATTTGTATTTCTAGCAAGCTGAATGATACAGAAGCATACAGATCACTTAAACCCAACTTTTGATAGGGAAATCAAGACATACCAAAGGCAAGTATTAATTTGTACAAATCATCTCTTTGTGCAATATAAATTATAGATGCCAGCTGACATGGGTCTAACCGGCCAGTGCTGCCAGTAATCTGGTGGAGTCAGGTATGCAGTACTGGTCAGACACAGAGACAGGGTTCAGGCAACCTGCAGGAAACGGGAGGGTAGAGGCAGGTTAGTATAGCTGTGTTTAAAAAAGGATTGGATAAGTTCTTGGAGGAGAAGTCCATTACCTGCTATTAAGTTCACTTAGAGAATAGCCACTGCCATTAGCAATGGTAACATGGAATAGACTTAGTTTTTGGGTACTTGCCAGGTACTTATGGCCTGGATTGGCCACTGTTGGAAACAGGATGCTGGGCTTGATGGACCCTTGGTCTGACCCAGTATGGCATTTTCTTATGTTCTTATGTAGGTGAAGCAGCAGAACTATAGTTCTCTTCTTGGCTATGGGCTCTCCAGTTCTCATATTCCCCATATCTTTCTTTAAAAAGCTGTTAGAGATACTCCTGGATTTTAGGTTGGGGTGAGGCGTGGAAGCAAAGCTGCTAGATATTTATTTTATTTATTTTATTTGAGGGGTTTTATATACCGGGGCACGTTTGGAACATCACCTCAGTTTACAATGTAACAAAACATAGCAACAAGCTTTACATAAAACGCATCAACGTCAAAATTGGGCAGAGGTAAAGAAACTCTTGGAAAGGGGTGGGAAGCCAGGAGTTTAGTAACTTGGATATGACAGCAAGATTAGCATCATTATAAATGATCTTAATAGGGGAGAATAGCGTAATTACAAGTGTTACTAGTAAGGAGAAGCGTATATACAGAAATACTTAATATGAAGGAGCATATATACAGATGTACCTACTATGGAGGAGCATATAAACAGAGATCCATAAAATACAGCAGTGCAGTAACATATCGTTGGGGGGAGGGGAGGTTGAGATATGGTCAAGCTTATGTCTGTTTGGGGGATCATCAGGGGGAGGAGAAAATTGAGGTAAGGTCAGGTGTATGTCTGTTTGAAAAGCCAGGTTTTGTTTGAATCTTTTGGGGCATAATTCCTGGCGAAGACTTGAGGGCATTTTGTTCCATAGAGCTATTCCCGCAATGGTGATGGCGCGTTCTCTTGTGGAGACATGTTTGGTTAATTTAGGTGAAGGTGTGTGGAGTTTTGCCTGATGTGTTCTGGTTGATCTAGTCGGATTGCGGAGGATGAATTGCTCAGAGAACTATTGCATATTCCGATTGTAAATGGATTTGTGTATGAGCGTGAGGGATTTATATTTTATTCTGGCAGATATAGGTGGCCAGTGTAGTGACTGAAGTACCGGGGTAATGTGATCATGGCAACGGGCATTGGTGAGTAAGTGGGCAGCGGCATTTTTCAACATCTGAAGGGGTTGGATTGAATTTTTGGGGAGGCCTAGGAGGATCGCATTACAATAGTCAAAGTTGGAAAGGAAAGGATAGTGGCTTGAAGCACTGTGCGAAAATCGTATGGGTGGAGGAGTGGTTTGAGTCTTTTTAGTGTGTGTAGTTTGAAGAAGCTGTTTAATGTGGAGGAGATGAACGTTTTTAGATTAAGATGGTTATCAATATTTACACCCAGGCTGCGGACATGCTTGGGGGGGGGGGGGGGGGGGATTGAGTGTAAAGTGGTTGGGCGTGAAATGCAGTGTTGTGTGGTGGTATGATGATTAGCTCTGTTTTGGTGGTGTTCAGAGCCAGGAAGTTTTCTGAGAGCAGTTTGTTAATATCAGTGGGGGCTGAGTTCCAAGTTTGTAAGGCATTCGTGAGTGAGTCTGTGATGGGAATAAGGATCTGTACATCATCAGCGTAGATGAAGTGAGGGAGACCAAGGTTGGAGAGGAGTTTGCATAGGGGGAAGAGGTAAATATTAAATAGTGTGGAGGAAGGAGAGGAGCCTTGTGGGACATCTTGTGTCAGTTTAATGGGTTTTGATTCACAGTTTCCAATTTTAACCCTGTAGTATCTTTCGTTAAGGTATGATTGGAACCAGAGGAGGGGGGTGTTGGAGATGCCAATTTCTTTGAGGCGTTTTAGGAGCGTGTTGTGATTGACCGTATCGAATGCAGATGATATGTCTAATAGAGCGAGTATATATGATTGTCCTTTGTCCAGTGTTCTGCGTATGCATTCTGAGAGGGACATGAGGAGGGTTTCAGTACTATGATATCTGCGAAATCCATATTGGGATGGGAAGAGAATATGATGTTCATCAAGGTAGTCTGTTCGTTGTTGGTTGATTTTTTCCATGATTTTAGATAGGAATGGGAGATTAGATACAGGGCGGTAGTTGGCAGGTTCAGAAGGATCAAGATTGGGTTTTTTTGAGAATGGGTTTTATAATGACCTGCTTGAGCTGCATGGGAACCGATCCAAGAGAAATAGATTTGCTAATTATGTTGGCTATGGGTTTCGCTATTATTTTAGGGATGGTGAGGAGTGCCTTCGTAGGGATGGAGTCTGAAGGGTGAATCGCAGGTTTGATTTTTTTGAGGGTGGATTCTATTTCTAGGGGGAGGTGTTTTCGAAGGAAGTGAGTGAGGCACTGTTTGTGTTTTCCGTGATGTTTGGCAGGCGGATGTCATGCGGGGTATTTGCTGGGAGCGTGTGGGGGTGTGTGTGATAGGGGAAGTGAAGCGTGTCATCAGGGTTTCAATTTTATTTTGGATGAATAATGCTAGTTGTTCACATTTGGATTGGTCATCATTGTTGGGAGGGTTGTTGAGGGGAGAGTTTATAAGATTGGATATGTATTGAAAGAGAGCTCGGGGACTGAATTGGAACTGGTGAATTCTATGAGAGTAGAAGTCTTTTTTGGCATTGTCGGTGGCTTGGCGATAAAGATTGATCAACCACCCATTGGAGAATTCAGCTTTCCAGGAAGCAGTCGGATTTACTAAGGCTTTTCTCCCATTCTGTGTCTATGGGAGAAATGCTTAGTAAATGAGGCCCTTAGATTGTGAACCCTCTAGGGACAGAAATATCTACAAGTACCTGACTGCAACTCACCTTGAGCTACCAATGAAAAGGTGTGAGCTAAATAAAATTACAAGCATGAGGACAGTATGACAAAACTCCAAAATTGGCTGCTTTCATTATTCCCACACAAATGGCAATACTCTTAAGGACAAAACGTAGCCCAGGCATACTATATGTACAGGTCCTTGGTGAGGCCTCACCTGAGTTCTGTGTTCAGTTCTGGAGACCGTATCTCAGAAGGGACAGAGACAGGATGGAGGCAGTCCAGAGAAGGGTGACCAAAAAGGTGGATGGTCTTCATCGAATGTCTTATGAGGAGATATTGAAGAATCTAAATATGTATACCCTGGAGGAAAGGAGGAACAGGGGGTGATATGATACAGACTTTCAGATACTTGAAAGGTTTTAATGATTCAAAGTCAACGACAAACATTTTCTGTTGGAAAAAAATCAGCAGAACCAGGGGTCATGACTTAAAACTCCAGGGAGGAAGACTCAGAACCAATGTCAGGAAGTATTTCTTCACAGAGAGGGTTGTGGATGCCTGGAACACCCTTCCGGAGGAAGTGGTGAGGACCAAATCTGTGAAGGATTTCAAAACGACGTGGGATAAACACTGTGGATCCATAAAGTCTTGAGGATGTGAATGGAATGAAATGAAGAGAAGAGGCATGGGGGTGGCTTGCGGGAATGATGGCTACTACCCTTAGTCAGTAAACATACACAAGGTTAATACGACTCCAACATTGCTCTATGCTTCAATGGCAAGAGGAAATGTGGGAAAAAAACATCTGTATTCACAAATAAGCATGGGAGTAGCTTGCTTGTTGTGGCGATCACTACCCCAAACCAAATTAGCCTGATGCTTCACTTTCATTGCATATCCAAGCAGCTCTCTGCTTCAATGGCAGGGGGGAACGAAGAAAAGAGGATTTATATTCAGACAACAACCAACAAGGACTAAATTGCACAGGCTGGGTAAACAAATAGGCATGGGAGTAGCATGCTTACTGCGGCAGTTACTACTCCTAACCATTTAGGCTTGATACTTCACATTGATGCAGCTCCAGCACTGCTCTCTGCATCAGTGGTGGGGGTGGAAGGAAATTAGAACCAAAAAGTTACCAATAAGGGCCCTGACCTCAGCCGTCAGAGTAACAGATAAGTATGAGAAAAATAAGTACGAAAGCTTGTTGGGCAGACTGGATGGGCCATTTGGCCTTCTTCTGCTGACATTTCTATGTTTCTATATGGTTATGTGCTTAATTTACTCTATCCAAATTAGAGCTCTCTTCATAATTTATATTGTGTAAAAGCAGCCATTGCTGATAGGGATGTGCAGAGCAAAAGTTTAAGTTCATATGTCCATATGTCCAAAGGGGGTCCCATTTGCGGTCAATATGGACATAAACAGAATTCAATGAGTTGAGTATATGTCCATATGTGCAAATAAAAATTTAAACCCCTCACCCTCCTTAATCCCCCCCCCCCCCCCAAGACTTACCACAACTCCCTGGTGGTCCAGCGGGGTCAGGACGCCATTTCTGACCAACTTTGCAAGGAGCACGTGACGTCGGCGTCACGTGATTCCCCGCGGGGTCGCTTCCGGGATCCTCGTTCGGCCCAAAAGGAACTTTTGGCCAGCTTGGGGGGGCCTCCTGACACCCCCAAGCTGGCCAAAAGTTCCTTTTGGGCCGAACGAGCGTTCCAGCGCGAACCCGCGGGGAATCACGTGACGCCTCGTCACTCCGACGTGGCGCCAACGTCACGTGCTCCTCGCAAAGAATTTCAGAAATGGCGTCCTCACTCCTCGCTGGATCACCAGGGAGTTGTGGTAAGTCTTTGGGGGGGGATTAAGGAAGGTGAGGGGTTTAAATTTTTATTTTGGATCAACAATCGCGATTTCCAACTTATTCAACATAGCTATGTTGAATAAGTTGGAAATCCGATCGTTTATGTCTCATCACTTTAAGTTAAAAAAAAAAAGTAGTGTTTTATATTTATGTTCAATACGAATGCACACCCCTAATTGCTGATTCATGTAAGCTTAACATTTATACTGAGTTTAGCTATACTGTTTCAATAAAATTTGCCTAATGCACTTGCAACTCAGTGTAATGTAATCCGAGCTTTATTGCTGCCGAGAGCCGGAATTGCTGTATGCTAAAAAAAGTAGCATCTGTACAGGAAACTGGAGAATTGTACAATTGTGTATTAGTGCAGAAATTGCGGCCAAATCTTATATTAAAGACCCTGACTCTTCTGCACTGAAGAATGGGGATAAGTCCAAGGTAGAAGGGTTACATAAAATATCAATTCTTTTTTTCTCTCTCCATTTTTTGTTTAATTTTTTTCCATTTTCTATTTTATGTATTGCTTAGATATTACTTCAGAAACACAAATAAAATTGTCATGCCAAAAAAGGAATAAGAATCTGATGATTCTCAATCCACTATGCATTTCCTATGCACAGTTTCGTCAAATAGCTTAACTCTGTGCTTATCAGAGGAGCCTGATTCTTCAAATCCAAACTTGATTAACAGGTAAAACAAAACAGTCTTACTGTGCAAAAACTGAAGATTACAGTGAGCAGCTTAGTCTGGGCCACAGAAATAAGGCGAGGTAAAATTAAAATAATTATGCAGGGAAGGCCAGATTATTTGCTGAATCAGACCTGGCCAATACAGAGCTGTCCAGAGTAGAGAGAGAATCAGGAGGAAAAACACCCAAAAACCCCTGTTTCAAGTCAGTTGGGTCCTCTGCTTTTTAATATATTTATAAATGACCTAGAAATGAGGATAAGAGAGGTGATCAAATTTGCCAATGATACTAAATTATTCAAAGTTGTTAAATCACAAGAGGATTGTGAGAACTTGTAAGAAGACCTTGCAAAACTGGGATACTAGGCATGCAAATGGCAAATGAAATTGAAAATGGACAAGTGTAAAGCAATGCACTTAGGGAAGAGTAACCCAAATTATAGCTACACAATGCAAGGTTCCATATTAGGAGTCACCATTCAGGAAAAGGATCTAGGTGCCATCATTGAAAATACATTGAAATCTTCTGCACAGTGTGCAGCAGCAGCAGCCAAGAAAGCAAATAAAATACTAGGGATTATTAGGAAAGGAGAATACGAGAGAATATCATAATGCCTCTGTATCGCTCCATGGTGCAACCTTATCTTGAGTATTGTGTGCAGCTCTGATCACCACATCCCAAAAAAGATATAGAATTAGAAAAGGTACAGGGAAGAGCAGCCAAAATGCTAAAGGGGATGGAATGATTCCTGTAAGTCTAAGAGGAAAGGCTAAAGAAGTTAGGACTCTTCAGCTTGGAGAAGAGATGGCTGAGGGAAGATATGATAGAGGTCTATAAAATAATAATTGCAAGGGGCTGCAATTTCTTCATGTAGGGTACGAGGATTTGAGACAGCTCAATCAACTTATAACGAAAGAAGAAATACTGGAGGTCATTAAAAATCTTATTCATAAAACTCCTGGACCTGAGTTTTTTAAATCTTAGGCTTCAGGTAGCACCGCCTTTAAAAAGATAGTTTCAGGTAACAGTACAAGTTGGAGCTTTGCCTCAAACAATAAAGGGGCCTTAACAGTCATTCCCAAAAAGGGATGAGAATTGGCCAACATTTCTTCTAACTACAGATGTCAAGATCTATGCGAAAGTGTTGGCAAGTAGGCTGATGATGTTGCCGGCTTTGATACCCCCAGAGCAGGTGGGCTTTGGGTCTGGGCGTACTGCGGCAACAAATGCCAATAAACTATCGAATCTTACACAAATCCCTTACCATAATGCACAAAACGATCCACAAACACCCGTTGGACCTCCAATTCCCCCTCAAACTTCATTCCTCATCCAGACCCATCAGAGAATCATACAAAGGATCTCTCCATGTACCTCCTAACAAAACTTCACGCCACACCGCAACCAAAGAAAGAGCATTCTCGATAGCAGGTCCCACTATTTGGAACAATTTACCTCCGGACCTCAGACAGGAACCCTGCCTACAAACATTTCGAAAAAAACTTAAAACCTGGCTATTTAGCCAAGCTTTCCCTTAATCTATTCACTTTCGGAACTCCACATCTCAAGCCTACCGAACTTACATAGTGATACCCTTTTTATCACAATGTTATCCCTCTGTCATTCTCTTTCTTCTATTCCCAAGTTTGATCTCCTTGTTATATGTAACTTTTTTACCTCCTCTGATTATTTTACTGTTAAATGATTGATAAGAATGTTTTTTTCCCCTTGTTCCATGTAAACCGATTTGATATGACACCTGTCATGAAGGTCGGTATATAAAAGAATTAAATAAATAAATAAATAAATGTGCGGAGAATTTTAGCAAGCTCAGTAACCGGTCATTAGGGAGAGGATACCCCTCTGTTGGTAAGCTTTGATATAGAAAAAGCTTTTGGCCATCCTGCCTGGGATTATTTGTTTGGGGTACTGCGCTTATATGGCTTTCATGGACACTTTGTGGAAATGTTACAACTCTTATATAGGACCTCTCTGGCAGCAGTTACAGTTAATGGCTTAGTCTCAATTTTTTTTCTCTTGAGCAAGTTACGCACAGGGCTGCCCCCTTTCACCGTTCCTCTTTGTTCTCAATATGGAGCCTTTGGCTAAGTGCTTGTTGGCAGATGGAGACATTACGGGGATAAAGTGTGGTACTAGGGAGATTAAAGCCGCTTTCTTAGCAGCTTTATTTATTTAGATTTTTATATTCCGCTTTTAGCACTTTTTGTTTTAAGCACTTCAAAGCTCTTTTCTTGGCACTATCTCATCCAATGAAAAAATTACAGAGATTAATCTCTTGCAGGAATTTGCTTTGTTGACGGAACTGAGAATTAATAATGGGAAATAGATGGCATTGGATGTGACTGGGTGGCTGCAGGATAATTAGAGAGGAGAATTCCTTTTGCAATAGACAGAAGCACAAATTGTGTACCTGAGTCTGCGTATTTCCCGAGATGTCTCACAGGTGTGTGGTGTCAATTTAATCCCACACATTTTATTTATTATTTATTTTAATTTTTTCTATACCGGCATTCGTGAAAATATCACATCAAGCCGGTTTACAATAAACAATGGGTGATAACCGGAACAGAGAACGAAATAATATGAACTATAAATAATATAGATGCAGTTACAATAAACAGGGAGACGTACAACTAGGAGCAAGAAGAAGACAAGATAGAAACTTTAACAAAGTGTATAAACACATCTTCCCCTTTCCTGATATGGCAGAATTTGTTTTGTCCAAGTGGCTTTATGCCATTAAAACATGATATAGCTACGTGAAGTAAATGGTATCTGAATTTGTTTGGAATTGGAAGAGGCCTCGGATGCAGATATCTTAGCTCCAGTTGAATCTTGAGGATGATGAACTAAGGTTTCCCAATTTACATTTGTATAATGCAGCCTGCTTGTGCAGGGTGGCAAGGGATTGGATTGGGGGCTTGAGTACGGTGACAGATATTGAGATGGATAGAAGTAGGATTCAACCCTTGGCATTGCCATATCTTCTTCATACAAAGACCATGGAGTTACCTATCACAACTAAGGTAGAACTATTGTATATGTCTGTTCTTAAAGTATGGCGATAGGTAAGGGATAAATATGATCTGCCATTAAAGGTGTCAGTGTTTTTTGCCCATTAGAGGAAACACATTTTCAGCCAGGATTAAATCAGGTGGTTTTTCCAACATTGGGAGAGATGTGGCTTGAGGACAATTGGTCAGCTCTTAACAGATACTACACAAGCAGTTGTGACCTTTCAAGTTTTAAAAGAAAAATATATATGAGTAATAGATTTATTTTGCTTATTTGCAACTATGCCATTATATTGACTCTCTGTTACATATGAATAAAGATTGCTTGCTGGCAGGTAATTTTGAAATAGATATAATTCGGCCAAATTCAACTGTTAAGATAGTTTCAAAATATATAGAAATATGGTGGGAGAATGGAGCGCAGATCCTCATTCTGAAACAATGGCCAAGTGGTCTAGAGATATAGGCACTCCTCTGGAAGAAGTTTATTTGCATTTTGGAATGGAAAGAGTGGAAAAACTGGTGGAAAGTGCAAATCTATGTGAAATGCAATTCAAAGTATTTCAAAAAGAGTGTACTTCTCTCCCTATCAAGCTTATAAAGCCCATATAATAACGGATAAGTGTTACAGTGTAAAGCCCCAGAGGGTACTTTTTCCACTGTTTTTGAACCTGTCTAATTATCCAGAAATTTTGGAGTGACAGTCATTCATATTGCAAATTACCATTGGATGAAAAATTGGACTTGTTAGAAATTTTTCATGATGTTTGATGTAGACCTGCCCAGTGTTTATATGGAAAGCAACTTGCATGATAAAAAAAAAAAAAGTATATTATTACAATGGATTGGTGGAAGTTCTCCTACTCTGCAGATGTGGCAAAAATCAAATGCATAATCTACTTATGGGGAAATAGACCGTGGTAAAAAGTAGCACCAAATGACGACAGATTTCTGAAGATCTGGTAATCCGTTCCTGAGATCGTTATCTGCCAGATTCCGCAGTTTGATTGTTCATACATTAAAGTGAGATTTTTAAACGGGCTGTGCGCGTAAATCCCGGTGTTTACATGCATGGCCGGGCCTTGTGCGCACCGGGTGAATTTCCGAAGAGGCCCGGCTGCACACATAAATGCCAGTACGCGAATAAGTGCCGGGCCAGGATAGCACCATTGCTCTCTGTTCCAAAGACCCGGCTGCCGGCTCGGGTGCTGAAGTAATTTGTGAAAAAAAGAAAAAGGTAGGGTTTTGGGGGGGGGGGGGGGGGGGAAGGAGAGGAGAAGGGAGGTTAGGTAGGGGGTAGGGAAACTGGGGAAGGCCGGAATGCATCGCTACGCGGAAATTGCAGAAGTCCCCCCCCCCCTCGTGTGCGCCGCCCGCCCATACACACAGGGATTATAAAATCCAGCGCGCATGTGCATGCGGCCCACGGATTTTCTACCATGTGTGCACCGGCACGCACATGGACACGCGTGCACAGAGTGGAAAATCTACCCCTAATTGTATAAAGACCACCTCCCTTGAAGGGAAGAAAATAAAAAGCTGAAGAGGAATCAGGTAGCTGATTGACTGGCACATACGCTGCTCTCGTGATCTATTCATGTTTGCGAATCAGAGACTTGTACGCAATAATGGTTGGACCATGTTGTATTCTTTTGCTCAATAAACAGATTTTTTTTTTTCCCTAAAATAATGGAATGGAAGGAGTAAACATTCCGTTCTCAATACAAAACACTCACCATCCTTCTTAACACATTATACAAAAACAACTCCCCCTGGCTCGAAGATATGCCACATTTCCGTCAATCCAACCGCCCCACCAGAAACTCCCTTGCAGGCACCCTTCACACCCCCTCACTCAAAATTGCACACCTCACAACCACCAGAGAAAGAGCCTTCTCCATTGCTGGCCCCACTCTCTGGAACTCCCTTCCCGCCGAGCTCCGTTTAGAGCCATCCATGAGCCATTTCAAAAAAGGAATCAAGACTTGGCTATTTAAACAGGCCTACCCCGACTCCTCTCAATCCTAGTCAGTGATTTCCTCTGAACCACACTAGTTCCCCTCCCTGCCCCTTTCCCAGCGCCCCACTTCTACCCCATTTCCCCACCACCCCACACCCAGCGCCCCCTCCCCTGCCCCTTCCCGTCAGTGATTTCCTCTGAAATCACTCTAGCTCCCTCCCCACCCCACATCCCACCCCGCCCCAGTTCCCTCCCCTGCCCCCTCCCTCTCAGCCCCCATTTGCCTTTGCCTTTAACTGTACATAAGTTCATATGTTTAATTTTGATTGTCTAAAAATCCAAACAGTTCAACCAAGTTTTGTTATGCTCGTTGAACTTCTATAAAAATGTACTTTCGTGTGTTATCTAGCTAACCTTTTACATCGTTCATTGTAATTTCCTTTCATAGTTACCTGTAAACTGACATGATGTGTCCTACGAATGCCGGTATATAAAAAGCTTTAAATAAATAAAACAAACAAACAAACATTAATCGGTTGTTTATTCTTTCAAAGAGTAAAAGATTAAGGGATACATACTGAAGTTACTGGGTAATACATTTATTATTTAGCAAATTTTCTATACCGTCATTCAGTCGTACCATCACAACGGTTTACATATTTAAAATAATAAATACATAGTTTCAGAATAAAATACAAGATAATATAAAACTAATAAGAGAAAATATTTTTTTTACTCAATGCATAATTAAACTCAAATTCGTTGCCAGAGGATGTGGTAAAAGCTGTTAGTGTAGCTGCATTTTAAAAAGGTTTAGACAAGTTCCTGGAGGAAAAGTCCATTAACCATTAAGATGGAGGTGCAGATATCCACTGCTTATCCTGTATCTAATCTACTCCCTTGGTATCCTGCCAGCTACTTAAGAACATGCCATACTGGGTCAGACCAAGGGTCCATCAAGCCCAGCATCCTGTTTCCAACAGTGGCCAATCCAGGCCATAAGAACCTGGCAAGTACCCAAAAACTAAGTCTATTCCATGTTACCGTTGCTAGTAATAGCAGTGGCTATTTTCTAAGTCAACTTAATTAATAGCAGGTAATGGACTTCTCCTCCAAGAACTTATCCAATCCTTTTTTAAACACAGTTATACTAATTGCACTAACCACATCCTCTGGTAACAAATTCCAGAGTTTAATTGTACGTTGAGTAAAAAAGAACTTTCTCCAATTAATTTTAAATGTGCCACATGCTAACTTCATGGAGTGCCCCCTAGTCTTTCTATTATCCGAAAGAGTAAATAACCGATTCACATCTACCCGTTATAGACCTCTCATGATTTTAAACACCTCTATCAAATCCCCCCTCAGCAGTCTCTTCTCCAAGCTGAAAAGTCCTAACCTCTTTAGTCTTTCCTCATAGGGGAGCTGTTCCATTCCCCTTATTGTGGTTGCCCTTCTCTGTACCTTCTCCATCACAATTATATCTTTTTTGAGATGCGGCGACCAGAATTGTACACAGTATTCAAAGTGCAGTCTCACCATGGAGCGATACAGAGGCATTATGACATTTTCCGTTTTATTCACCATGCCCTTTCTAATAATTCCCAACATTCTGTTTGCTTTTTTGACTGCCGAAGCACACTGAACCGACGATTTCAATGTGTTATCCACTATGACGCCTAGATCTCTTTCTTGGGTTGTAGCACCTAGTATGGAACCTAACATTGTGTAACTATAGCATGGGTTGTGACCCGGCTTGGCCACTGTTGGTGATACTGGGCTTGATGAACCTTTGGTCTGACCCGGTATGGCAACTTCTTGTGTTCTTTGAATACAGGAGCAGCTGTGAACATTCAGGTTGACCACCAGGTGGCAGTATAACAAAAACTATGCAGAGTAAAGCATGAACACAGCATAGCTGATGTGGAGGCAGGACAACAGTGAACAAACAGGAAAGCACCGGTGGAGGACAGGACACTGATGCAGAAGGAAACAAAAAGAGATGTGCTGGAGAAGGGAGGGAAGGGGCTGTGATTCCAGGACTAGGGATTCAACTGAGGGTAGAGTGGGGAGGAGGAAGGTTCATTGGTGCTAGTAAGCCAGTAGAGTCAGGATAATTTATTGCCAGTATGGGAATCCCACAGCAGCTGAGAGGAGGCTGAAAGGCATAGAAATCTTCTGCATTATTGCAGAGACAGCTCAAACCCTGGCCTGTTAGTGCAGAAGCAGCTGGACTAGGAGGAGGGGCATAAAATTGAGGGAAACTCCCAAGTGTCTGAGAACGAAGGCTTTCAGTACCAGGGTGCAATAGAGGCTCGTTCTGATTGAGCTGTAAAGCTCCAGGAGACAGTTTAGCACCTGGGTCAGATTTAATTACCAAGGCAGGTTTCAGGGTTCACCTCCAGGTGTAGCAGTGAGATCTCACTTTTTGTTGGGACTCTAGGCGCAGTACACCACACTCGGCACAGCAGCATCAATTCACACACACAGTACTCCCGTAACCAAGCCAGGGTACAAAAGACTTCTGCTTTATTAAACCAATGAAGGCAGAATTAATTCAGAGCTCGGGAACAAAAAGGAGGTGGTTTCAGCTGATATTTATTACAAATAATCCCATTGCACCTGATGGGAGTCCGAGTTCATCAGCAAAGCAGCTCCAGCCAGAATCGTGCTCCCTGGAGCCCTCTTCTCACTTCCTTCACTCCTTGTTACTGGTGTCTCTCTACACACACAGCATACAACAGATGACACAATTTAAGGAAACAGCACCATTTTAACCCACCCTCCAAAATTAAAATTTTTGAAATGGGAAAATGTGTTGAGTAGTAACACTTGTGCTACAAAATTACCGGGTCAAAAAAAACCCCCCACCTTTTTATTTTAAATGGGTGCAGCCTCTTTAAAACTGCAACTTCTGAACTCAGGCATTAGCATAGCCCCATTTTCTTGAGTAGTTACATAGGGGGCAATTTAGAAAACCATGCAGATTGTTGGAGGTCCGCAGGTACTTTTCTCTGCGGATTTTGCACTATTCTCAAAGGGAAAGTGCACACACACCCTCCCTGTGAACACTGCACAGGGAAAAAACACCCTCAGAATTTTACCCCATTTCCCCATCAATACGCTTTTCCTGAAAACAAGATGCATAATTTTGAAAATGCAAAACTACATATGTTGCTGCCTCTTCTTCCACCCCCCTACACCCAACCCCTGACACCCCCCCCCTCCCCAAATCACTGATCCCAAATACGCTTTGTTCATCCCTGTGCATAATTTTATCCACAAAACAGAGTGGGCAATTTTCAGGCAGTCCCTTTATCTGGGGAAATAGATTTTGAAAATTGCTCTCTCAGAATCTGGGTCGATGGAACCCATTCATTTGCACAGGAGAGCAACTTTTAGGGTGGTGCCGTGACAACACTCTCCCGCCTGCTGATCAGGATCAGCAGATAGAGCAGGCTGTTCTTTATCTCCTACAGCAGATTGGTTTCATTCTGCTTAGAGAACCAGATCAGACAGGGGAGGGGGAGGGAGATGGCAGGCCCGGGCTCCTGTTCCTATTGACACAGAAGGGAGGGGGAGGCTGGCCAAGAGAGGCGGGCAGGGATTGAAGGAGAGAGCAGCAAAGATCGAGGAACCAAAGAGAGTACAAGGCGAAGGAAACGTGAGAAAGGGATAGGAGAGAAGAGGGGAGGGAGTGCAGCCGCAAGAAGAGAAGAGGGGAATAGGAGAGGAAGATAGACAACAGAGCTTGTGAGGATAGGAAGGAATGCAGCAGAAAGAGGGACCAGGACGCCAGAGGATGAGAAGAGGAGGCAGAAAGGGGACGGACAGTTAGAGAAAGGAGTGGAAAAGGGGAGAATATTGAAGCAAACACAGATATTCCAGAGTCTGAGACAACTACAAACTGCTCTTGGGCAAGTTCACCACGCAGCCTAGCCCCTGTAGCAATGAAACTACCTTGTGAGAAGCCAGAGACTCTCTTCCACGCTCTTGGCTCAAATCAACCAGTTGCCCAGATACATGTGAAGTAGAATGCCGTCCTTGCATAAGACCATTGCTACCACCACCATGACCTTGGAGAAGGTCCTGGGCACAGTGGCCAGCCCGAGGCAAGGCCTGAAACTAATGACTATTCAGAATGGCAAACCGTAGGAACTGTTGATGTTCCCAGCAAATGGTGATATGGAGATATGCCTCCATCAGATCCAGAGACATGAGATATGCCCCTGATTATACTGCCATTATGACAGAGCCCACCATTTCCATTCTGAAATGAGTGACCCGCAAATGATGATAGAATCCCTTGCAATCCAGGATGGGCCAAAAGGACCCGTCTTTCTTGGGCATGACAAAATAAATAGAATAGCGGCCTGTATTTTGCTGTGATTTGGGAACGGGAATCATGGCTTTTAGGTCCAACAGCCTTTGCCACCCTCTTCTGAGGGGAGTTGCATGGAGATATTATAAAGACATCTGGAGAAATGTGAAGCAATTCTAAAAGATAGCTGTCCCATACCATTGCGAGTACCCATTGATCTGAAGTAATCTGGACACACCTGTGATAAAAACAAGATAGGAAAAAGGACTGAGACTGCTGAAGAAATGGGATCTTTGGGAAGAAGCTCGCTGGTAGTCTTGAGAGCAGCCACTTGCCCAAAAAGTCCAGGAAACTGGCTTATTCTCTGGCAAGTGAGGTACCTGGGCTTCCCCCATTTGCCTTTTTTCCAACTCACTGCCAAACAAAAGCGAACCCTTGAAGGGCAGCTTGGTGAGATTGGACTTAGAAATAGTATCTGCCGACTATTTGCACAGCTACAGCTGCTGTCTAGTCGCTATAACAGAAACACAGGTGTCTGTGTGAAACCAGGTCACAGCCCACATCAGCTAATGTGGTAGCCCCTGGTTCTACCATAGCTCCACTATCCAAAACTGTATTGCCAGAGTCCTGAGAAAGAAGCAAGGTAGCTCGAGCTACCAGACTACAAGAAGAAGCAATTTGCAAATTCATTGCCACTGCCTTAAAGGCTTTCTTAAGGATAGTCTCAATCCTCCTATCCCAAGCATCCTTAAGAGTCACTCCTCCTTCCACTGGGATTGTGGTTCATTTAGTGACAGACCACACCAAAACATCCACCTTCGGGATACGCAACTCTTCACTGGCCTGTGGATCCAAGGGGTATAAACCCACTAAGGCACACCCCCCCCCCTTTAAATCTCGCCTCTGGCACACTCCTTTCAAGGTCAATCAACTTGAATCACATCCAGGAGGGGAAATAAACATGAAGCTTTGCATAGGGTGACCAATATGGAGCCCTCCTTCTGCACCCCCGAGGAGTGACTCTCAGGGTCTTCAAAGTCTGAGAGATCGGCTCAGCAATTCATCTCTATGAAAGAAATGGAGAAGAGTTCTATGCAGCTCCAAATATGGGGAAATCTCCCCTTCCTCGATAGGGGAGCCACAATTCATCATCAGTGTCAGCTTGATCCACATACATTCAAATTTTGTCAGGATGTGCTGCGCCATGGCAGTTATCCATGGTGGCAGACCTAAACTAGTAGGTATTGTCGACTCAAACGGATGCCCCTGTAGAAAGGTCTGTAATCCCTGGAAGAATTTCACCCAGGAAAAGGAGGATGGCTCCATACCAGGCCCCATATTCCTGAACCTTACATCCCAAGAGCGAGTCTCCCCTGCAGAAGACTCAGCCAGTAGATCAACCGAAGGAAGGGACACCCGCATTGATGCCTTCAGTCCCACTCCCCTCAGATCGTGGCGATGAACCATAATCAGTAAAATCAGGAGGTGGCAAATCCCCATGAGCATCTAGGTAGTGCCGACATAGGCTTGCAGAAAGCTCCAGTTGTATCACCCTGATGTGGCGTGCAGCACAAATAGATAAATGCCGAGACTTCTTTGCCACCAGCGCCATGGTTAGTATGTGCTCAATGGCATACGTATAGCCACACGCCCAAACTAGCCATACAAAATGTGCATCCAGAAGGAACACCCAAACTGGACGCACAAAATGTGTATCCAAAAAAAGCACTCAGTCACACGCACCCAAAAAGACACGGATATAGATGTACGAGGTGCGCAGGCATGTGCCAACACACAAGAAATGCGCAAACTAGCCACCACGGCCTACCACTCGCTAAGGAGGAAAAGCCCGAGAGGGGGTCCTAGCCAAAAGGTTGCTCAACCTGGCATGCCTGAACTGCCTCCACCCATCACAGAACTCTCCAGAGATGTAAGCGGGATAGCTGAATGCCAAGGAGGAAGACCTGGTAGGAAGAATCTTCACTAAAGAGTTCCTCATTTTTTTTTTTTTATTATTATAAATAAAAAAAACTTTTACCTGGGCTCAGCCGTCCCTGGCTGAGAGCAGGAATAGGTCCTGGTTCTGGGAGGGAGCGAGCAAAAGCCTTCAATGCTGAGCCTCTCTCGGCTCAGCAACTGCTTTTTTTTTTTCTTTTTAAAGAGGCAATCCCTAGTAGGGAAATGCATGTCTGCCATCTGCCGGAGACAGAGAATACTGGTGGGCTCATGTCAGTGCAGGAGTATATATACTGTGATGTCAGCTTTGCTCCACCTCCATCTGCTGGCAGAAGGGGGGAGTGGCCTACTTGAATGCAGAGGAATCCTACTTAACAGATAAAACCCGGCGCTCCATCACCAAAGCAGAACATACAGTCAGCAAATACAGGGTACGCTAACTGTAGCTCCATGCTAGAATGTTCATAATGGTGTAGCACCTGTGCTACATGGTATGTCCCAGAGAACATGAGCCCCTTTGTTTCAACCCTAGTGGTAGGAGCTCCAAGATGTGCAGTTAGAATGCTATAAGAGTAGGGCTTCCCAAAGTGTGGGTAGGGACCCCAAACTGGGTCACAAAACTTTTAGCAGGGGTCACAAATGTCTCAAACTGCAGGCTCTTCGAGTACCAGTAGCACTAGTAATGGAAGTCAGCTTGGGGCATATAAGTCCGCATACGTTCACAGGCCCCGCAGTGGTCCCCACTCTCTCATGAGTTTTTGTGGTAACAGGAAGCCCTTGCACATGGCGGGATTGGGATCAGATGGAGATGCTGTATCGATGTGAGGGGGGGGGGGGGGCGGGGAATTGCCTGTGAAAGTGAGTGACAGGGAATGACAGAAGATTGACTGGGGGATGAATGCAAGGAGAGAATGCAGGATGGGGTGAGAGGGAGGGGATGACAGAGTATCATTTGGGGGTTATAAGAAGGACTTTGGACTGAGAGGGCATCAGAGAGGGGTGCCAAAAGCACTGGAGAGTGTGAGAGGATAGGATGGAGAGGTGACAGGAGCTGGATTTGTATTTTTATTTGGGAAATGTAAGAGAATCAGTTGAAGGGGAGGAGTTTAAGAGAGAGGGTGGATGTTGAAAAAGGAGATCAGCTAGAGGGTGAGAGTGGAATGATCATCAAAGGTGGACTACCCTCCTTTCCCCACTAACTTATTTTGGTTATCACCTGGGGCCATGTGAATTTTCAAGTATTAAAATGGGGTCATGTAAGCTAAATGTTTGGGAAGTCCTGCTGTACAGGTTTGTGTGTTCAATTCACAGGCTGGGTAAACAAGTAAGCGTGGGAGTAGCTTGCTTATTGTGGCAGTTACTACCCCTAACCAATTACGCTAGATACTTCACTTAGATGCAGCTCCAGCACTGCTCTCTACATCAATGGCGGGGGTGGAAGGTAAATAGAACCAAAAAGTTACTAATAAAGGCCAAGAGTATCAGATAAGTATGAGAAAAAAATAAGCGTGAAAGCTTGCTGGGCAGACTGGATGGGCCGTTTTGTCTTCATTTCTATGTTATATGTTTCTATGTTTCAATTCAAATCAGTTGTATGTGTGAAACAGGAGGTATGAGAGGCTGTGGTAAACGGAGCTGAAAGAGAGAATCCAGGAGTGAGTGGATGGAGTATACCAGTCTCCTAGTGAAGCCCCTAAGCTCCTGGGAGGAGTATGGAACCCCCCCCCCCCCCGCCTGTGAACCGTTTCCAGTCCACCCCTCCCAACGTACACACACTCTAAGCAGACCATGAATTCTTTTATATGGTACCTCTAGCCCAGACAGAATTCAACGCAATGCCTTCTAAAAAGAGATGCGTTCATCGTAAATGACAACAGATAAAAGATCAAAATGGATCATCCCATGCACTCAGTAGGGATTTGTTCACTTTGGAAAGATGCACATACAATCTCCTTTATGGAAACTGATAGCAAGAGCCCCAACTTGTACTGCCATTTAAAAGGTTGTAACCGTTGCTCCTTGCACGTTACATATACACACATACTTTTTTTAAATTTTTGTTAATAGATGCAATGGAACCATACCACTCCAGTTTAAGGTTGTAATCACTGCTCCATGCAGATTACCCCATGCCTTCATGGATGCTCAATAGAAACATGTCACTGCTGTTTTGGGCTGTGACTAGTTGTTGATGCAGGTTATCCCAGCACTTTATCAGCTTCTTGCCACTAGTGATGCTCTGCGTTTTATGGCATGTTTTTTGGAATTCAGTTACTGTTTTTGTTTCAGTCACCTACTCTGGCACCCATTCTAGGCATCCGCCACCCTTTCTATGAAGGAAAAAAAATTACTGATATTGTGCTGGAGTCTAAGCCTTTGGAGCTTCAGTAGAGAATGAGCTGGGAGAATCTTTCCTTGGGTAAGCTGGGGAGAAGTCAGACATTTTAAAATATAGGTGCTTTACTGGAAGTAGCTTGCCTGAAATTGGAGGAAGGTGTGTAAATGATTTATCTATTGAATTGAGAGGAACATACCATGATATTAATCGGTCATTTCAACACTATAAATTAAATCCATCCTAGAAGAAAAGGTTGTGAGGAGGAGGAGGAGGAGGAATACGTTGACATCTGTGAACAGTGTTTGGATAATCTGGTTGGGTAGTAACATATTAGGTATTGGACAGGAAAAGACCCAGTTGGCCCATCCAGTCTGCTCAATCTGATCTTATACGGCTCAGGATATATCCCAGCTGTAGCAGATCAACTGTTTGTAGGATATTGTTGCTTGCACCTGATTTTTAGTTGTCCTTTGTGTGTAGATAAGCACAACCAAAATGATAAAGAAGATGGAACAGCTCCCCTAGGAGGAAAGGCTGAAGAGGTTAGGGCTGTTCAGCTTGGAGAAGAGACGGCTGAGGGGGGATATGATAGAGGTTAAGATCATGAGGGGTCTTGAACGAGTAGATGTGAATCTGTTATTTACGCTTTCGAAAAATAGGACTAGGGGGCATTCCATGAAGTTAGCAAGTAGCACATTTAAGACTAATCTGAGAAAATTCTTTCATTCAACGCACAATAAAGCTCTGGAATTTGTTGCCAGAGGATGTGGTTAGTGCAGTTAGTGTAGCTGGGTTCAAAAAAGATTTGGATAAGTTCTTGGAGAAGTCCATTAACAGCTGCTATTCAAGTTTACTTAGGAGCGGATTTTAAAACCCCTGCGCGCCGGCGCACCTATTTTGCATAGGCCGCTGGCGCGCGTGCAAGTCCCGGGGCTTCCTGTCGGGGGCGTGGCGGGATGACGTGGCGTTTTGGGGGCGGCGACATGGGCGTGGTTTCGGCCTGGGGGCGTTCCGGGGGCGTGGCCACAGCCTCCGGAACAGCCCCCAGGACTGGACCACGGAGCAGGGCAGCCGACCGACGCGTGCAAAGGTAAGGGGGGGGTGGGTTAGGTAGGGGAAGGTGGGGGGAAGGGCGAAGGAAAGTTCCCTCCGAGGCCGCTCCGAAATCTGAGCGGCCTCGGAGGGAACAGGCAGCGTGCGCTGGGCTCGGCGCACGCAGGTTGCACAAATGTGCACCCCCTTGCGCGCGCCGACCCCGGATTTTATAAGATACGCGTGTATCTTATAAAATCCAGCGTACTTTTGTTCGCGCCTGCTGCGCAAACATAAGTACGCGCTCGCGCAAGTATTTAAAATCTGCCCCTTAGGGAATAGCCACTGCTATTATTTGCATCAGAAGCATGGGATTTTCCTAGTGTTTGGGTAATTGCCAGGTTCTTGTGGCCTGGTTTGGCCTCTGTTGGAAACAGGATGCTGGGCTTGATGGACCCTTGGTCTGACCTAGCACGGCAATTTCTTATGTTGAAATTAGCTTATGGTGCATGCTAGGGCCTTAATGTATAGCATCCTTTACGCATGCATACTGACCTATACCGCATAGACTCTAGCTATGTGGTTTTGTTAGAATTTCAATTAAATTCTTGTTTTGTTTAAAGAATGAAAAATGAACAAAATTTAGCTAATTTTGTTTCATTTAAGAAAAAAAATCCCCTTAAAAAAAAAAAAGTACTCCAGCTTGGCACTATTTTCCAGATTCCTCCCATCCCATCTCACACACCTTATCTGCAGGTTTATATGGGGGTGGGAACAATCCTCAGTTGTGCCTGCCCTGCTACTCATTTTCAAAATAGTGCCAGCCAACCTAGGGAAATCTGTCATACGACAAAATGGGGACTGTCGCAGGTTGCCTAACGCCATTTTGTAAACTAACGATAGTTGGATAGGAGCAGCTGAGGTTCAATTCCTGCCCCATTTAAACCTGTGGATGGTGTAAAGGGTGAGGTGGAGGAGCCCAGGCAGGGATTTAATTTAAAACTTTGGCAGCAGCGAGGTGCAAGTGGGGTGGGCAGGGGCAACTCAAGGCCTGACATGAGGGATGAGATGGCGCTCCCTCTCCCCCCCAAGGGATGGAACAGGTCAAATCAAGAGAGGAGTCCTCTTCGAGTCTGGCCCTTTTGGTGATTTGAAATGCATAGAAGGGGGATCAGAGTTCACAGAGGAGTGGCAGTGATAATATTTCTAGGAAACTAACAACCCTGTCACACTTCAAGGACCTTTGGGGCCGATGCAATACGGTGCGCTGAGCCCAGCACAATCTTAACGTGCACTTAGACGCAGGTAAAATAGGCGCTAATCAATCCCCTAATGCAATAAGGGGATTAGCGCCTATTCAACGCGCGTCTAACGCGGAGTGAACGCAATGGCGCTCTTCACATGTGAATGAGGCTATTAGGCATTCACTCCCGCTGCAAAAAAGAAAAATATGCGTCTCTGATTCACATTTAACTGTCATCTATTAACGCCTTACCACAAATATCTGTACAACCACAGTTTTTTACCCAAATGATTAATCACCTCAAGTGAGAAAAAATATATTTTTTCTCTTCAAATACCAGACCTCATAAAACGGCAAAATTTAGTGATGCTAATTTAGCATGTATTGAGTATGCCAATGTTTATAATCACAGGTCTTTGATAGATGAATTTTTTCTTTTTGTTTTCTTTACTTTCGTGAGAACAATGTTCATGTGAATTAATAAAATAGTCTCTTTAGATAAACGTAACTATTTCTGTGCTCTTCTTTTCATTTCATTTTATCATTTTTAACCAGCATTTAGTACTTAGCACTTAGCTTAGTTTTTGTGGTGAAGAAACGCCATATTTCTTCGTGAGAGGCTAGCATGAGAAAAGCCCGACACTGGATCCGTGTTTCGGCTCGTGCCTTCGTCGGGGGCCGAAATAGCTGTTAATAAAAATATATAATCAATGACAACATTGTAACAAAAATCTTCAAATACTTATCACATTTAGTGAGACTTCAGCACACGAACATGATAATGGAGCGGCTGGAGGTGGCGGCGTCTGCCGGTGTTCCGTTTCTTCTACCCGAAGTCAGGGAAACGCGCCCTTTTTTTTAACAGATGAATAGCCAATCATCTGATGCCACGTCATCAATGATGTAACTAAACTTGTATGGACATTTAAACCGTCTGTCAAAATTATATTACTTCCGCCAAAGGTGAAAGAAAAAGCGTCCTTTCTTAATCAGTATAACTAATCCTCAAATACCATGTGAATAAAATTTATTAAATTAAACCAAAGAGAACCATTCAACCGAAAGATTGAGACCTAGTGGCTGTATGGTATTTAATTTAGAGATCCATTGTTGCTCTCTGATATTCAATAATTTTTGTGGATCACCACCTCTCCCTGATAATTTAATTGTATCTATCACCCTCCATCTGAGATCCACGAATTGGTGTTGTTTTGAAAGACAATGTGCTACAATCGGAGCTTGTAATTTGCCAGTTTGTAAACAACTTTTGTGTTCAATGAGTCTAGTGCGTATTGAACGTTTTGTCCTGCCTACGTAAAATAGATCACATGGGCATTTGATGATGTAAATCACGTGCGAGGACTGACAATTTGTGTGGGTTCTTGCCGACCATATTCTTCCCTGAGAGTCCGTCCAATCAGGACCTGTCAAAGCAGTAGCGCAGGCTGTACACTTCTGACATGGCCAATGACCACTTGGTAAATCAGATGTATCGATACTTGCAGGCATATACAATGAGTGAGTTAGAATCTCCCTTAAATTTCGTCCACGACTGTATGAAATTATCGGTAATTCAGAAAAAATGTTATAAGTTTGCAAAACATGCCAATATTGCCGTATGATGGAAGCTACAGCAGTGGACTTGGATGAATGGCGTAAAGTGCATACCAAAGGCAGATCACCAGGATCAGATGATTCTTCTAATAAGAGCCATTGACGATGTGCGTTGGACGCACGTTTCCAAGCTTTTCTTACAATACCTGATGGATATTCACGCTGTAATAGATGGATAGCCAATTGTTGGGCTTGCAAAGAAAATTCTGATTTATCTGTGCATAATCGTCGTAAACGAAGGAATTGTCCAATGGGCAAATTTCTTTTAAGGCTGTGAGGATGCCAACTAGAAAAATGTAGCAGAGTGTTACAGTCCGATGGTTTTCTGTACAATGACGTAATTAAATGATCACCTTGTTTAGTGATCAAAATATCCAAAAAATTAATGGAAGTATGATGATAATGTATAGTGAAAAAGATATTCGAATCAATGGAATTCAACCAATCTAGAAAAACATGTAGATGTTGTACACTGCTGTGCCACAGGAAGAAGATGTCATCAATATATCGGACCCAATGTGAAAGACCTATAGTCAGCACAGTTGGTTCTTTGCTTGAACCGCTTTCGGTGTTTGTTGATAAATTCCTACAACCGTTGGTTCCACAGATTGCATCATATGTAAAAGACACCAAATCGATGCTAAATATTTTAGCTTCGATACAATTTACTACAGATGTTTTGTTGGTCACCCTTGATATACGTGCTTTGTATACCAGTATCCCTCAGCAATAATCCCTCATCATTTTGGAACAGAATTTGGATTCTAGAATAAGACCTCATCGCATTCCAACTACTTTTTTGTTGAAATTGGCAGAGATAGCGCTTAAAGAAAATTATTTCATGTTTAATCAATGCTTCTATCAACAAATTCATGGAACTGCCATGGGCACTACTATGGCGCCAAGTTTGGCTAATTTGTTTATGGCTGATTTTGAGTCTACGCATGTATATCCTTCTAATCAATTTGTCCATATTTCACATTGGGTCCGATATATTGATGACATCTTCTTCCTGTGGCACAGCAGTGTACAACATCTACATGTTTTTCTAGATTGGTTGAATTCCATTGATTCGAATATCTTTTTCACTATACATTATCATCATACTTCCATTAATTTTTTGGATATTTTGATCACTAAACAAGGTGATCATTTAATTACGTCATTGTACAGAAAACCATCGGACTGTAACACTCTGCTACATTTTTCTAGTTGGCATCCTCACAGCCTTAAAAGAAATTTGCCCATTGGACAATTCCTTCGTTTACGACGATTATGCACAGATAAATCAGAATTTTCTTTGCAAGCCCAACAATTGGCTATCCATCTATTACAGCGTGAATATCCATCAGGTATTGTAAGAAAAGCTTGGAAACGTGCGTCCAACGCACATCGTCAATGGCTCTTATTAGAAGAATCATCTGATCCTGGTGATCTGCCTTTGGTATGCACTTTACGCCATTCATCCAAGTCCACTGCTGTAGCTTCCATCATACGGCAATATTGGCATGTTTTGCAAACTTATAACATTTTTTCTGAATTACCGATAATTTCATACAGTCGTGGACGAAATTTAAGGGAGATTCTAACTCACTCATTGTATATGCCTGCAAGTATCGATACATCTGATTTACCAAGTGGTCATTGGCCATGTCAGAAGTGTACAGCCTGCGCTACTGCTTTGACAGGTCCTGATTGGACGGACTCTCAGGGAAGAATATGGTCGGCAAGAACCCACACAAATTGTCAGTCCTCGCACGTGATTTACATCATCAAATGCCCATGTGATCTATTTTACGTAGGCAGGACAAAACGTTCAATACGCACTAGACTCATTGAACACAAAAGTTGTTTACAAACTGGCAAATTACAAGCTCCGATTGTAGCACATTGTCTTTCAAAACAACACCAATTCGTGGATCTCAGATGGAGGGTGATAGATACAATTAAATTATCAGGGAGAGGTGGTGATCCACAAAAATTATTGAATATCAGAGAGCAACAATGGATCTCTAAATTAAATACCATACAGCCACTAGGTCTCAATCTTTCGGTTGAATGGTTCTCTTTGGTTTAATTTAATAAATTTTATTCACATGGTATTTGAGGATTAGTTATACTGATTAAGAAAGGACGCTTTTTCTTTCACCTTTGGCGGAAGTAATATAATTTTGACAGACGGTTTAAATGTCCATACAAGTTTAGTTACATCATTGATGACGTGGCATCAGATGATTGGCTATTCATCTGTTAAAAAAAAGGGCGCGTTTCCCTGACTTCGGGTAGAAGAAACGGAACACCGGCAGACGCCGCCACCTCCAGCCGCTCCATTATCATGTTCGTGTGCTGAAGTCTCACTAAATGTGATAAGTATTTGAAGATTTTTGTTACAATGTTGTCATTGATTATATATTTTTATTAACAGCTATTTCGGCCCCCGACGAAGGCACGAGCCGAAACACGGATCCAGTGTCGGGCTTTTCTCATGCTAGCCTCTCACGAAGAAATATGGCGTTTCTTCACCACAAAAACTAAGCTAAGTGCTAAGTACTAAATGCTGGTTAAAAATGATAAAATGAAATGAAAAGAAGAGCACAGAAATAGTTACGTTTATCTAAAGAGACTATTTTATTAATTCACATGAACATTGTTCTCACGAAAGTAAAGAAAACAAAAAGAAAAAATTCATCTATCAAAGACCTGTGATTATAAACATTGGCATACTCAATACATGCTAAATTAGCATCACTAAATTTTGCCGTTTTATGAGGTCTGGTATTTGAAGAGAAAAAATATATTTTTTCTCACTTGAGGTGATTAATCATTTGGGTAAAAAACTGTGGTTGTACAGATATTTGTGGTAAGATCGATATTTGACTGTCTCCACACCACATTAATTTTTGAAGAGATTCTTCTGTGTACATATCTATTAACGCCTGCCAGGAGCAGGCGTTAATAGATGTGCGCATCGAAAAAAGAAGAAAAAAAAAATAAGACAAAGAATTCTCCTTAGCGGCAGTCAGCCACGAAAACAGATGCCGAGAAACCCGGCGTCGGTTTTCATGACCACCATACGGTAACCCGTCTTCTGCTTCCTCCTCCACCTTTCTTTTTCTCGTCACTTCCTCCTACCTCGCTTCTTCCAGAGCAGCAGCGCCTGCCCCCCCCCCCCCCCCCCCCGTCTTCTCTTCACAGTTTTGGCGATTTCCTGCTGTCCGAGGCTTCCTGCCTTGCCCCCTCCCTCTCCCGAGTCCCTGCTAAGGGGGTGTCTCGCCGCCTTTTCTCCCGGGGACCGCCCACCACAGCCCGGGAACTCCACTCCCGCCACCACAGGTCTCCCTGGCACCGTCTCTGCTTCCTCCCCCGCCTTTCTTTTACTTCGCTCGCTCTCTCTTCCCCGCCATTGACACTCGAGCCTGAGTCACGTGGGATGCCATGCAATAGGGCAGTGGTTCTCAACCCTGTCTTGGGGACCCCCCCCCAGCCAGTCGGGTTTTCATGATATCCACAATGAATATGCATGAGAGAAAATTTGCATGTTATGGAGGCAGTGTATGCAAATTTTCTCTCATGCATATTCATTGTGGATATCTTGAAAACCCGACTGGCTGGTGGGCCCCCAGGACAGGGTTGAGAACCACTGCAATAGGGGGTTTTAAACAGCATCTGTTTCCCCGACTGCTGCACGGCGGTCACAAAAACAGACACTGGGTTTGGGTTCGCGTTGGCAAGGATGCGCTAAGAGTTGCAAGCGACCCTAGCGCATCCTTGCTAACGCGACCCCCTAATTTGAATATTGCATGGCGCCCCCCCCTTTGGGGGTCCATGCGAGCATTTAGAGAGTGGATGCTGACTGTTCAGAGCCCGCTTTCTACGTGTATTTATTGCATCGGCCCCTTTATGACCTGCCTTCCACATTTCTCCAGCATTTGCCACCTGGAGATGTGGGAGATGAGTGAATGGGGGGGGGGGGGGGGAGCAGACTCTCCAGGTTGATACAAAAAGTATGAGGCATCCTAAGTAAGTCTTACAAGCCCTGCGCTCCCTCTCTCCCTCCCAGCCCTCACCACATACAACTAAAAATTATGCATTTATAATAGACTTTACATGAAAAAGGATATTCATAGTCTGAGGTAAAAATATCAAACATTTTTACATGCACTGCTGCAGTGCCAACTAGAAAAAGAGAGAGACTTGGAACCCATATGGTATTAGGTCTGTTGTAAAGTGCATTCAATGTGGGCTTGGCCCTCAGAAAGCCATAAGTAAACTGACTTACAATTACAGTATAAACCTCCCATACCAAAACAGCACTAAATGCCAGCACTCAAATAGTAACAACCCTACCTATGAAAAGGCAACACTGCAAATATTACACCAGCCCTAAAACATCAATATATACCTACTATTAGGAAAACAGAACAAGCCAGACTGCTATAGATCCCTACATGGAAACTATACACCAGCAGAATACCGCACCACGGTCACACATACAGAACACAGACACGCCTTATCAAATACAGAATAAAGACACCATAAAGTAAAAATAGAAATGAGACAAACTGAAATGGAAACTGCAAGAAGCCATGCTCTGAATGCAGTGCAACAATGGAAAAGCAAGCACCATCAAGAAATCATTAATAAAACTGTTCTAATACTAATATTTCAAAACAACTGGCAAGTAGAATATTACTCAATTAAAATATATTTTTTAAAGTTCTCAGAAACTAATATTTCAAAACAAACATATCAAAACACCCAACAATTAAAATTGACACAAAAAAAATTCCCTGGTCTCCATACTTAGGAATGTTTGATGTCCAGTCTCCCTGAAATCCTGGAGCCCTGACTGGCAAAATTCATAGTGGACGCATACCAGGTTCTTGAAGGAGCTATGGACTGTGGGCACTGGCAAAGAACTGTCATACAGATGGCTGGATTAAGAGGAGAGAGAGAGGAGGGTTAGAAGTGGAGAAAAACTCTTGCAGTTTAATATCACAGTAGCCTTGGCAGAGGCCAGTTCAGATTAAACCTTAGAAATGACGGCTGAAACGGACAAGATGCCCAGCAAGCTTCCTAAGGTAGTAACTGCTACTCTGCAGTTATCTCCCAGCCTTATGATAACCTATAACAATTGCAACTAGCAACATTTTCAGCTTTCTTGAAAACTCAATCAGTCATGCTTAATGCTCTTTGCTTATTGACTGCCATAGAAAAACCTGTGCTTTTTCCCTTATGTCTATCAGTGCCCCAGACCATAGAAGTCTGGGTCCTCTTGGATGTTGTCTGAATCCAATTCCTCTTTTCCTTCTGCTGAAGCAGGGAGCAATGTTGCAGTTGCACTAAAAGCAACAAAGCTTAATGGTTTAAGATTAGTAATCACCATGCCTTCTGCTAAGGGAAGTAACTGCCGCACCACCAAGTTAGCCCCATGCACACTTTCTTTGTTTTCTTTAGGACTTGGCAGAAGCAGTCCTGTGCTTTTTCCCTTATGTCTGCCTATCAGCATCCCAGACCATGGAAGTCTGGGCCCTCTGTCGTCTGAATCCAGTTTTTCTTCCCCCCCAGCAGTCTGAGCTGGGAGCAATGTTGCAGTTGCATTAAAAGCATCATAGCAAGTTGGTTAAAGGGTAGTAATCTCCATGGCCTTCTGCTAAGGGTAGTAACCGCTGCAACAGAAAGTTCCCCCCCCCCCCCCCCCGCTTATCTAATTTTCATCCCCTAGCCTTTAGAGATCCAGTGTTTATCCCATGTCCCTGTGAATTGTCGTCATCTTCACCACCTCCTCTGGACAGGAATTCCAGGCATCTACCACCCTTTCCGTGATTAAATATTTCCTTATGTTGGTACTGAATCATCTCCACTGGATCTCATTTCATGACCCCTAGTTGAATTAAGACACCCAAATTAGCAGGAAGGTGTTGCAAGCAAAATCATGAAAATAAAAAAATTGGAGATTACTTACCTGATAATTTCGTTTTCCTTAGTGTAGACAGATGGACTCAGGACCAATGGGTATAGTGTACTCCTGATAGCAGTTGGAGACGGATCAGATTTCAATCTGACGTCAGCCCGTACTACATATACCCCTGCAGGAAGTGCAGCTCTTCAGTATTCTCCTCGAAAAGCATTGTGGATATATGTGTGACTGACTGACTGATTAACTTCATAATTTGGTTAAACGTTCAAACTTGATTAACTTGATCTGGTTGATTGACTATAGCTGGAGACCACCAGTGTACTCAACCGGAAAGCGTCGACACCCGGCAGGGTGGATGCCCTAGGTAAATGAAAACATGGCTTCTTCCGAATTCTTCAAGCCATCCGTCGTTGGTAGCGAGATGGTCTGGTTGAGGTGGAAGTGAGAAACCACTTTGGGGAAGGAGGGAACCGTGCGTAGTTGGATGGACCCCGGGATGAGCCTGAGGAACGGCTCACGGCAGGACAGTGCTTGTAGTTCCGAGATGTGGCGGGCTGAGCACAGGCGGAGGGACAGGCCCTGGAGGGGTCTGAAGGCAGTTCCCGCTAGGAAGTCCAGGACGAGATTGAGATTCCCCAGAGGTACCGGCCACTTTAGTGGTGGGCGAATGTGTTTGACTCCTTTCAGGAGACCGGGTGAGAAGCTATGCTGTCACCCTCGCTCTTGGAGCCGTAGCATGACAATGCGGTCACTTGTACCTTGTTGGAGTTGAGGGACAGGCCCTTCTGCAGACCATTCTGTAAGAATTCCAGGATCACGGGAACTTTAAATGAGCGTGGCTTGATGTTGTGGTCTTCGCACCAGGCTTCAAATACTTTCCAGATCCTTATGTACGTTAACGATGTGGAGAACTTGCTTGCGCTGAGGAGTGTCGATTACCGCCCCCGAGTATCCGCTCTCTCTCAGGCGGGCCCTCTCAATGGCCAAACAGAGAGAGAATTGAGCTGGGTCCTCGTGGAGGATCGGACCTTGTTGTAGCAGGTCCCTGTGTGGGGGCAGGGGTAGAGGGTTCCCTGCCAGCAGTCTTCTCATGTCTGCATACCAGGGTCTTCTCGGCCAATCCAGAGCCACCAAAACTAGCCCCTTGTTTAGCTGGATCTTGTGAATGATCGCGCCCAATAGTGGCCACAGCGGGAAGGCGTATAGTAGAGTCCCCGGTGGCCAAGTCTGTACCAGGCCATCGATCCCTTGGGCCTGCGGCTGAAGTATCTGGATACTTGGGCGTTGGATCTGTTTGCCAGAAGGTCCATGTGCGGTGTCCCCCACCAATTCACTATCAATTGGAAGGCTGCGGACGACAGCCTCCATTCTCCTGGGTCTAGACTTTCCCTGCTGAGGAAGTCTGCCATGATGTTGTCTTTCCCGGCCATGTGGATGGCGGAGATCTCCTGGAGGTTTGCTTCTGCCCATGCCATCAGGGGGTCTACTTCTAGGGACACCTGTTGGCTCCTGGTTCACCCCTGCCGGTTGATGTAGGCCACTGTCGTGGCGTTGTCAGACATTACTCTGACCGCTTTGTTTCTGAGTCTGTGAGCGAACCGCAGACAGGCTAGTCTGACTGCCTGCGCTTCTAGGTGGTTGATTGAAGAGGCGGGTTCCATCCCGCCTCTTCTGCGTTCCACTGCCCTTGGGCGGTTAACTCCTCGCAGTGTGCTCCCCATCCTCGTAGACTGGCATCTGTGGTGAGTAGGGTCCAGGTTGGGGAGGATAGTCTTGATCCCCGGCTCATGTGGCTGGCCTGCAGCCACCACCGTAGTTGGGTCCAAACTCTGCCCGGAGTAATAGATGTACGGTGTAGTTCTGGGACCGTGTGCTCCACCGTGATAGGAGGGAGCGCTGTAGGGGCCTCATGTGGGCTCGCGCCCATGGCACAACTTCCAGGGTGGATGCCATCAGCCCGAGGACTTGTAGGTAATCCCATACTGTGGGACGAGGATCGTTCAGCAAAGTTTGCAGCCTGTTCCACAGTTTTGATCTCCTTGTGGGGGTCAGGCTGACCTTGTCCTCTTTGGTGTCGAATCAGACTTCTAGGTATTCCAGCGACTGTGAGGGCTGTAGGGAGCTTTTGTTTGTGTTGACCACCCATCCTAGGCTCTCCATAGGGTTATGACTCTGCTGGTTGCTTGGCAACTTTCCTCCGGTGACTTTGCCCTAATCAGCCAGTCGTCCAGGTAAGGGTGAATGAGGATTCCTTCCTTCCTCAGTGTTGCCGCCACGACTATTATTACCTTGGTGAACATCCAGGGTGCTGTGGCTAACCTGAAGGGTAGTGCCCGGAACTGGTAGTGACGGTTCAGGACTTTGAAGCGTAGGTAACACTGGTGTTCCTGATGAATTGGGATGTGTAGGTAGGCCTCCGAAAGATCCAGGGATGTGAGAAATTTTCCCGGTTGTATCACCCTTATTACGGATCATAGGGTTTCCATGCGGAAGCGGGGAATCCTCAGGTGGCGGTTGACCAGATTTGAGGTCCAGGATGGGCCTGAATGTTCCCTCTTTCTTGGGGACAATAAAATAAATGGAATAATGCCCAGTATTTATCTCTTGTGGAGATACTGGGGTTATGGCCTCGAGGGCCAGTAGCCTGGACAGTGTAGCTTCCACTGCTGCCCTCTTGGAGAGGTCGTGGCAGGGGGACTCCACGAACTTGCCCGGAGGGATTCGTAGAAAATCCACGTAGTACCCCTCCTGAATGATGGCTATGACCCACTTGTCCGAAGTTATCTCGACCCATCTGTGGTGGAATAGGGTTAGTCTGCCCCCTATGGCTTCTTCCCTTGGATGGGTCGGCTGAATCTCATTGTGAGGTGCAGCTGGGGCCTGTACCAGAGCTGGTTCCCCTCTTGTGCTTGGTCCGAAAGGACTGGTTCCTGCCCGTAGGGCGGGGGGCTTGATAGTTGCTCCTGTAAGGATTGAAGAGCTGTGAATTTCTGCCCCTGGAGGACCTGGGGGTCGCTGGTTTCTCTTAGTCTTATCCTCCGGTAGGCGCGGCACTGGGGACTCGCCCCATTTGTCGGCCAGCTTCTCTAGTTCGCTGCCGAACAGGAGGGATCCTTTGAAGGGCATCCTCGTGAGGCGCGTTTTGGAAGATTCGTTGGCCGACCAGCTTCGGAGCCAGAGTTGCCTCCTGGCCGCCACCGCAGAGGACACTTCTCTGGCCGCGGTGCGCACTAGGTCGGAGGCAGTGTCCGCGAGGAATGATACTGCTGGTTCCATGTCTTCTCCCGGGGTGTTGTTCCTGGTTTGTGATAAGCAGGCACGTGTCCCCATGGTGCAGCAGGCCGCAATTTGTAGAGATATAGTGGCAACATCAAATGACTGAGGATGGACTCCAGCTGCCGGTCAGGTGCATCCTTGAGTGTAGCTCCTCCCTCAACTGGGATGGTAGTGCGCTTGGAGACCGCACAGCCCATGGCATCAACTCTTGGGCATGCCAGAACTTTGGTTGCTGGGTCCAGGGCTGCCAAGGGTCATCCCCTTTTGAATGTGGACTCCGAAGCATTCCATTCCAGGTCAATCAGCTGCTGTGCTGCTTGTAACAGAGGGAAATGGCGAGAAGTCTGTCGAAGACCCTCCAGCAGGGGGGTTCGGTTTAGGCTCCCCCGAAGTCCCTGGGCCCGGGATAGCGAGCTCCGTCAGGCATTGGTTGACCAGGTCCGGGAGCTCGTCCTTTGTGAAGAAGTGTCTCATGGTTTGGTGAGGCTCTGTCCCCGGGGGGAGCTCCCCCTCTTCTAAGGGTTCGGCTTCCTCCTCAGAGATTTCCGAGTCCCCATAGGTGGGGCTTCTGGGTAGTGGAAGCCTGTGCCTAGGTTTTGAAGGGCCTGGGGCATGAGGACCTTCCTGTGGAGCATGTTGCTGGTCAGCCTGAGTTTCAGTTTGCATTTGAACAAAGGCGTGAATCCCCTTGAAGAACTCCACCCATGAGATCGACGCTGGGTCAAAGCTGAGGGGCGCTGGTTCCTCGGGGGTCCCCGTCTGTGGGGAGGTCCCCCTGGCTAGGTCCGGGGTACCCCCTGAGGAGCTAGAACTCAGCCCTGGGTGGGACTGGCCCTGGACTGGGTCTCCCAGGGCCTCGGCCTCCTTGCTTTGTGCAGCTCTGATGTGGCATGCTGGGCAGAGGCCTTGAGCCTTTATTCCTGTTTCTGGAGGTGCCATGGCTGTCAGCGCCTAAACTCTTATGCGCTCCAGTGCGCTTAAGATGAGCATGTAGTTGTGCGCGCCACTGTGAGTTCAGCCGTAGATATGCGCCCGGCTCTGTGTGCGCAACTTATGTGCGCAAGGTTTAATGTGCGTGGAAGTTTATGCGCACAAGGGCTTTGTGCGCCTAGTTCGAATTGTGCGCTCTCGAACGGCGAGGCGAATAGGGCCAAGATAGCGACTGCGAGCACGTGGGCAATATGGCGACCCCCTCGGAGGGTGTCCACGTGGGTAGACCCTCGGAAATAGCTGGGGCCTGGCCCTAAGGCGGATCAACCCGGTGGCACTGGTCCCGGCCGATGACCTGTGCTCCTCCTCGATCCTTGGAGACTGGATTCAAGTAGAAGATTTCTATCTTACCTTGTCTTCAGCGCTTCCCGGTTTTCGTCCCGGGCAGTCTCCGGCTACGGGGGGAGAGGGCAAATACCTTCACCGCCGCGCTCGAGGGTGCACCCGCTGCCTCTCAGCCGCGCCTGAGGATCGGGGGCTAGGTCCTCGCTGCGATTCAGCTGCCGGACCGAGGCTTACCTCTGAGGAACCACGGAAATCACCTCCAGAATCTCAACTGGGGGAGGGACCTGAAGGTATCACCGCAGAAGAGCGGGGCTTGTCTTCAAGTAGGTTTCTTCTTTAAATTTGGATTTTCTTCTTTGAATTTGGTTCTAACGCTGTGAGAGCGTGCAGATACTGAAGAGCTGCACTTCCTGCAGGGGTATATGTACTAGGGGCTGACGTCAGATTGAAATCTGATCAGTCTCCAACTGCTAACAGGAGTACACTATACCCATTGGTCTTGAGTCCATCTGCTACACGCTAGGAAAAGGCATATGTAAAGGACAAGCTGGACACGTATATATGTGTCTAAAAAAAAAAAACACATTACTATTAGGCATTATACTATTTGTGGGTCTTCCACAAAAACTATTGAAACAGCTTCAGTTAGTCCAGAATGCCATAGATGTATGTTATCTGACTGTAGCTATAGGGACCATACGAGTCTGGTGTTAAGAACCTAAATGTGTTATGCTGGGTCCATCAAGCTCTGCATCCTGTCTCTGACAGCAACCATTCCAGGTCATTAGGAAGTTCCTGGCAGATGCCAAAGAGAAAAGCAAATTTATTGTTGCTCACTTCCAGAGATAAATGATTTTTCCCCAAGGTCCACCTAGCTAAATCTAGTCTATAGAATTTCTTCAGAAACTTGGCCAAATCTCTTAAGCCCAGCTAAGCTAGATGCCTTGACCACATGCTTCAGCAATGAATTCCAGTTTCATTATGCACAGAGTGAAAAAACTTGCCAAGTTTTAAGTCTGCCACCTGTTAGTTTCAAAATAAGTCCCTTACTTCTAGTACTATTTAGAGGTTAACTGTTACACCCATTTACCTGTTCCACATCACTGGATTTTATAACCTTTATCATTTTTCTCCAAGTTAAAGAGCCTAACCTTAATGAATTTACACTGGATACCAATTTTACTGGGCTCAATTTAAGGCTTTTTAAATCCTTAAATGGACAGTGTACTTTTTATCTAAAGGATCACCTCTTTTGATATAAACCATTTCATATTTTAAGATGAGAAAATAAGCTGTTTATCTAGCTTTCTGTCCTTAGAGACTAGGCTAGCTGAAATCTGTAAGCAAGCCTTCTCTTCCTTTACTCCAAGATTTTAGAACTCCCTTCCCAGAGAGGCAGGACTCTACCGATATTGTGACTTCATCTTGTCATGAGTTGACTTTTCATCAAACTTACCTGGCATTAGTCAGTAAGCTCTTACATTATTGTACTGACAGATTGTTCTCCATGCAATATTTTCATCTGTTACACTGACTGATGAGGAAATTTACTGTTAATATTGGGGAACCTCTTATCCCTTCTAGATTTTTGTTGAGGTTAACAGAGAATCGATCTCCATAATGCAGAGCTGTGTGTGCACTAGATATGACAAATGTTCTATTTTCTAAAACGGCGCAATTTAGCCACCACAGTACATGCTCTCATTACCAATCACACACAACATTCCCTGTATCAGGCAGGGTATTCCCAAGAATAGTCTAGAGGACCTGCAGCTGGTGCAGCTGTTAGTGGGGGCTAGGTCAAGTACCCATATGAATCTGATTTTACAAGACTTGCACCAGCTGCTTATAAAGTTCAGGGCAAGATTTAAGACCTTATGCATCATTTTTAAATGTCTTAATCATTTGGCCCTGATTTATCTGTCAACTCTTACATCCTCACAAGCCATGAAGGACACTTCAGTCCTTCCAAAAGCTTTACTATCATCTACACCTTCAGAGGCAAGATCAATCAGGCAGTGCTCATTGGTTTGGTCTTGAATTATGAAATTTAATTCTTCTTGAGCTGCACATTGATTTCTCTCTCACTTTTAGAAAGCAAGTTTAGAAAGCAAGTTGGCTCTTCTGTAAAGCTTTTGTCTAAGGGATTTGGACAATTGTCAGTTCTAGCATGACACTATTTTGCTATAAATTCCACAGGAATAGCACCCAAAAAAAAAAAAAGAGGGGTGTGGTTAGGGTAACTTGAGATACCGCAATTTGTGCTCTTACCATTTCACATAGGTATTTTACCACAACACGCATAAAATTTATTGCACCTGCGATATTTTTCACATTGCAAGCTGCAAAGTGCCCAGACAGGCATTTCCATGTTTTGGACTGCTGAGGAGAGTAGGAGAGAGAGAAAGAGACTCTTTATAAGGTTCTAATATAAGTCAACTATTTATATAACCATAGGAGGGTCAACTAGTAACTCCAGGTGAGGTTTTGGTGGTGGTGTAGGGTTTGTACTCTCGGCCAAGTTTGATGCACACTCTACCTAGCTGATATCAAGCTAGGGCGAGAGTACAATGTAAAAACCTCATCTTTGTGTAACTTTACTCACTCTAAATCATATCAAATCTTCACTGATGTGTACTGTGCTGTTCGTACCTATGATTGTGTATGTAAAACTGCCCCCCCAAGCCCTAGACCACCACTAAACTCTCACCTCAAGTTACTAGTTCACCCTACTACAGTGGTATAGTTGAGTAATGTGTGCAACTTCAGAGGCTCTCTCTCTCTACGCCACACCTTTCCCTCTCCTCTTACCCCCCCCCCCCCCCCCGAAACAGGATTTGCCATATTTATTGCAAATTCAGGTTGGGTCATATCGCACAGCATAACACCAGGAAAAAAAGTGGTTATTTCTGGCATTAAAACATGTGATAATGTGTGTTAAGCTATTGCATGCAATGTTAAACACCCCTCATTTTCATGAACTCAACCCAAACTCCTCCCTTTTGGCTAAATTTTAAAAATTTGCATATGCATCTCACAATGCGTTTTTTTCTTGTGGGCGTTATGGTATTATTGTGGGCGTTAGGGCCCTAATGCATTTTGATGAATGACCTTATAAGTTTTTGGTTCACTGACAAGACATTCAAGTACCATTACTTAATGAATTAGGCCTTTTTCTTGATGAAAAATGTTAATCTTTTGTACTGTTTTGCTGGTTGTAACTTTGCTTAATTTTATGGAATTCACCTTTTTTTTTTAGTTCTGTTACTGGGTATTTTTACCTATTTTTTTGTTTCGCTGATGGGTGCAATATTCAGCTGCTGAGCAGCTCGGCTAGTTAGCTGGATAAACATGTTTATCTAGCTAACTTTAGGACAGGTCAACAGCACGACCAGAGTTAGTTGCATAAGTTAACCAGCTAACTGAATAGCATGTCTTGATGTTTTATTTTTAACCTCTCTGTTCCTTGCTCTGAGTACTCTGGCAGTAGAGTCAAATTCCCCTAATCTTAAGTTTTGATCCTTTCTATGCCAATTCATATTGTCTCTCCACCCAAATTCAATCTTGTCTTTTCTTCACCTTTATTAGTGTTCGTAAGAGGAGTGTACACTTTTTTTGAAATAGGACAACCATCCCTTGGATGAACACTTGATTAGCGTTATCAAAGACATAATAAGTAAGTGAGGCCCTAACTTGACCGTGAAACGAGTCTAAGATACTGAAACGTGTTTAAGTAATGTAATGCTGTACGCAACCCCACTACTATAATTCTCTCCTCGTCTAAAGGGAAAGACAGATGATTCAGTAGAATAAAAAAAGTTCATATTTTCTTTTTTTTTTTAAATTGGTTTACTTAAGGATCTTAATTTTTGCTTTTCTAGACATGGTGTGTTTTGCACATACCATGCAGAATGAAACTCAGTCCAATGTACGTTCATGTAAATGTCCCAACAAGTGCTCTCACTTTCAAGTATACACCTTAGCAAATAATCAGGAAGCACTCAGCTCAAGACATTCTGGAATTTGAAGCCAAATACACACCAAATACGATGTGGCACCAAGGCTTTGATGCTTAACATTCTACACATAGCAGTGCCCAGGTCCTTGGCATGCCTGTCTCCACATCATAGAATAATATGCGGAGAATGAGTATAGAAGTATAATATTTATAAGTGTAATGATAAAAATGCTGCATTGTATTAGCTGTATCTTAATGTTCACTTGTCTGTATTTAAGAACAGTGCTTACCTGCAATTTGGTTACTCCTGTGGCACAAATTGGTTCCAAGTTAAATGACTCATTTAATGTAGTTGACATACTATGTAAACATTCACTGAAACATTTGCTCTCAACCTCTTAAATATGAAGAGAAATGTAAGCTTAGGTGGTCATAATAGGCTACAGGAGAAAAATAAAATAAAAATAAAACTGAAACTAAGACATCATTAGATTCACAATTAAGACAAGAGAAACCCCGAAAGCAACAGACAAGAACGCAGGAAAATTTAAGAGAGTATAGATGTAATGACATTTATTAAAAGGCATGCTACAACAACTAGAGTTGTTAGGAAAAGAGCAAGTATAGATACTCAAGTAATAATCAGCAAATACACAAACTTAAAAGAAATGGAATATAGTGTACAGAAGCCTGAATTAACCATGCACTACGCAGTTAGAAAATATGTTTCTTTAATATTTCATCTTCTTTTGCACTTTAACATGTCATCTCAACACACGGAATCCTCCCCCCCCCCCCAAACACACACAATGCCACAAATTGCTTTACAAATGAAAGCTGGTACTGTTGCTTATCAAAATATACAAGACAATTGATGTTTTTATATAAAAACCAATTTATACTCAACTTGTTCCCAAAAACCTATTTTTTGTTTTGCTTTTTTTTTTTTGCCAGGTAAAAAAAAATGTTGTTACAAATATTTACAGCATATCCTTGTGTAAGATGAACACTTACAAACTGAAAAAAAAGGGAATTTTATGAACAGACTATGAAAAATAAAAGAGTGCGCCAGTGGACCTCTAACCATGTATTCTCCCCCCTTTGAATACAGTACTGAAAAATACTTTAATAACTTTTCTATTTCCTCCCACACCACTTTCATCACATTAAAATCCCAGTTTTCACAGAGTGGTCCATTCACCGGTAAGAAATGCACAGAAAAAGGTCACTTTGCACAAGGGCTTTCAAAAAGGAACACAACACACAGTTTAAACAAGAATGTCTCAGTAAAACCACAACAGACAGTCTTTGGTCAGAGCAATGAGGTGACATTCTCATAAAAGAATGTGCTTTGTCATCCTTTGTGACTTGTGCTCCTGTGGGCATAGGATCTATTTTGAAGGATTTAAATAACCGTGGAAGAAAAAAAATGGCCTCAATTCTACAAAATTCCTGAGCCGGCCATATGGCTGAATATCTTGCGTTATTTGGTCTGTGGCCTTTTGTGCCATGCTGCAATAAAAGATATTCAGGACAGCTGGAAGGATATTCAGTTCTGTCCTGGGGAGATTCTCTGCTAGTAATATTCGCATACTTCTTGATTCTGCAGAATGAAGGCCAACTGGATTAAAATGGAATGACAGGATACATGTCATCTCGATATTTGCTAATATCACCAACACTGCAGAAACCCAAAAATTATAACCCAAGAACTAGAAAATAAATATGGCTACTGTGGATTTCAATATTAACTGCTTATTAGAGACCGCTGGTCTCATCTTTTGGGTCAGTTGCCTGATTTCATAAGTCGGTGTGTATAGCAACGACAATACATGGACAATTCTTGGATTTCTATGTTCTACAGTCGATTGAATATTGCAATGGTAAAGGCAAAGAGATAACCGTAATCCCATTTCAAACAAGCATAATTCACTATAAGTATGAACAGTCAAATGGGACAACATAACCTGGAAAAAAAATGGTACACATTTATAAAACAAGAATATTCATTCTATGTAAGACTAAAACAGGAATAAAGTTACAGTTAAGACTACCGAAGGCACAAACTTTGGTCCCATTTTGGTCATTTTTTCATCTTTAAAACCCTGAAATAAACGGTTTGGAAATTATCAGGTTATTTTTTTTATACTTAGCTGGGAATTGTGAAAAATGTTTAGTAGACTAAGATAAGGGAAAAATAGATTGAGAACAGTTTTGTACATGACAAATACAGGTCTTTGAAAAAAAGATAATAAAAATGTGAATACCAGAGCTGACTTTTTGTTGGTGTTTTGTCTCAGCGCAACAGCAGAACATTTTAAATCCGACAGTTCACTTTTGTTGAAAAAAGACCAAAACACAGTTAAAGGCAAAGGAAAGAAATTGCTTAAAGTGCAGTTCCAGTCTGTAACACAATCTTTAAAATAGCAGTACAATCAGAAGCTATCCTGGAGGAGGATACAGTGTATGCAGATTTTCATTCTTTCCTTTCTGTACTTAAAACAGGTTTTCCAAAGGAAACTCATTTTCACCTGGATATCATCTCCCCTAATTCTAGCTTACATTATTTTTGAATCAGGAAATCATCAGCTCCCCAAATCTTCAAATTAAAAAAAAATGTCTAATGATAGCATGAAACTACCACATTGTCAGCACTTTAAAATGAAGTCCACCACTTTTTCACAGTGCAGGTACTGATGAAGGCGGCTTCCTTGCAATTGATTCAGAATTAAACTCGGTCCAGACCACATCGAAAGGTGCCACTTGTCCATGCAATTCATGGTTTACCACCATGAACACCATAATTATAGCCCTAATTTGATGGCGGTACTTTTTTCCATAACATGGGACACCTAATATGAACTAGATAAGGATCACAAAGTCATTTCACATAGGGAAATAGAAGCATCTCCTTTGTTTTAACACTAATTCCACAATCCATTGGCCAAGGATCACTTTATGCTGAAGTTCTAGCACATGGGAAAGGCAAAACACAGCCAATGCCATACTAGGGGGATCAGTCTAAAATGAGAACAAAGCAACTGTAACCTGAAAAATTATGGAAGATTTCAAGAAACCTTTTAAATGCACAGCAGTTTTCAAAGAGACTTGATACATTCTTGCAGCTTTCATTTCAAATCATAGTCCTCCACCAGTGGCAGATAACACCCATAAAATGAACACAAAACATAACAGGGATAATTCACACTACAGAACAACAGAAAATGTTAAATACATTTGAGCTATAGCATCATGTAAGACAAAACCAAAACATAAATTAGCAATTTAAGCAGCCTACATTTTTTCATTTTCATCAAACCATCTAAAAAAATCTATGCCAACACAGAATTGTATAACTCTAGAAAGATAAACAGTGTACTCTAGACAGAAGAGACTAAGCTAATGTTGATATTATGCTATTTGCTTTCCTTCCTGACATTCTAACAATACAGCACTGCTTTTGCTCTAGAACTCAAAAGGACTAATTTAAGCTTCCAAAATGCCCAAAAACTTTATAGCTGAAAATGCCAAGAGTAGTCTGTATGCATTTGGTAAGCAAACCAGTTTCTCTTTCAAATTCAACTTCATTAAATTCATATCAAACACCAAAACCAACTACCCCCCCCCCCCCCGATCTCAAGGATATTACAAGAAAGCTAGGGAGAGAATGTAAAAGGAGGAGACTGTATGCCTTTACGTCCTGCTCTTGTGAATATAGGTTTGTATACTTTGAATTGAGAATGCCAATAGCCATACTGGTTCAGGAAAAAACTGGATTCTTTGCAGGTTATGATACCTTCTATTTGACCTACATAGCGTACACAAGCTTTTGAGACCATTTAGGTTCCATCTTTAGACACACAAAGAGGGTATCTATGTGGTCTTGAAAATTCATGCTGTGTTGGAGTATACTATTTCTAAGGTCTAAGAAAATACTTTTGCTAACATTTATAATAACGGTGTGAACTTTCAAAAAGGCAATATTTCTTTCAGTAGGATTTCATTTTATACTGTCCTTCAGTAACAGGAGACTTGAGAAGGCAAAACTTCCAAGAAATGGAAGTACTACTAACTTCAAGCATGAAAATTCTTATACCATTATTTTAAGTTTTAAGGCATAAACAAAAAGATTATATTTGAAAGCAATTACATGGTGACAGAAGGGTGGTCATCAGTTGCTACCTGCCGCAAACTTCCAAAAATCATTACAGATGTCACAGTGATTAGAGCAGGAAGTGGTGGCAATATATGAATGTCTGGCACAGGGAGAAAGCATCAAGACATTGTTTTGTTACATAAATCAATACAGAAAAGTGGAAAATATGAAATTGAACGACAAGGTTTACCTGCTCAGAAAAGAACTACAGAGCTGAAATAGATTATAATATTGGGCAAGATTATTTTGTCAGTGATGCCAAATGCCATGTTATCATTAAGTTAGTCTTGTTCCAGTTTATCAACTCAACTCAGTGCAGTCTGGTGCCCTCTGTCTTGCAGGATGCATCAAGATGGGTGTTAGGAAGATACATATCTTTGACTCAATGTCAAGATATTTTCTGGTATTCTACATTTTTGTGTACCTAAAAATAAAATTTCCAAGAAAATCAGGACTGAGTCAATCTCAAGACAACATGGACTTTGACTGGCAACAATGACCTCAAATTGAGCCCATTACCAACAAATACTCCAGGGAAGAGGAGAAGATCTGCCTGAAATACAACATTTTTAAGAGACGAAAACAGATAAAATGGAAGAAATACCAATACAGAAAAAGATCAAGATGCTATACAAGGTATGCAAAATAGAGAACATTTTTGTGGTACTCCCCCTCAACATCCTGCTCTGTGATAGCTGGCTCTTATGAATTAAGAGCTATGAAACTAAAAACCACAACTAAAATTATGGAAAGAACACACAGATTTGATTAAATAAAATCAAGAACCTAAATTACAAAGACCCTGCACTGAAAGATTTTACATATTTTTTTTATAACAATATAATTTTAAGTTAAATAACTATTGCAATTGTAAAAATATTCTTTGGGGAGAGGGGTGGGAGCTGAATACTCTGTTTTCAGGGGCTAATGAAAACAGTTGCAACCAATAAAATGAAAGTCTACATTCAAGAGAACTGTAGATTACTTACTATGCTGTCATGCTTGACCAAACAAGAGCAGACATTCATTGCTGAACAAATGTAAGGAAATTTAGTGGCATCTTTTTTTTTTTTTTAATCTATACACTCAACACTTAAAAAAACAAAAAAAAACCCCATGCTACGAAACCTGAGATATTCCAAATAGGGCAACCATTTACAGGTCAGAGGAGTTTCTAGGAGCTATTTTCTTTTGTTTTTTTAGTTCTCCCACGTCTAGAAACAGTGTCAGCCGACTGTTACCAAATCGAAATTGAAGAGGCCCACATGTCATAGATAAACTATCTACATTACCATGAAATAATGTTCCAGGTCATATCTCCAAACATTCTTCCCAAAGCATTCTCTGCAAGACAAGCAGCACTAGAACGTCCTGAGAGACATTTACAAACCAAGGACTGGGCAAACATTCCACGATAACACGGAGTTGGTTTGGTATCACTACCCACAATGTGGACATGGAGTTATTACAACTTCCCCTATTCTCTGCACCAAAGCACCAAACAAAGCTGAAATCAGATATTACTTATTGGAAACATTTTAAAAATTACAAAAAAAACCATTTACAATCTAAAAGACCAAAATAGGGGGAAAATACCATTACCAAGCCCACAATAGTCACCAAGATATCTTAGAATGCTAACCTACAGTTTCATTATAAATACATAAGGCACATAATAAGAACTTAATACATACTAATTCAGATTTAAGTATTATTTAGAGATTATAGTGGTACAAAAACCCCATTAGGTTTAACACGATACCAAAAATAACTTTTTAAAAATCTGTCAAAACCATATGATAGACCTGAATTGTTTCCTTAAGACTGTAAACTTCTTTATTGGAAAAATAATATATTTAAATTTGAATTTTTCCCTTTCAACTTTGTTTTCCAAAATCACAATGTTACACAACAATTTTTCTTTATTGAAGGGTGGCGTGGGGGAAAAAATGGCATTCTGCAATCCTTATAAACATGATTATTAATTTCAACTCATCATTATTTTCACAATCACATAGGATGATTAACCTTACTTCACAGGGATAGTAATTTTCATCTCAACAAAATAAACTCTCATAAAGATGGTATGATTTGGCCTCTCAAAATTCCTGTTTTAGAGTCATCAACCAATCCTAAGACATATCTGCACATTCTGGGTCAGAGTCTTGCATTTGTCGGTAACAAGTGGAGGACTGCAAGCCCCACCCAGAAGTCAGAGTTACTAGAAAAATCAACCACTAGTTTAAACTGTCCTTTGATGGTGCTGAGTTAAGTTAGCAGGTCAGAAATACCTTTTTATTGGATATGTTAGAAGGGTGTTTTTTTTTCTGGCTTCCACAAAACAAAAATGGTTAAAATTCTGGAAAGATGTAGTTGTAACAAACAGTAAAAACAAAAGGCCTTCTTACTCACCATGTACAAGGTTAGCAGTTACTTAGAAAAGGCAATTACTTTGAGCATCTTTCCCAGTATTTTTATGTTCACTAGCAGCAGCAGCAAAGCATTATAGAAGACAGGACCTGTTTGACAGGCCCTAATAAAATCTGTAAATCTTTAATACAACCGGTGGTGTCTACTGGACAGTGTTGATAATTTGCTCTTTCATGGAGTTCTCTAAAATTTTATTTCATATTCAGTTCATTGTTTTACGCTGGGTAAGACTCATATTTAATTTTAAAAACCTCTACATGGTATCAGTAATGGCAGGGTATAGTACACAACTACATAAGCATATACAAGTAAATCTGTCATATGCATAGTTCCTGCACCTCATTTCCTTTTAAGATAGTGGTGCTTGGCTCTACATCTCAAATTTGACACCACATCTGCAGATGTGTTTTAAAATCAGATAGAATGGAAAGCGCTCATGGATTTCTAAGACTGTCATAAGGATCTTGAGGGAAAAATGTTGTGTAAGGTTGATCTTGAACAGAAAGTTAAGACGTCTTGTTTAGAAAACAAAAAACAAAATAAAAATCCAGCATTGGGAATTTGATTGCCAAAACATTATTCTGTTAAGGTGAATTATACAAAAGAAACTGTGGATGGTTCTAAAAACCTTTGACCACAAACTGGTTCATGTCCCTTCATTGCTTATTGTGAAACCATTTAAACTCAGGGTGAGTGTTCCTTGTATTTTTTTTTTTTTTTTGAAGAGGCAGAGTTGGTCTTTGTTGCTTCAGTCTCTGTCTGAAGATTTTACTGAAACCGTGGTCCAGTCTTAAAAGGAAAGCTCAAGGAAAAAGTCAGATTGTAGATTTTGAGAAGGAAACTCTGAGATGGTGGTTTTCTCCCAGCTCAGTGTTATGGAGTTCTATTAGAGCCAGGATTGCTTCTTCCACAGAGCTCAGCTGAATCAGAGCCATTTTACGATCTTTCCTAAAGTTCAAGGAAATAAAAATGCAATTATTTCTATAGGTCCTTCAAACACACCATACAAAGGCATTTTAGTGATGTTCAAGGTATTAATCCTACATCCATGCTGTACATTTCAAAAACTGTTGCTCATATCAAGAGTTTCTGTTCATGTACATAACTCATATGTGAAGCATGTTTCTGAAATTCAATTCATATACATTGTGTGTCCCCCGAGTCTTAGTTTGCAGTCAGCAATGTGGAGACAGAGATAATGGGAATGTGACTATTTAAAAAGTTTTTATATACTGCATATACATACACGAAGTAGATCTAGGCAGTTTACAAATGAGAAAGTAACATACATAATGATTATAAAGGAATAAAACAAGAATAAAACATTGAATAAAACACTAGGTTCAATCTCTGGTTAAAACAAGAAGGTGGTACCTTGAGTTGTTTGACCAGGGTTATGGACTGGGAAAGGCTTGTGAGAATAGATAGGTTTTAATTGCTTTTTGGAAAATTTTACATCTACTGTACCCCTTGAAAAAGCCAACGACATTCATACATTTGACACAAACTGTAGTAAGAGAATAGATGAGGGTAGAAAAGGATTAATCAGCCTACCCAATCTGCCTGGCATTTCCTTCTATGCATTGCTCTAGTTATGGATATATACCAGCTGTCAGATGGACCCTAGTTTTTCCCCCAGACAATCATATGATTAAAAAACTGCTGAATTTTAAGTTTAAAATGTCAAACTCTTATTCATCTTTCCTGTATCACTTTTTTCATTTCTGATGTCCTGTGTGTCCTCTATGCCAGTGGTTCTCAACAGGTGTGTCAGGACACACTAGTGTGTCGCAAAGTCCTGGGAGGTGTGTCGCAGAGCCAGGAGAAAACTGATCTTTCCTCATCAGTGTGGGCAGGATTTGGCTGACTTCTCTTTTACTGGGTATGACAGGAAACTGCTCTTGCTTCCTTCTCTTCCTGGCCAGTGTGAGGTTGTTCCCTCCTCCTTCACCCAGATCAGAGCACATTATCACCAATTCCTGTTCATATGGGCCCAGCAGGACACAAACTTTATCTTCCTCTGCCTGGCAGTGAGGCTGCTGATGCTATCTTCACCTCATGGGACCTGGATGTGAAAGCAGAAGCCTAATGGAGAAAGATGTTCTGTGGATCTGCTGCTGCTGCCTCATCTTTCTCTCCTCAATGCTTCTGCTGATAACGAGGGAGACAGACTCTGGATTGGACTGAAGTCTTTTCTGCTGGCTGGGAGCCAGGAGGAGGGGGAAATGTACTGTGCAGGAAGGCATGAGAAGATAGGAATTCAAGAGTATGTTGGGTGGGAGAAAGGAGGTTGGGGTTGCTGGATAGGGAAAGGTGGAGGAGGGAGGTGTTGGGGGCTGCTGGGCACGGAAGAGAGATGAAGTGTTGAGATGGAGGTATGGGACTGAGGAGTTGGGGGATAGGGGAGCAGGAAGTAGGGATGCTGAGCAGGAAGAAGTAGGAATGGAAAGGTGCTCAGAGTTATTCTGGGTAGGGAAGGGGAGAGGGAAGGGCAGAAAGAGCTGAACAGGGGAGAGAGGGAACACGGGGAAAAGGATATGGGGTGGGGGTTGTCGGGAATGTTGGACAGGGATATGAGCATGTGAAGGGACGACTGAGTAGTTGGGAGAAGTGAGGGGTGATGGGAGTATGGAGGGGAGTGACTGGGTACAAGGGCCATACTATGTCAGTTTTGAGAATATGAATTTCTTCTGTCGTTGATCTTTGCTTAGTGTAGGAGGAAATATATTTCTGTTTCTAGTCTCCAGTTTTGCACTGCATGAAGAAGGTGATCTTGGCGTTTCCATTCCAGGTTTTGTTTCCACATTTATAATTTGTGGTCTTTTATTCTATATTCGGTGAAGGCAGGTCTGTCTGTGTTCTGTGAGTATGTGACTGAGATGAGCTACTTTACCAGAGGTTTGTATCAGCCTTATTTGTTGTATTTTCTCAATATGATAATCGCACTGGGGGTGAACTGCTGGCTTTTCATGGGTAGGGCTATTGCTGTTTCATTTCTTGGAGTTAGTGCTGTTGAGGTGTTTCAATCCCCGGCCGCATGAGACAGCGACCTGGTCCCCTTCACCTGCATGGGCAGGCGGCACATTCCTGCTTCCCACCTCACCGCCTCCCCGCTACTGTCATGACCACCACAGCAGCAGCCTGCTCACACAGCGCCTTCATATGCTGCCGTTGCCGAGCTCTGTGCCCGGCTCCCTAGGCACGCGCACCTGCAGTGAATTTAAAGGGCCAGAAGCGGGAAAGTACCCTGCTCTACTACCATTTTGCCTCAGCAACGGGTCCTGCTCATTCTTGAGTGCGAGTTGTCTGCTTTCTTGATCCCTGCCTTGATGTCAGTGTTCCTGCCTTGCCTCCTGTTCCCAGCATTCCTATTCCTTGTCTCCAATCCCTGCCTTGCTCCTCGTCCCTACAGATTGATCTTCTGGTTCTGACCCTGCTTCGCCTCCGCCTGCCTTAACTCTTGCCTGGTATCTCGACTCTGCTTGCTCTCCACCTGCCCTGACCTGCCTGGCCTTTCAACTCCGCTTGTTCACTGCCTGCCTGACCTCTGGCCTGTCCCTGTTTCCACTCGTTCACTGCCTGCCTCGACCCTTGGCCCATCCGACACTGCCTCAGCTTTGTCTTCTGGTTCCATGCCTTGATACACCCGCGCTTACGTCCTGCTAGCCCCGGTACCCAAGGGCTCAACCTGCGGGGTACGAGGGCTGGTATAGGTGAAGGTCCAGTTGGGTCTTTTTCTCTTTTACACCTCCTGATGATGAGGACCAACAAGGGCCCTCTCCTGGTGGTAGCAACAACCGAGTTTGATCTCAAGGGTCTCCTTTCCAACACAGGTATGGCAGGTTTGATAGACATGTACAGAGTGGGGTTTGTTTGTATTATTTTATAATGCACTTGGTAGTAGAGGGAGTTTGTGATTTTGTTAAGATGACACCAGAATCAGAATATCTTTCTTGTATGGTGAATTGTACAGGGAAATGTCAGTTCTGCTCTGCACTCTGTTAGGAAGCGAGGGACTCCTGTGGATGCAGAGCATATGCTTAAATTTAGTTCCATGATGGTCATGTGTTCAGTGTGTCATGCATGTGAGCATCATCTCTCAGGCGTGTCCTAATAGAAAAAAAGGTTGAGAATCACTGCTCTACGCCAATGCTGTACAATGGCAGCGGCACAGAGAGGCACCCAACTGATGGTAGAGATGCAGCAACGTGCAGATGGTGGTAGAGGGAAATTTTCAGCAAGTATCTTTACAAAGGCACTGTCATTTATAAAGCATACGAAAACAGGTCCAGTGATTCATTAGCAATATGCATGCTCCATGTGCTTGTATATTGGCTGCAGTGAGCATATACAAATTTAGAATGCCCATTGTGCTATTTTGTAATTTGTGAGCCACTAATTCACAAAGGATTTTCAAAAAAGATCTAGACATGAATCAGTACACATTTGTGGAACAGGCTGCCAGCTGTTTGTTGCCATGTTCTACCTTGCCTAGAGCACACTGTGGTAGGCAGGTTAAACATAAATTAGTTTATATTTAATGGAACTTTCTACTTGCTGTTAGGGCATTCCCTGAAAGTCTGAAGTCTGGCAATTTCATAGTATTAAGAGAAAGTAAAATATGCAAAAATACTTAGTGGAACATTTTTGCCTAGTTTCTCATGATTTTCCAGTTACTTTCAATTACATTTAGAACTGAAAGTGTGATAATATTCTGAACTAGATCAAAGCTCTAAAATGTGTTTTAATTTTATTAGATAGTACTGTATAATATACATAATGAGAAACAATATAAAGACATGTCCTAGGTAGAAGTGGGTAGGTGGTGATAGCTGGAAAACTTACTGAAAGAATTTGAAGGCTTTCACTGTAGATCCAGTATTTCCAAAAAGTACCTTCAAGTCATCATCAGTAACCGATGGCCTACAGGGAAAGAACACCACATTAACATAGTCCAACTGTCTTACTGCTTTAAAGTGTAAACAAGTGCTTTATTAGAAGTTGAAAACACCAAATACAGCACTTTCACACACTTAAGCTAGTGAATTTCAGTCTACCCAAGTGTAAAAATAAAAGCGTTAATACTTAGAATAAAAAAAATACAAACTATTCACAAATACAAAGGAATGCAGCAAGAGTAAACAGAAACAAAAACACCCCTAATGGGGCTATGCAGTAAAGTTTAACTTGCACCTTAAGGCCCTTTTGCATGTGTTAAAATTAGAAAGCAATGAAGCAAGGCCTTCATGTGTACGTTAAGACAGAGTCCAGCTAAAATCAACACTTGCTCATGTGTAAATAGAGCATATGCAAATGAAGCTTTACTGAGCCCATGAACTAGAATGGTATTTATACTTCTATTTCTCGAGGGCCCAGTAAAAGTAATGGTGAAATTACTTACCTGATAATTTCATTTTCCTTAGTGTAGACAGATGAACTCAGGACCAGTGGGTTATGTGCTCCTCTGCTTGCAGATGGGAGACTGAGTCAGATTTCAAAGCTGACGTCACCCCAGATATACCACCCCTCAGTGACCTCCGCTCCTCAGTATCCTCCTTGAAAAGCCATTGTGGATATATATCTTTCCATAAACTTGGTTAAACTGATTCCAAAAACTGGAAACAGCCAGTGTACTCAACTAAGTTAATGCCGACACCAGACTAACTGTGGGTGTCTTGAACAAAGGGTAGGCAATGGCTTACCCGTATTTGTTTAGTCTCAAGGTTCGCTTTCCGAGATCCTCCTTCTCTGGGGCAGCCGTGGGCGGGATGCTGAGTCCATCTGTCTACACTAAGGAAAACGAAATTATCAAGTAAGTAATTTATCCATTTCCTAGCGTGTAGCCAGATGGACTCAGGACCAGTGGGATGTACAAAAGCTACTCCCGGACAGGGCTGGAGGATGCCCGTGGCCCACTTAGTAATGCCCTTGTGAAGGCTGCGTCTTCTTGGGCCTGAACATCCAGGTGGTAGAACCTGGAGAAGGTGTGTAGGAAGGACCATGTCGCCACCCGACAGATCTTGGCAGGCGATAGCAGCTTGGTTTCTGCCCAAGATACTGCTTGGGCCCTAGTAGAATGAGCCTTAACCTGCAGTGGTAAAGGCTTCCCTGCCTCTATGTAGGCTGCCTTGATTACTTCCTTGATCCAGCGGGCTATGGTTGCTCGCGAGGCCGCTTCTCCTTGTTTCTTCCTGCTGTGAAGAACGAACAAGTTATCTGTTTTGCGCACCTGTTCCGATCTTTCCAGGTATCGCACCAGGAGTCTGCAGACATTTAGATGGCGAAGAAGGCATGAATCTTCAGAGTCCTTATGTTCATCCGGAGATGGTAGGGAGATGGCTTGGCTCAGATGAAACTCAGAAACCACTTTCGGTAGGAAGGAGGGGACTGTGCACAGCTGTATGGTTCCAGGAGTGAACCTAAGAAACGGTTCCCGACAGGATAGTGCCTGTAGTTCAGAGATACGACGAGCTGAACATATTGCCACCAGGAATACCGTATTCAATGTTAAGAGGTGAAGTGACAGACCGCACGTTGGTCTGAAGGAAGCCCCCGCTAGGAAGTCTAATACCAGATTGAGGTTCCATAGGGGCATTGGCCACTTTTGCGGTGGCCGAAGTTGCTTAACCCCTTTTAGGAAATGGGTCAAATCCAGATGAGCTGATAGATACTGTTCACTTCGGCTCTGAAGCAGGAGAGGGCGGCTACTTGGACCTTGAGTGAGTTGAGTAACAACCCCTTCTTCATACAGTCTTGTAGAAACTCCAGAATCATGGGTATATTGGCCGTCCGCAGGAGTCTCTCGCAGTCCATGCACCAGGCTTCGAATATTCTCCAGATCCATATGTATGCCAGGGGTGTTGAGAACTTGCGAGCGCGGAGCAGGGTGTCAATCACGGGCTTCAAGTTACCGTGCTTCTTCAGGTGAGTCCTCTCAAGGGCCAGATCTTAAGAGAGAATCGAGATGGATCTTCGTGAAGAACTGGGCCCTGCTGGAGAAGGTCCCTGTGTGGAGGTAGGCACAGAGGGCTCCCCGCAAGGAGTCTTTGCATGTTTGCGTAACTTGGGCGTCTTGGCCAATCCGGGGCTACTAGTAGGGCTAGTCCCCTGTGGTGTTCTATCTTGCGGATAACCTTGCCCAGTAGTGACCATGGGGGGAAGACTTCCTCTGGCCAGGTCTGGACGAGGGCGTTTATCCCTTGGGAGTGTGGCTCTCATCTGCGGCTGAAGAACCTGAGGACTTGGGTACTGAGATAGGTGGCCAGTAGATCCATGGCTGGTAGGCCCCAGCGATTCACTATCAGTTGGAAGGCTGTGGTCGACAGCATCCATTCCCACGGGTCCAGGCTCTCTCTGAGTAAATCTGCTGAGACGACGTCTTTTCCTGTGATGTGGGAGGCCGAGATCCCTTATAGGTTTCTCTGCCCATGTCATGAGAGGATCTATCTCCAGAGATACCTGCTGGCTCCTGGTTCCTCCCTGGCGGTTGATGTAGGCCACCATTATGGCGTTGTCAGACATTACTCGAATCGCTTTGCCCTGGAGTCTGTGGCTGAATCGCAGGCACGCTAGTCTGATTGCTTGAGCTTCCAGGTGGTTTATGTTCCATCCCGCCTCTTCCTTGCTCCATTGTCCCTGGGCTGTCAGTTCCTGACAGTGGGCTCCCCACCCTCGCAGGCTCGCATCCGTGGTGAGCAAGATCCGGGTCAATGGGGACAGGTTTACTCCTCTGCTTAGGTGGTCTTCCTGTAGCCACCACTGAAGCTGAGAACGTACCTCTGCTGGTAGATGGAGGCGAACAGTGGGTTCCAGCGTGACAGTAAGGAGCGCTGGAGCGGTCGCGGGTGGGCTCTTGCCCATAGAACAACCTCCAGGGTTGATGCCATGAGGCCGAGGACTTGAAGATAGTCCCATACCTTTGGGGCGTGCATTGGTCATCAATTGTCGTAATTGTTCCATCAGCTTCCTTCTCATTGGGGAAGGGAGGAAGACTGTTCTGTTAGGTATCGAATCAGGCCCCCAGGAATTCTAGACTGAGAGGGCTGCAGACTGTTCTTGCCCGTGTTCACGACCCAACCAAGCTCCTGCAGTAGGTTCTTGACTCTGCTGGTTACTTGCCAGCTCTCTTTCAAAGACTTTGCCCTGATCAGCCATTCGTCCAGGTAAGGGTGCATCAAGATCCCTTCCTTCCTCAGTGTTGCCGCCACGACCATCATTTTGGAGAATGTTCTGGGGGTGGTTGCTAGGCCGAAGGGTAGCGCTCGGAACTGGTGATGTTGACCCAGTATCGCAAAGTGTAGAAAACGCTGGTGATCTTGATAGACTGGAATGTGAAGGTAGGCTTCGGAGAGGTCCAGGGAGGTCAGGAACTCTCCTGGTTGAACTGCCATTATTACGGAGTGAAGAGTCTCCATGCGGAAGTGTATCTGCAGATGACGGTTGACGTTCTTGAGATCCAAGATGGTTCGGAATGATTCTTCCTTCTTGGGAATGATAAAATAGATGGAATAGCACCCCATATTTTGTTGGGGTGAGGGAAGCGGAATTATTGCCTTCAGACTGAGTAGTCTTGTCAGAGTGGCTTCCACTGCCAGTCTCTTGGTATGGGAGTGGCAGGGTGACGACAAATTTGTCCCGAGGGATGCTGCAGAACTCCAGAGAGTAACCTCGAATGATGTTTAGTACCCATTTGTCCGGCATGACCTTGACTCATCTTTGGTAGAAGAGGAAAAGTTGACCCCCTATCTCCTCTTCCCGTGGATGGGTCAGCCCATTCTTATTGAGGAGCACAGCTGGAGCCTACCCCTGGGCCTGTTCCTCTCTTGGTCTGTCAGTTCTGAAAGGGCTGGGACCTTCCAGAGGGACGAGGTGCCTGGAACTGTGAGTTCCTGTAGGGTCTAAAGCATTGCGAGCCTTTGCCCCTGGTTCTTCTGGGGGAGGGGTGCTGGGATCTTTTACCCCTGCCTTCCCGGTAGCCGAGGCACTGGAGATTCACCCCACTTGCTGGCTAACTTCTCCAATTCGCTTCCGAATAAGAGATCCCTTAAAGGGCATTCTTGTGAGATTCACTTCAGAGGTCGAGTCAGCAGACCAATTCCGCAGCCATAACTGTCTTCTGGCAGCCACTACTGAGGCTACTCCGCTGGCTGAGGTACGCACCAGGTCTGAGCTTGCGTCCGTCAGGAAGGCTGCTGCAGGTTCCGTCTCACTAGTTTACGTTCCGGAGTTATTTGCCTCTCTCGAGAGGAGCAACCAGGAGCATGCCACCAGTGCGCAGCAGGAAGCAATCTGCAGTGTCATTGCTATTGCGAAGGCCTGCTTAAGAATGGATTCCAATCGTCTATCCTGAGAGTCCTTCAATGCAGCCCCTACCTCAAAGAGAATGCTTGTTCGTTTTGAGACAGCACAGACCATGGCGTCCACTTTCGGAAAGCGCAGGCGTTCCTTGGCCGCTGGTTCCAGAGGGTATAAGGCTTCCAAGGCCCGACCCTCCTTTAAAGCTGGCCTCCGGGGCATCCCACTCCAGGTCAATCATTTCCTGGATGGCTTCCATCATTGGGAAGTAGCACGAGGCTTTATGAAGGGACACCAAGATGGGGGGTTCTTCTTTGGTTCCGCCATAGGGTCTGTGCCTGGAATACCCAGAGTCTTAGAGTGTGGGAAACAAGGGCTGGTAATTCATCCTTGTGGAAGTAGCGAAGCATGGTTCGGTATGGTTCCAGACCTGGAGGGATTTCTCCTTCTTCCAGGGAGCCACCATCATCATCTGAGGTGACCGGGTCCCTGTCAGGGAGACAGTTAGGTGAGGCATGTCTCAGGGCACTCGAGTAAGGCTGGGAGGATTTTGTGCTTCTAGCAGGGGTTGAGCCTGGGTCGCAGATGGGGTTAACTGTGCCTGAACAAAGGCTTGCAGCCCAAGGAAATATTCTAACCAGGAGAAGGTCCCCGAGTCCATGTTAATCCCAGGGGGAGTCTTGAGTAGGGGCCCCTGAGGTGCTCTCCTGTGGAGAAGCCATCTTAGAGTTGCATAGGTCCAGGGAGCTATCATATGTAGCAGCTCCGGACCCGTCCTCGGACAGTGAAGGACCAGGCTTTGGTTCCCCCTGGGCTTCTTCGCAATGCTGACACAGGCAGGACTCCAGTTCAGGCTGTGCGGCTCTTATGTGGCAGGCTGTGCAAAGAGAGTGCTTTCTGGCCTTCTTGGACGCCGGTGCCATTGCCTCTACGTCTAGGCGCACAGGTAATGAGCTTCAATGCGTGCGTGTTTTTGTGTGCGGCTGTAATTATGTGCACGGAGTGTGCTCAGTTGTGCGCGTGGTTATGCGCACTTCTGTATGGGACGCGCACAAGTTAGGTGCATCGGCCGTCCTGCTTGCCCCGCACATAAAGGGAAGATGGCGCAGATGCCCCCTGCGCGCAAGATGGTGCCCCCCACCCGGAGATCTCCATGTGTGTGGACTCTTGCACCCGATTGGGACCTAGCCCAACCAAGGCTGCTCAACCCGTTTCTTCGGTGCTCCCTTTTAACCTCGCCATAAGAAATTGGCAATCCAAGCTCTGGAGACCGGAGACCTGAAATTTAAATTTTTCTTCTTACCTGGTCTCGGCGCTTACCGATCATGTGCTGGTCTCCAGCTGCGGAGGGAGAGAGTTTTACCTTCACTGCCGCGCTCTGTTATGGACCCGCTGCCTTTCAGCCACTCTGGGGGCTAAGTCCATGCTGGGAACAGACTACCAGACCAAGGCACACCTCTGAAGGATATCAGGGATCACCTCAGGAATTCTCAACTGGGTGAGGGACCCTTAGGTATCACCGCAGGAGACCGGGGCTCGATCTTCTTTAAGGTAATTTTGTCGTCTTGGTGTAATTTTCCTAAGACCGTGCTAGTGTGTGGGATAGTGTCCGCATCTGCTAGGAGATGGAGAGATACTGCGGAGCTGAGGTCACTGCAGGGGTATATCTAGGGTGACGTCAGCTTTGAAATCTGACTCCGTCTCCCAATCTGCTAGCAGAGGAGCACATAACCCACTGGTCCTGAGTCCATCTGGCTACATGCTAGGAAATAAATGTAATAACCGCCGTGGAAAATGAAAGGACTGGTTAACATGGAATATTTCCACTCTCCAAATCTGGTTGGATCAAAGGTGTTCCTTTCCCGAACTATTATTCCTTCACCACAGTAGGGGGAGGGAACAGGGGAAACCAGGTTTGCTGTCATATGCTTAAAGATGGGGTTGGGGGAGTATTTCTTGGAGGAATTAAGAAATACATTCTTCCCTGTTGGAAAGTCTTAGAAACTAATTTTTCAGCTACTCAGAATAGCAGGTGCATTAAGAAGTCTGAATTGGTGAACCCACCGCAAATTCACGGGCCTGTGGCTGTGAAAAAACCATTAAGTACGCAATAAAAATATATATTTATTAAGTTTATTTAGTAGAATGGGCACTTTAAACAGTTCTGTAAATAAACCAATAATACATTACATATTCTGGTTAGGTCATATAAATCAAACAGCAAAAATGAGAGGGAAAAGGATCACAATCCAATAATAAAGTCTACAGAACAATTTTTTGAAAGCAAATGACAATATCATAAGAATCGCTCATAAATTTTAATCTGCAGCCTCTCGCCACGCAATGGGCCGCAAGCTGTGTTCAGCCTTGAGAGCGATATGTAAGATTCAATCATTTATTGTCATTATGCTAGATATTTCCAATTTTTATATACCTCAAAAATTATTTTAATAAACAAATTATTTAAACTACCAAAAAAGGTTTTTAAAAAATGTTCATGGAAAACAGTAAAATTTCCACATTTAAACTACCCAAAAAGAGTTGGAAAAAGAGAATACTTAGCCCAATTGATGAAATATGTGAAATTAGCCTAAGAAAGCTTATAGAACACAATTCAAAACTTTCCCGACATGATTCATGTTTCGACTGATGTCACAATCTTCCTCAGGGGATTTATCATATAATTTCCTTTAAAGGCCAATATTCTTCAACCCCGGATGACAAGACAGTCTCTTTCAACACATTCAAAATATGGCGCCACCGCGTCTCGGTGGCGCCATATTTTGAATGTGTTGAAAGAGTGTGTCCCCCGAGACACGGTGGCGCCATATTTTGAATGTGTTGAAAGAGACGGTCTTGTCGTCCGGGGTTGAAGAATATTGGCCTTTAAAGGAAATTATATGATAAATCCCCTGAGGAAGATTGTGACATCAGTCGAAACATGAATCATGTCGGGAAAGTTTTGAATTGTGTTCTATAAGCTTTCTTTGGCTAATTTCACATATTTCATCAATTGGGCTAAGTATTCTCTTTTTCCAACTCTTTTTGGGTAGTTTAAATGTGGGAATTTTACTGTTTTCCATGAACATTTTTTAAAAACCTTTTTTGGTAGTTTAAATAATTTGTTTATTAAAATAATTTTTGAGGTATATAAAAATTGGAAATATCATCTAGCATAATGACAATAAATGATTGAATCTTACATATCGCTCTCAAGGCTGAACACAGCTTGCGGCCCATTGCGTGGCGAGAGGCTGCAGATTAAAATTTATGAGCGATTCTTATGATATTGTCATTTGCTTTCAAAAAATTGTTCTGTAGACTTTATAATTGGATTGTGATCCTTTTCCCTCTCGTTTTTGCTGTTTGATTAATTGGAGAGGTGTTCTGCTTCTTGATTTTTTGATTACTAGGTCATATAAATTACATCTGATTTCCAAGTACAATAATTACGTTTGAAATTGCTGTTTCCAACTACTTTAGTTGGAGTTTAGTTCATGGTAATTTTGCAATGGCATGAACCGCCACAGAAATCCAGTTTCTCTACTCATGGTTCTACTTGTGAACGAAGTGATCTTAAAGCCATTAATAAACTACTACATACTCTCTACACATTATCTAAGAAGTCTGTTTGGGTACGTACGGAATGTTGGACAGATGGAGAGTTGCAGATGGAGGGAAGATGTTCTGGAAGTTTTTTGAGCCTGGCTTTTTAAAACGATGCAGAGGACTGTTGCTATAATCCTTAGTCAGACCTTGGTCCTCATGACCCTCACGAGGAAGTTGAACAGTCTGATGCTTGGATAAAGCAACCCGGAGTACTCTTCCATGAAGTCTCTGCCCATTCAGATGGCTCATCGCTAGACAAGAAGATGGAAAGATGGAAATCAAGGCAAGTAACTGAACTAATCAAAAATAAGATTAACATGGCATTGGCTTTATGCTATTGATCTAGACCTGCAATGCATTCCAAAAGAACTGCCAAATTAATCCTATTTGTTGTTAAAAACTTAGATTCACTATAATATATATTTATATAACTATACGCACTAGGGATGTGCACACAATTTATTTTCCTGAGAATTTTTGTTCATTTTTTTCAAAGGGGGGGTGTGCGGGGTAGTGGTATTTTTTTGTATTTAGGAAACACGGTGTACTATTTCCCCAAAACTAAAAATTCACTTTTTAAAAATTTTCAGCATGTTTGCTGCAAAAAATAAGCTTATCTAATTTTACACACTTGTTTCAAAATAATGCAGAACCCTAATGTGTACCAACTTAGAAAAAGACATAATTGCCCATCCAGTCTACCCAGCAAGTCTTTTTTTTTCCCCTAAAGGTAATATCTCACGCTTTGCAGGTTTCCCACCCCGTGTCTTCTGAAAAGGGTAATAACTGACGTTCCATGCAGATTACACTTCGTGCCTTCTGTTAAAGGTAGTATATTCATTTTACTACTTTTCTTTCAAAACAATTAAAAAAAAATTAACCTACACCAAAACATTTTATTTCCATGAGCTTTAAGTAGTAAATTCAGTAGCTCAATCAACTTTAGGCTGGTAAACCAATACAGAAGAGTAGGATTAAGAAAAGGTGTTCAAATCATGTGGATAGCGAGATTTCAGTACTTTAAGGATAAAGTTACAGACTATTATTCAATTATAGATATATACACTGTTGTGCTCATAAGTTTACATACCTCTGGCAGAATTTGTAAGATGTGTAGCTTTTTCAGAAAATATGAGTGATCAGATAAAACACGTCTTAATTTTAATGTATTTCAAATTAAACTATTATGCATCACAGAATATTTATTTATTTTATTTATTTTTAATTTTTATATACCGGAATTCCTGTATACAATACAAATCAATCCGGTTTACATTAAACAATAAGTTACCCTTGTTGGGACGGTCCAACCTGGGCTTGTTACAAGGAACATTGAAAAGTAACCATAATAAACATTTAACATTAAACAGAACGAGTGTTCAACTTTTTACAAAGAAGTATAGTAGCGACAACCGGGCTACCAAACATTATACAAGAATACAATTATATATTATATTATTTGTGTTTGTTAAGATCAAATTGCGAATAAGAAGGTGTAAAATTAAGTGACTGTGGTGTTAGTGGTACGCTGCAATGAAAAGATCTGAAAGTCAGGAGGAGGTGCTTAGTTACACTCTGGTGATTGGAAAGCCTGCCTGTTATATAATAGCACAATAGAATAGCACAATCATTAAACAAATAAAGGAAATAAAATTGTCTTGTTCAAAAGTTTGCATACCCTTGAATGTTTGGGCTAATATACACAGGCTGAGATGGCAATGAAGGGTAGGTATCCACAACTGTGTCTTGATTGCAAGTGTGTGTATAAATAGTCAATGAGGGCTGTACCGATTTTGGTGGTTACTGAAGCACACGGAAAACAAAAACTGTCAAAGGATCTGCGAGTACTAGTTCAATTTTATAAATCAGGTAAAGGATATAAAGAGATATCCAAAGATCTGAAAACTCCAATCAACACTGTTCAAACTCTGATCAAGAAGTGCAAAATTATGGGTTTTGTTAATACCAAGCCACGGTCAGGTAGACCAAGAAAGATTTCAGATAACTGCCAGGAATATTTGCTGAGCTGCAATGAAAAATCCATAAGCAACTTCTAGTGAAATACAGGCTTTTCTGAAACAAAGCATGCACAATAAGATGATACTTGAACAAAAATGGGCTGCATGGTAGAGTTGCCAGAAAAAAGCCATTGCTGTACTAACGCCACAAAACAGCCCACTTACTATACTCCAAACAGTACCTAGAGGGGCCTCAAAAGTTCTGGAAGAAAAAAATCTGGAGGGATGAGTCCAAAACTGAACTTTATGGTCACAACCATAAAATGTTTGGAGAGAAGTCAAAGCCTTTAAAAAGGAACATACCATCCCTACTTCGAAGCATGGAGGTGAATCTCTGCTGTTTTCTGGGTATGCTTAGCTACAGTAGTACAGGGAATTTAGTTAAAACTAATGGCAAGATGAATGCAGCATCTTATCAGAAAATATTGGAGGAGAATTTGCATTCTTCAGCCAGGAAGTGCCCATGCACTTGGACATTTCAACATGACTGATTCGAAACATAAGGCCAAGTTGACCCTTCAGTGGCTGCAGCAGAAAAAAGTGAAGGTCCTGGAGTGGCCATCAGTGTCTTCTGAGCCACTTTGGGGAGAACTCAAACATGAGCTCATGCTAGACAACCAAAGAACTTACAGGATCTGGAGAAAGCAGAGATGCTTACCTGTAACAGATGTTCTCCTAGGACAGCAGGGTGTTAGTCCTTGTACATGGGTGACCATCATCAGATGGAGCCCAGCACAGAAAACATATCAAAGTTTCTGGAACTTTGTGCATACGGAGCATGCCCTATACCACGTGGGGGTCCCTTTTCAGTCTTGTAACATAGAACTCCGATAAAAATTAACACAAAAAATAAGAGAAACCTAACTCTGCAGGGTGGTGGGTGGGTTTCGTGAAGACTAACATCCTGCTGTCCCGGAGAACACTTGATACAAGTAAGCAACTCTGCTTTCTCCTAGGGCAAACAGGATGGTAGTCCTCACACATACGTGAATCCCTAGTTACAGGCTGCTCCTCAAAACAAAAAGGGACCAACAAGCACAAGCCAACAGGCACAATCACCACAGTGCTGATTGTAACAGACAGCCTAAACCCAAACAATGGGCCCTAGGCGGGGAGAGTTGGATTGTACGCCTAAACCCAAACAATGGGCCCTAGGCGGGGAGAGTTGGATTGTACGCCTAAACCCAAACAGTGGGCCCTAGGCGGGGAGAGTTGGATTGTACGCCTAAACCCAAACAATGGGCCCTAGGTGGGTAGAGTTGGATTGTATGCCTCAGAGATTCTGAAGGACAGAGTGGCCAAACCAATTGTCATGTCAGCCATCCCTATCCATACAGCAGTGATGCGAATGTGTGGAGGGAACTCCCTGTCGTGGGCTTGCAGATCTCCTTCACGGGAACTGCTCTCAGGTAGGCCACAGATGTTGCCATGGCTCTGACAGAATGAGCCTTGACATGACCCCCAAAATGCAGACCCACTTGGGTATAACAGAAGGAGATGCAGTCTGCTAGCTAACTGGATAGTGTCTGTTTGGCAACAGCAACTCCCAACCTATTCCTGTCAAAAGAAAAAAAAAGGTTGGATGGACTGTCCATGGGCTTCTGTCTACTCCAGATAGAAGACTAAGGCTCTCTTGCAATCAAAACTGTGCAGTACTCGTTCGCCTTGGTGCGAATGAGGCCTGGGATAGAATGTTGGTAGGACGATTGACTGGTTAAGATGGAAATCCACCTTAGGCAGGAACCGATCCGATATGGTTATTTACTATGAAGGTCGGTATATAAACTGATAAATAAATAAATAAATAAATAAACAAACAAACTTAGGGTGCATATGCAAGACTATTCTGTCATGATAAAATTTGGTATAAGGTGGATAAGTCACTAAGGCCTGGAGCTTGCTGACCCTGCGCACTGAAGTGCCCATCACCACCAAAATATCAGGACAGGTACTTCAGATCACAGGAGCACAGCAGCTCAAAGGGAGCTTTCATTAGCTGAGCTAGCACCATATCAAGGTCCCAACACACAGCGGGAGGCCTTAGGGAAGGCTTTAATTGAAGCAGGTCCCACATGAAACATACAACTATTGGCTGTACAGAGATGGGCATACCATCTATACCTTAGTGATATGCACCAATTTGACTGAGATGGACCCTAACAGAATTGGTCTTCAAGCCATTCTCTGATAGGTGTAAAAAGGTAGTTAAGCAGTTTTTGTGTGGGGCAGGAGAATGGATCTAGGGCCTTCTGCTCACTTCACACAGAAAATCTCCTCTACTTCAGACCGCAGGAGTTTCTAGTGGAAGGCTTTCTGGAAGCCACCAGGACTAGACACATCCTCAGAGAGATTGAGCAGCTGCAGAATTAACCTCTCAACATGCAAGCTGCGAGTGACAGGCCCTGGAGGTTGGGTTGCCACAGCTTGCCCTGATCTTGCGTGATGAGATCTATGGAAACCTGCAGACTGATCAGTCTCTGGATGGACAACTCCCAAAGGAGTGGAAACCAGATCTGTCTCAGCCAATGAGGGGCTATGAGGAGCTTAGTCTCTCGGTCCTCGCGAAGTTTCATGAAAATCTTTGTCACCAGAGGAATCGGAGGATACGCAGAGGACCCATGCCTCAATGACTGGCAAAGGCATCAGAGGCTGGTTTGCCATTGACCTGTACAGGGAGCAGAACGGAGTCACCTTCCTGTTGCAGGGGGACACAAACAAGTCCACATCCGGGTTTTCCTCAGAGGCAGAAGATCCAGTTCTCTAGACCAGGGTGTAGCGACCACTCATGGGGTCTGAAGGCATGACAGTCTGTCGGTTGTAATGTTCTCTGTTCCAGCCAGATACATGGCCCTTAGTGCCATCCTGTGGGACAGGACCAAGGACCATATTCTGGACCACTTCTTGACATACCACATTGCAACTTGGTTGTCTGTTTGGATCAGGACAATTTTGTTGGACAGCTGATCTCTGAAAGCCAACGTCGTGTACTTGATTGCCTGGAGCTCCAGGAAGTTGATCTGACACCGTGCTTCCTGGGCAGACCATAGGCCCTGGGTGCAGAGCGCCTCTACATGAGCTCCCCACCCCAAGGTGGACGCATCCATAATTAGGACAATTTGGGTGGAGGGAATTTGGAAATATATTCTCCGTTCCAAATTCAAGAGAACCTGCCACCAGGACAAAGAGTCCCCGAGACATAGTGACTCGAATGCGAGCCTGGAGGCTCTGCATGGCCTGGCACCACTGCGACCTCAGGGTCCATTGGGCTCTGCGCATGTGTAAGAATGCTAAGGGAGTAGCATGGACTGTTGCAACCATATGGCCCAATGGCCTCAACATGTGTCGAGCTGAAACCTGCTGGCTCTTGTTGAATTGCTGCCGCTATGGATGCCAAGGTGACCGCCCTTGATCGCGGCAGGAAGGCTCTTGCCTGAGCCTGGTCTAGCAGGGCTCCTATGAAGTCCAATTGAGGTGACAGGCTGAGATGAGACTTTGGGTAGTTGATGATGAACCCCAGTGACTCCAACACCCGGATGGTCAGGCGCAAGGATCAATCGGCCCCTGTCTGAGAGGTGCTCTTGACCAGCCAATCATCTAAGGGAAAACATATACTCCCAGCCTGCAGAGTGTGCCCTCACCATGGCCAGGCATTTTGTAAAGACATGTGGGGCCAACACTATTCTAATTGTCAACGCACTGTACTGGAAGTACTGTTTTCCCACATCAAATCTGAGATACTTCCTGTGACCTGGGAAGATCTTGATGTGTAGGCGTCATTTAAAATTGAGGGAGTATAGACAGTCCCCTTTTTGCAGGAGGGGAATCAGGGTGCCCAGGGAAACCATCTTGAACTTTTCTTTTATGAGAAAATTATTCAAGGCTCTCAGATCTAGGATGGGACCGAGTCCCCCTGTTCTCTTTGGAATCAGGAAGTACATGGAGTAGAATCTCTGCCCTCTCTGCCTTGGGACATGTTTGACTGCTCTGGCTATTAAGAGGGTGGAGAGCTCCCTTAACAGTACCTCCTGATGCACTACTGGACCCCAAAATGGGCATGGAGGACAATTTGGCAGGATACCAATAGGTTCAATTGATACCCTTGATGGATAATGGACCAAACCCACTAGTCCGAGGTTATACTGAGCCACCATGCTGCAAAGAACCGTAGCCTGCCCCCCACCAGAGGAATCAGAGGATACGCATACAGAGGACCCATGCCTCAATGACGGGCAAAGGCATCATTGAGGCATGGGTGGCTGGCTCATGTTCCCTACGATCCAGTCAAAACCCCATCCCGGGATTCAGTTGGGGAGCCGGCTGGTACTTGGGAGTTCTCTACTGCCTGGGACAGCCATGGGAGCTCACCCTCTGCGAATGGGAGCGAGGGGCTAGAGGATAGTACTTCCTCTGGTGGTAGAAAAAGACTTCCTTTGACTCTACCTTGCAGATCTCCTGGCTGAGAAGGGCGTGTCTAAAGTGCTGGCAGAAAGCTGCTGGAGGGTCTTATGGTAATCCCGTAACTGGGCCACCGCACCCCTCATCTGATCTCTGAAGAGATTCTCTCCTGTACATGGCAAGTCAGCAAGTCTTTCTTGAACTCCGGAGATCTGAGGCTTGCAGCCATGCCATTCTGCAGGTGCTGATTCCCACTGCAGAGACTCTCGACGCCGCTTCATGTTTTCCACACTCCAGGCCCTGACGCACCAGCAATCAGAAGAGGTTTTGCTGCTGTTGAGGCAGTCGCTCGGCTGCCTCTTGCACCTGCTTCCAGAGGTTGTGTGAAAATTGGCTCATATAGAGCTAATAAGAGGTGATGCGGGCAATGAGCTGGAAAACTTAAGAACATGCCATACTGGGTCAGACCAAGGGTCCATCAAGCCCAGTATCTTGTCTCAAACAGTGGACAATCCAGGCCATAAGAACCTAGCAAGTAACCAAAAGCTAAGTCTATCCCAAGTTACTGCTGCTAGTAATAGCAGTAGCTATTTTCTAAGTCAACTTAATTAATAGCAGGTAATGGACTTCTCCTCCAAGAACTTATCCAATCCTTTTTTAAACACAGCTACACTAACAACAAATCCCAAAGTTTAATTGTCCGCTGAGTGAAAAAGAATGTTTTCCCCGATTAGTTTTAAATGTGCCACATGCTAACTTCAAGGAGTGCCCCCTAGTCCTATTATCCGAAAGAATAAATAACTGATTCACATTTACCCGTTCTAGACCTCATGATTTTAAACACCTATCATAGCCCACCTCAGCTGTCTTCTCCAAGCTGAAAAGTCCTAACCTCTTTAGTCTTTCCTCATAGGGGAGCTGTTCTATCCCCTTTATCATTTCTCTCACAAGAGCGTCCATCGCTATGTGATCCTTGCCCGGGGCTGCCAAGGCATGGGTCCGGGAGTGGTTTGGCCTTCTTGAGAGCAGATCTGACAGCTGACGTTTCTCGAATCTGATAGTCTGTTGGACAAGGTAAACCCCACCCGCCTTCCTGTTGACGAAGTACAGTGAGAGTGTTCCCAGATCCTTAGCAGCAACTCCTTAAAGATCTCGTGCACCGGGACCGCCTCAATCTCTTTAGGAGCCTCCATGAACTGGGTGATTTTCAGCAACTTGTGCTGGCATCCTCCTCTGTCAAAAACTGAAAAGGGATGGCCTCATGCACACACACTATGGGCTAGATTTTAAAAGCCTTTGCATAGGCCGCCGGCACGCGCAAAGCCCCGGGACACGCGTAAGTCCCGGGGCTTCGTAAAAGGGGCAGGAGGGGGCGTGTCAGGGGGCGTGTCAGGGAGGCGTGTCCGGGGTCAGTCCAGAGTCCCCCGGCACTGCGGCCTGTGCCAGGGGATGCGAGGCGGCGCATGCAAGTTACGCCTGCTTCAAGCAGGCGTAACTTGCCCAAAGGTGGGGGGGGATGCGGAAGGAAAGTTCCCTCCAAGGCCACTCCGATGGCCTCGGAGGGAATGGAGGCAGGCCGCGCGGTTCAGCGTGTGCAGGCTGCCGATTTTGCGCAGCCTTGCGTGCGCCGACCCCGGATTTTATAAGATACGCGTGGCTATGCGTACTTTTTAAAGATCTACCTCTATATGTGTTTGTGATTGAATGAAAGTTTTGCACACAGATTGAGGAAAATGATTTACAATGTCTTATTACAGTATAAAAACTCACCAAGTTGTGCTTGTGTTGCATCAGCCATCTGCACTAAGGCATTTTCTTTTTTGTTAAAGAGTATCTTCACTCGATGCACATCACCATAGACCCCTAAGATTGTTAATAAAACAAAAAATGTAACAAAACAAAAACAAAAAATGTAACACAAAAAACACATTACAATTCTTTATTTGTGCCAACTGGATGTCTACAGCCTTCATTTATCAGCCATATGAATTTAAAGATCTCTAATTTTTGCTTGACAACACAAACAGAAATAAATGATACTCAACCTGTTACAATAGTTAGGAAATTAACCCTAGAAGCCAAAGAAACTTTCAGTGTTAGTTAATGCTCTACTAGGAAAGTAAGTGATTAGCAGTATATGGCATCTCATGTTTTCAGTTTTGACAATGAAGGTGTAAGACTTTGATTAGGTATTTAGATATGGGGAAAGTTGTTTTTTTTTGTTTTTTTTTAAGAGCTTTTATTTTTAAAATGTGTATTTGGTTTTATATGCATCCATTTATATCTGGATTTATAGCCCGCCTAACACAAAAAGGCCCAGGCGGAGAACAAAAATTTTACATACATAATACAAGACTAGACTAACCTATACAAAATAAAACATTGAGTGATAAAATAAAATAAGATATCAAATATGATAAAAAAACAGACCTATACGAAATATGTAAATATAAACTTGGGACCTAGATTATATTTGGGCATTTATAAGAATGTCATTTACAACCTCTATTTAATGTGAGGGGTGCAAAGCCCTCTGCTATGACGCTCCCTTTAAATCCTAAATTGTAATTTGAAAGTTCCTTGTACATTGTCATTGCAGTTTGATTTTTTGATTAATCCCTTTGGAGAGAAGCGGTTTTGCTATACTTCATATATTTTTATTTTTTCTCCCAATTGGGCTGTGATTTATTGCAATATCATACACAATATGTTTACATAGTAACATAGTAAATGATGGCAGATAAAGATCATCCAGTCTGTCCAGCTGAGATTTAGTTTATATTTATAGAGAACAATCAAGACTCATTAGAATATACCACATGGAAGTCTGTGATGGACTACAACTGGATACTTTGCTGTGTTTGAAGGGAGACATGGCTCTCAGAAACCTGAATCATCAAAATATTTTCAGTTCCTATATAACATGGTAGTTTGTCATCTATGTTTACTGACTAGCTAGACCCTCCCCCAGCTAAGAGTTAGAAGGCTGCAATTCTTACAAAAGAATATTTTGTGAATTGAAGAGGATTAACTAGTTGAAATTTAATTTAGTCACATTCATTGTGCCAAGGTTTGGAAAAGGCAACTTGTCTAGAAATGTTGCCTCATATTTGAGTAAGGAATGCATACTCAAAATAATTGGTCGAAGGGTAGAGCAAAAAGTGCAAGAATGTGAAATGAATGAACCTGAAATGAAAATCCAACTGGATTTCACAGCACGGGCTGGAAGTGTATTTCACTGCACACAGTTTTGCTCTTGGCTTGAGCTAGGACATATGCAAAATTGCCCCCTTCAGCAAAAGGTTCTGTCTATGGGATGAGAAAAACTGTCAGATGGCTAAAAGTTTTTTTTGTTTTGTTTTTTTTAAAAAGGTGCCAGATACTGAGCTGCATATTCACTCTTTGTAAAAACATGCAATACATAGTTTATAAAAAGTAGGCCAAAACATGCTAAGTTCAAAGCCAATACTGTGTTAAAAAAGGCATTAGCACGATCACAATATCAAGATTCAGTGAACACTAACTTTACTGCATATACTGGTACTTATTCTGGGAAAAACAAAACTGAACCTCAAGCCCAGATTTGCCTCAACACTGACTGTTGCTAACATTTCAAAATGAAGCTTCTCGTGGATATAAGAATAGCGGTTCACATTCCAACTAACCTTTCTGTTGAATTTCCTGTCTTTTTAAGACTAAGAACCTTACTGAATAAAAATAAAGCTACAAAATGAGAAAAACACTACAAATCTTTCAATACATCCTCAGTCCTTTATGCATTTTGTAAGTTTTATTAGTTGTAGTATATTTTGTTTCTTCTCATTTTATTCACCACATTTTACTTTGGAAACATATACAAACAGTTATGACAATGAATTTTCCTGAATCCCTACAGATAACATCCCCACAGAACAACAGTAATCTTAAATATTATCACTCTCTTCCCCAAGGCTCCTTTTCAATCTATCCACTAAGCACAAGACTTGAAGACAGATTGCTGGTCAAAGTACTCTGGCATCTATCTACTCACTAAACATTTGGTGGAGAAAAATAGTACAAAACAGAAAATATTCATTTGTTAATAGACAGAAAACTCACATTTATTCTGGAATAAATATTTTGCTAGTAGTAATCCAGAGCAAACAGAAGCTGCATTCTGAGGAGCCACTTAAATGAAGGGGGTCACCTCTTGCTGTCCCACCCTCGGATTTACTGTGGAGGTTACTATGATGAAAACCTTGCATGTATAAGCCTTTCTGTAGGATATTGTTATAGGAATCCTGAAAGAAGTCTTATAGCTTACATAGGGGATCAACATATTTACTGAAATTTCTAAGCCATTTCAAAGAGTACACTTAAAAAGGAGAAAAAAAGAGCAGTATATTTTATGGGGAATAAAATGTGGACAACCTGAAAACTGTACAAAAACTGCAGAAAATCAAGCCAGGAAGTGAAGAAATAGCTTAATGATTAGAGCAGCAGGCTGCAAACAAGGGAAACCAGGTTCAAATCCTGACACTCCTTGTGATCTTGGCCAAGTCATTTCACCCTCCACTGCCTCAAGTAAAACTGTAAGCTCTCTAGGGACATGGAAATACGTTAATGTAATCTACTCAAATGGTGACCTGTCACAAAAGACAGAGTATTTAAAAAAATGAATGAAGAAATGCAGAAACCCAGTAGTTCCATTAATTTTAAAAAGTTGAAAAAACATCAACCACCCAACTAAAGAAATTCCTTAATATAATGAAGACAGACATTTTGGTAATCTGCAGGTTGTAAAACAACATTTTGTTGTCCTATTTTACACCTAAAACAAAAAGCATCCAAAGAAGGCTGCTTTGAACGTTTTCTTCCTTCTACAGTTTTCCATTGCACTTGTGCATATTATTTGCTACTCTGGAAGCTTTAAGGCCATGTTCAAAGCTGCCTCAAAATGAGCAAAGGCATCAGATAGTTGCTGTGTTCAACTGACAAGGAGCAAGTGGAACTTCCATCTGCTGCTCCTTCTGCAGCAGATCCTCATTCGACAGGGCTTCTCCATGTGACTGTAGCATCTTGAACTCATTTGATTCTATGACATCTTCACATCCAAAATAATTTTGCGAGTCACGTGTTGAGTTGTTTTTGTGGAATGGTTTCCATTTCTAACTAACACTGGACATCATGCACACTTTCTTCATTCAAAGTTGATGCTTTCAGTTCCTTACAATATTCAGCGATGTTGCAGTTTTACTAGAATCTAATATAGTTAAGCATTTATATTATGCAAATCCCTAATTCTATGTGAAGTACAGTTAATTATAAAATACAAAATAAAAACAAATTGACTTATTATATCCATCAGTTCCTTTTTCAAATTTATGACAAATTTGCTGCAGGTAATAAAGCCTTAAATATGGGTATTGCTCCTTCAATCAAGATCTGGATCAACCCTTGTGTTTTTGGAGATGTACTTGACCCTCAGGCTGTCAGACAAATCCCCTTAAGTTATTAGGTGGCATTATCTATGAGGCAAAATAGCATTTGATCACAGGACAAAAGAAAAATTGTAAATCACTTCTGAAAAATGCTCAGTCACCGATGCCTTCCTGTTGGAACTGCACATCACTGACAGATGTGGCTTTGTGCAGCCCTTCATGGCTCTTTGATATTCAGAATGGTATACCAGTAGGGGCTTCAATTTAAAAATCACCTGGAGCGTTCCCTCCTAGGAAGTGTCAAGTAATCTTTGGTAGTTTAAAACCTGGCACAGACTTTTCTTAGCAATAATATCCAATCAACATTGAAAACGTATTCTGGTTTGCTGCCTGCTTTGATGATTTTCTTCAGCAGCTTAGGATAATCATAAGCAAAATCTATCTTGGCACTGGCTCTTTCAACACTCATCTTGATGCCATACAAATTTGTGTCTTAAATCTCTCAAATCACCCTTTGCTGGCAGTAAAGACTTCCCTTCAAGGCATGCTCTGTGCTTCAAACAGACCCTTGTCCTGGATTATCACTGTGTTTATGGGAACATTAAGCTGGTTATAATCTTTGATCAATGCATTCAGTCTTTCCATATTACCACCTTTGTGACAAGACAGCTTGGAGATCCAGCATATGTACATTTTCCTAGCGTGTAGCAGATGGACTCAGTACAAATGGGTATAGTGTGCTCGTGCTAGCAGTTGGAGACGGATCTGACGTCAGCACATAGTACATATACCCCTGCAGGAAGTGCAGACGCTCAGTAATTTCCGTCTCCAAAGCAGTTTGGAGCTACCTCACGCTCGCTGAGCGTTTTTCCAAATTCTAAATTCATAGAAGAATTCTACCTGAAGACGAGCCCCGCACTCCTGCGGTGATACCCTCGGGTCCCTCCCCCAGTCGAGTTTCCTGAGGTGATTTCCGTGGTCCCTTGGAGGTAGGAGCCTCGGTCCGGTGGCCGAATCGTGGCAGGGACCTAGCCCCCGAGTGAGAAGGGCTCGGGCGTGGCGTAGGGGCAGCCTCGGTCCCGATCCGTTCGCTGTGAGGACTTGGCCCCCGAGCGAGACGAGTTCGGGCACGGCCTAGAGGCAGCGGGTGCACTTCCTCGAGCACGGCGGTGACGGTAATCACCCTCTCCCCCCGCAGCCGGAGACCATTCGGGTCGCAGCCAGGAAGCGCCGAAGATCAGGTAAGGCTACCCCTGCCCCCTCACAGGGACCTGCTGCGCCAAGGTCCCATTCTCCACAAGAATCCAGCTCAATTCTCTCTTACGGTCTGGCCATTGAGAGGGCTAGACTGAAGAAAAGGGGATACTCGGGGGCGGTAATAGATACACTCCTCCGACTTCAAAAGGTGGCAGCGCTATCCTGCTACGGCCCCAGGAGTGCCGGCAACAGCATTGCCACACTCCCAGACGTTTCACGTTTCCTGAAAGGAGTCAAACACATTCGCCCGCCACTGAAATGGCCAGTGGAACCTCAACCTAGTTTTGGACTGCCTAGCGGGACCTACTTTCAGACCCCTCCGAGGCCTGTCCCTCCGTTTGTTAACCTTGAAGATGGTGTTCTTGCTGGCTGTATGCTCAGCACGCCGCATCTCCGAGCTACAAGCGCTGTCCTGCCGCGATCCGTTTCTCAGAATCACCCCAGGGGCTATCCATCTTCGCACGGTTCCTTCCTTCTTACCCAATGTAGTCTCACACTTCCACCTCAACCAAACCATATCCTTGCCAACCACGGAAGGTTTGAAGAAGTTGGAGGAAGGTCGAATACTGCGTCATCTTGACATCGGCAGGCTGCTGTCCAGATACCTGGAAATGTCGGAAGCAGTACGAAAGACGGACCACCTGTTCGTCCTTCACAGTGGGAAGAGGCAAGGTGAAGCGGCCTCACGGGCGACTATTGCTCGCTGGATCAAAGAAGTTATCAGGGCGGCCAACGTAGAAGCGGGAAAACCACCACCTCTACGAGTCAAGGCTCACTCTACCAGGGCACAAGCGGCCTCCTGGGCAGAAACTAGGATGCTGTCGCCTGCAGAGATATGCAGGGCGGCAACGTGGTCCTCCATCCATACCTTCTCCAGATTCTACCGTCTGGACGTCCAGGCCAGGGAGGACACAGCATTTGCAAGGGCAATCCTAAATGGACCTCGGGCAGCCTCCCACCCAGTCCGGGAGTAGCTTTTGTACATCCCATTTGTACTGAGTCCATCTGCTACAAGCTAGGAAATGGAGAGATTACTTACCTGATAATCTCGTTTTCCTTAGTGTAGGCAGATGGACTCAGCATCCCGCCCGGCTGCCGATAGACATGGTCCTACAGATACCTCCCACCTACTTTTTGGAAACCAGCAAGCCAAGAAGGAATATGCTGCTGCTCAGTTAAGTTTGGATGGTAATAAGGCTTAAACAATTGACTTCAATAATTAAGTACTTTCATGTCCTGAAGTTCAACTAGGGGTTCTTTGTTCAATCGATTTGATGTTGCAGTTTTTTGTAATTTTTTTCTAGTAAGATTTCTGAAATTTGCTCATTCTTTAAAGTTGAGTTGTTAAATCACCATTTCCCCTCTACAATTATGGATGTTTCACAGTTTACAGTCAAGAGACTGGAGGTGCCTCAGTTTTCAACTGTTTCCCATATATCAGATGATGAGATGGCAAGTGCTAAAAATATTAAATCAACTTATTGATTCCTTTACCAGCTAATTTGATTAAATTAGCGAGTAACACTGTTGTACCCATACAGACAGATTAATTCCTTCCTAGGTCAAAGTTATGTCCTCCATCTTGCTGATACATGCAGTCATTAGGCTTATTCAGAAAGTCCAGAGCTGATCCAAATAACGACTATCCGCCTGCCTTCAATCTTTTCTTGGGAAATTATTGGAGGTGCTGACCTACAGGCAGCTAATATTTTTTTTTTTGGAGTGTAGCTAAAGTTCTTCATCCTTTCCACTCAGGACTCTGAAAGGGACAAGGCATGGAGATTCTTCTCCTGTCCCTTGTAAATAATACTTGAATGGCTGCCAACAAGACCAGGACTCTCTCTGTGCTCCTGGATTTGTCCACAGCCTTCGAAACTATCAACTATATTATGCTTTTGCTTTGCCTGACTGAGAATGGGGTAAATGATATAGTCTGACACTAGTTATGCTTTTTTTTTTGTCCAATAGGATGCACTGTCATTTGGAATGGTACACAATCTTCCATTTCTAGAATGGTTTGTGGAATTCCGCAAAGTTTCGTGCTCTCCCATCTTTTAAATATATTCTTTAGCCTGGTAATTTCTATTGGTTAGGCATTTGGTAAGAGAAGTTACATATATGCTAATGATATCCAATTATGGGTATCTGTGGGCCAAGACCAGGCCATTGCAGAAGCTAATCTGAATCTGTGGCGGATTGTTGGAAAGCCATAAAATCATAGAAACATAGAAATGATGGCAGAAAAGGACCAAATGGTCCATCTAGTCTACCCAGCAAGCTTATGATAGTATCTGCTGTGCCATGCAGGTCACCCCCATACTTAGTTTCCCAGACTGTAAAAGTCAGGACCTTTGTTGGTTGCTGCAGAGTCCAATTCCCCGTTACCTCTTGCCATTGAAGCAAAGAGCAATGTTGGAATTGCATCAAAAGCATCAGGCTTATTGGTTAAGGATAGTAACAGCCACATTAGCAAATTACCCCCATGCTTGTTTCCCCAGACCGTAAAAGTCAAGGGCCTTATTTGGTTGCTGCCTGAATCCAATTCCCCCTTTCCCTCTGCTGTTGAAGCAGAGAGCAATGATGGAGTTGCATCAATATGAAGGCTTATTGGTTAAGAGTAGTAACTACCGCACCAGCAAGATATCCCATGCACTCTTTGCTTCATGTCCATCCTCTAGCTTTTAGGGATCCACAGAGTTTATCCCATGCCCTTTTGAATTCTCTCACTGTTTTTGTCTTCACCATCTCCTCCGGAAGGGCATTCCAGGCATCCACCACCCTTTACGTGAAGAAATATTTCCTGACATTGGATCTGAGTTGTCCCCACTAGAGTTTTGTTTCTTTGACCCCCTAGTTCTACTGATTTCTTTTCAACGGAGGTGGTTTGTCAATTGTGCATCATTAAAACCTTTCAGGTATCTGAAGGTCTCTAACATCTCTCCCCTGCACCTCCTCTTGGGTAAACATATTTAGGTCCTTCAACCTCTCCTCATAAGTCATTTGATGGGGGCCCCCCCCCATTTTGGTCACCCTTCTCTGAACTGCCTCCATGCTGTCTCTGCCCCTTTTGAGATATGGTCTCCAGAACTGAACACAGTTCTCCAGGTGAGGCCTCACCAAGGACCTGTACAAGAGGATTATCACCTTTTTCTTACTGGTTGTTACTCTCTCTATGCAGCCCAGCATCCTTCTGGTTTTAGCTATCGCCTTGTCATATTGCTTCACAGTCTTCAGATCGCTAGATACTATCACCCCAAGGTCCCTCTTTTGGCCCGTGCACAACAGCCTTTCACCCCCCATCACATACAGCTCTTTTGGATTACTGCACCCCAGATGCATGACTTTGCACTTCTTGGCACTGAATCCCAGCTGCCATATCTTCAACCACTGTTCAAGCGTCCTTGAATCATGTTTCATTCTCTCTACTCCTTCTGGCGGATCCACTGTTGCAGATCTTAGTATCATCCGCAAATAGACAAACAACCTTCTATTACCTCTATAATGTCACTCACAAAAGATATTGAACAGAACCGGTCCCAACACTGATCCTTGCGGCACTCCATTTAACACTGTTCTCTCTTTAGAGTAGGTTCCATTTACCATTACATGCTGTCTTCTATCATTCAACCAGTGTGTAACCTATTCCATCACCTAGGCACTCACTCCCAAGCTTCTCATTTTATTCACAAGCCTCCTATGCGGGACCGTAGAAAATGCTTTGCTGAAATCCAAGTAGATCACATTGAGTGCTTTCTCCTCAATCCAGTTCTTTAATCAATCAAAAAAATCTGATTTGCCTGACAGAACCTTCCCCTGATGAATCCATGTTATTGCGGGTCCAGCAATTCTCCTGACTGTAGACAGTTTACTAACCTTTCCTTCAGCAGTCTGCCTTAATTTTCCCATCACTGAGGTTAGGCTAACCGGCCTATAGTTTCCAGCCTCCTCTCCGCTACCACTCTTGTGAAGCAGAACCACCATTGCTCTTCTCCAGTCGCTCAGCACCACTCCTGTTTTCCAGGGATCTATTAAACATGTCATGCAGCGGACCAGCCAGCACATCTCTGAACTCCCTCAGTATCCTGGGATGAACCTCATCCAGCCCCATGGTCTTTTCCACTTTCAATTTTCCTAGCTCTTCCCAAACATTCTCTTCTGTAAACAGCGAGAACATAAGAATCTTAAGACAATGTACAGGCTATTACCGTATTTTGCGCTCCATAAGACACCCCTGACCATAAGACGCACCTAGGATTTAGAGGAGGAAAAGAAGAAAAAAATTGTCCACATGACGGGCTCTGTACGGAGCTCCCCCAGGAGCAAATGTAGCATCTCTCTCTCTCGCGGGCCGTCCCCCTCCTCCTCCTCCCAACTCAGCCCAATCAGTGTGGTTGTGCAGGTCAAATGCATGAAACATCTAATATATCTAAACAAATGAGAAGGAAATGGCCTGTACTATTATTGGAAAATTTTTCACAAAATACTGCTCCCAAAGATTGTCAGCAACCTTTTTGTTAAATCTATGACCGCATCATCAAGCCTGACAGCGTGCTCCCTGTATATTCAAAGCGGGGGCCGCCCGCCAGATGATTAGAAGTCCAGGCGGCCCCCGCTTTGAATATACAGGGAGCACGCTGTCAGGCTTGATGATGCGGTCATAGATTTAACAAAAAGGTTGCTGACAACAATCTTTGGGAGCGGTATTTTGTGAAATATTTTCCAATAATATTTCCTTTTGGATAATGATTTATTAGAGTGGAAATTAGAATAGTTCTTTTTTTGGTCTGTACTAACTGATGCCCTATATTGTCTTCTGCTGGCAGAGCTTCAGCTCCCTGCCGGTCTGCTGTTCACGGGGTACATCTTACTGTGAAGCTCGGCGTAGCGCAGGTCAAACATCAGCTGTTTGAACCGCGTGCGCTACGGAGGCCCCTCCAGGTCAAACAGCTCCCTGCCGGTCTGCTGTTCACGGGGTACATCTTACTGTGAAGCTCGGCGTAGCGCAGGTCAAACATCAGCTGTTTGAACCGCGTGTGCTACGGAGGCCCCACCAGGTCAAACAGCTCCCTGCCGGTCTGCTGTTCGAACTGGAGAGTTCTTTGTAGCGCACGCAGTTCAAACAGCTGATGTTTGACCTGCGCCATACTGATTGGGCTGAGTTGGGAAGAAGAGGAGGGGGGACGGCGCGTGCGAGAGGGCGAGATGCTACATTCGCTCCATAAGACGCACAGACATTTTCCCCCCACTTTTGGAGGAAAAAAGTGTGTCTTATGGGGCAAAAAATACAATATTTGTTATATTTTCCTGTATTACTTGCATGAAGTCTTAGATCTTTAGTAAGCATTTTAAAATGTTTTGGACCATTTCATTTCGTTTGAGATATGTTAATCCCTGCTTATGAATACTACCTATGTAAACCATCAAGATTCCGCAGAAAGGATGTTACAATCCACATCCAGTAGATTAAAAACTTCAAGATGGCCTCGATCAGGTCTCTGTCCATTTCATCCGTTTGGGTTGGAGGTTTGTAGATCACACCGGTAAAACTGGAAACACCATCTTCTCTTTATAGGACAGTCCATAATGCTTCTTCTTTACCCCATGTCCCTTGCAATTCAGTTGCTTGTATTTTGTTTTTGACATAAAGAGCTCCTCCCGCTTTTCTGATCTCTCTGTTATTCCTTAAGTTATAGCCTGGGATGGCTGAATCCCAGTGATGAGACTCAGTGAACCATGTCTCCGTAACAGCAACAATGTCCAAATTCCGCCTCTACCATTAGGTCTTGCAGCTCTGGGATTTTACTTCTCAAAACTACTAGCATTTGTGGTCATAACTTTCCAGCTGCGCTTCTTAGTCGCCTTTTCTGTGTTTTTTTTGTTTTGTTTTTTTACTGATTGATTTTATTACTTTCTCTTCCCGCTTCCTGCATTGTTTAGAGGTGACATTCCAATTTCACTGGCCACCTCCTGCCACCCCCACCCCCTAGATTAAATACCTGAATGTATGATCTGAATTTTTCACTTAGTATCCTCTTTCCTGTTAGACAAATATAGCCATCTTTACCATATAATCTTTTATTGCTCTATACATGGCCCCAGCTTCCACTGTATCCAAAACCATTTTCCTTACACCAGGTTTTGAGCGAGACATTGAAATTATCATTATGGCATAATCTCTCTCTTCCCTTTCCATGAACGTACTTCTGAAAAGGCAATAGTCTTTGGCATGTGTATAATTCTCTGCTCTCTGAGCCTGGTGAGCCTCTATGGCTAATCAGGAGAGCAGCGGTGTGGTATCCCCATCAATTAAGGGTATTTCTCTGAAATCAACTGGAAAGGTTAAAAGTGGGTGTGCTTTTGGATGCAGAGTTACCCATGGAGCACCAGATTTCTTCCACATTTCGTAGTGCCTTTACTAGTCTGTGCCTCATTTGTCAGTTGTGTCTTGTTACTATTATACATTCCCTGATTATGACCAAGATACAAGTACTATAATAGCCTGTACCAGGGGCTACCAAAACAGTTATTTAAGAGTTTGCAATTGCTGCAGAATATATCAGTTTGTTGCAGGAACTTCACTAGCAACAGATGGAATACAGGATTAATTTCAAGGTTCTCCGCTTAGAATTTCATTTTTTATAACAGGCTGGCCCACCATATTTATATGACCACTTTACACTCCAAGTAAGGCCCTTGGTCATCTCAGCAATCACTTTTGGTGGCTCTAGGTCTGGCTATTAAATTTGTTTCAAACAGAACGTTTGCTTATTATGCATCTGTATTTTGGAATGGAATATAGCTGAAGTAACAGCAGGAGGCAAACTGCTTGACCTTCCAGAAGGAAGTGAAGGCTTGGTATGTTCACATTTTTGGAGAATAAAAGACTGACAAGTGCCTGTGGGGAGGTCCTCCCTTAACAGGGCGCTTGCTGGAGCGGGAGCCCCCCCCCCCTTACCTCAGCGAGGGGTCCGTTGGTCTCCAGGGGGCGGGCCGGGGCAGCCCGACCAGGCGAGGTGACTGCATCCGGATCGGCGCGTCAATGCGCAATGACGTCGTGTCGACGCGCATCGATGCAGCGATCTCAGCCCCAGGGTCTCGCGAGACCCGGGCCTTTAAATCCGCGGCGAGTGCCGGGCTAGACCTCTTTTCGCTGGCCGGCGCTCGCGTTTGTGTGTGCAATCGCAGGATCATTCCGGGAACAGGCCCCGGGACTAGGCGGGAGTCTGAGGCGGCCAAAAATTGGGCAGGCATCGCGGCGGACGCCCCAAAAAGGGGACCTGGAGGTTGGATTTTTACTTAAAGGCAAGCGCCAGTGTACCCCCCCCCCTTGGTGGCAGGTTCCGCCACCATGGTACACAGCACTGACAAGCACCACAGCTGGGAGAAGCGAACAGCCAGCAGAAGCAGGGTTGAGAGGGGAGGCGGCGCAGGTCATGGAGGAGCAGGTGAACACGCAGGAACCGCCGGAAAAGGAACTGTCCATGGGCGAGGTCAGCGACGCTCCCAGCAAGCAAGCAGGGACATCCCGGGAGCCGGAGGACACACGAGAAGAGCATGCAGAGGAGGACAGAAACCACGGAGGAAGAGCGGAATCAGCAAGAAACGCAAAAGGCAAGAGGGCCAAAAGAAAGAGAAATGACAGTAATTCCAGTGGGGGATCATCAGGGGAAGAATCGGAGGGAAGTGAGGCTTCGGTAGACACTTCAGTTAAGGCTCCATGTGATATAGTGTCAGCCAATACGGCTGCGGTAGCCCTTCCCAACTTGGCCAAGTTGTGGGAGAGTGTGCCAAAGGCATTGCGAAGTAAGATTAGGAAACATGAATACATTGATATATTCACAATCTTGGAGGGAAGGAAAGGGGCAGCGGAAAAGAGGAAAGGCAAAAAGAAGGAGGAACAGAAAGAGGCGGAGGTAAAGGTGGCTAGGAACATAACCAACTGGTCCAGGGCCTTTTTAAGAATGGTCAGTGTCATCAGGAGGGAGGATCCATCACAATACGCCCCTATGCTGAGTTATGCAGATTCCACCCTAGAGGCATACAAGGCGTATCAGGGGTGGTGTTGGTTAATTTACAACGAGAAGTTCAGGGATAGGATGGAGGAGAATAGGAACCTGTCCTGGGCAGCACAAGATGTGGGCTTGTGGTTGCGTCAAATGACCTGCAAGGTCATGGAGTCCGGAACAGCGCGCAAACCGACGAGGTCATCTCATGGGCAGGTGGGTGTGGGTACCACACGGTACGGGGATACTGGCAACAGCAGGGTGTGTTGGCGTTTTAACAAGGCTGGGTGCACGTTCCAGGATTGTAAGTTCAAACATTTATTCGGTATGTGCGGCCCCTCATCCGGCAACGAAATGTACGAAGAAGGGTCAGGGGCATATGGCCGGGAGTAATGGGAAAGGAAGGCAGTGACCCTGAGCTTAAGGCACCGTCCCCGGTGCGGTTATCGCTCATCTCGGAATGGTTGGCTGGATACCCGAGGCGAAGGGAAGCAAGACAGCTGAGGGATGGTTTTGAGCACGGTTTCAGGATTCCTTTCCAGGGCAAGATTACAGGGACAGGTTACAAGAAGTCATCTTCGACAGTTAGGCATGCGGATATAGTGCAACAAAAGGTAGACAGGGAGATCGAATTGGGCAGGATGGCAGGACCCTTCGCGGATCTCCCATTCAAAGATATGATGCTGTCACCTCTGGCAGTGGTGCCAAAAAAGGAAAAGGGGGAGTTTAAGCTAATACAGAATCTATCTTACCCACTAGGGGGGTTCGGTGAATGACGGCCTCCCAGAGGAGGAGTGCACGGTGCAATACGCCTCATTTGACGAGGCCGTAGCATTGGTGAGAAGATGCGGGGAAGGGGCACTAATGGCAAAGGCGGATATCAAATCGGCGTTTAGATTGCTCCCAGTACACCCCGACAGCTTTCCCATTTTGGGTTTCCACTTCCAGAGTGTGTACTACTTTGACAAATGTATGCCGATGGGGTGCTCTGTCTTGTGCATATTTCGAAATGTTTAGTACTTTCTTGCACTGGGCCTTGCAAAAAAGGGTGGGGAACAGTAATGTGGCACATTACCTCGATGATTTTTTATTTGTGGGGCCAGCCCATGCAGACACGTGTGCTAAAACACTGTCGGCATTCCAAGAGATGGCGGAGGAATTCGGGGTTCCTTTGGCTGAGGAACAACGGAGGGCCCAGCGACGACGCTATCCTTTTTAGGGATCGAATTGGACACACTGGCCATGACATCACGGTTGCCACTCGAGAAGTTGCACAAGTTACGGAGCATGCTCAGACAGGCATTGTCAAGTGATAAGTTGACGTTGGTGGCCATACAAGCCATAATAGGGAGCCTGAATTTTGCATGCCGGGTGATCCCAATGGGGAGGGCATTTTTGAGACATCTGGCAGACGCTACCAAAGGGGTGAGACGCCCGCGACATCACATCAGAATCACACGCCCCATAAAGAAAGATATGTTAATGTGGTTAGAATTCCTGAACAGTTTTAATGGGGTTTCAATGTGGCAGGACGAAGCGGTGTCGAATCAGGACTTAGACATACATACGGATGCATCGGGAGGATGGGGCTTCGGGGCTTACTGCCAGGGCGCATGGTGCACTGCACCGTGGCCGGCTGAATGGGTAGAGAATGGGTTGGTAAAAAACATCACATTCCTTGAGCTATTCCCGATATTAGTGGCCATCATAGTTTGGGCGCATAAGTTATGCAACAAGAAGATAGTATTCTGGTCGGACAATTTGGCAGTAGTGACAGTTATTAATAGGCGGCATGCTGTTATAAAGTGGCGGAATTGCTGAGGGAAGTAGTACTACAGGGCTTGTGACTTAACATGACAATACGAGCCAAGCACGTGCCAGGCATTCATAACCAGGTGGCGGACGCGTTATCCCGGGCTAAGTGGGATCTCTTTCGTCAACAGGTACCAGAGGCAGACAAGGAAGGAGTCCCAATACCGAAACGATTATGGCAGATTGGAATGATACAGAATGGGGGCTGCTGAGGGCATCTGTTGCTCCGGCGACATGGAAAGCCTACTGCAAAGGATTTACCAAAGTTCAGGCATTCTTACAGGAGCAGGGATGGCATGAGGGAAGGGTAGAGGGTAGGCACATCGAACGCTTCGTGGCATGGGCAAAAGAGGAGGGAATATCCAGGGGAGCGACGGTGAACCAACTGGCAGGTTTCACATTCTTCGCGAAGGCGCAAGGCCTGGGTGACCCCCTGGACAACTTCATGGTTAAGAAGTTGTTGGCGGGCTGGGCCAGGTACGCAGTTTGGAAAGGGGACAAGAGGCGGCCAATAACTCACGAGATATTGGTGCGCTTATGGCATGCGGTTCCTCAGGTCTGTGCAGATAGATACGAGGCGATATTGTTCAGGGCCGCTTTCTGTCTGGAATTTTTCACGGCATTAAGGGTTAGTGAATTGGTGGCGTCATCCAAAAGGGATGAAGGAAATGATGGCATTCTATTTAATAACGTAATGGTGCAAGAGCAAGGAATTAGGATAAGGGTACACAAATCAAAAACAGATCAGAGGGCAAAGGGGGCTGAAATACGGTTGGCACCGGTGGCGTCACAGGTGACGTGCCCAGTGAAGAATGTGGAAAACTTCCTGCAAATTAGGCCAAAAGGGGGAGCCCATTTATTAATACATAAGGACGGGGTACCGCTGACCAAATTCCAGTTCGCGGCGGTGCTACGTAAGGGGCTAGCCAGCTTAGGGCTAAATCCGGGTGAGTACGGTACCCATTCGTTTAGGATTGGGGCCGCAACAAGCACTGCGCAAGCGGGCTTGTCCATGGAGGTTATTCGAAAGATTGGCTGGTGGCAATCGGCAGCGGCCAATAGGTACGTGAGGTCGGGAGCGGTACAAACCGGGCATTAACCAAACAATTCCTATTTCACCCGCAGGTCCATTCCCACAAAGGAAGATAGTATGGGTGTTAGGACATTCCTTCGTGCATTGGGCGGCCCGGAGGGCTCACGAGAGAACATACGGCACACACTTGGGTTTGGCACCACGGGGGACCTGCTTGATATGGATGGGAATCCGAGGTATGAGATGGGGACAACTGATCCCGGAGGTACAACACAGTTTGCGTAACCAGCAAAGGCCGGATGTCATAGTTATACATTTAGGAGGCAATGACCTGGGCGAGAATACAGCAAAACACTATCCCAGGCCGGTGGCGGGGGTACCCAAGTCGGAGGGCCAGGAGGACACTGTGGACAAACCGGCGTCCTAGGAGAAAGGAAGTGTGGAGATGTGGGCATAGGCTGCCCGGGGGAATGGCCCCGTGGCTTGGACACAGTGGGGGGCCGGTAGAATTGGGTGGCAGACTGGCTTAAATGGCAGACGCCGGTAAGAAGCCTGTTTTCACCAAAACCTGGTCTGTGTCTGTGCTTTATATATTGGTGTATGGTGGAGGACGGGGAGGGGAATGGGACGCGAGGGTGCAAGCTGCCAATGTTATAAGCTGTTTATTTGTTCTCTTCTTTTAGGGTTCTGGTATTTGTATATTTCATCAGGATGATGTATTTATGTTTATATTTGATTTTATGCTGTTGTATGTTATTTATATGTTTGCATTGTTTATGTGATTTTAAACTTGTAACTAGCTTTGAGCTTTTATGATGGAATGAGATGTCAAATCTGAATAAACTTTTGTTTTGCATATGTCCAAAAGGATGAGGGTGTGTGTGGAGAAATGCATCAGGCACAATTATAGCAACTGCCATTGCTGAAAATGGCTGTGGATTGTAGAAATCTATGTATTCCAGATCTATTTCAAGGACAGAACAATCATGAAATACTACAAAAAGCTCCTATACAGCACATCTGCAGCAAATTGTGACAGACAGCACTGTTTTTAATGGCTCTAGACCAGGAGTAGGTAACTAGTCCTAGAGTGCCACAAACAGGTCTGGTTTTCAGGCTATCTGCAATGAATATGCATGAGATGAATTTGCATACAATGGAAGCAATGCATGCAAATATACCTCATGCATATTGTGATCATAAAAAAAAAAAGACTTTTGTGGAACTCCAGGACTGGAGTAGCTTATCCCTGCAATAGACCATAGCAGGCTTTCTAATCCATTGCAGAATTGGAAGGCTGACAGGAAGTTCAGTAGTTCTGGAAGTGCACCAAGACAAATTTCTGTTACAGCAAATCTTCATATTCCATATATCAAATTCATGTCCCAATACAAAAATATCATTATAGCAAAATTGTTAGGCAAGTTTCTGTATAATGGATTGTGGTACTTTGTTCTCTCAATTTCATCTGTACTTGTTAAATAGTGTTAATGATACCAATCTAAGATAACTGATTAAAAATACACTTAAATAATGGTACCAACTTTGAAAGCTAAGGTTAATCATAATTAAGCCACAACTGGTGATGGTAGGCTGTGTGAATATATTTCTCACCCTTTATAATATACCTCAGACTGCAAGATACAGAGGACTGAATATATCCTTTTCTACACTCATCCCCCTCTGCTCTCTCCTCATAACCTTCATCAAAATAGTAGCTTTTTGATTTTTATATATTTTTAAACAGCAGTTCAAGTCAGTTTCTAATCAACATGGTGCACATATGTTAAGTTTAAAAAAAAAAAAAATCTGAATAAATCCCAAAACCTTACCGAACAGGATAAAAAGTCCATGAGGTGTAATAGCCTGTAAAGAAAGAAAAACGCAACACAGTAAAAGTCAAAGAAAAAAAATATTTGGTGAAAAGGTAGTCAACCAAAACCTTCCTAGCTATCCACTTATTTCTGTTTACTGGACTAGAGAATATATTCGATAAGAGGCACATCATGTCATCTATATCCTAACACCTAGATTCTGAAAAGAAATGAACAGATCAGAGGTGGTTTTCTCTAAGACAACACCAAAAAAAAAAAAAAAGGGGGAGGGGCAAAAAGCTAGCAAAAGCTCCCAGAGTTTTAAAGAACACTTTCCACACTGCTGGTAAAATAAACAAAGGAGAAGCACAGTTGCTTCGGTGGGGAAAGACGGAATACAGAGGAACCAGTCAAGTTCAAAATAGAAGGAGTAGATAGTAGGAATGGAGGAAAAAAGGAAAAGGAAAAGAAAACTGACAGAGCCAAAGACAAATGACAGCAAAACTTGCATCAAAAAAAGGCAAGCCTGCCCTCCCCCCCTGGATCTTGGCGGGCCGCAAGCAAGTTGGGCACTGCTCGCGGCCGCACCTCCATCTCCGATCTGGGCCCCTATCGCGCTGGGCCGCAAGCAGCCGAAACTCACTCCCCTCCTTGCCGCTGCTTGCGGCCCCACAAGGCTTGCGCCGCCCTCTAATGGTCTGCACCCTAGGCCTAGTTTACCTAGTGGTTCTGCCGGCCCTGTCTGCACGCAAGTCAGCAAAAACAGTTATGCTACAAAAATATAAATACAGAACAGAAGTGAAGAATGTATGTCTTTTTCCAGTGTTTACCTATCCCACTTGAAACTCAAGATGTTCTCTTCATGTTTTTCCTGGAAAAGCTACTGACACCTTGGTTAATGAATTGGTGACTAGTTCTCGAGTAGGGGTAGATTGAAGTAATGACTATAAACCCCTGTTTATTGGCCAGGGATTTTCCAGGCAAGTTTTATCAAAACCACAAGCCATGACTGTGATCTGATAAACCCCTTATAACAGGCAGAAATGGTAGCGATCCCAGATCACAATTCTTTTGGACCATCTCTGCTTTCAAGTTAAATTTGCTTCATGAGGTAACCTCCAGTTAAAATTCTGTACGTGTGTAGTGATATAAAGTTTCTTAACATGGTTTGAAATTTCATTTCACTCGTGCACTTACAATCAAAGCCACATAATGAATGCAAGCCATCTGCCTTTTTTGGAACAAGAAATGTCGCCTGTTTTCAATACTTTTCCTCTCAAACTAAATGGGATTCATCTGCCCTTACTCAAATGAATGTGAGAATTCAGAATATAGGCTGCTATGTATGTGAAAGGAAGGTTGGTTTTTTTTTTAAATTTTAAACCGATCACTTGCCCTTTTCCATTCCCTATTTTTGGATGAGATGATGGCTGTGGGGCTAAAAAACATGCCAGAGATGTGATTAGTGGGGGGTATAATGCTCCCTCACATCTGCGATCTGTACTAGAGTTGGGATCCCATAAGTATGTGGCATATGGCTTGCATTTTTTTAAATGTTTTATGAAATCAGTTTACAGTCATATATAATGCCATTCTTTTGAATATTTCAGCCTAATGTACGAGCAGTGAAGTATAATATGTTCCATTGCATTGGCAAACTGAGCTTGAGGACCTATCCTGAGCTTGGCATCATCCTGTTTCTTGCGAAATACATCTTTGGTATCTGTCATATCTATATCTCCTTTTTCTATCTATATATGTATTTATATATATCTACAGATGGCAAACTGATACATATCTACATAAAATGAAAAAATGTACTATCAGGTTAGCATTCTGTAAATTATCTAAGTACCGCTGTTTTAATTCCCTTGGTCCCTAGAAGGAAGCTATATTTGGTACCTATGCCAAACTACCTTATATATACTTGATCAGCTGGTTCATTCTTTTGCAAGGATACCTCAAATGAAAAATCATAAAGGTATTTGGGACTGGCTTGGCGGTTTAGTGGTAGTCTGGCTGGCCATTCAGAAGACCTAAATTTGATTCCAGCGCCAGGCTGCTGGGGAGGGAATCTCAACAAGCACGGACACACCTAGTGGCTGAAGTCACTGCGATCATGCAGCCATGTTAGGAGGGGGATATAAAATAAAAGGTGAAACACCTGTTAGGTAGCTGCAAATAAAAGTTCATAACATTGTAGCACCCTACAGCCTAATTCCAGCTCATCTGGAAGACCAAACCAGAAGGAGAACTGGGTAAAAAGAGGCAAAAAAAAAGGCAAAGTAAGTAATCTGGGACTGGCCTAGTGACTCGGCAGGAACGCTGTGCTCCTGCTATGCAGGAAACAGACTCAATTCTTGGGCCAGGCTTTGGCTTCCTTAGGCAAACTGGGGCTGGGGGGACAGTCACAGTCCCTGCTGGAGGAAGGAATTCCCAAGCACTGTTTAGTAGCGATACCTAATGGTTGGTACTAAAAGTGCATGCACACCAGGTTCTGCAGGGATCCAATCTGTATCTCTTGGCAAAGCACAGTCACCATTAATGGCTGGGCTAGTAAAAGTTATAAGAAAATAAGGAAAATATCCCAGGGAGTTGTGAAGGCTCATGTCGCTGCTGCCCAAGAATCCAGTTCAGATTACACACAAAACCTAAAGGAGCAGGAGAAAACCGCCACAAATATAATTTTTAAAAGCAAAGTATGTAACCTAATTTGTCAGTACCCGTGCTTCTCAAGTAGCTGAAAATCTTCCAGGAAATCTATTGGTATTTTGTAGAAGAGTGGCTCTCAAATCCAATCCTTTGTAACTTCAGCCAGGTCTGGATTTTAGGATACCTAGAATGACAGTGGTGTCCATTCTACCCAAGCAGCCCTCACATTGGGGCGGTAGTGGCTGGCGGGGAAGTCGGACAATGGGGAATCAATGGCCTACCACTCTGGAACAACTGACTGGGGCCAGAAGACCTCTTCAGGCAGTGGCACAGCAAGGGAAGGGAAAATCAGCGCAGGAGCTGTCAAGGCACTTACACTTGAGAGATCCTGAGACCTGTATCTTTTTCCTCCACACAGGCTTCCCATTACCAAGGACACTCACATAAGGTGCAAGGCCACCACAGAGGCTGTCAAGCATGTGCCAGTCCACAGGTACTGGGCCCGAGACCAGACAAATGAGGTAAGCCAAGGTGAAACAAGAGCTGGAGAGGGGGTGAGGGGATCAGGAAGAGGACAACTAACCAGAACAGGCAGTGAGGCGGTGGGGGAGGGGGGGGGTGCGCGGGGTGAAGGGAAGGGAAGTAGGAGGGAGAAGATTCATGAAGGGGCTTATAAGAGATGGGAGTAGGGGTGTTGCTAAGCACTGGCCCATGGATATCACTGTGCTTCTGCCATCTTGCTAAAGGGGGATCAAGATGGGATGCTCTGAGTGCTTAAAAATTGCCAAGAGCTTGTCTTCTGGCTCCCAACATTCAGCAGAAGAGCCAGATCTTTGGAGTTAACCATCTTTCCTCCCCCCATTCAACAGGGGTGAGAGTGAGATGGAACAAGGGAGATGAAACCCTTCTCCAAACTTTTGCGTCAGGGCTCAGAATTCAAACTTATGCCATGGTACAATGAATATGCACAAAATATAAAGATATATTGGCATGCAATTACATTGTATCTCTCATGCATATTTATTGTGGTTATTTTGAAGACCTGACCTGTCCTGTTTCTGGGTCCCAAGGATTGAATTTGAGAACCACAGCTATAAGTAACCTTCAGGTAATGATTTCTTTGCTTTTCAGTGTTGGATATCTTCAGCCTATATCCAGAGGCAGTACTCCAGGACTAAAACAGAGATACAATTTTCAAATACCTAATCATTTAATTGCACTGTTTATGTTTTGTATAGTATCAGAAGGCAAAACTATCACTTTGATAGATACCCCTTTTCCCCTAAATAATTTCATGATATGGTAAGCCAAGCAAAATGTCTCCTTGCCATGAGCAAGGAGACTTTTGTAATAATCCACAGAAGTGTAGGACATTTTATTGCCTAGCAGTTTTTTTCTCTGCTTCTTTGGGCTTCTAAGCCCAATTAGAACTGGTCCATGCTGGGGCTATGGCACCAGAAGCCTTCATTTCCAATTACTCTACTTTTTTAAAACATCCTATCACCACTTGCCTCCTCCCACCTCAGTGGATGTAGCCCATCTAACAGCAACAATCCTCAGCCAGGAATCACAGACCAGAGCTCCCTTCGGAACCCAGTCTGTTGCGTGTTACTGTTGAGTGAAAGTTGCTACTCTCCTCACAAGGGGCTGTGAACAATGCTTCTGTAGTATCCTCAACTCTGGAGCTGCAACCAAGCTTGGGAATCGAAAGCCAAGTCTTATGTATGGCAGTATACAGTGTTACCACTAAGCCAATCCATCATAGAAGGCTTAAGAGAAACTATTTTGACCGCATCACTACTGGATATTCAGGCAATCAAGAGACTGGTGTGGTTTTATATAAAGTAGCTGTAAGGGCAAACTCAAATTCAAGGTGTTCTAAACTGTGTTTGAAGAAAATAAAACCCAGCAAAATGCATGTTTTATGATTTAGTTCGATCTAGATATTTCAGTTCTCAAAAGCTTTAGAAGCTATGAAAGCAGGGTTATTTTAATGAAGCCCCTCCCCTTTTCTTCATTTGAAAGAAGAGAAAACTAGCTTAGAATACTTTAGATACCTCAAATTCTCTCTATTTAATAGGTTTTCTTTGGTTCTTTCAGCAGAAATAGAACATCCAGGTCCCTTCTGCTGCAGAAGAGTGAATTTCTGAACCACCAATTAAGAACCCTGCCTGCCTCTCACTCCAGCAGTCCACATTGCATCACGCTTTAAAAAGGGGAGATTGGAACCTTAAAGCATTTCTATTTTAGCTATGTTTGACTTACTGCCACACTCCATTCTAGACTTACATCAGGATTAAGGTTGCTGACAAGCAGAACAGAGTTTCCTGGGTTTCCAGCCATCCCTGGAATTGCCATGCGTCCAGTGATAGCAGGGGTGGTGATTGCAAGTGGAGCAAGAGCTCCTGGAACAGCTGAGACTGAGAGACCTGAAAAGCAAAATATTAACTGATCAAGGGAGGGGAACAACAAAGGAATTGCCAGAACTATCAAATAGGGGTAGGAAGCAATCAATCTTCTAGCCTACTGTTTGTAATTTTTTTGTAATGTTGGTGGTCTGTGGTAACATGGCTTCCTTTGTCAGGCGAGCTAGCTGCCAGTACAGATTTCAGTGGGGGGAAGGAGAAGGCTATTAGAAGAATCCATGTGTTTTATATGCGTAAACTCTGATCTCATCTCCAATTTAACTCATAAAATGGTACTCTCTACACAGTTAAACTGACTGGCACACATACCAAAAATTAAATGGGCAAATTCTAGATTATATTAGAGCTGGTGTAAATTACTCCTGCTGGCACTCGATTTACAGGGTGGGTTTCAGTCTGGCCAAGGCCACCTCCCACAGAGATAAACATCAAACTTGAATCTATACGTTGGTAACATCCTATGACCCTCATTATCTACCACTGTGAAGGTGGTTAGGTCAGGATAGGTGATATCTCTGCTTATGTGAAGTTTGTTGATCGAATATGACCCTGCGGAACTCTGAGATCACAATATTTTTGGCCCCAGATAGTTAAGAAGGGCCCAATCCAGTGTCCTTTGTGTCAAAGATTCCCATTTGGTCAAGAGCCATACTAACTTTTTTTTCAGCTGTGAGCCCCATGGTTTGGAACACACTTCTCTTTTTGAGATGTGTTCGGAGTTTGATTACATAATGCTTTGGAAATAGGTCAAAATCTATTTTTTGCACAGGCTTTTGAAGCACAATAAGGTCTCCGATATTCCTAGATTTTCTCCGCATTACTTGTTAAGGTTACTATGTTTTGTTTTAATACTGTTTTGTTGATGTGTTTTTAGCGCATGTTTGCTTTGTGTTATGTTAGATATATATTTTTAATTATTTTGTAAATCAACAAAAGCAAGTACTTTAGAAATGGCAGAAAAGAAATAAATGGATAAATTGGAGCTCATGAACAGTGTAAATGGGTTCGCTTCTGTCTGATCTGTCTTATAGAACAGGATTTCCCAAACCATCTTGGTGAAGCCACAGTCAGTTGGGTTTTTCAGGATATTCACAATGATTACACTGGGGAACAATTTTTTAACATAATTCCTGTTTGATTTTTCAGCTGTTTTAGACAAATAGGCATGCTGATTTCAAAACTGCAGTTAATTTTCTTCTATCATGTCAAGTTTTTTCTCTACAGCCTCTTAGGCCTGGATTTATCAAAATGCACTAAATATCGCATGTGATAGGAAAAAGGGCGTGTTTTATGGTAATAGGCTGTTTAACGCAAAATTTATCTATCATTTTTCTATACCGACATTCGTTTGCACATCACATCTGTTTACAGTGTAACAAGCGGAAAGACAAATAACAGTGTGCAAAGAGAAATTACATCTCAAATAACTCTCAAACTGTTCAAAGACTAACAGGGCGGAGAGTTGAGCTAAAGATAGACTATAGGAATAATGATGAAGTTTACAAGTTAGGTAGAAACATTTAGGGGCAAAAGTAGTACTTTTGAAACAATATGCGCTATCTTAGCGCTTCGCATAGGTATTACCGCAAACTGTGATAACGTTTTCGCACTTTGCGGTAAGAGCCAGAATTGCTGTAATGTCAGAACTCCAAAAGAATGCTTGGTTGTCATTCAAAAACCTTGTCAAGGACTTTCTTGGAAATACACGAGCACAGAATTACACCAAAATTGTCCAGAAACTCTTGGAGAGCTTCAAAATGCTTCGTTGCAACATGAGCATCAAGGTGCATTTTCTGCATAGCCATCTTGCTGACTTCCCGAAAAATCTTGGTGCAATCAGTGATGAGCAAGGTGAACGATTCCACCAAGATTTGAAGGTCATGGAGGTACAGTATCAGGGTAGATGGGATGTACATATGATGGCTGACTATTGTTGGAGCATCAGGCGAGATTGTCTACAGATTGAATACTGCCGGAAAAGCTATAAGCATACATTTTTATCTTTATATGTATGTTTGGTAGCAGAACTTTACTACTTGTACACAATTTGACTTACAGTAACAATATATAGCCTTTGTATGAATAAACTAACTATATAAACAGTATATTCAGATAATTTTTTCTTTTATTTCCTTTGAATGTACATTTTGTATGATTTTTGGGACAAAGGGAGGGTATCCTGTACCTTAAAAAGTTGACGAGATAGAGAAAAATTGGGGTCATTTTTGGATTCAGATGTCAAAAGATAGTCAAAAACAAGTGTCAGATCTAATGCAGCGAAAATTGTGTTCCCCAGTGTTATACATAAGAAATTAGTATGCACTGGTAATCCCATGTACGCAAATGTATCTCCTGCATATTCATTGTAAATATTCCACAAATCTGACTGGATGTATCATAAGGGATTCAATAGGATACATCAAGGGGTGCATCTGGACCCTGGTCCAAAATAGAAATTGTATTATCTCTTTTCTCTGGGAGCTACTAGAAACAGTAGGTATTGAGAGGAAAGGGTAAACCATTCCATCTCTGCCATGTATTTCCCCTTGCTATATAGGGATTTTCTATTAGTCACAACTGATGGACTGTGTGGGTTTCTCTGCACTTGGGTTTTGGAGAGAATACACAGAGGACTACGCTCAGAGCCAGAGTCAAGTTTGAAATATTTGGGGGTCAAACTTGATGCCTGTGTGTGGAGGCAGGGAAATTATGACCCAGTTCTGGGGAATTATACTCAAACAAATACAAAAGGCATGCTCAGGCCCACTGGCTATGTTGTGTATTGTCATGCAGAGGAGCTGGGGGGTCAATTCCCTGGATAGGCCTTCTATTCCCCAGGGATGCTGAAGAGATAGCCTTCATAGCCCCTGGGGGAAAGTAATCCCAGACATCATGCAACAGTGGCTGAATTTAGGATCCACGGTTGCAGGGTTCCAGAAGGAGCCATGGTGTGTGGACCTAGACTTAGCCCAATTATTTCACTGACAGACTTAAGTGAGCTGGGAGGAGAATATAAAATAGTGTACAAATATCTGGGTGGTTGTGAATGAAGATTCATATTGTTATAGCTCAGACGCCGTTTTCAACTAAGCTGGAAGCCCAAAGGAGCAGGAGAAAACTGCTAATCAAAAAACAATGTAATGATTGCTCATGTCACCTCTTACTATATGGTTCCAAATAGAAAGTGACATTCTGAATTCCCCTAAGAGTGAGTGATGGGGAGGGGAGGGCCTTGACTGTGGCAGGAACCAAATACGCATAACAAAAAAAAAATATTACTTACTCAAGAAACTGGGCAAAAAAACCCACATGTGGATGCATACCAAATATATTTTTTAATTATATTAAATATACATACTTTTCTATCAAAATATTACAGACAGATAGGATGTTCAACTAGTGCTAGTCATTAGCATTTCCTGCTAATGAAGACTGGAAATATATCCCAGTACTGGATCCATAATTAACAGACTTGAAAGCCCAGATAAACTTATTTGTTCCAAAAACATCTACGGTAAACATACAGAACTGTAATTCAGAAGAAGGGGTAATTGTGTCATGCATGGTAGGTGAATAAGGAATATCCAGTTAAAAAAAACAAAAAGAACTGTCATTGAAAACGTGTTCCATCCATTCTATGTTCATAAACCTGTCAAGCTCATTACACACTTTTCACTTGAAAAATTAGTGCTTTGCAACTGAAAAAATGTTTACAGTATTTATGTTCATTAAATGTACATGAACACAACATAAGAGCAATAAGCTTTAATTTTAAGAGTATTTTACACCTAATTTTTATATTTTTAAAAATTAGATTTTCTCTTGGGGAAAAAAACCCCCAAGCACTACTAGCCATGTACTGCCTCCCCACCTTGTCTTGTTGGTCTGACTGTTGGAGGACCAACATCAGGTGTCATTCTCCAGACCAGATAAGTTAAATGTTCCCGGGCTATACCACTTGACCTTGAATGGGTCTAGAATCAGCCCACACTGGTGAGCCGAGTCTCCATCTTCCTCCCTGCCTATTGTGCTGGTCACACCAGCACAATCCCTAGGTACGTAAAGAACCATGTGACTGTGGACAGAATGTTTATTTTTCTAATCACAATTTCCTGAGTGCTGCTACTGAAGAGTTATATTAGACATGGGAATTCACCACTGCACCTACCCGGTTCTGACCCTAAACAGACAGACTGGAGAAGGAGAAAAACTATCAGGTTATGGGCTCAGAGAAAGCTGCAGACCCTGAGAAAAAAGTTCTGAATTCAGGCTGTGGCGATCCAGGGAACATAGGAATGACAACAAGCCTGAAGCATGTTGAAAAAGCAGGCAATCTCCTGTGACCACAAATCATGAGTACAACAAAAAAAAAAAGCAATTAACTCAGAGCATGGCTTTTAGCAGACCTCTGAGCAGCAACAAAATTAAATATAAGTAAATAACCTTTCAAATCTTCTCCCATGCATCCTGATCCGATTTTTCTTTTAACATGATTTTAATATGTGCAACATTTCTTGAGATTCTTTCAGCCTTAAATTGTATAATTTGCAAAGCTGAAACATTTTACTGTAAATTACACCTCTTATGCAATCTTTCAATTTTCCCACATTTGCTTAGTAATGGCAACTCATGTGTATTAATTGATGATCCTCAACAAGTAGAGAAATACTTTGTACCAATCTCTCTCTAATCGCACATTGTACATTTTCAGTAGGTCTATCCCGTGTATGTGACATCCCACAATGTCTTTTTTCTGCAGCATTTCCATTTTGAACTTCCGTATCTGATAAATTTCTGTGCAAACTGCTGACTCTTATGATGCCCTCAAATGTATTAGAACCCAGATCAGAATATGAATTAATCCTGGACTATGTGAAAAGGAGACTCATAAAATTAATTTGTTCACAGAAATGTGAGATTAGAGTTGACAAAGGCAATCACCATGAAGCAACCCAGGATGGGGAAGGAGAGAATGAGACAAAAGATTTTCAAACTGCCCTTACTGCAGGGGGAAGGAATGGTGTAAAAATCCAGTAGAGCAAAACATTCTTCACACAGTAGGGGGTAAAGCTTGTGTGTGCAGGTACAGCTCTCAAGAGAGGCAAAGATAGCCAAACAGAAAGGGGTGCAGCTTATGGACAGTTGCAACCTAAGCAACGTAATTACTGCAGAAAGATGGGGCATTTGAAAAAGGACTGCCCGGGTCTGAAACCTGAGGGCCAACAGCTATTAGCTGAGAAAACGGAGGCAGCTAAACATGCAAGTAGACCGAGAAACAATGAATTGCTTTGGAAATGCATTTGAAACACCTTGAAAGGATAATATGGAAGACTGGCACACTGATTCTCGAGCAACAAGCCACATAAGTAAAAGATTTTGTCACAGACATCAATTACATTGTGAAAGATAAAATGTACCCAGCAGACGGGAAATGCATTATGATGGGGGAAAGAGGAATAGCAACTTAGATGTGCCATCACTGCTGGACATAGGCACAGAATACTCATTAAAAACATGCTGTTTGTGCCAGACCTGAAAGGCAGCCTATTGTCAGTAAAATGCCTGGGACGTAAGGGCTTCACTGTCCCTTTCTGCAAGAATGCATGCACAATTAGGAAGGGGACAGGCATAGTGGTATACAAGGGGTTGCAGCTAACACCCTGTACAGAAATTTCTGCATAGATGAGGAAGTCAAAGCATATACACATGGCACAGGTGCCTGGAGCACAGATGTAATAAGGGAACTGCTGAACAAGCAAATGATTTAAAGATATCCCGTGGATAGACACTATCTGAAAGGCAAAGCAACATATGCCGCTGCCAGATGCAGGTCACAGCAGAACAAGTCAGACACTGGAGTCAATCCATAGTGATTTGTATGGACCAATGAAGACGATCACCTTTTCTGGAAACAGATATTTCCTGACCTTCATTCATGATTACACTCCAGGTACACAAAGACCTACCCTCCTGGAGAGATAAAAGTGAAACACTAGATAAAACTAAAGGAGAACATGGCAGCAACAAAAATATTCCAGCATAAACCCTGAACCATCTGTGTGGACAAAGGAGGAGAGTACATGGAGAGAGCAACAAGAGTACCTCAAGTGACCAGTGTCCTATACTCCCAAATGAAATGGCATAGCTGAGAGAAAGAACTGCACACTGACAGAAATAGCAAAGGGCACGTTGCTGGATGACAACCTTCCTGACAAGTTCTGGGGAGAGGCACTGATGACTACAAATTATCTGCAGAACCCACTACCAACAAAGACAAAATGTGGCACAGCACAACACCTTGCAAGAGTCACCTGAGGGCATTTGGCTGCAAGACCTACACGTTTGTCCCTAATGCAAAGTGTTCCAAGATGGCAGACAGAGCCACAGTGGGCACGCTGTTGGGATACAGTGAACAAGGCTGAGGATACAGAATCCTATTTCCAAGGACTGACCAGGTAACAGTAATCTGGACTGTGCAATTCACTGTGGCATCCTCACTGAACATGATGCCTCCAATGAGCCCTGAACAGATAGCAAATGTTGCTTACCTGATGTAACAGGTGTTCTCACAGGACAGCAGGATGTTAGTCCTCACAAATGGGTGACATCGAGGATGGAGCCCACCACGGAAAACTTCTGTCAAAGTTTAAACAGAACTTTGACTGGCCCCTACTGGGCATGCCCAGCAAGGCACTGACCCTGCAGCCAGCAGGGGTCTCCCTTCAGTCTGATTTTCAAAGCTACAGGCAGTGCCTAGAAAGTAAAAACAAAACAAACCCAACACCGCGGGGTGGCGGGCGGGTTTCGTGAGGACTAACATCCTGCTGTCCTGTGAGAACACCTGTTACATCAGGTAAGCAACATTTGCTTTCTCACAGGACAAGCAGGATGGTTGTCCTCACAAATGGGTGAGTACCGAGCTGAGGATGTCCTGACTTGCACCAAATGCACCCAATGACGTGCAACAGGCACTACAACTGGGGTGGAATTTGGTAAAGGGCATCCGCACCCTACCGGGAAGGTGGAAGGGTGTTGGTACATCACGTTGGAAAAAGGTTACGCAAGACAGATTGGCCGAAGATGGAGTCCTGTCTTCCAGCTTTGTCCAAACAATAGTGGGCTGCAAAGGTATGGAGAGAACTCCAGGTTGCAGCCCTGCAGATGTCAGGAAGCGGCACCGATCGAAGGTGTGCCACTGACGTCGCCATGGCCCTCACAGAGTGTGCTTTCACACGGTCTTGAAAGGGAATGCCAGCTTGCTGATAGCAAAAAGAAATGCAGTCCGCCAACCAGGAGGAAAGAGCCTGCTTACCCACAGGATGTCCTAACTTGTTAGGATGAAAAGAGACAAATAATTGAGTGCTCTTCCTGTGAGCAACTGTACGGTCTAGATAAAAAGCTAGAGATCGTTTGCAGTCTAGGGTATGCAGAGTCTGTTCCCCGGAGTTGGAGTGGGGCCTGGGAAAAAAGATAGGTAGTATGATGGATTGATTAATATGAAACTCAGAAACTACCTTAGGTAAAAATTTAGGGTGAGTGCGAAGTACCGCCCGGTCCTGCAGGAGCTTAGTGTAAGGCGGATAGGTAACTAGGGCCTGCAATTCACTAACCCTGCGAGCTGAAGTGATAGCCAAAAGGAATAACACTTTCCATGTGAGATACTTTAACTCACAGGAGTGCAGAGGTTCGAAAGGAGGTTTCATTAGACGACCAAGAACCAGGTTAAGGTCCCAAGATGGGGCCGGAGGACGTAAGGGTGGCTTCAGATGGAGCAAGCCTTTAAGAAAACGTGTTACTAGGGGTTGTACTGAAATAGGGACACACCCTGTACACCTTTATGGAAGGCGGCTACCGCACTGACATGCATTCTGATAGAAGAGGTTTTAAGACCTGATTCAGAGAGATGCCATAAATAGTCCAAGAATTTGGAGATTGGACAGGAAAGGGGATCAAGGGACTGAGAAGTGCACCATGATGTGTACCTTTTCCATTTGTATGAGTAAGACTTTCTTGTGGAAGGCTTTCATGAAGCTATCAGGACCCGAGAAACGGAATCTGAAAGGTTGAAAGGCTGAAGGACTAACCTTTCAACATCCATGCCGTCAGGGACAAGGCTTGGAGGTTGGGATGGAGGAGGCATCCGTCGTTTTGAGTGAGCAGATGCGGGTCCTTTCCCAGAGGAATGTGCCTGCGGATGGAGAGATCCTGGAGTATTGGAAACCATACTTGGCGTGGCCAGTAAGGTGCTATCAGGATCATGGTTCCCCCGTCCTGGCGTAGCTTCACGAGAGTCTTTGACACAAGAGGAAGTGGAGGGAATGCATAGAGCAGACCGGTTGTCCACTTGAGGGAGAATGCATCCCTCGGCCGAGAGTGCTGGCTCCGAATGAGAGAGCAGTAATCGCCCACTTTGTGGTTCTGAGGGGACGCAAAGAGGTCTATGCGGGGAGAACCCCACTTGTGAAACAGAGAGGTCGCTACCAGAGGATCGAGTGACCACTCGTGCGGTTGGAAGACACGGCTCAGCTGGTCTGCCAATACATTGTCTACTCCTGGCAGGTAAGTGCCCTGAGGTACATGGAGTAGGAGAGGGCTTCCGCCCAGATCTGCGCAGCTTCCTGACACAGAAGGAAGGAGCCGGTGCCTCCCTGCTTGTTTATGTACCACATGGCCACTTGGTTGTCCGTCTGGATTAAGATTATCTGATGAAAGAGATGATCTTTGAAAGTGCGGAGCGCATAGCGGATTGCTCGAAGTTCCAGGAAATTGATCTGGTGTTCGGCTTCCTCTTTGGACCATAACCCTTGGGTTTGAAAGTCGTCCACATGGGCTCCCCAACCGATGTGAGAAGCGTCGGTGGTTAGGATTACTTGCGGATCCGGTGGAAGAAAGGGTAAGCCCTGAAGGAGGTTGACCTGAGTCGTCCACCAGGTTAAGGATAGGCGCAGCGCTTGTGTGACTGTGACTATGGAGGACAGAGGCTGAAAAGCTTGAATCCATTGGTGTCGTAGAGTCCATTGTGTTACTCTCATGGCTAGTCGGGTCATGGGAGTGACTTGAACCGAGGATGCCATGTGCCCTAGGAGAATGAGGAACTGGCGAGCCGTGGCAGTGTTCTGAGACTGGAGCTGGCGAGCCAGGGACATTAGGGTGTGGACCCTCTGAAGAGGAAGGTAAGCCTTTGCCTGTAAGGTGTCCAAGTTTGCCCCAATGAAGGATAAGTTTTGAGACGGGACTAAGCAAGATTTCTCGTAATTGACGAGAAACCCTAAGGAAAGGAGTGTTTGAATTGTCAATTTTAGGGAGGATTGAGCTATCTGTTGGGTGGAGGCCCTGATTAGCCAATCGTCCAGGTATGGGTAGACGTGGACACCTTTCTTCCTGAGGAATGCTGCTACCACTACGAGACATTTGGTAAAGACTCGTGGGGCAGAAGCTAGACCGAAAGGGAGGACACGGTATTGATAATGGTCGTGGCCAACTAGAAACCGCAGATATTTGCGATGGGATTGTGTGATCGCAATGTGGGTATAAGCGTCCTTGAGGTCGAGAGAGCACAGCCAATCCCCTCTTTGTAGCAGAGGGAGCAGCGCGCCTAGGGTTACCATTTTGAACTTCTCTTTTTGAAGGTATTTGTTGAGGGCTCGAAGGTCCAAAATGGGACGTAGTCCCCCCAATTTCTTTGGTATTAGGAAGTATCTGGAATAGAATCCCTTGCCTCGTTGAGAGGGAGGAACAGGTTCTATAGCATTTGATTGCAGAAGAAGGGATACTTCCTGTTGTAATTGAGCCAAATGGGTGGATAGACTCCACGCTTGAAGAGGCGGGGAGTCTGCCGGAAGAGTTATGAAGTTGAGGTGGTAACCCTGTGCGATAATTGTTAGCACCCACTGATCTGAGGTGATCTGCAACCAAGGTTGTAGAAAATGGTACAGTCGACCTCCTACAGGGATGTCCAGAAGAGGGGTTTGGCATGTGCTCCCTACAGGGGAGTCAAAGGCCAGCCGCAGGCCCAGGAGGAGGGGCTACAGTAGGCCTTTGTTTCCTAGGCTGACGCGGCTGAGGCCTAGTAGAGGATCGAGCTGGACGAGGCCTGGCCGATGGAGGGTAATAACGGCGTGGTCGAAAGAATGACTTCTTAGAGTCTTTCTTTTGCGGTTGCTTGGAGGTCAGCTCAGGTGGGACAGATGAGAGTTGTTTCAACGTCTCATGGTGGTCTTTCAACTCCGCCACAATCTGCTGAATTTGCTCTCCAAACAAATTATCGCCTAAGCAGGGTAAATCAGCAAGACGATCCTGAACCTCTGGGCGAAGGTTGGATGATTTTAACCAAGCCCAACGTCTGGCAGAGATGGCTGTGGCTGAAACTTTTGTGGAAGCATCGAATATGTCGTAGGCAGTCCTAATCTCGTGCTTCCCTGCCTCAAATCCCTTGTGAAGAAGGGCTTGAAGCTGCGGTTGGTATTGGTCTGGTAACGTGTCAGCATAGTCTTGCATCTGCTTAAGGATGGCTCTGTTGTACTGAGTCATATAAAGTTGATATGAAGCTATGCGTGAAATCAACATAGCTCCATGATAGACTTTCCGTCCAACACTATCTAGGAACTTGTTGTCCCTGGTAGGTGGGGTAGAAGAGTGTGGCTTAAGACGCTTGGCCTTCTTCTGCGCGGACTCAACCACAACAGAGCGATGATCCAGTTGAGGTTTTTGGAAACCTGGTGCTGACTGGACAAGGTAGGTGGAGTCAGCTTTTTTGTTAACTGGGGACACTGATGAAGGAGATTCCCAGTTTTTCTTGAGCAGATCCAAAAACACCTGGTGTATAGGGATGGAAGCGATGATTTTTGGAGCATCCAGAAATTGAAGGAGTTCCATCATCTGGTGTCTGTCATCAGCTTCAGATTGTAGTTGAAAAGGTACAACTTCTGACATCTCTTTCACAAAATTAATGAAAGATAGATCCTCAGGAGGAGATCTTTTTCTACTCTCTGTAAGAGATGGAGGCGAAGGCAAATCCGTGTCAGAAGATGTATCATCATCATCACCCCAGGTATCGTAGGGATCAAGTGGGGTTTGTAACCCTGATGGACCTGGCTGAGGCTCTAAAGGCATCGATGGAAACCGAGGTGGAATCGGTGCCGTAGGTGGAACCAGAAATGGCATCGATGGCTTCGGTGTTGTCGATGGAATCGGTGCCTGGCGTGGAATGGATGGAACCGAAGGATATATCGGTGGAGATATACCAGAAGGCACCGATGGAACCACCCCGGAAGGGGGAATCCGGAACGGTGTTTCTCCTGCCGATGAAAATCCAGTCTGAGACGGTGGTGTTGTCGATGGCACTGGAATCACCGATGGAAGGGCCGTCATGAGCGCCTCCATGCGGCTCAGTAGCGGTGCTAGCGCTTGTATCAACGGCTCGGTGGTCGGTTCCCTCCTCGGTGGCGAAGCCGGTGCCGGTGTCGGTGCTGGGGGCGGCACTGGAACCGGTGCCGGAGACGGTGCCGATGGAGGTTGCAATTTCTTCATCGCTTTCTCGATGGCCTCCTGGACCAGCCGGTCCAGTTCTGCCCGGAGACCAGGGGTAACCATACCCGGCTCGACGGGAGAGGGAGGCTGAGGCAGGGCCGGAGGGACCACCGTAACCGGTGGGATCACGGCCCCCGCACCCCGGGAGGGTGAGGGTTTCCTCGATGCCTGCGAACGAGACGTGGAGGGTGTCCGGTCTGTTCGCGGCTTCTTTGTCGGTGGCTCGGCTTGAGCAGAGGTCGATGGCTGTGGATCCTCGACAGGCCGAGATTTGTGCCGTCGATAGCGGTGTTTTTCCTTCCGATCCCCTCGCCCATCCGGGGAAGGGACGGGAGTCGACGGCCGAGAAGCGATCGATGGCGGACGGTCACCGGAGGGTTGACGATGATGGTACAACTTCGACGGTGCCGGTTCCGATGACGTCGATGCTATCGATGGTGTTGGGGTGGGTGCATGGAAGAGGAGCCCCATCTTCTCCATCCTGGCTTTGCGACCCTTGGGTGTCATTAAGGCACATTTGGTGCAAGTCAGGACATCATGCTCACTACCCAAACACATCACACAAACCCTGTGGGGGTCTGTGATGGACATAGTCCGGGTACAATCCGGACAACGGCGGAACCCCGTTGCCATGGCCTGAAGCCAAAATTTAGGCTGGCGATCGGTAAGTGCCAACAGGCCTCAAGGGCCAAATTCGACGGTAGTCGATGGAAAAAGGCAAAAAACTTACCGGGTTCCGTAAGATGACTAAAAATTTGTCGAAGGGAGACCCCTGAGGGGCAAATTTTCTTAGGAAATTAACTTCCAAATTCCTGTCAGGAACGTGGTTAGAGAGCTCCTTTCACCGCGTGGCAACGGCTGCGCGGAAAAAAGAAGACTGAAGGGAGACCCCTGCTGGCTGCAGGGTCAGTGCCTTGCTGGGCATGCCCAGTAGGGGCCAGTCAAAGTTCTGTTTAAACTTTGACAGAAGTTTTCCGTGGTGGGCTCCATCCTCGATGTCACCCATTTGTGAGGACAACCATCCTGCTTGTCCTGTGAGAAAAGCACAACCACCAACATGGGTTAAGGTGAAGCCATGGAACAATCAGATGCCAATACAAACTGAGGTGAAGCTGCAGAACCACCTGATGCTGCTGCAGTTAGGAACCCAGACAAACCCACAGAGCAACCAGTTGTGATGGAGGAGATGACTCTGGACAATCTAGACAACAGTGAAGGGGGTGGAGCCTAAAGAACTCATACTTCAAAGATCCACTTGGACAACAAAATGTGTACCAACTCACATTAGAACAAAAAAGGTCCACAAAATACAGGAGCCCTCAACCTGGGAGGAGGTTGAAAGATCACTCATATGAGCCTGGGGAATGGAGAAGAGCAGCATGAGAAATAAAACTCTCCCCATGAGGAAACAGCATGAACAGTTGTGAGGCTACCATCACAGACAACCACAGGGATTGTGGAGAGGACGAGTCTTGAGCGGTGACCATTTTAGCCACCAAGAAGGGATGTTGGAGGACTAACAGCAGGTGGTCATTCTCTAGATCAGACAGCAAGAGGTTAATATTCCCTATCTGTATCACCTGGAACTGAACTAAGAGATTCTAGACAGGATGCAGTATAACCTGTACTAGTGAGCTGAGTCGCTATTTTCCTCATCTATTGGGCTGGTCACAGCAGACCAAATCCATTTATTTTTCTTATTTATTCAATTTTCTATTCCAGTTTCCCAAGAAAAGAATTCTTGTGTGCTGCCACAGAAGAGTTCAGAGTCATTTCTGCTTCACAGTGTTTTTCCTAGGGGTGTGGGGTGTCCTTGCTGCACATGCCCTGTTCTGAGCCTGAATATGCAGATTGGGTCAGACTGTACTGGAGAAGGAGAAAAAATTCCATCACCAGCAGGCCAACATCTTTCACGCACCCTTTTTGGCACACTGCTCAAACATGTTGATGAAGCAGTTAGAGAGAACAGAGGACGCCAAGTACATAAGCTACCCAATGGGAGAAACACTTCCCAGAGTATGACTAAGCAATTCTGTTTGAAAATTTATCAAGTAATAGACAGGAAAGAAAGCATCAGAACTGTAGTTATCTGTAAGAAATCATCATATAGTTCAACTATCAAAGCTTCACAATTTGTCTTTCAAATTCCCTAGTCTTACATTCCTGGCTGGTAACTCAGTTGATTCCTAGAAGAGATTCTTCAATATATATAAAAGCAGGATAACTAGCTTTGGGTATTGTAAGACTTACCTGCAGAATGAGGAAAGCCAATAGCTGGGGCAAATCCAGCAGCCCCTGCATAAGGCGATGAGATAATACCTGGACCTGTTAGTTGAAAATATAAATTACAATAAATTAAAACAAAATAGTAGCAGTAACCATATTTCCGTTTACATTTCAAAATATTTTGTCAACTAAAAAAATTGAATTCATTGCACTAAACGAATTGAAAATCTAATAAATCTGGGTTGGAACCATCTTTAAGCTAAATTTTATGTATGGTGTATACTGTAAGCATTCCTCAACATTCAAGTTGGTAGATCTATTTAGTCCTGCAATACCATAGGATATTTCTAGCAGAATTTCACACTTCTCTACCATATCTAGACATTTTACGAGACAGTAGTAGACTATCAAAACTACACTGTACATGTAGCACAAAAAAAATAACTATACATATGCTGGCCAATTACTTTTGTTTACCCCTACATAAATGGTTCTGTATACCGGATAAGAACAAATCAGTTAACTAGCAAAGCTAATTTGATTGCGTCCCTCTCTATCAGGCCGATACAGTACAGTGCGCTCCGACGGAACGCACTGTTAACCTGCCCTTGGACGCACGTTTTCCCCTTACCCCTTATTCAGTAAGGGGAGGAAAACGCGCGTCCAACCCGCTGCACCTAATAGCGCCCTCAACATGCAAATGCATGTTGATGGCCCTATTAGGTATTCGTGCGCGATTCAGTAAGTAAAATGTGCAGCCAAGCCGCACATTTTACTTTCAGAAATTAGCGCCTACCCAAAGGTAGGCGCTAGTTTCTGCCGGCACCGGGAAAGTGCACAGAAAAGCAGTAAAAACTGCTTTTCTGTGCACCCTCCGACTTAATATCATGGCGATAGTCTGAGGTCCCGAAGAGTAAAAAAAATTTAAAAAAAATTTTTTAAATGGGCCAGTGGCTGTCGGGCCAAAAACCGGACGCTCAATTTTGCCGGTGTCCGGTTTCCGAGCCCGTGGCTGTCAGCGGGCTCGAGAACCGACGCCGGCAAAATTGAGCATCTGCTGTCAAACCCGCTGACAGCCGCTGCTCCGGGCTAAAAGGAGGTGCTAGGGAAGTGCTAGTGTCCCTAGCGCCTCCTTTTGCCCGTTTCTACCGCACCACCTAATTTACATACTGTATTGCGTGCACCGGGAGAGCGGGCGTTTATCCGCTCTCGCATGGACTTTACTGAATCGGCCCGTATATAAACAATCTACAATGAGTCTAAAATCTTAAATCATCCTCAGATATTACACTTTACAAGTGCTAAACATGGATGATGAATAAATATGAACAAATAAGAAAGCTGAAGTCCAGAGTAAGTCAAGCTACTGTTCTAAGTTATATCATGTTATTTGCTTGGATCTAGATGTCCTAAAGATCTTGTATATATTTTATTTAATGCCAGGGAAGATTTATCACCACAAAGAAAAAAATTATACTTCATTAGTAAATTATATAGTATTAATAGACTTAAGGTTCAGGGGGATGTATACAGCTGCTTTAGCACCATAATGGTTAAACAATATCAGAAAGTAAAGAGCAAGGAATTATTTTGCTCACAATTGTGCTGTTTTTCTGAGCAATTATAGCAGATGGATTTCAGTTATTTGCATGCCCTCAAAGGGGAACACATTGCGATGTTCTGCATTTTGTATATGTTTGGCTGGTAAAACTATTTAGAAAGCACTGTAGTTGCTTCATTGCAATAAAGAGAAGCTTTTTCAGAAAAATTTTGTTCATGCAATATATTTGTGAAATTATCTTTCATAATCAGCTAAGTCAGAAACTCACAATGATATATCTTCTGAGAAAATCAAGAATGTAGATATCAGCCATTCCTCACCACACCAAACATCTGGTGCTTCAACTACCGTCCTAACGCCTCCAAAACCTCCAATACCTCCCCAGCCACTTAACTCCATTCTACCTCAGATCTCATGGCTCCTGGCAATGACAGTAGGTCGCTGCTCATCCCCATCTTCCCCCTACACCCCCAAATTTCGACTGATGATGCACAGGGAGGACATTTCAGCCTTCAGTGGGAATCTTAAAAGTATGAATGGGTTTGTGCCAAAGCAAATTCAATTTCCATATTTTCTTGACAAAGCTGCAAGTACTACTTTTTGTTCTTAAACCTACTAATGGACATAAAATGAAATCACCACCCTTCAAAATAGCATAATTTATTTATTTAAAGGTATTTATATCCTGCCCCTCCCAAGTTCAGGGCGGGTTACAGCGTAACATACATAAAAAATAAAGAGTAAAGCAAATAGGTTATCTTAAAATATATGTTAATTTTATTTTCTGGTTTTAGATCAACAGACTATGGAATATTAAATATACTTAGTGAGTCCTCATTTTTCCCTAAATGCATACAGCGATCTGAAACTGGATGACCTCCAACAAAATCTACAACTCAACCTCATGCTTGGTCATATGCATGCTCTGTCCCTTCTCTAACATGCAACGTCGCTTGGGTGATATCAATCCACTACAGAAAATAGTGAGGAAACCGCACTGAGCACACCTAGTCTGACATTAGTGCAAACCAAAGGCAAGAAGCCAAACTACACCCGCCTATGCTTTTCAATATTTTCTCATTTGCAGACTCATCCTGGCCTTGTAGGAAATCAATGGGAGGAAACCCCAACACCATAAACGCCATATTGTACAGCAGTACCAAAGTCTTCAGTTTTAGGAGAAGAAATCTTAGTATGGTAACTAGAACTTCTAGGGCAAAAGAAATCTGTTCTGCAAACCAAAAATATTTCCAAGAGACTGAATAAGCTGTGAGGACCTTAACTTCTCAAGAATGAGTATGTGCAGTAACCAGGACCACAGCAAACTAAGGGCCTCATTTACTAAGCATTTTTCCCCATAGGCACAGAATGGGAGAAAAGCCTTAGTAAACAGACCCTTATAGTCTCTAGGAATAGGGGAGACAATGAGGAACAAAAAGTCTGACAATCAATTCACCAATTCAGAAAGGAGAGAAAGGCCTGGCAAGATCAACTTTCATGTCAGGGAAGTGGAGGTCGTTGTGGAAAAAATGTCATTTTCCATAGCTCTACAGAGAGCACTCTGATCACTGTAAATGCTAACAGCCAGAAAATATGGAATCAAATTTATACTGCTGTCAATAGCATTAGAACGACATCCAGGAAGAGAAAAAAACCCCAGCACACAACAGGAGAAATTCAAATGCCCAAGTGGTTCATAAGCTCTTTGATCAGAAGATATGCCATAGGCAGAAGAGCAGGAGGGAAGAGAAATGTCATCCATCTCCCTGCAACTGATGCTCCTGAAAGAACTGGTTACTCAAAATGCCATTCATGAGGAAAGCACCCAGGGCTGGAAGAAGCTGAGAAATGTTAGAATGGTAAATGTAAAACCAGAATGCACCACCCTGCAATTGTCATATAGCCCCATAACCAGTTATCTACAGAGAAAGCTGTCCATACGGATACCCACCTCCAAATGTGCTGCAGGTATGTTTTTGCAAGATCAACATAACCTAACGCATGCATAAAACCCATCTCATTCTTTGATATCTCCCCCACAGGATCCCTGCCTCCAGAGGGACCTGCAGCAATTAAAAGGAGTCCTGGAAGTAATCATTTCTTTACATGTACCTCCTTGGTTAAAGACATTTGGAACATTAAGACGACTAAAGCCATTTCTAATCCCAGATGACTTCCGAACTGCATTACAACTTCTCATTTTTCTCTAATCTTGACTATTGTAATTTGCTCTTACTTGGTCTACCGCTTTCCACCATTTGGCCTCTACAAATTCTTCAAAACTCAGCTGCCAGAATTTTAAAAGGCAACAAAAAGTACGAACACATTACCCCAATTCTATCATCATTACATTATATATGAAGAACAGACTGGTTAAATGCAGCAATCAAACTTCATGCTCCCCAACAAAACTTACGATAAGCCAAAGGCCTATTAACATTTCCATCAGTACGTTCTGCACAACTTCGCGAACATGCAATTTCACTTGCCAGTCCAAAGTTAAGGAACACACTACTTCCCACCGAATTACTACTACACTTGAGTCTAAAAATATTTAAGGAGGAGCTAAACACCTAGCTTTTCACTAAGGCATACCAAGATTCGTAATAATCCTCACACCCTACCTACCCTGCACTAACATCCTAAGATTTTATTCTTTTTATATGTTCTTAATATTTATTTTTTTCTTTTAGTGTTTAATTGTAACATTTTTATTATGAATGTTATTTTATTTTTACTATGCACTGTTTTATTTTGTACTAGAATTTGCATGTCTCATGCTTTGTTAACTGCTGTGATGGCTACATTGAATGACTGAATACAAAAACCAATAAATAAATAAAATAAAAAATAAATCGCACAGTGGAAGAAACTATTATACTCCGGCAGTAGCAAACTAGACTACATCAGAATTTTACATGAGTAGGAACTATACATACGGTGCTCTTCTTTCCCTTAAGAGAGCTTAAGTCATTGTCTCTGCTTTGCTCCTCCTGACCAAGGAACATGCAAATCTGATAAGGTATCCTTCGGTGTAACAGGACAAAAGTTCATTTTCCACTGAGAGAGTGCAGTTTTAAAGTTCACCTGGGTAAAAGTCTCTCTTGCTGTGACAGTGCTTGGGGCCGGACAGTTTCTTGGATATTATGATTCATATTTGATAATTCAGTGGTAAACATGAGATTTCCCTACAGCATTTGAAAATGAAGATAATTCACTTTTCTAAAAGCAGAAGGCTTTAAAAATTCTCCAAAAGCTTTCAGCTAGTGATTTCAACTGTCAAACATTTTCAAGAAATAAATGACAGGAGTTGGGTGGCACCTTATAGACTAACTAGTCTATTGAAGCATGAGCTTTCGAGGAAAGAGTCCACTTCGTTAGATGCATTAAGTGATTTACAGAAGATGGGTAAAATATATACAGAACGAAGAGAAGGCATTGGATTAGGTAGGACATGATGTGAAGAGAGCATTAATAGCTAACATTGGATTAGGCAGGACATGGTGTGGAGAGAGAGTTAATGCCACCTGACTCCTGTCATTTTTTTTTGCTACAGAGTTATTTAAAATTCAGGCACATATTAAAAACTTGACGTTTCAAAAATGTTTTTCAAAAGTTGATTTTAAGGTTGATTCCTTTTCTATTTTACTGCTTTATAGTTCTTTAATTTTATTCCTATTGCCCAACTACTTTTATGGTTTATTGTAATTTTATTGTATGCATTGTTACTGAGTTTTGTATTTTTTCTAAATATTGTTGGCTGCTATTGTTTACTGCCTTGAACTCTTCTCAAAGGGTAGTGAAGTCACAAATAAATGAATAAGATATTACTACTATTAACCATTTATATAGTATTACAAGATACATGCAGCACTGTACAAACATATGAGTGTTTCATAGGAGTTTACAGTCTAGTGAAGAGAGAATGGGACAAAAGGGTTTTAGAAAATAATCTCAGAAAATAGTTAAAATTAAAAAAGTACCAACAGGGAGAGCCAAGGTTTTATTGTGCATTACATTGGGCAGACTGGATTTGACTGGGGAAGAGGTTAAATATATTAGTTTTTAGAGCAGCCTCAAAAAGTGGGTTTTTAGGAAGGATTTGAATATGGTAAAAACAGCACCTATGTAGGAAGAAAGGTTCAGGCCTGTTGGTAAAGCGAAGTAGAAAGCAGTCTCAGAAGGTGCAGAAAGAGTACAGATAAAAGCATCTTTCCTGATGAGCAAATCTTGTGAGGAAGGGTGTGGGGGAAGATGAGAGAAGTAATGAGGAGCTGTAGAGTGAACACAGATACAACAAACAGCACAAATCCCAAAAGATGTTCCCTACCACATAGTTCTGTAGAGCTAAAGAAAATGGAGAGATTCATTCAGTGTAGTTTTTCAAATGAGTCATGATGGTAACTGATTCAGTCTTCCTCTGCTAAGCCAGGAAATGACAGTGTCCTCTGTCCTCCACAGAGCCACTAATCTTTTTTTCTTCTAGTATTTTCTGGACCCAGAAGGGGAAGATGGAATCAGTTACTGCAAGGCCCAGAAAATAAGGAGAATTGCTACTTCCCACTGGACTCTGGCCAGGATGACAGAGCTGTGTGAAGGGGGAAGACCAGAAGTCTTTGTTGCATTTCGTCCGGGCTGTCAGCAGTTTCATATCAGGTGGAGGAAAAGTCCACCACATCCCGCCCAGGCTGCTGGCGGTTTCAAGCCCAGGTGAAAGAGAAGCCAGCTGCATTCAGCCTAGGCCACCATCTCCAAAGCCTGGGGGAGAGGAGGGGGGAAGAACAGAGACCTGCTGGGCTAGTAGGAGACCACAAAGTCATAAGAACATAAGAAGTGCCATAATGAGTCAGGCCAAGGGTCATCGAGGCTAGAATTCTATTTACAAAAGTGGCCAGTCGGGGTCACAAGTAACCATCAGATCCACAGTAGTAGATCTATTTCTTGTATCTCACTCCCAGGGATAAGAGCTGGCTTTCTCAAGTCTACTCTTGCTAATAACTGCTAATAGACTTTTCCTTCACAAATTCATCCAAACCCCTTTTGAACACATTTTAGTTGTTTTGATTGTGTCCTCCGGCAACAGATTCTGTAGTTTGATTGCGCACCGAGCAAAAAAACACTCTTACATTTGTTTTAAATCTATGGTTGCTAGTTTAATGGAGTGTCTCCTAATTCTAGTGTTTGAAAGGGTAAATAACTCTTCCCTTTTTACCCATTTCACCCACTCATGATTTTACAAATTTCAATCATACCCTTCTCACTCATCTCTTTTCCTAGATAAAGAGCCCTAATCTATTCAGCCTCTTTTCTTTGCCCTTCTCTGAATCTTTTCTATGTCCACAATCCTTTTTGAGATGGGGAGACCAGGACTGTACACACAACACTCATGGCATGGTCGCAGCATGGATCAATAAAAAAGACAATATAATATTTTCAGTTTTGATCTCTATTCCTTTTCAAATAATTCCAAAAATGTTTGCCTTTTTGGCTGCTGTTGCACACTAGGCTGAAGACTCCAAAGCATCTGTCTGGCTTTGGTTGTTACCTAATCCACCTATTTGGCCATCTTGAGATCAGATACGATCACCTCCAGTCCCCACTTTTGTTTCGTGTATAGAAGAATTTCACCCCCTATATGTAATGCTGCCTTGGGGGTTTTGCAGCCCAAATGCATGACTCCATATTTTTAGCATTAAATTTTAGCTACCAGATTCTACACCATTCCTCAAGCTTTGCTAGATCCCTCATGCCTTCCACATCTTCCAAGGTATCTATCTTATTGCAGGTTTTGGTATCACCAACAAAAGACAAACCTTTGCCAATATCACAAAAATGTTGAAGAGACTCTGTCCAAGGACCAATCCCTGCAGTATACCATAAGTAATGGCCCTCTCCTCAGAGTGAGCTCCATTGACAACTACCTTTTGTCACTTCCCACCCAATCAGTTTCTAACCTGGTCATTTAGGGCCCATAGGAAGAGCATGCTATTTTTAAGCCACTAATGTGGAATCGTTTTAAGGCATTACTGAAATCCAAGTACATCTAATACAGGGCTCCCCAAATTGTGGGTTGGGACCCTAAATGGGGGTCATAAAATCTTCAGTTGGGGGGTCACAAGTGCCTCAAATGGAAACACTTTTCTGGTGCTAGCAGCATTAGCAGAGGTGAGGTGGGGGGGGGGAATCAGCTGGGGAAGAATGTGAAAGATGGGATGGAAGGGAAGAGATGATGCTGAGAGGAAAGAGAGGGGATGGGGCTGAGAAAGGAGGGAATGGGGGAGTAGGATGAATGGGAGGGGCTTGACAGAGGATCATTTGGAGTTATAAGGTGATCTTTGGGGAGACAGGATCAGCTGGGAAGATGTGAAATGGGCTGGAGGTGCTGGGGAGATGAGAGGAGTAATAGTTAAGAGAGGAGGGTCCTCTGGAAAATTTGATTAGCTGGAGTGAGGAGAGCATGAGGTGAAATTTTGGAAGGAGACTGTACACCTGCTACTTTGGTCATCCTCGAGGATCATGTGAATTGTTAAGTGCTAAAATGAGGTCGCACTGGGCAAAATTTTGGGAAGCCCTGATCTAATGTTTACAACTCTGATTATCCAAAGGTATTGATCAGATTTGTCTTACAAGACTTCCTTGTGATAAAACCATGCTGCCTCAGTCTTGCAATCCCTTGGATTCCAGAAACTGCACCAACCTGTTAGCAGCGATTCCATTAATTTACTTACTATAAAGATCAGACTAACAAGCCTGAAGTTCCACCCTCCTCCTTACTTCCCTTTTATGAAGAGGATCTTCTCTAAGCTCCTTTAAAATCCTCTCATGTAGTCCATCTGAACCCATTATCTTTTAGTTTAGCTAGCACCTTAAGTACCTAGTCTTGAGAATTGTTTGATGTTTACCTCACTTCCAAGCCAAATTGTGTCCACTTTCTGTGGACCTACTCCTGGTCCTTCCCTGGTGAACCACAAATATTTGTTAAACAATTCCATTTTTTACTCATTAGCCTCTACATATACCTCCACTTTACTTCCAAGTCTCACAATGCCTCTTTTGCACTTCCTCCTACCACAAACATACCACAAAAAAAAAAACAAAACACCCCCCCCCCACGTCTTGCCCCTCCACCAAGTTTTACTATATTTGCTTTTTTTCTCTTCTATTTCTATCTTTGCTCTCCTGACTACTTTTCCAGTTTCTCTTAGCTTTTCCAGGTACTGTTACTGTCTTCCTCTTTCTGTGATCTCTTGTAGTTTATGAATGCTGACCTTTTAGCCATACCTTATCTCAGCTCCTACTTTAGAAAAACCATAGTGGCCTCTTTCTTCTCTTGCTTTACTTTTAACAAAAAGATTTGTTGCCCTTACAATCTCTCCTTTTAGTTTTGCCCATTGCTCTGATTTCTTCTGCAGGTGTACTCATGTTTACATACCCCTGGCAGAATTTATAAGATGTAGCATTTTAAGAAAACATGAATGATTAGACAAAACACGTCTTATTTTTAATGTGCTTCAGATTAAAAATTATTATGCATCACAATCATTAAACAAACCAAAGCAATAAAGGAAATAAAATGGTCCTGTTCAAAAGTTTGCATAACCTTAGTTCTTAATATTGTGTATTGCCCCCTTATGCAGCAATGACGGCTTGCAATCTTATGTGATGGTTACGAATGAGGTCCTTTATTTTCTCATGTGGTAAAAGCTGCCCACTCCTCTTGGGAAAAGGCCTCCAGATCCTGTAAATTCTTTGTCTAGCATGGACTGCATGTTTGAGTTCTCCCCAAAGTGGCTCAATGATGTTGAGGTTAGGAGACTGATGGCCACTCCAGAATTCTTCTGCTGCAAACACTGAAAGGTCAACTTGGCCTTATGCTTTGGATCATTATCATGCTGAAAAGTCCAAGTGCGCCCCATGCACAGCTTCCTGGATGATGAGTGTATATTCTCCTCTAATATTTCCTAATAAGATGCTGTATTCATCCTGCCTTCAATTTTGACTAAATTCCTGTGCCGCTGTAGCTCACACCCCACAACAGCCGAGATCCATCTCCATGTTTCAAGGTAGAGATGGTATGCTTCTTTTCATAGGCCTCGACTCCTCCTCTCCAAACATAGCATTTATGGTTATGACCATAAAATTAAATTTTGGTATCATTCTAAATTATTTTGTTCCAGACGTTTTGAGGCTTCTCTAGGAGCTGATTGGCGTATTGTAAGTGGGCTTTTTTGTGGTTTTCTGACAGCTCTACCATGCAGCCCATTTTTGTTCAAGTTTCTTATTGTACATGCTGAAACACCCATGCCACTGTTTCAGAGATGCCTGTATTTCAGCAGAATTTGCTTATGAGTTTCTTTAAATCCCGACAAATTTTCCTGGCAGTTGTCTCAAATTTCTTTTGGTCTACTTGACCATGGCTTGCTATTAACAGAACTTATAATATTCCACTTCTTGGCATTTTCAAATTTTAGGATATCTTTTTATATCCTTTTCCTGATTTATAAAATTGAACTACTTTGGCTTGCAAATCCTTTGACAGTTCTTTCTTTCCCCATGCTTCAGTAACTACTAACATCAGTGCAGCCCTGGATGAAATGCACAAGGGTTTCTCAAGAGCTAAGAAACTCTGACTATTTATACAGACACTAATTACAATCAAACAAGGCACAGATGTGGGTACCTACCCTTCACTGCCATCTCAACCTGTGTGTGTCAACTTGAGTGTATATTATCAGCCCAAACATTCAAGGGTGTGCAAACCTTTGAACAAGACCATATTATTTTCTTTATTGATATGTTTTGTTTAATGATTATGCTATTCTGTGATGCTTTTAATATTTCAAATTAAACTATTATGCAACATGTTTTGTCTGATCACTTGTTTTCTTACAACGCTACACATCTTACAAAATTCTCCAGGGGTATGTAAACTTATGAGCACAACTGTAGATTTTCTCATACAGCAAATGACTCCGTAAGGCACTCTCCTATTTTAATAAAGTTAGTTTTCCTGAAGTCTAGGACCTTCACCTTAAAATGACCCATCATTGCATGTGCTCTAATACCAAACCACACCATTCAGTGATCACTGAATACCAGATGACCATCCCAATGACATATAAAAAAAAAAAAAAAAAAAGAAAAGAAAAAGTCTCTCATTGCTAGGCATTAGGTCCAGAATCACACCCCTCCTGTGTGGGTTACTAAGTTAATTAAATGTATCCCTGCAGAGAATCCAGGATATTTCTGCTTCTAGAAGACTCCGTACTGTGTCATTGCTAGCAGATTTAGGTATAACATGTACCATCCCTGATTAACTTTGTATTATTGACCACTACATTTTTACCGTATAACTCCTCCCACCCTTTGATGAACCCCTGATACCTGTGCAACTTATTCACAGAATTATGTTTGTATTATTTTCAGTTAGTTCCCACTGGATCCATTCCCTCCTGAACTTCATGTAAGCAATATGTTATCGCAGATCTTAATCTTTTTATCACTTTGCCAATGATCCTGTAACTTTGCTTTGCCTTACCAAGAGTCTCTGTACTTTGTATCATATAGTTCCTTGTTTTTAGCATGATACAAGGAACTATATGATACAGAGTATTTAGCATATAGTTATATTTACTGTTCCTCGTCTCATACAGTTATTGTTACTGTTCCATGTAAAGGCTATGCCTAAAAGTTCCAAGTTATATGTAAACCGATACGATATGCAAATGGATATTGGTATATAAAAAAAATTCTATAAATAAATAAATAACACACTCAAGACTAGGCAGGAGCTAGAACAGCAAGCATTTGCTGCTAGAAGCTGACTATTTTTAGCCTGACAGCTTCCCCATCACAAGTCTGTCTCTCTATACTGAGTGTCCACCTATCCTGCCCTTCCTCTCCCCATTTAACCAAGCCACAACAGTAACAATCCTCAGCCAAGGGCCACAGAATGCAACTCCTTCATGAACATAGTATCTATGCACCCTTATTCAGGTGAGATATCACTCTCTATTGATGGCTGTATCTCCATCTCTCTTGGGATTGTGAACATTTACTCTGCAGCATTTGTGGCCTCAGCAGCAGAAGCTGATTTGAAAATCAAACCATTTCCCATAGGGCAGCACGCAGCACTCCCACTGAGCCATAGTAGGCAAAGGTTCAGAGATGTTTGCATGGAGACCCTTTCAAGGGTGAGGTTTCTGCATGTGTGCATGTTGGAAAGCTGGCAAAAGGACCATTAAAGAGTTGGAAGGATAAAAGGAGGAAATATAGTTTAATAAAAGTAATCAGTTTTAAAGCTACTGAGGTTACTGTGGTAACATATAATCCTAAAAGAGATAGGGTTAACAGAATTAAAGCCATAAAACAGATAGAAGAAACAGCCTGAACAAGAAAACACTGAAGGCCAAACTTTCAGTAACTATCTGGATTACTTCTGAATTGCATTCTCTCTGTCCCTCCTCCCCGAGAAGGAAAGATGAGGAACTCTGTTGCACAAGAAACTTGTTAGGAAGCAGATGAGATCTGCCAGTTTAATGTATTGTGAATTAAGCTGAAAAGCCGTGTTTTTATTACCGTACTGGGTGAGGTTTGTAAAGAGATTCTGGTGAGTCTGAGGACCTGCTCCCGGCAGGACAGTGCTTGTAGCTCGGAGATACAACGGGCTGAACAGACTGCCACCAGGAAGGTTGTCTTCAATGTTAATAGTCTGAGAGACAGGCCGCGAAGAGGTCTGAAGGAAGCTCCTGCTAAGAAATCTAGGACCAGATTGAGGTTCCAAAGAGGCACCGGCCACTTTAAGGGTGGTCGGATCAGCTTGACTCCTTTCAGAAAGTGGGAGACATCCGGGTGAGAGGCTATGCTGCCGCTCTCACTCTTGGTTCCGTAGCATGTCAACGCGGCCGCCTGTACCTTGATGGAGTTGAGACACAATCCCTTCTGTAGACCGTTCTGCAGGAATTCCAAAATCGCAGGAATTTTGACTGAGCGTGGAACAATGTCGCAGTCTTCACACCAAGTTTTGAATACTCTCCAAATCCTTATGTAAGGGATGTGGAGAACTTGCGTGCTCGGACCAGGGTGTCAATAACTGCCCCCGAGTATCTGCACTTCCTCAGGCGAGTCCTCTCAATGGCCAGACCATAAGAGAGAATCGAGCTGGATCCTCGTGGAGGATTGGTCCTGGTTGGAGCAGGTCTCTGTGTGGAGGTAGCGAGAGGGGGCTCCCTGCCAGCAGCCTTCGCATGTCTGCGTACCACGGGTCTTCTTGGACAGTCCGGGACCACTAGAAGTACTGGTCCCCTGTGGTGTTCTATCTTGTGATGATTGCGCCCAATAGGGGCCATGGCGGGAAGGTGTATAACAGTCTCCTGTGGCCAGGTCTGTACCAGGGTATCGATTCCCTGGGACTGGGGTTCCCACCTGCGGCTGAAGAAGCTGGGCACTTGGGTGTTTGACCGGTTTGCCAGGAGGTCCATGTTTGGTGTTCCCCAATGGTTTACTATCAATTGGAATGCTGTGGTCAACAGCCTCCATTCTCCTGGGTTTAGACTTTCTATGCTGAAGTAATCCGCAGCAACGTTGTCTTTCCCCGCGATGTGGACAGCTAAGATCTCTTGAAGGTTCGCTTCCGCCCATGACATTAGGTGGTCTATTTCCAGAAACACCTGTTGGCTTCTGGTTCCTCCCTGACGGTTGGTGTAGGCCACTGATGTGGTGTTGTCTGACATTACTCTGACTGACTTGTCTCGGAGTCTGTGACCGAACTGTAGGCAGGCGATTGATGTTCCACCCCGACTCTTCTTTGTTCCATTGTCCCTGGGCGGTTAGCTCCTGGCAGTGTGCTCCCCCATTCTCGTAGGCTGGCGTCCATAGTGAGCAGGATCCAGGATGGTGAGGATAGTCTCACTCCCTGGCTCAGATGGCCTTCTTGTAGCCACCATCGTAGTTGAGTCCGAACTTTATCCAGGAGCTGGAAGCGTGCGGTGTAGTTCTGGGACAGTGGATTCCATCGTGATAGTAGTGAGCATTGTAGGGGTCTCATGTGGGCTCTTGCCCATGGCACTACTTCCAGTGTGGATGCCATGAGGCCGAGGAACTGTAGGTAGTCCCATGCTGTGGGGCGAAGCTCGCTCAACAGGGTTCGCAACTGAGTCATCAATTTCGATCTCCTTGTCGGTGTCAAGGTGACCTTGCCTTGTTTGGTGTCAAACCGGACTCCCAAGTATTCTAGAGATTGGGAGGGCTGCAGACAGTTCTTGTTTTTGTTGACCACCCACCTGAGGCTCTCCAGTAGAGTTTTGACTTTGTTGGTTTCCTGGTGGCTTTCCTCTGGGGATTTCACCCTGATCAGCCAATCGTCTAGATAAGGGTGTATGAGGATTCCTTCCTTCCTTAGTGTTGCTGCCACTACCACCATGATCTTGGTGAACGTCCAGGTTGCTGTGGCTAACCTGAATGGTAGTGCCCGGAACTGCTAGTGATGGTCCAGGATCGTGAAGCGTATAAAACGCTGATGGCTCTTGATGGATTGGAATGTGTAGGTAGGCTTCCGAGAGGTCCAGGGATGTAAGGAACTCTCCCGGTTGTATTGCCCTTATTACCGAGTGTAGGGTTTTCCATGCGGAAGAGGAATCTTCAGGTGGCGGTTGACCGACTTGAGGTCCAGGATGGGCCTGAACGTTCCTTCTTTCTTGGGAATGATAAAATAGATGGAATAATGCCCAGTATTTATTTGTTGTGCGGGTACTGGTGTTATAGCCTCTAAGGCTAGCAATCTGGTCAGTGTAGCTTCCACTGCCATCCTCTTGGTAGGGTCGTGGCAGGGGGATTCCACAAACTTGTCCGGAGGGACGTGGTGGAAATCCAGGTAACATCCCTCTCGAATGATGGCTAGGACCCACTTGTCCAAAGTTATCTCGACCCATCTTTGATAGAATAGGGCAAGCCTGCCCCCTATGGCTTCTTCCTTTGGACGGGTCGGCTGAATTTCATTGTGGGATGCGGCTGGGGCCTGGGCCTGAGCTGGCTCCCCTTTTGTTGTGCTTGTTCCGAAAGGACTGGTTCCCGCCTGTGGGGCGGGTTGCTTGATATGTGCTTCTGTATGGGTTGAAGTGCTGTGATCCTCTGCCCCTGGAAGTTTGGGGGAAGGGTCGCTGGTTTCTCTTATTCCTGTCCTTCGGTAGCCGCAGCAGTGGGGATTCGCCCCATTTGTTGGCTAGTTTCTCTAGTTCGCTTCTGAACAGTAGGGTTCCCTTGAAGGCCATCCTTGTGAGTCTCGTTTTGGAAGATGCGATGGCCGACTAGCTTTGGAGCCAGAGTTGTCTTCTGGCTGCCACGGCTGATGACACTCCTCTAGCTGCGGTGCGCACCAGGTCAGAAGCAGCATCCGTGAGGAATGATACTGCTAGTTCCAGGGCTTTCCCAGGAGTGTTGTTCCTGGTCTGTGATAAGCGGGCCGCGATCTGTAGAGACATAGCAGAGACGTTTGAGGATGGATTATAGATGCCTGTCTTGAGCATCCTTGAGTGCTGCTCCTCCCTCCACTGGGATAGTAGTGCGCTTCGAAATCGCGTAGACCATGGCATCCACTTTCGGACATGCCAGGAGATCTTTGGCAGCTGGGTCCAGAAGATACATGGCTGCCAGAGCACGCCCACCTTTGAACGTAGTCTCAGAGGCATCCCATTCCAGGTCAATTAGCTGCTGGACAGCTTGTAATAGTGGGAAATGACGGGAGGTCTGTCGGAGTCCCTCTAGAAGAGGATTCGTCTTAGGTTCCCCCGAGGCACTTGTGCCCGGGATAGCAAGCTCCTTCAAAGCTGTGTGTGACCAGGTCTGGAAGCTCATCCTTGGTGAAGAAGCATCTCATGGTTCGGTGGGGCTCCGTCCCCACAGGGAGTTCCCCTTCCTCCAGGGGTTCTGAATCCTCATCTGAGTCGTCCGTGTCCCCAAAAGTGGGGCTTCTGGATGGTGGAATTACATCCCTGGGCATAGAAGGTCCCGGGATGTTGAGGTCCTCTGGTGGAGCTAGTGGCCGTATTATCGGGGGCTCCGGTTGCATGTGGACGAAGGTATGCAGACCTTTGAAGAATTCCACCCAGGAGATAGATGCTGGGTCTAAATTCAGAGGCGCCGTGTCCCTGGGGAGCCCCGTTTAAGGGAGGGTCCCACTGGGAGATGCTAGGTCCAGCGTACTGTTAGAGGCTGGAACCCGGTACCAGCTGGGGAGGGCCATGGGCTGGATCCCCTAGGGCCTCGCACTGCATACACAGGGCTGTGGCCTCCTCATGCTGGGCAGCTCTAATGTGGCATGCTGGGCAAAGGCCCTGAGCCTTGAGTTTCTTTTCCGGTGGTACCATGGCTTGTGCGCGTAACATACAGTTATGCGCCCGGCACAGTAAGCGCGTGGCTATGTGCATCGCTGATGCACATGGTACTTGGGCGTGCGCACGGCTCGCCTTTGTGTGCACGGATCGGGATGGCGGACAAGGCGGCTAACAGCAAAATGGTGACAGCGACCATGTGGACAATATGGTGACCACCTCGGAGGGTCTCCACATGGGAGGACCCTCGGATCTAACCGGGGTCTAGCCCTGCTAGGGCAGATCAACCCAGTGGCACTGGTCCCGGCTGGCGACCTGTGCGACTCCTCGAGCTTCGGAGACCGGAGACTTTTAAATAGATTTCTACCTTACCTTGTCTCGGCGCTTCCCGGTCTCCGGCTGCGGGAGGAGAGGGAAAATACCTTCACCACCGCACTCGAAGTTGCACCTGCTGCCTCAGCCTCACCCGATGTCGGGGGCTAGGTCCCCACCGAGAGTCGTCTGCCAGACCGAGGCTTACCTCCAAGGGATCGCGGAAATCACCTTGGGAATTCTCAACTGGGGGAGGGCCCCAATGGGTGTCACCGCAGGAGAGCGGGGCTTGTCTGTAGAGGTAAGATTTATTTGGGTTTTCTTTGGTAAGGAGGAGGGAAGAGGGATCAGGGACAGGGAGGAGAAAGATTTGGGATCTGGAGAAGGGGGATAATCCATTCACAACCCCTTCGGTCCCAACATCTTTCTTCCCTCTCACTCACACACTCCCTTTCAATACCCTCACTCACATCCCACATACCCTCTCTGATCTTCTCTCTGCACACACCCCAGCTTCTTGATCTCCCCAGTCTCTTTCCCTCCCAATTCCCTCACTCACACTCCATAGCACATCTGATCCCCTCCAATCCCCTCACTCCCTACCCCCCCCCCCCACCCCCACTATTGCCTCCCTGCATCTCTCTCATTCACTCTAGGGGAGAGGAGCTGGATGGGATGAGGTGAGGTGAGCAAGAGGAAAGGAAAAGGGGCTTAGAGAGGGAGGAGGCTGAAGCCACTCACACCTTCCCCTCTGGAAGATCCCTTTTCTCACTCATTTATATATCTCCCATAGAGGCGGTGGCAGCATTTTGCAGCCCTTCCCATGGCATGGAATTATAGAAGAGTTGGTGCCCTAGCTATAGCTTATCCAAGGACAGCTACACTCCACACTTGTGAATCGGGCAATAAAGAATGAACAGCCACATGAACATTGGGTTACTAAAATATTTTGTATTTAAGGAAATACATGGCTGTTAATATTTAAAGAACAAAAAAAAATGTTTTCCCCACCAAGGATATATTTAGGTCACAACAAAATCTCTAATCTGTAACTTGGGCTCTAGGGCAATACTCATATCTTTTCACAAGGCCTATGCTTTCCTCCCCCCCTGATTTTACTGCTTTTAAAGTAAAAATCACCCAAAACATGACAAAATGCAACTACAGGTTTATATATCTTGAGAATACAGAAACAGAACATAACGGCAAAGAGTACCAGATCCCGTCTGCCTGCACAATTTTTTTTCCTGTTGTGCAATCCTCTCTGCTTGTCCCAGGCATTTTAGAATTCCTTTTCTGACTTTACTACCTCCACTGAGAAACTGTTCCACGCATTCACCAAGCTTTTTGTGAAGAAATACTTAGATACAGATTGTGAGTCCTCCGGAGGTAAGGAAAAACCTACTGTATCTAACTCGCCTTTAGATCAGATCTGAGAAGGTAATTACGTACACAAACAAGCCTGAAAAACAGCTCCTTCTGTGTTTAAATAGTCCAGAATCTTCTACTGTACCTCAAGTAACACCATTTCTGAGCAAGAACATCCATGGCCTCAGCACATGAATGCCTGAATTTTTTTTTTAAAGCCAAATCCATAACTGGATTCCCCAGACTTCAGATATGCTAACTAAAAAAGTTTTTTTTTCACCCCAACTATCATTCTCTTGGTTGATACTATCTGCTCAGCTATCTCTCTTAAAAACGTATTCTGCTTGCAACATCTACAGCAGATAAACCAAACAGATTTCTCTTTTTTAGGTCTTATGACTCTACACCATCCTGCTCATTTATGTGTAAAGGCATTACAAAACAGTACTAGATCCTCAACTCCTATCTGCTGATAAACGGCTAGTAGGGAATTCCAAGATTCTTATTTCTAATATATTGATGTATATTTGTTTTATGGACAACTATTCCTCAGCCGAATACAAAATGCTCCCCACCCTGAAAGCTTGCATGTGTCAAGGTGAATATTCAATCTCATCTTCCACGGTTTCCCACTATCCAGTCTCTCTTTCCACCACCACATGCAGGATCTCTTCACTTCTCTGGATACCAAAATGACCAAATGTGGTAGTGGCTAATTTTGATTCAATCTGCGTTAAAACTTTCTTGTATCACAGACACCATCAATCTTAGAAGACTGGAAGCACTGGCTCACAGACACTGATGCAGTTACCAATTCAGTCACTCCTTTCCCCCAGAGTTAGCTTGTGTCTGGCAAGCTCATCAATCCTTTGTGTACAACATTGCACCCACCAGGTGACAGATTCTGGACAAGACAAAGAACCTCTTCCAACTGATGACCCATCCATGACTCAGCATAGTGATGAACTTACAATAGTTTGACAAAAGCAACTGTACCCTAACTCTGGAAAGAGATATTATACATTTTATTAAATCAATAAAGGGAATACCCTTACAAGGAAATCATCCAAGTAAAGAATTATAGACTCCTTCCTTCAGATAGCTACAAGGATTGTCATGAATAATCTTTGGGCAGATGCAAACCCAAAAAGCACTTTAAAAAGTGCCATTACCAATCTAATCTCCAAAAAGATATTTGATGACATTCCTCAATCAGAAGGTGAAGATATGCATCCTGCAAGATTAGGGCACAGTTAATCAGGTCTGATCGTAGGAACAGCAGAAGTACAACATTTCATCCTGAAGGACTAACCATGGACTGGTTTGTCTTTTTAGGTCTAGAACTAGAAAGAACCTCCTTCCTTTATGCTCACTGGGGATACAACTTAGGTTAAAACAGTTTGCAAGCCCAAGAAAATACTACTTCCTTTCTGATTGCTTGTTTAACATTTCTCTAAGTTTCTGATTAAAAGGTTGTGTGTAGCTTATTTTAAATTTTGCACAGTACTTAAGATGTCTTTAGATGAGTAGATTTGTCTTAGAACAATTCTGCCCTACATCCATTCACCCCACTCTCTCTTATATAAACTTAAAAGACAGAGGCTTAATTTACTGCAGCTTTAATATGTTAAGTGATCCCTGTTCCCAGTTCTGGAAGAATATAAGGAATAGTTACCCTGAAAATGGGGAAATATCTATAGAGAAGTAACAGGTACATACCATAAGAGTTATACAGTATGTAAGTCTGGAGACTTTACGGTTTCCTTATCTGCATGAAGGAGAAAGGGAAGTCAACTTGAGAAGAAAGTGGCCAGAAATAAAGTCACATCCCTTTCATTTGCCGAGTGGAGGAAACCTATCACCATCCTCAAAGAGTCCAAACAACTAGGAGTAGATGGGTTTTTGTAGGGTAATATCTAATTCATAGGTCTATTTCCCCAGAAATACACAAATGCATTCACAACATTAAAAATTAGAGATTATATGAATTTGAATTTAAAATTTCATAAATAACTCAAGGCCTGCTTATTTTGTATGGCATTTAGTTATAAGTTCTGGAATCAGTAGGTGGATGGGTGGTTATGGAAGGGACCTGACATGTTGGAGTTTACTGTATTTCTAGGTACTGTAATGCCTTTATAAAAAAATAATTTTTACTTATGTTTATTTTGTTGTATGCATTTATAATGGGAATTATATTTTGATAAAATGTTTATTAATTGTAAATAAGTATTTTAGTTAGTTTCTATCCATAAACTGAATAAATCAGTGGCATTCACTCCCAGCCCTCAAGGGCCGCTAGCAGATCAAGTTATCAGGACATTCCTAATGAATATGCATGAGAGATTTGCAGGCACACTGCCTCCATTGTATGCATATTTCTCAGGCATATCCTGAAAACCCAACCTGTTGGCAGCCCTTAAGGGCTGGGAGTGAATACCACTGGAATAAATTAATAGAAGATACACCTGAAATGGTGACAGAGCTGAAGAATGATATTCACTAAAAGGAAGAACTGAAGGGTAGTGTCAAAAGCTTGCAAAAAGAGTCACTGATTTGGGGTCATGGAAGGCAATTAAGTAAATTGTCTACTGGGATCCTCGGCAAACAAGAATACTACCATATTCTTATTATAATAGAAGTCGAATGAAGGGAATGTGAAGCTGTCAGAGGTCAATCTGGAACCAATGTCCTAGCTAGAAACAAAACCAGTCTAGCAAAGAAGGAATTCAAGAAACTAGGGGAGTGCACAAGTGCAACATAATAAATGGATGATAATTTAGGAAATAAGTGTAAAGACAGGATATCACATCAATAGCTTCAACAGAAGGCTTCAGAACCGGTGCAAACATATATTGTTCAATTACCACTGAAGAAGAAATTGGAGACGGCCAATAGAGTTGAAAGGAGTATGTACAGTAGTGGGGTAGATGCCACACCACGTACAAAGTAGTGTTTGTATCAGCAAGCACTGCTGAAAGGGAACACAGCTATGGGGCTAGAGAGAATACATCTTAAGATATTAAAGGAGCTCAGTGAAGTTAAATTGATCTTATGAGAGGAGTATGGTTTTGTGGAAACAGAGAAGGAAAGGTTCATAAAACTGGTTAATAAGGATAAGGTGGAAAGCCACAAGCCAGTTAGCCTCACCGCAGCCGTAAGTAAATGACTCGCCACTCCTTGTTTATTTAAAAATTCTTAAATTCTGCCATATTTCCAACATTTTTTTCAATGTGGAATATAGCATAACAGTATATCTCAACATACAAATAAATATTCAAGTCACTTCACCTTATGCTGCCTCAAGTACAAACTAACAGGCCTATACAGTAAAGTGTGGCCGCAGTTACCCTGCTTCTAACCCGCTTTCTACTCACAATTTGGCCGCATTAGTCCAACCCGCGATTCACTATCCCTTTTAACCCATCCTTACCGCTTCTTTAAATCAACGGGTAACCCTTTCCGCCCGCGGCATGTATATTAGATGTAAACGATCGGATTAGCTATTCCCTCCCATACAGTAACGTGCGCCCCAATTATCGCCTTTTTAACCTGCAGTTTTTCCGCGTGTTTAACCTGCTAATTTACCGCCTACCCTTACCCCTGCGTTAGTGTGGAGCGTCAGGTCAGAGAGACGTCCTTACTGTATCGGCCTGTTAGATTGTAAGACCTTGGTGGATCAGGAAATACTTACAGCACCTGAATGTAATCTGCTTTGAAGTACCTGAAAGTTGGAATATAAATCAGTGAAGAATCTAATGTATTGCAGGATCTGAGGAAACACGGTTTTTATCAAAAGAGACTGAGTCAGTTAAATATGATCAAGTTCATTGGTTGAAATAAAATTAAATTAGGGGCATGCTATACTTGGATTTGAACAAAAGTTGATACTGTTCCATACAGGACTTTCATAAGTAAAACACACAGGCTGGAGGTATGCACCAAGGTGTCGAATGACAAAGGATGCTGGTAAATGGAAATTTCTCAGAGAAAAGAAGAGTGATTAGTAGGAATGTCTCTGTCCAATATCTTTGTGAATGATGTTGTAGAGGTATTAGAAGGAAAAAGTTATTTTAGCAAATGGCACCAAGATCTGCAACAGTGGACACCCTTAAGGAAAGAAACAGAAAGATGTGATTTAAGGAAGCTAAACATGTGATTGATTGCTTGGCAATTAAAATTTAAAGCTAAAAAAAAAAGTATAGTATTCATTTGGGGTGCAGAGAGGAATTCATGGAGGGTGAGATATGGATATTCTCTTACCAGGAAGCAGAGCTTGGGGCAAGTGTGTCAAACTACAGGTTGGTGAATCACTGCAATAAAGTGGTGGTCAGAGACAGAAGGATGCTAGGGTGTGTAGTGGATGAGAATAATTAGTAGAAAAAAAGGAGCTATGTCTGTGAAAAACACTGGTGAGATCTTAATATTGTGTCTGGTTCTAGAGGACATAACTGCAAAAAGGGAGAGGGTGAAGGCAGTCCAGAGAAAGACCATCACAATGATTTGTGGTCTATGCCAAAAGCCACATGAGACAAGACTTCAGGGCCTAAATATGGATATCACAGAAGAGAGGAAACATGGAGGAAAGTGGGTGGAGCAGATAGAAACATTCAGAAAAACTTTTTTTTAAAGAAAAGAATGCTCTAGAAGAAGAGGTTACAGTATGAGATTTAAGGTAGTCTTGGGAGCAACATCAGGAAATATTTCATCGCAGAAAGAGTGGTGGATGCATAAAATGGCCCCCTAATGGAGCTACTGGAGACAAAAACTAACAGAATTCAAGAAAGCATGGGATAGCAAATATGAGAAGTGAGGGGAAAGCCAGAGATCAACTGGGGTTGGGCATTGCAGCAAGAATGAAATTGGTCAGGCTAGATAGGACCATAGAAACATAGAAATGACGGCAGAAGAAGACCAAATGGCCCATCCAGTCTGCCCAGCAAGCTTCACACATTTTTTTCTCTCATATTTATCTGTTTCTCTTAGCTCTTGGTTCTATTTCCCTTCCACCCCCACCTTTAATGTAGAGAGCAGTGATGGAGCTGCATCCAAGTGAAATATCTAGCTTGATTAGTTAGGGGTAGTAGCCGCCGCAATAAGCAAGCTACACCCATGCTTATTTGTTTTACCCAGACTATGTTATACAGCCCTTATTGGTTGTTTTTCTTCTCCCATGATGTTGAAGCAGAGAGCCATGCTGGATATGCATCGAAAGTGAAGTATCAGGCACATTTGGTTTGGGGTAGTAACCGCAGTAACAAGCCAGCTACTCCCCGCTTTGTGAGTGCGAACCCTCATTTCTTCTCCCCTGCCGTTGAAGCAGAGAGCTCTGCTGGATGTGTGAAGTATCAGTTTTTCTTCTCCCCTGCCACTGAAGCAGAGAACTATGCTGTATATACATTGAAAGTGAAGTATCAGGCTTATTTGATTTGGGGTAGTAGTAACCGCCGTAACAAGCCAGCTACTCCCCTCTTTGTGAGTGTGAATCCTTTTTACCACATTTCCTCTTGCTGTTGAAGCTTAGAGCGATGTTGGAGTCACAGTAAGCATGTGTATGTTTATTTAATAAGGGTATTGTCTCCAGGCAGTAGCCATCATTCTGGCGAGTCACCCACTCTTCATTGGCAGCCTCTTGACTTTATGGATCCACAGTGTTTATCCCACGCCCCTTTGAAGTCCTTCACAGTTCGATAGACAGTAGATAGACCAAAAGGCCTATCTACCATCATATTCTGCTTATATTTCCATACTCCTTGGAAACCACAAACTAACTCGAATATATCCTTGGACACTTCATTAGACGTAATTAGAACTGGATGAAAAGTTTACCAGATGATGAATACTGTACTATACAAATGTTCCTTTGTTGTATCTTTTTGGTAGAATTTAACTGAAAACATTTTTAGCAAACAAATCATAACCTTTTCTTATTACAGAAGCCACTTGCAGTTAATCATATTATGATATGTATATCACATGCCAGATGTATACTGTGATGCACAGAGACATATCATGGATATTACCTACTGTTTGGAGCTTACAGTCTAGTTAAGACAGATACAAAAACCCTGAAAAAAAACAATGGCTATTAGTTAAGACAACGAGGCTATGAAGGAGAAGATTTAAGGTAGGTGGAATTAAATTGAGGACGGGCAACCTAATTATCAGCATACCCAACCAGCAGATATCTGAGAAAAATACTATTACTTATGTCTCAGTCCCTGCCTTTGCACTTGATCCAAGGAGTCAGAAACTTTAAAGGGCACCTTGCCTGAAACAGACTTACTACTTTTGCCCTCTTTCTGAAATAAAGGAAGCCACAATGATTCTGGTTCCTATAAAAGACCAGACTACTCCTCTGAATGGGGCCTATAAGCAAGGATTTGCTACATTTGTCTTCTGGGAGAAGTAAATTTTTTTTTCGTAAACTAGGCCTGGTCTGACTCAAAAAGCTAAGTTTCCCCCATTTTGCTTAAACTGGGAAAACAGATTGCAGCAGTTGGCTAGCTGCATAGCAGCAGCATGATGGGGACCAATGCAATATGCGCACGCAGAAAATGGGCGCTCAGTATTGAGTGCTCATTTTCCTAATGCGCACCCAGCCACCTGTTGCAATATTTAAGGGGCTGCTAAAAACCTGAATCTGCTCTTTGGTTCCTCCTACTTAGTATCATAAGGAATCACAGAAAGCAGAATTTATATTTCTTCATTCCACCCTTGAGTGTGGTATACCTTTATGCCAGCCCCCGGGACCGGAACTCAGAGCAGGGCAGCCGGCCGGCACGCGCAAAGTTAGGGGGGGGGGTGGGTTAGGTAGGGGAATGGAAGGTGTGGGGGGGGCCTCAGAAGGAAAGTTCCTTCTGAGGCCGATTTCGGAGCGGCCTCGGAGGGAAAGGAGGCAGGCTGCGCGGCTTGGCGCATGGAGGCAGGCTGCGCAGCTCGGCACACGCAGGCTGCCGATTTTGGGCAGCCTTGCGCGCGCCGACCCCGGATTTTAATGGATACGCACGTATCTATTAAAATCCCGCGTACTCTTGTTCGCGCCTGGTGCGCGAACAAAAGTACGCGATCGCGCTAATTTATAAAATCTGGCCCTCAATTTTTGCACACTACTAGGAGTAGCCTAGTGGTTAGAGTAGCAGGCTGAGAGTCAGGAAGCCAGGGTTCAAATCCCACTGTTTCTTGTGACCCCAAGTCAATTTCCCCTCCATTGCCTCAGGTGCAAACAGATTACAAGTCTTCTGGGGACAGAGAAATACCTACAATACCTGAATATAAAGCCAGTTTGATCACTGTAAACAGCAGGATGAATTAGACATGACATGTGCGGTGATGTTATCCAATGGATTCTTCACTCCAAGCTCAGTGAGCTTTTGCTCTGTTGACCCTACACAGGAATTCCCATGCAGGCGCTGCCTTGTGAGCCCCCTTAGTTGATTTTAGAGAAGTCTAGCTAAGTAGTCAACTCTCCAAGGAAGTGGACAGGCGTTTAACATGGCTAATTCATCCTGTCTATGGAAAATACAGTTTACAGTAAGCAAACTTGCTCTCTCCGTCAACAAGCAGGGCTGAATTAACCAGGACATGTGGGAAGTTCCAATTCTGAGAACTGCAGCAGAGCGTTTATAGAATAAGCAACCCAGCCCCCACCATGGACAACAGACTACTGGCTGAGCAGACTATGCCAATCTGCTTTTCCAAATTTACTGCCAGTCTTTGAGAGACTGTCCAGATAGTAATGGGACATGAAGGTGTGAACAGTCAACCAAGGTGTAAGCTTTGCAAATGTCTTCAAAGTACAGCTCACAGAAAAGCCACTAATGCAGCCATGGCTCTAACTTGATGAGACTGTGTCTAATTTGTAGGCCTGCTAGCAGATAGCAATATGCTACAATCTGTTAAGTTGGTTAATGTATATTTGGTCACTGCTATGCTTAGTCTGCTAGCACTGTAAGACACAAATAGCTGTAAAGCCTGATGTCGTCGTTCAGGTCTTCTCTTGTAGTAAGCCAATGCCTTTTTAGAGTCCAAGGAATGAAGGGCCTTTTCACCTTCAGGTGTGCGTGGTCCCAGGAAGAACATAGGTAGCACGATAGCTTAATATGGAAAACTGATGCTACTTTTGGTTGAAACTTTGGGTGGGTGCAGAGCACCACCTTATTTTGGGAGAATTACATATAAGGCAAGTAAATAAACTAAAGCCTGAAGCTCCCTGACTCTTCTGGCTGACATGACTGCTACCAGGAATATTACTTTCCACATGAGAAACCTGAGAGAAGCAAACTCCAATGGTTCAAATAGCAGCTTCATCAGTTGTGCCAGGACCATTTTTAGATCCCATAGTACAGGAGATTTCACTACTGGAGGATTAGTATGCCATAAGCCTTTCATGAATTTGGATATTAAACACTTGAATGGAGATTATTTACCTCTGATTTGAGAATAATAAGCTGCTAGGGCACAAAGATGTACTCTAACCGATGAAGTACTAAGATGAGAGGAAGAAAGCAAATATTTCAGTAATTCTTCAGGTTTGCATGCGACCAGGTCTAAGGAAATTGGTTGACAGCATGTGGAGAACCACATCTATAGGCTCTTTTAGTGGATGGTTTCCTGACAAACATATATCAACATCTTTGGGTAAGGAAAATGGATGATTAGAAAGCACTCAACATCCAGGCTGTCAAGTTGAGGGAGGGAAGGTTCGGATGATTTAGATGTCTATCTTTATTTAATAATGATGGATCTGACTTGAGAGGGATGGGAGGACTGCTAGACAGCTCTACCAAGTACACACTCCAAACTTGTCTGAGCAACGCTGGAGCTATGAGGATCAGATGGCCCTGGTTTTGAATACTTTTTGCATTGTTCTGGCTACCAGAAGAATTGCTGGAAAAGCACACATGAGATCTGCATTGCAGTCAAGCAGAAAAGTGACCTAAGCGAATCCAAGTTCCCTGAGAATAGAGCAAAATCTTTCCACTTTTCTGTTTTTTCCAATGCAAAGAGGTCTAATTCCTGGAAGACCCCAGACACTGAATACTGTGTTAGCTGTTAATTGTTGCAGAGATCATTTGTGTGGATAAAAACTCTGCTGAGGCAATCTGCAATCATGTTGGAGATACCTGGAGGGTAGGTCATTTGCAGGACAGCTTAATGTTTACATATTCATGCGCATATCTTTATTGCTTCTTGGTAAAGAATCCATGACCTTTTGCCATACTGTTTGTTTACTTATAACATGGCTACCTGGCTATCTGAATGAGGATCTCCTTCCCTTGGATGAGACAAGAGAAAGTTGCTAGAGCATATCTGATCACTCAATTCTAGGAGGTTGATTTGAATCAGTTATTTATTCTTTCAGATAATAGGACTAGTGGGCACTTCATGAAATTAGCAAGTAGCACATTTAAAACAAATTGGAGAACCATTCATTGCTAGAGGATGTGTTTAGGGCTGTTAGTGCAGCTGGGTTTAAAAAAGTTTGGAAAGTTCCTGGAAGAGAAGTACATAAATTACTATTAAACAAGTTGACTTAGGGAATAGCCTCTGCTGTTACTGGCATTAGTAGCATGGAATCTATTTAATGTTTAGGTACTTGCCAGGTGACTAACTTGGACTGGCCACTGTTGGAAACAGGATGCTGGGCTTGAAGAACTCTCGGTCTGACCCAGTATGGCAAAACTGGGAGACTGGGCATGCCAATGGCAAATGAAATTTAATGTGGACAAGTGCAAAGTGATGCACTTAGGGAAGAGTAACCCAAATTATAGCTGCATAATGCAAGGTTCCACATTGGGAATAACCACTCAGAAAAAGGATCTAGGGGTCTTCAATGAAAATATGTTGAAATTTTCTGCTCAGTGTGCAGCAGCATCCAAAAAAAGCAAATAGAATGCTAGGATTATTAGGAAATGAATGGAGAATAAAACAGATTATTATAATTCCTTTGTAACACTCCATGGGGGCGACCTTATTTTCAGTATTGTGTTCAGTTCTGGTCATCACATCTCAAAAAGGATATAGCAGAATTAGAAAAAGTACAGAGAAGGGAACCAAGATGATAAAGGGGATGGAACAATTCCCCTATGAAGAAAGGCTAAGGAGGTTAGGACTCCAACTTGGAGAAGAGGCGGCTGAGGGGAGATATGATAGAGGTCGATAAAATGAGTGGAATGGAATGAGTAAATAATATGTTGCTTACTCTTTTGAAAAGTTCAAAGACCAGGGACACACAATTAAGTTACTAGATAATACATTTAAAACTAATAAGAAAATGTTTCTCTCAATGCATAATTAAGCTTTGTAATGCGTTGCCAGAGGATGTGGTGAAAGCTATTAGAGTAGCTGAATTTAAAAAAGGTTTGAACAAGTTTCTGGAGGAAAAGTCCATTAACCATTAAAGTAGATTGCAGAAATCTGTCTTATTCTTGGGATAAGCAGCTTGGAACCTAATCTACTCCTTGGGATCCTGCTAGGTACTTGTAACCTGGCTTGGCCATTGTTGGAAATAGGATACTGGGCTTAATGGACTCGTCTGACCCAGTATGGCAAGTCTTATGTTCTTAAGAAATTATCTTTCAATAAATGACCACGTTTCCTGAGTTTGAAAAAGAGCTATGTGGTCCCCCCATTGCCAATGTTACTTGGTGAGGAAATAGACTGAGTGGTGCTCCTTCCTGAAAGATGAATGGGTCTAGTCATCAGCGTAGTCCCTGCTTCATTTCTTGTGAAATCTCCATTTTGGGTGTCAAGGGCTGAGTAGCTGGTCCCATTGGGAATGGGGGCCCCCATTGCAGTAGCCATACATGAAAGCAGGTTAGTGAAACTGCGTGAATTGTTACTGCCATAAGGCTCAGAATGACCAGTACTTCCCTTGCCATTGACTGATCTATACACAAGGGACCTGAGAGTGTTGGTCTGATCTGACAGAAGGAACGCTCTCTTATAGAGAATCTATCCATGCTCCAATGAATTTGATTTTCTGGGAGGAAATTAAACATTTCTCAAAATTCACCAGGAACCCTAAAGATTGTAGGAGCTGAATTGACTTCTTCAGAGAGGTTATTACACCTTCCCTTACATTCCCTTATTCCCAATACATCTGCATATTAGCTTACTGAATCAGAAATCAACACATGCATAAAGAAAATGTGCACTAAAATTTAGTTTACATTATATACTTGTGTCTAATTACATCAGCTCTTCAATGTTAATCCTTGTCCTTAAATGTTCTCATACATATCCTAACATTTCTCTTTAGAGCTATAGACATGAAAGTAGTACATATAATATTGTGCACATCACTAACAGTAGTGACTTAGAACATTATATTATGCGCAGACAGAAGCCACCCACAGCAGACCTCAATACATATTCAGCAGTCCATCCTTATCTGAACTCACAAAATGCTCTTTATACAAACAATGAAAAAACATTAATGACCCAAACCCCATACATTTTATGCTTGTAATACATGTGCTTGTGCATTTTGCTGACAGGCTGCGACAATATGTACATTAATCATTTATACAGAGCCTTCTTTTCCATTATCGCTCGTTACTAAAGCAGCAATGACAAAGGGCTTTTTATGCTGCAAGATGGGACCCACATGTTGGCTACTGATACAAAATAGGCAGAACAATGGTTAAAAACAGCAAAAAAGGAAATCAAAGGTGAAAAGAAGCTCTAGTATTCATGAAGATGGTTTGGGCCCCCCTCCCCCCAATATGGGCAGGAGTGACTCCAGCTTTCAAATGATACATTTTGCTCAAAGTAAAGAAAGACCTCCATTTCCAAATTAGTACTGTAAATGTTAAAGGAAATTACACATTACATATATCCTAAATGCACACACCAGACCTCAGATCTTCTGGCAGGATGAGGATATCCAGATTTATCAAGTATTTCAAAATATTTTCCAAAATCTCTCTAGCAATCAAATGGCTATTTGGTTTGTAGTTTGTCACCTCCTCTCTCTCTCTCCCTTTATCAGGCTATTCCTTAACAGTGGCTGGGACAGTGACAACACACTTCGCTTCTTTTTTCTGCCATGGAACAGGTTTAACTTGTTGACTAGCCACACTCGGCACCCAAAGTGCACTGCCTTATCCTTCACTGCCAAATCTCTCTAGGGAGTTTTCAAGTCTTAACAGTCAGTACAGCAAGGACTGGACTAACAAGTGCTCCTTCTCAACTCTTCACATCTGCAGATTCCCACCAGCGGTTGTTAAACGTCATTGTGCACAATCAGATCCCCTTTCACTAAACTGCATCAAAATTTACACAGAAATATAATACAACTGTCTAGCTCCTCCACAGTGAATTTCTCCTATAAGGCCTACTATACTGCTAGAAAAAAAAAATCAGTTCCTAACAATCTCAGTGACACCAGGTCAAGCATGAACTTAAAATGGTGTGGCCAAGTGTCTACCAGCTGTTATTGGTGGACTTGGTAACATTTCCAATGCGATGCTACTGAAAACCGGTATGTGTGTTTTACAAAAAAGTCACATACTAAAGGGAATGAGAAATGAAAGATATTCATATTACCTAAGCTCAACTTGTGAGCAAAATGGAAAAGCGGAGGGCAGATAGACAAAGGGAAACCAAAGAAGCGTAGAAGCAGCATAGCTAGGGAAAAGACGGAAGCAGTGGATAAAAAATATAAGACAAAAGCAATGGGGGGGGGGGGGGAGGGACTTGTTTTGTTGGTCCCATGGCAAACTTACAACTACTCCTATCTCTGCAGCGGGAACTTGATACTGGAGTTTGTACAGTCTGAGAAACAGCACGAGACATGGGAATGTATGTCTTTTGGTCCTGTCTCACTTTCTAACCATATCCCTATGCAGTGCATCCTCTAAATCCCTTCCTATGTTCTGTTTACAGGGAGGAGACAACAAAGGAGCAGCCACTGTAGACACCTCTGTAACAATGCAGAGAGATGGGCAGGAGTAGAAGAGTGACCAGTATGTAAGGAATCACTGTAGAAATTCAGGCAAGATGACATGTGGACTTCAATTACTATTCTCCCTCAGCTCCTACATTTTTTTATTTTTTAACAAAGTGACTTGTTTAAAAAAAATTTCTATTCTGCAATTCAGACTTGTGGTCAGTCATTTTGAAGCAGCAAACTTTTTAACTTGAAGGTCAGTGTGGGCGTGCAGGCACAGGCTGAACTGCAGTCATAGGCATTTTCCATCAACCCAGGTGCAACTGTTGATAGAGAGGAGGCTGAAGGGCAGAGTACTCTCTTAAGCAGAAATAGCTGTAGCAGTATTTATTTTTTTTTTTTTTTAATTCAAGCACAGATGCTATTGTGTCTTGGTAAGTTGCACAGGAAGAGGAATTTATTAAAAAAAAAAAAAAGCAAGCTTCACTGTGGCTCAAGGTGACTCAGACCCACCCAACAAATAAAAAGGCATGAGCTAGGTCAGCAGCTGGAAGGAGAAGCCACTTTGGAATACAGAAAGAGTTGAATCTGTTCCGGATGTCTCGATCATACAAGTAGTTTTAGAATTATCCTCCCCTGGGCCCGCAGTCTCATGCACTGCTGGTAAAGAGGTGGGAGAGAAACTCCTGCACATGAGGATGAATGGATTGCAGTTTGCGGATGCAAAGTCCAGGCTTTAAGCATTCTGCAGCTATTTTCTTGGATTTAGATAGCCTTTATTTTTACTATGCTCATTTCCTGCTGAATGGACCTGCTCACTGCCTCAGCCTAGAGCTTAAATGTGGAAAGGAGACAAGTTTTACCCTTTAGGAAAAATATTCTACAAAAATGTCCCTCTCCTTTTCTCCAGGCTCTCCCATAGACTTCACTGTTCATTTTTTAAACCAGATACACGAGTGCACATGCAAGCCTCAATGCTAAGTCGAGTCAAGACCATGCTGTCAGTCAAGCCATCTTTCCGTTCAGTCTGAAGCAATGTTCCCAACTCTAGCCCTCATGAGCCTTGGTTTTAGGATCTCCCCAAAGCATAGTCATGATATGTGCATATAATTTGTACAACAAAATGTGTATATCTGGTTACCCTGAAACCAGACTGGAACTGGTGACAAGTCTGCAGAATTATATATAAGGGATTCAACTGGACAGTGTTTTGACAGCTGGGTCGCTTCCAGTCTTTGGTAAATTAATTGGTCAAGCATTTTCAGGTTTTTCTTACACACACACACAGTAATGGTAAAATCTAAAGTATAAATTTCTAAGTAACTGTACTCTCATTCAATGTTTCCATCTGAAAGACTAAGATAATTAATCGTATTGTTATTTCTCAATCTAAGTGATACTCATTTCACCAGAAAGATCAAGTCACCCAAACTCAAGATCCAAGGTTTAGACACTTTAGACAAATGTTATATAGACTTTTCCAACAGCAGCATGTATGTTAAAGCAAAGAGTATTCAGACATGGCCACAAATATTTAAAGTGTGTTACAAATCCAGGTTAGGGGGTAGAACAAACAGAAGAGCTATCTGCTCTATTTGTTTATAGTGAAAATTAGATTTCCTTACCAAAAGCAGCGGCCATGGTGGGGTCAAGGGATGGTTGGCCATCTCCAGAAGGGAGGTCAATGCGAGTGAAATCTCTGCTTTTATCATTGTTGTATTTTACATTAAGGCTTGTTAACTTGGAGAATTCAATACGGAGAGTACAGCATGCATTGTAGATATTCTGGCCATCTAGCGCCTGTACAAAAAGAGCAGTTAACTAGTTAATCGTAAACAAATATTACTTGCACAGAAGCAGATATTTATCAGATTGTACATGATATCAGAAGCAAGTTTTCCTTTTTTTGAGGGGGGGAAGGAGAAGAAGAGATTGTCAGTTTCCTTCTGCTTCTATGGGTTTCCCAGTTCAACCAGCACCAGGGCTGGGATCCTCATTCACAACCACCCAGAGGCTTTCCCATCTCCATTAGCTCAGACAGTGCATGGACTGTCCTTGTCTGGAAACCTCCAGTACCCCTGCCACCGTGGGTCCTGAATTCAGCCACCAAGTGTCACTGTTGGGCAGTGCAGGAACTCTCTCCATCCAGAAGCTACGAATGCTGCTTCCGCAGCATCCTCAGTCTTGGCAGACACAGAGTAGAAGACCTGAACCAGGAAACAAACCCAGCTCCTCCACAGAGCAGTGCACAAATACTGCCACCCTAGTCACTGGGCCAGACCAGGTCTGCTATTCCGAACTAATGAGCTACACTTTTCCACAGCTTAGCTTTTTTCTTTTTAAACAGGAGACTCCTATCAACATTTGACATGTTCAGGTGTGAAAAGGTATGATATAATCTGACCTTACCACTTATAATTTTTGGGAGGTTTACAACAGTATAAAATTACCTAGATAGCATGAATAAAATTAACTTAAAAGTTGGCCTTGATAATATGAATTTATCACCATCATTGCATACACACAGAATAAGCATACAGACCATATGCCACAGTACACTCTGAAGCAAACATCTTGAGTTATGTCTACCTATGGTTTCACTACACAAAAGGCAAATGCATGACAATAGACAAACAGCATATGCCAGCCCACAAACTTTAAAACTGAAAGAAATATTTATTATACCCTTTTTCTAAATATATACACTGCATTCAAACCCCTTCACTTTTTCCACTTTTATGTTACAGCCTTATTCTAAATTGAATATGCATTTTTCCCTCTTCAATTCACACACAATACCCATAATGACAAAGTGAAAACAGGTTTCTAGAAATTTGTACAAATTTAAAAAAATGTAAATATGACATTTATAGTCTTCAGATCTTTTATCTCAGTATTCTGTTGAGGCACCTTTAGGAGTGATTCAATTACAGCTTCAAATTTTCTTGGGTATGACTCTACAATCTTGGCAGACCTGGATGTGGGGATTTTCTCCCATTCTTCTCTGCAGATCCTCTCAAGCTCTGTCAGGTTGGATGGGGAGCACTGATGCACAGCTATTTTCAGGTCTCTCCAGAGATGCTCAATCAGATTCAAGTCAGGTCTCTCTGGCTGGGCCATTCAGGGACATTCTCAGAATTGTGCCAAAGCCACTTCTGTGTTGCCTTGGCTTCATGCTTAGGGTCGTAATCCTGCTGGAAGGTGAATTCGTCACCCTAGTCTGAGGTCCAGAGTGCTCTGGAGCAGGTTTTCAGCAAGGATCTCTGTACTTTGCTCCGTTCATATTTATCTCTATCTTGACTGGTTTCCCAATTCCTAGAGCTGAAAGACTTCCCCAACGGTATGTTCCTGCCACCACCATGCTTCACCTCAGCGATGGTATTTGCTAGGTGATGAGATGTGCCTGGTTTCCTCCAAACACTATGCTTGGCATTCAGGCCAAAGAGTTCAATCTTTATTTCATTACACCAGAAAATCTGGTTTCTCATGTTCTGAGAGTTAAGTGCCTTTTGGCAAACTCCAAGTGGGCTGTCATGTGCTTTTACTGAGAGGCGGCTTCCATCTGGCCACTCTACCATAAAGGCCCAATAGGTGGAGTGCTGCAGAGATGGTTGTCCTTCTGGAAGGTTCCCCCATCTCCACAGCAGAACTCTGGAGCTCTATCAGAGTGACCACAGGGTTCTTGGTCACTTCTCTGATCAAGTTCCTTCTCCCCTGATTGCTCAGTTTGGGGGACAGCAAGCTCTAGGAAGAGTCCTGGTGATTCCGAACTTCTTCCATTTAAGAATGATGGAAGCCACTGTGTTCTTTGGGATCTTCAGTGCTGCAGCAATTTTTCTGTACCTCAGCACAATCCTGTCCCAGAGCTCTACAGACCATTCCTTTGAGTTCATGGCTTTGATTTTGCTCTGACAAGCACTGTCAGCTCTGAGACCTTATATAGTCAGGTCTGTGCCTTTCCAAATGTCCAATCAACTGAACTTACCACAGGTGGACTCTAATAAAATTGGAGGAGCATCTCAAGGATGATCAGTGGAAACAGGATATACCTGAGCTCGAGTGTCATAGCAAAAGATCTGAATACTTATGTAAATGTGATATTTCAGGGTTTGGGGTTTTGTTTTTTTTTTAATCTGCACAAATTTCTACAAACCTGATTGCACTTTGTCATTATGGGGAATTGTGAATAGATTGAGGGGAAAAGTGCATATTCGTTTTAGAATAAGGCTGTAATGTTACAAAATGTGGAAGTGTGAAGGGGTCTGAATACTTTCTGAATGCGAGAGAGAGATATATCCATATAGATATAAAATATGCTTAGCCCTCTGGATGGAGTCTCTTGGCAGCTGTTAGGATGTGCATGAACACATTAGCACACATGCATACCCTACCATTCATTGAGGAGTGTAGGTGGCAAAGTCTGAGGTATATGTGCACCTTGGGACTAGGTGCATATACCCAACTACAGGAACTTATGCTCATAGCTCAGGGGCTGACGCATACACCTGAGACAACACATGCTCTCCTGCTGCTAAACCGTGCGTGTAACACCACAGCAGGCAGAGTGACTCCTGGGGCTGCAGGACCACAGGGAGGAAGAGAAACATGACATGAATAGATAGGAGGAACAAAATGGAAATTGTGCTGCGGTTGGGCTGGGAGGAGGCATAAGAGTAAGTCAAGCAGGAGGAGGACGACGACGACTGCGTGCTTAGGTCGAGCAGGGATGGGGAAGGGGGATGTACTTGCCCCACAAACATTTTGCTGGTCTCTGCTAGTTCTACATAATGTGCTTTGGCTTCCTCTATTAAGTGTGTCATATTCTACCCTCTACCAGTCGCTCCTCAGCAGTGCCTGTGCTCGCTTTTCAGTGAGTTTGTATGACAACGGTTACTCTGGGAACACTGCTTTGATGGGGCTTCTGTTTAGTCACAGTGCAGAGTTCAGATGCAAGGCAAAAGCCACCCTCACTATCAGCATTGTTTAGAGTAGCAGCTCTCAACCAGTGTGTTGCCAAGCACCCGCAGGTGTGTCGCCACACTTCCCGGTCCCCCGCTGCTCCCCCCTGCCCCAACAAAATAGGAACTTATCTTCCGCCCGGGCGGAACGCAGCAGAAGAGTTGGAGTCAGCAGCACCAGCATGGTCTCTTCTTCCCGTCCCCCCACAGCCCAGAAAAGGAAGTGGAGTGCAGCAGCTGCGTGGACGGTAAGAAGAGACCATGCTAGTGCAAGCAGAGCGGCCCGAAGGAGAGAGGTGTGGCCTGAAGAATGAGCAGCACGGTACGGAGCACAAGAGGAGCAACATCAGCCCCTGTGGCCGATGGGAGTCCTCTCTCAAGGCTGTGAAGGCTGGAAGTGGAGGAGGCTGCTGCTTTCGTTAGTGGGGGGGGGGGGGGGGGGGGGGAAGAGAGAGAGTGACCAAGCATGTGTGTTTGAGATCCTGTGTGTGAGTGTGACTGAGATAGCATGTATGTGAGTGATTGAGAGTCTGTATGCCTAAGTGTGTGATTGAAAACCTGTTTGTGTGAAAGAGTATGCGTGTGATTAAGAGAGACAGCATGAAAGTGTACGACTGAGAACCTGTATGTGTGAGAGAGACTATGTGTATATGATTAACAGCCTGTGTGTATAAGTAAGAGAGAGCATGTGATTGAGAGCCTTTATATAAGTGAGAAAGAGAAGGCATGTGTGGGTGTGAATGAGAGCCTGCATGTATGAAAAGACAGACAGAATGTGTGTAAATGTGTAATTAAGAGTCTATAAGTGAGAGAGAAAAAGCATGTGTATGTGTGTGACATGGAGTAAAATTTGGCTGATCACCACCACCGATAAACAGAAATATGATGGCAGAAAGACCATATGGCCCATCTAGTCTGCCCAACCCCCAATTAATTAAGCTTTATAATTCTCATCACTTCCTTAGAGATCCCCTATATTTATCCCATGTTTTCTTGAATTTTGATACTGTTTTTGTATTCTATCACTTCAAAATAAGTCTTCTGAAATAGTGGAAAACCTATGTAGGTGTCTATAATGGCATCACCATGACATTGCTACTAAGCGCAATTGCAGATAGAAATGTTTAATCTGTGAAGCTGTTCAAATTACTTTCAGTTTGAGTGACATACATTAAGTTGGGCAGAAATAAAAGCCTTAAAATGCACTCAACTTGGATCAATACACTAAATTCACATGGATCAGACATGAGATTGACCCTATATAAAATAGTAACCCATGATATACTAGTTAAAAAAAACAAAAAAACAAAAACAAAAAACAAAACAGGGCCATCTACATTAGTTAATGAAGATGCTAGTACTTCCAGCATGTTATTAGTTTCAATACCAGGGTCTAGAACATTGTTATTCCAAACAGCAATCCGAATGGCTTCCAGGGATGCTTCTGACACATGGCAAAGCATTATTTAAGTACAAACAGTGCAAAGATGAGATCAAGAAAAATTAGGCCACATTTACAATATCTGTTTGTATTATAGAGCCATTCTGTTTTCTGGTATGTGATCTTATGTAAAAACTTGTAACATGTTTCACAATTGCATGTGTACAAAAATGTGAACATTTTGTAGGTAGGGATACTTTATTGGATCAACAGAAAAAAAATGTAGCTCATGAGCTTCTGAGATCACAACACTATTACATAAAGCAATATGCAAATTTGTTTTGCAAGAAAATCTTTTAAATGTAAAGAGAAAAAGAAAAAAAAAAACAGTTCTGTTACTCTACCAGCAAAATATATGTTACACTTTGTGTGTCTCAACATTTGTCAGCTGAATGATTAACTTGAGCTTTGGCTTCAAATACCACAGATACACATTTGATATATGCTTTAACAGAGGTAAAACATTTAAACTTGTACCTTAACATTTAAATAGGGCTGTAAATGTGAATGCTCACAGAACAAAAGCCATATGGCATGCAATCTTCCATCTTTGAACAGTTCCAGATACTAAGTAGTTGGCTGTTTTTCTTACCATTTTAGCATGATGTGCATGGATGGGATCAGCATACTGAAGCAAGGCCTGGAACTGATTGTTCTTCGTGAAAGTGATAATCTTCAAGACAGTTCCAAACTTGGAGAAGATCTGGCGGGAAAAAGATTTGATTTTAAAATGTGCAGTGAAATGCTTCCCATTTAAAACAATCACAGTTACTGGGAAGATTGCAATACATTTGCATACTTCTAGCTGCCTTAGAAGACACTTCAGCCCCCTTGGGCTTCCACCAGCTAGCCAGGTGGCCAGATTTTTTTCCCTCCCTGTTTCCTATGGTTCCACTACACCTACTCTTCCTCACCAATCTTATTCCTGCTGCAAACCACTACAAACAATCCTACTGTCCCCATTCTCTACACTTCTTACCTCCCCTGACATTGTTTGCCCTGTCCAGTGCTCTTGAGCTTCAAAGCTTTCTTCTTCTTCATTCTGCCAGCTCTACTCTCCCTGACAGCATCTCATCCTCATTGCTACTGTCACACCTCCTCTGTATTCTCCTACATCTTCACCTACACTCAGGTGGGAATATCATTCCCAATCCTGGTCCCCTGAAGCCAACTTTCACCTTAAATGTACACAAGCAGCCATTAGCCTTCTAATCTTACAGTCCCGTCCCGTCCCCCCCCCCCCCCCGCTTCTCTTCCTTTCTTGTGCTCCCTGTGTAATACCCACTCTTTTTCCAACAAGCTTGCCTACATTCTTGACCTCTATCTCCAACACTCATCTTCTCGCCTTGACTTCTTCCTGAGGACTCTGCTTCAGTTGCTGCTCTGTCATGGAGGTTCTTTTTTCTCCTGTTCACTTCACACAGTAGCCCACAGTGGTAGCGTTGGGCTGCTATTCTCTCCGCAGCTTTCAACTCCTACCTCACTTTTCTTCGAGGCCCACCCCATCTGCCTATTCACCCCACTACCCTCTGAGCAGCTGTCATTTATTGGCTCCCTGCTAAATTCCCCTCCTCCTTCCCCACCAACTTTGATTCCTGGTTTCCCTTCTCTCTCAAACAGTCTTCCCCTATTCTTGGGGACTTTAGCCTTAACACTGATAACCCCCCCTTTGACTCTCATGCCTCAGAACTCCTTTGTCCTCCAACTCTGCTCTACTGCCCTTAGTCACCAGCATAGCCACTGCCTTGACCTAGTCCTTTCTTCCAAATGCCGTCTCAGATCTCACTGCTGTTCTCCTCTCAGACTATCATCTGTTAATTTTCACACTAAATCACCCTCCCCCACAGCCTCATCCAGTCTATCTATCTTTGTATCCTCTCCACTGTCATCTCTTCTCTCCTCCACTACAGGTAAGGGAAGGGGCAGAAGAGACTACGGTGTTATAAGAAGAAACAAACAACTGAATTAGACAATATATACACACATGTCTAAGTTTTTCACCAATCAGCTGTTGAACAGTTTGCTAAATAGCAGGCACTCACACTGCCAACCAGAATCTCAAAGTTCCAATTTTGATTCTCTTCAGGTTGCTGATAGGGGCAATCAGATACACACAAACACAAAGAGGCAGATATCACACCACATCCAGACAGGCACCTCACAGAAACAGCAGCACAAACTCCTTCCACTGCCAGACAATGTAAAAAATACATTCAAAATCTATACTGCAAATTTATAACGTAAGAGTAGTAATACCAAGAACTCAAACAAGAATCCTGCCTGTGAAAAAGCAGCACTGTAAATATTACACTGAGACCCAGAATACCAATACACCACATACTGGTGAAACTAAAAACCCAATTGTTATAGATCCCTACACAGATACTACACACTAGCAAAATATCTCCCCTTGGTCACAAGCACAGAGCAGAGAAAAATCTTCACTAAATACAGAATAAAGGATCACAAGTTAGAACCAGCAATATGCAGACAAAAACTGTCTACACTGTAAAGACACAACTACCATTCCTCATAAAATAAAATCAAGAAACAAAGCATCAATTATAATAGAATCATACTAATAAAAGAATAAATATTTCAAACTACTGACAAATAGAACATCTATTAAAATCACACACATTTTTAAAAAAATTTCCCAAACACCAATTAAAATATTTCAAAACAGCACACATATCAAACACCAAATAATTAAAACTAATGAGGTTAAAAAAAAAAAAAGCCCCTGCTATTCATACCTGGGAACAATTTCCAGTCACCTTGAGATTGTCAAGGATTAGGGGGGCTAGGGGGTACACCCAACCTTTATATTCTCTTGCTCACACATACACACTGGAATGTTCATTCTCTCACATATACATGCTCTCTTACATACCCACACACTCTCATACACAGGCTCTAAGTCCCTCTCCCCCTCCCCATGCACACAAATGTTTACTCCCTCAGATTCTCTTATACACACACAGGATCTCACTCATACAGACGCCCCGAGGCAGGCACCCATTCTCTCTCACACACACAGATCAATTCCCAAGTAGGCATCAGACTCACACAACCCCCCTCCCCTCAAGGCAGGCACTCATTCTCTCTCTCACACACAGACTAACCCTCAGGCAGGCATCCATTCTCACACAAACAAGCTCCCATTCATACACATACACACACAATGAAGGCAGGCCCCCTCCGGTTAGCCAGCAGGCTTGGAGCCTCTCTCATTCCTGCTGCCACTGTCACCACCATTGCATGGTTGTTGGGGAGGAGCCAATTGCTCCTAGCTGCTTCTGGCACTGAAGCCGTCCGGCTGCTGCCGCCTCTGTGTAGGCCCAGCAATCTTAAAAACTGGTGGCAATAGCATTTCTCACGATACACGAGATCAGCATGGAGGATCAGCTTAGAGAAAGTGCTACTCTCACGAGTTCTAATACCACGGGCCTGCACAGACAGGGTGTCCTCTGCTCAGCTGCCAGTGGGAAGAGGTCTTCTAGTGCTGCATGGCCTCTATTGGAGAAATTACTTACCTGATAATTTTGTTTTCCTTAATGTAGACAGATGGACTCAGGATCAATGGGTATAGTGCTCTTCTGCGAGCAGATGGGAGATGGAGTTAGATTTCAAAGCTGCAGTAACCTCAGCTCTTCAGTGCTCTCTTCGAAAAGCCATTGTGGATATATCTTTGCTTAATTTCCAAACTGGAGACTGCCAGTGCACTCAACCAATTAACACAGACACCGGACAAACTGTGGGTGTTTTGAACTAGGGGTAGGCTGCGGCTTACCCATATTTGCTTAGTCTCGAGGTTAGATATCAGAGGTTCTTCTTTTCTGGGGCAGCCATGGACAGGATGCTGAGTCCATCTGTCTACACTAAGGAAAACGAAATTATCAGATAAGTAATTTCTCCATCTCCTAGCCAGATGGACTCAAGACCAATGGGATGTACAAAAGCTACTCCTGGACAGGGCAGGAGGCTGCCCGTGGCCCACTTAGTACTACCCTTGCGAAGGCTGCATCTTCTCGGGCTTGAACATCCAGGCGGTAGAACCTGGAGGTGGTGTGTATGGAGGACCACGTTGCTGCCTGACAGATCTCGGCGGGCGACAGTAGCTTGGTTTCTGCACAAGAAACTGCCTGGGCCCTTGTAGAATGAGCCTTAACCTGTAGTGGTAAGGGCCTTCCCTGCCTCTATGTATGCAGTCTTGATTACTTCCTTGATCCAGCGGACTATGGGCGCCCGCGAGGCCGCTTCTCCTTGTTTCTTCCCGCTGTGAAGGACGAACAAGCGATCCATTTTGCGCACTGGTTCCGATCTTTCCAGGTACCGTACTAGGAGTCTGCCGATATTTAGATGGCGAAGAAGGCACAAGACTTCCGAGTCTATGTTCACCCGGAGATGGTAGTGAGATGGTTTGGTTCAAGTGAAACTCGGAAACCACTTTCGATAGGAAGGAGGGGACGGTGCGCAGCTGTATGGTTCCAGGCGTGAACCTAAGGAAGGGTTCCCGACAGGATAGTGCCTGTAAGTTCGGAGATGCGACGAGCTGAACATATTGCCACCAGGAAAGTTAAGAGGCGTAGTGACTGACCGCGTGTTGCTCTAAAGGACTCCCCAGCTAGAAGTCTAATACTAGATTGAGATTCCAGAGGCACCGGCCACTTCAGGGGTGGTTGGAGTAGTTTAACACCTTTCAGGAAGCGGGTCAAATCCGGATGTGTTGATAGCCGGATACCTTCCACTTCGGCTCTGAAGCAGGACAGTGTGGCTACTTGGACCTTGAGGGAGTTGAGAGACAACCCCTTCTTCATACCATCCTCTAGGGCAGAGCTTTCCAAACTTTTCATGTTGGTGACACACTTTTTAGACAAACATAATTTCACGACACAGTAATTCAGTCTACTAGTAAACCAGAGGTTAAAGGTTAAACGAACGAAACATATTTCGACAATTTATGTATGTTTCCTTAAATATATACATAAATAAAATGTTTCACGACACAACCTATCTCATGAAAACCTTAAATTTATATTAAAAATATATATTCCAAGATTCATGTTGTTATAATTTATGAGAAACAATAATAAAACAAATTGTCTGTCCCCCACACACTCATCTCTCTCCTCCCCCCAGCACATGTCTGGCCCCCACACACTCATATCTCTCCCCCTCAAGCACATGTCTGTCCCCCCAGCACGTTTGCCCCCCACAGCACATGTCTGGCCCCCACGCTCATGTACCTCGTCTTTTTGATTGTTGCCAGTTAAGTGCTTCACTCCCTTCCATGATCACCAGACACTGCTGCTTGCAGTCAGTACTCCTCATGGCCAGGCCTCATCGGCAGCAGCAGCCAATGCAAGGACGGCTGGGCTCGTTCCACCCACCAAGCCCCCCCAAAAAAACGCGATTGACAGCAAAAATCACCCAATAATAAGCAACCCATAAACTGAAAAAAAAAAAGTGAATCTCTAGAAAAAAAAAAGCCCAAACTCGCGTCAGAGTTGACCGGGCTTGCGCGACACACCTGCACACTGCAGGCGACACACTAACGTGTCCCGACACACAGTTTGGAAAGCTCTGCTCTAGGGGATTACAAAATCATGGGAATCTTGGCTGTCCACGGGTTTATCCTGCTGTCCTCGCACCAGGCTTCGAAAACTCTCCAGGGATGTGGAGAACTTGCGCCCTCAGAGCAGGGTGTCAATCACGGCCTTTGAGTAACCGCGCTTCTTCAGGCAAGTCCTCTCAAGGGCCAGACCGTAAGAGAGAATTGAGTCGGATCTTCGTGGAGAATTGGGCCCTGTCGGAGAAGATCCCTGTGTGGAGGTAGGCACAGAGGGTTCCCTGCAAGGAGTCTTTGCATGTCTGCGTACCATGGTAGTCTTGGCCAATCCGGGGCCACTAGTAGAACTAATCCTCTGTGATGTTCTATCTTGCGGATGACCTTGTCCAGTAGTGGCCATGGAGGGAAGGCGTACAGTAAGTCTTCCTCTTGCCAAGTCTGAACGAGAGTGTGGCTCTCTTCTGCGGCTGAAGAACCTGGGAACTTGGGCACTGAGACGGGTGGCCATTAGATCCATGGCTGGGAGGCCCAGGTGATTTACTATCAGTTGGAAGGCTGTGGTCGACAGCAACCATTCTCCTGGGTCCAGGCTCTCTGCTGAAGAAGTCTGCTGAGACTTCTTTCCTGCGATGTGGGAGGCTGAGATCCCTTGTAGTTTTACCTCCAGAGACATCTGCTGGCTCCTGGTTACTCCCTGGCGGTTGATGTAAGCAATCGTTGTCGCGTTGTCCGACATTACTCAAATCACTTTGCCTCTGAGTCTGTGGCTAAATCGCAGGCACGCTAGTCTGACTGATCGAGTTTCCAGGCGGTTTTATGTTCCGTTTTGCTTCTTCCTTGTTCCATTGTCCCTGGGCCATCAGTTCCTGACAGTGGGATCCCCACCCTCGCAGGCTCACATCCGTGGTGAGCAAGGTCCAGTTTGGTGGGGATAAGCATATTCCTCTGCTTAGGTGGTCTTCCTGTAGCCACCACTGTAGCTGAGAACATACCTCTGCTGGTAGTTGGAGGCGAATTGAGTAGTCCTGGGACAGTGGGTTCCACCATGACAGTAAGGAGCACTGGAGCGGTCGCATATGGGCCCTTGTTCACAGGATGACCTCCAGGGTTGATGCCATGAGGCAGAGGACTTGAAAATAGTCCCATACCTTGGGGCGTGCATTGATCATCAATCGTCTTAATTGTTCCATCAGATTCCTTCTCCTCTGAGGAGGGAGGAAGACTTTGTTCTGTTTGGTGTCGAAATGGGCCCCCAGGTACTCTAGAGCAGTGGTTCTCAACCTTTTTTGACAGGACACACCTAACAGATGGTTCTCACATGCGTGACACACTGAACACATGATCATAGGGCTAAATGTAAAAAGTAGTTTGCATCCACAGGAACCCCCCGATCCACAATTATGGATGTAAAGCAGAATTATGACATTTCCCATTCAACTCACCTTACAAAAATTATATTCTGGTTCTAGTGTCATCTCAGTAATAGCAACACGAACTCCAACTACCAGGCTCAATAGCCCTACTTATGAAAAGACAGCAGTTTATCACTAATGCATGTCCTCTTGAGAAAATACAACAAATAAGACTGATACATAAAAATACCTCACCTCGGTCACATAGGTCAGTTCTGTGTAACATACTCTCAAGATCTGCAGTAATGCACAAACTAATCCGCACACAGTTACACTTGTATTATGGAATGCACTCAAACAGTAACAATCCTACCTATGAAAAGGCAACACTACAAATATTAAATCAGGCCCTAAACACCAATACACCTCCTATTAGGAAAACAGAACTAGCCAAGCAGATATAGATCCCAACACAGAAATAACTGTATAACTATACTAATAAGCAGAATAAATGTTTCACAACTATGAACAGAATATTATCCAACAATTAAAAACTCATAAAAATTATTTAAAATTCTCCAGACACCAATAAAATATTTCAAAACAACACACACACCACATAATATTCAGTAATTAAAATGGCAGTCAATCAAGAAAAATAAACTTAAAAAGCCACCTTTACTAACCCCTTCCAGCAGCTCTCCTACTCTTCCATGCAGGCCAGTAGCACACACCAGCAGCAGTAGTGGCTGAAGCTCTGTACTCATGGTCCTCTTCCTTAGTGCCCACGATCAGTCTCTCTCTCACACACACACATACCAGTTACACCCCCATGACCAGTTTCTGTCTTTCACACACCAATCATCTCCTGACCAGTCTCTCTCTTACATACACAAAGATAGGCTTCCTACTTCCATGTTCTCTTACATATACAGTCTTCTCACTCCCATGCTGTGTCACACACACCCATGTTTCACTCCTATGTTAGCTCTCTCCACATGCAAAGGTTTCTCATTCCCATAATCACTCACACACACTCCAGTCATTTCCCTGACCAATCACGTCCAGTGTCTCTCCTATATACACACATCACTTCTCTGACCAGTTTCTCTCAATCACACACATGCTCTCTCACATACTTTAGATAGATGATCTCAATCAAATGCTCTCATTTACACATGCACACTCAATCACACATACATGCTCTCACTTACAGTCAGGCTTGTAGCTACTTTCAAGTTATTGCAAAATTATATTTGTCCCTCCCGACGCAGCCTTCGGGCGAAACACGGGGTCCGTGTCGGGGGACCCTGAAAAAGTTATTTACCTTCATTGTTTGGAGAATAGGAGTTGCCTACTTAAGAGTTTCAATAAATACATTTCTTTTGATGATAAAAACCTTTGGACCTACAACTTCTTTGCACTCCTTGTGGATTGGCTATTGTAATTTTGGAGTGCTTCCTTGCTCCTTCTTTGAAAAATGTAGCCATGGTATGGTCGACAGCCAGTAGGCCGCGAGGGCCAAACTCAATGGGAATCGACCGAAAACGGGTAAAAACTTACCGGAGTACCGCGGAGTCAAAAAATTCGAAGGAGGGACCCTTCGAATTTTCCATGAGGAAAATTCCTGTCAGGAATCTCTGTGGAGCTCAACCCGAATGGCTACTGCTGCGCGGAAAAAAGAAGACTGAAGGGGAACCCCTGCTGGCTGCAGGTTTGGTGCCGTGCTGGGTATGCCCAGTAGGTGCCAGTCAAAGTTCTAGAAACTTTGACAAAAGTGTTCCGTGATTGGGCTCCATCCTACGATGTCACCCATATGTGAGGACTACCATCCTGCTTGTCCTGTGAGAAACTCTTCTACTGCCATCCCACTATCAATCTGTGCGCTCCAAAGTTCCGTCCTGAACCCTCTTCTCTCTATATACCGTACTAATTCACTTCTTGCTCTGATTTCCTCCCATAGCTATCAATATCTTTAGATTCATTCCAAGATCTATTTCTATGCCAGATATTTCATAAGCAATCCAGTCCCAGATCTCAGCCTGCTTGTCTGATATTACTGCTTGGATGTCCTACCATCTGAAACTCATGGCCAAGACAGAACTCCTCATCTTTCCCCCTAGACCCACTTCCCTTTTCTCAATTTCTGTGGGTAAAGCAGAGGTGCTTACTTGTAACAGGTATTCCCCAAGAACAAGCAGGAAGATAATCCTCATAAGTGAGTGATCTGATATCCAATGGAGCCCGGCCGACAACTTTTACATCAACATTGCTAGAACTTTGACTGTGCCTCACTGAGCATGCCAACATAACATGTGTTCATGCTGAGGCCCCTTTCAGGCTTGTACCTTAGCACATATAACTGGAAGCCAACTCCAAGGGGAGGGAGCCAGGTTTCATAGGATTGACATCTTCCTGTCATCAGAAACACTTATTAGAGGAAAGCAACTCTGCTTTCTCAGAGGAAAGCAACTCTGCTTTCTCAGAGGAAAGCAACTCTGCTTTCTCAGAGGAAAGCAACTCTGCTTTCTCAGAGGAAAGCAACTCTGCTTTCTCAGAGGAAAGCAACTCTGCTTTCTCAGAGGAAAGCAACTCTGCTTTCTCAGAGGAAAGCAACTCTGCTTTCTCAGAGGAAAGCAACTAAAGCAGAGGAAAGCAACTCTGCTTTCTCAGAGGAAAGCAACTCTGCTTTCTCAGAGGAAAGCAACTCTGCTTTCTCAGAGGAAAGCAACTCTGCTTTCTCAGAGGAAAGCAACTCTGAGAAAAGCAACTCTGCTTTCTCAGAGGAAAGCAACTCTGCTTTCTCAGAGGAAAGCAACTCTGCTTTCTCAGAGGACAGGTAGTCCTCACAAATGGGGAATCCCAAGCTACAGATTACCCTGAATGAAAAAAAGGGGAACAATGAAGTTACAATGGGCACAACAAAATGTGTTCATTGGCAATAAGCCTTTTTTCTATTTTAAAATATCCATGAGGGATAGCTTGAAACAAAAATAAGCCCTAGGAGGGAATGGAGTTAGGTTCTACACTTCTAATTCTGCAAGATAGACTAGCCACACCTACAGTCAAGTCAGCTATCCTCGTCCAAACAGTAGTGAGATGTAATTGTGTGACAAGAACTCCATGTCATTGCTTTGCAGATCTCCATGGGGACTGACTGTTGGTGAGCCACCAACAATGTCAAGGCTCAGAGTGAGCCTTGGCATGGTACACCAGAATGAGGCTCATCTGGACATAACAGAAAAAATGCCATCTACTCTATGGGATCTTCCAGGTGCTTATGACCTGGATTGGCTACTGTTTGAAACAGGATGCTGGGCTTGATGGACCTTGGACTGAGCCAGTATGGCAATTCTTATGTTCTAGCCAATTGGATAAAGTATGTTTAGTAATGGCTATCCCCAGTTTATTGGCATAAAAAACCCCCCAAAAAACAAGACTGGATATACTTTTCTATGAACTTCAGTCCACCCCAGGTAGGTTAAGGCTCTTGCAGTCCAAACTGTGCAGTGCTTATCTTGGTCCTGTGGCCTGGGGAAAAAATGTTGGAAAGATGAGACTGATTAAGATGGAATTCCAACACCACCTTGGACAAGAACATAGGATGGTTGTACAGAAACACTTATGATGAAATTTGGTATAAGATGGATAAATTACTACATCCTTGCTGTGACTGCCATTAAACAGACAAACATTTAGGTCAGGTATTTCAGGCCACAGGAGTGCAGTGGCTCAAAGGAAGGTTTCATCAACTGGGATAAAACCATGTTGAGGTCCCAAGACAGCTGGAGACCTGACGGGAGGCTTTTGCTAGTGGAATCCTTTCTTGAAACTAACAGAACTCAAGAGCCATCATCAGATCAAGGGGTTGTAAGGTCAATCTCTCAAAATCTAGGCAGCAAGAACCAGGGATCAGACATTGGGATGTTGCAATTTGGTTTGATCCTGAGTTATGAAATCTGGGAAAGACCCCAGCTTGATTGATTCCCTGATGGATATTTCCCAGAGGAGTGAGAACCAGATCTGTCTCAGCCAAAAGGGGGCTATGGTCTCCTCGGCTTCAAAATATTTGCAACTAGCAATATTGGAGAGATGTGTACAGAAGGCCCCTGCCCTGATATAGGGCAAAGGTGTCCATGGCTAATTTGACCTGCGCCTGTTTTCTGGAACAGAAAAGGGTGCCTTCCTTATCAAAAGGAAAGCAACAGATCTACTGCAGGAGTGCCACACTGGCAGAAAATCTGGTTTGCTACCCCCTGCCCAGTTCAGGGACTATTCATTTGGCTCCAAGATGTGACAATCTGTTTGCCAGGGCATTCTCCATGCCTGCCAGATATGTGGCTCTGAGAAATATCCCCTGAGAGATGGCCCAGATCCATAGCTGGACAGTCTCTTCATCCAGGAGGTAAGATCCAATGCCTCTCTGCTTGTTGATATAGTTCAGACAACCAGGTTGAGATGTTTTACAACTACTTTGTTGGCCAACTGATCCCTGAAAGCCTTTAGTATGTTCAGGATTGCTCTTATCTCCATGAAGTTTATCTGATTAAGCTTTTCTTCAACAGACCAAAGGCCCTGGGTGCACAGTCCCTCTTTAAGAGCTCCCCGACCCAAGTTGGATGCATCAATGGAGAGAGCAACTTGAATAGGAGAAATCTGGAAGGATATAACCCTGGTCAAATAGGAATTGTCCAACCACCAGGACAAGATGTCTATGAGCAGTTGTGTGATGGATACTGTTCCATAGATCATGAGTGACCTGCAGCCCCTGAGAACTGACGATCCAATGGGCTCTCTTGTGGAGATGTGTCAAGGGACTGACATGTACAGGGCAGGCTATAAGACCCAAACACCCTCAAAATGTCTCATGCTGATATCTGCTGGCTCATCTGAATCCTTTCCAATGTGGATATCAAGGTGATAGATCTCTATTGTGGAAAGAAGGCTCTTGCCTGAATCTTGTCTAGCAGAGATCCAATAAACTCCAACTGATATAATGGGCTCAAATGGGACTTAGGGTAGCTGATAATGAACCCTAGTAACTAACACCTAGATGGTCTTGCATATTGATTCTGTGGCACCCATCTACAACGTGCTTCTAAGCAGTCAATTGTCCAGATAGGGATATATATGTACTGCTGCCATGGCAAGGCATTGGTAAAGACATGCGGGGCCATTAGGCCAAAGGGCATAAGAACATAAGAACATTCCATACTGGGTCAGACCAAGGGTCCATCAATCCCAGTATCCTGTTTCCAACAGTGGCCAATCCAGGCCATAAGAACCTGGCAAGTGCCCAAAAACTAAGTCTATTCCATGTTACCGTTGCTAGTAATAGCAGTGGCTATTTTCTAAGTCAACTCAATTAATAGCAGGTAATGGACTTCTCCTCCAAGAACTTATCCAATTCGTTTTTAAACACAGTTTTTAAACACAGCTATACTAACGACATCCTCTGGCAACAAATTCCAGAGTTTAATTGTGCGTTGAGTGAAAAAGAACTTTCTCCGATTAGTTTAAAATGTGCCACACGCTAACTTCATGGAGTGCCCCCTAGTCTATTATCCGAAAGAGTAAATAACAGGTTCACATCTACTCATTCAAGACCTCTCATGATTTTAAACACCTCTATCATATCCCCCCTCAGCCATCTCTTCTCCAAGCTGAAAAGTCCTAACCTCTTTAGTCTTTCCTCATAGGGGAGCTGTTTCATTCCTCTTATTTTGGTCACCCTTCTCTGTACCTTCTCCATCGCAATTATATCTTTTTTGAGATGCGGCGACCAGAATTGTACACAGTATTCAAGGTGCGGTCTCACCATGGAACGATACAGAGGCATTATGACATTTTCCGTTTTATTCACCATTCCCTTTCTAATAATTCCCAACATTGTTTGCTTTTTTTTAAACTGCCACAGCACACTGAACCGACGATTTCAATGTGTTACCCACTGTGATGCCTAGATCTCTTTCTTGGGTTGTAGCACCTAATATGGAACCTAAAATTGTGTAATTATCACTTCAGTACCTGGTACTGGAAGTGATAATTTCCCCTTATCAAATCAGATATTTCCTGAGGGGGAAATTTTTCTACTGTAAGTGTAAACATCCTTGAGACTGAGACCAGGGAAACCATCTTGAACTTTTCTCTTTTTAGAAACTTGTTCAAGGCCCTTAGGTCTAGGATGGACAATCTTTTTCTTTTTTTTTTATTAGGAAATATTTGAATTCCCACCCTCTTTCCCCTGGTGGAATTGATTTGACCGCTCTGGTCTCAAAGATGGAAAGATGAAGAGTTCCTGTTGCAATAAGTGACCACAACTGGCATCTGGGGGCCAATTTAGAGTGAGACCGAATAGATTCAAAATTGTGCACTTTTCTTATGATGCTGAGGACACATATTTGAAGTCATACTGGGTCAATGGTTTACATAAAACTGCAGCCTGCCTCCAATGGGAAAGCCCTCTAGCATGGGTATAGGATGCAGGCTATGCTCGCCACAATCCAGTCAGAACCTCATCTCAGGAGTTGACTGGGGTGCTGGCTGTGATTTAGGGGCCCACTGCAGCCTTAAACGAACACCTGGGGCCTTTTGTGTTCAGGACTAAGTGGTGTTGGAGTCATTTTTGTCACTTTTGCTGATTTCATATACAGAGGTAGGCCGTACGGATTCAGAGTTTTCATCCAGACACGAACTAGTCTGAAGGCCACAGGCCAACCTTTGAGTGAACTCCTGATTACTGTCTTGCACTGTGAAATGTTTATGAACAGGCAAGAGTCTGTTTATTTAGTTATTCTACAGTCTATGATGAGAAAACAAGCAATTAACTTATACTAAAGCCTGAGAGAGAGAATGAAGGCATAGCTGAGTCTGAAATCTGGTAAGAACTCAGAGGGAGGGAACACCGCTGCTTTTCACAGCGTTTGTAGTGTGTAAGGAGAGACAGCGAGAAAGAGAGGGAAGAGAGCTCTGGACGTGATGGTACAGCTGATCATTTGGAAATGTAAGCTTTTTGTATCTATGTAGCAATTGTTATCATCTACCATTGCTACTTCTATATGATCTGATTTTATTTGTTCTATCCTCCTATTGCTCAAATAAACTTACTTTCTTACCAGGAACTATGACGTACTGAATCAAAGTTTGTGTGGCTCTTTGTATAGGGGATAAGCTCCTAGGTTCAAGCCCTCAGGTATAATCCCATTAATTGTGTTAATAATAAAAAAGTAAAAATCTAACAAAACCCTCCACCCTCCTGACGCCCCCCAAGACCTCCAAAATTAATTTACTACAACCCCCCACCCCCAAGACCTGCCAAAAGTCCCTGGTGGTCCATGGGGGGTCCGGAAGCGATCACCTGGACTTGGGCTGTCAGCTGCCAGTAGTCAAAATGGCGCCGACGGCCCTTTGCCCTCATTATGTCACTGGGGTCGACCAATGGCGGCGGTAGCCCCTGTGACATAGTGAGGGCAAAGGGCCGTCGACACCATTTTGATTACTGGCAGCCGATGGCCCTTTGCCCTTACTATGTCACAGGGGCTACTGCCGCCATTGGTCGACCCCAGTGACATAGTGAGGGCAAAGGGTCGTCGGCGCCATTTTGACTACTGGCAGCTGACAGCCCAAGTCCAGGAGATCGCTCCCGGACCACTCCTGGATCCCCGCTGGACCTCCAGGGACTTTTGGCAGGTCTTGGGGGGGGGGGGGGGTTTGTTAAGATTTTTACTTTATTAAAGATTTGTCTGTGAGCCAGATGCAGCCATCAAAAGAGCCACATCTGGCTCACGAGCCATAGGTTCCCTACCCCTGCTTTAGCTGTTGCGGATCATGGAGATTGTAGTGACAGGTTTGATCCTTCGTCAGAACTACTTAGTTTTTTTATTTTTGACCCTCTGTTCTGATTGCCAATGCTCTTTTCCTGCGATTTGTTTCTTAATCTTCGGAGAATCTTTTGTTTGTGTCTTCAGAGATGGAACATGCATTAAATGCGTCTGACCTATATGCTCCGTGTGTCAATGTGATGCACTGTACTTCAATCTAACCAATGTACCAAGCTTCGGGCCCATCAATGCTCCATGTGCTCCAATGTTCTGTGTGTCAGCAGCTCTGGTGCACAGAGTATTTTGAAGTGCCATGCATCAATAAGAACATAAGAACATAAGAAATTGCCATGCTGGGTCAGATCAAGGGTCCATCAAGCCCAGCATCCTGTTTCCAACAGAGGCCAAAACCAGGTCACAAGAACCTGGCAATTACCCAAACACTAAGAAGAACCCATGTTACTGATGCAATTAATAGCAGTGGCTATTCCTTAAGTAAAAATGATTAATAGCCATTAATGGACTTCTCCTCCAAGAACTTATCCAAACCTTTTTTGAACCCAGCTACACTAACTGCACTAACCACATCCTCTGGCAACAAATTCCAGAGCTTTATTGTGCATTGAGTGAAAAAGAATTTTCTCCGATTAGTCTTAAATGTGTTACTTGCTAACTTTATGGAATGCCCCCTAGTCCTTCTATTATTCAAAAGTGTAAATAACAGAGTCACATCTACTCGTGCAAGACCTCTCATGATCTTGAAGACCACTATCATATCCCCCCCTCAGCCGTCTCTTCTCCAAGCTGAACAGCCCTAACCTCTTCAGCCTTTCCTCATAGGGGAGCTGTTCCATCCCCTTTATCATTTTGGTTGCCCTTCTCTGTACCTTCTCCATCGCAACTATATCTTTTTTGGAATGCGGCAACCAGAATTGTACACAATATTCAAGGTGCCGTCTCACCATGGAGCGATACAGAGGCATTATGACATTTTCCGTTCTATTAACCATCCCTTCCTAATAATTCTTAACATTCTATTTGCTTTTTTGACTGCTGCAGCACACTGAGCCAACGATTTTAAAGTATTATCCACTATGATGCCTAGATCTTTTCCCTGGGTGGTAGCTCCTAATATGGAACCTAACATCGTGTAACTACAGCAAGGGTTATTTTTCCCTATATGCAACACCTTGCACTTGTCCACATTAAATTTCATCTGCCATTTGGATGCCCAATCTTCCAGTCTTGCAAGGTCCTCCTGTAATGTATCACAGTCTGCTTGTGATTTAACTATGCACCGGTCCAAGTACAGATCCCTGAGGCACTCCACTGTTTACCCTTTTCCACTGAGAAAATTGACCATTTAATCCTACTCTCTGTTTCTGGTCTTTTAACCAGTTTGTAATCCACAAAAGGACATCACCTCCTATCCCATGACTTTTTAGTTTTCGTAGAAGCCTCTCATGAGGGACTTTGTCAAACGCCTTCTGAAAATCCAAATACACTACATCTACTGGTTCACCTTTATCCACATGTTTATTAACCCCTTCAAAAAAATGAAGCAGATTTGTTAGGCAAGATTTCCCTTGGGAAAATCCATGTTGACTGTGTCCCATTAAATCATGTCTTTCTATATGCTCTACAATTTTGATCTTGAGAATAGTTTCCACTATTTTTCCCGGCACTGAAGTTGGGCTCACTGGTCTATAGTTACCCGGATCGCCCCTGGATCCTTTTTTAAATATTGGGGTTACATTGGCCACCCTCCAGTCTTCAGGTACAATGGATGATTTTAATGATAGGTTACAAATTTTAACTAATAGATCAGAAATCAGGGTTATTAAAAACTATTTCTTGACCTTACTATCTACAATTCTAAGTGGCTTACACAAACATTCACAATAAAATTAACCACCACATATAATATACACATTGCCATCTCACAGCAATTTCCTCAGAGATTCCATGATTGTTAATGCCTTTACTCTAAAACAGCAGAACCAATCTGTTAACATCAAAGACCAACCTTACTCAGCATCATATGCCTCTGAACAAGAAAGTTTTTAATTTCTTCCTGAAAAGTGGTATGCCTGTAATAGTTTTAATATTAGGGAGTGAATTCCATAGCTGTGGTCCTGTGATACTGAAAGCCTTGGTTTAGGGATTTTTTTTTTTTAAGACAAATATGACATATTGAAGTAATGCCTAACAGATTCTTGTTAAATCTTAATACCCTTGAACATTTGTACATCTAATAGTGAGCTAATACAAACTGTGGTCTCCCCATTTAGTGCTCTGTAAATTAAGAATTTTAAATCTATACCTTGAGGCTATCAGCAGCCAATGCAAAGAATGTAATACTGTGGTAATACGATCTCTGAGCCATGTCCTTGTTAGTAAAAAATGCTGCTTTGAGGGTCCTACTTGGAAAGCGCCCTCAACATAAAACTAGTGCATTACAGTGATCAAGACCATTCAAGTGCCTGCAATAGTGTACAGAAATCTGATGAAGTAAGGTTTTAACCTCCTTAAAACAAGAAGTTTCTATAAAGTTTTGCAGCACAGATGTCACCTGAGGATTTAATGATAAATTGGGTTCATGCATGACACCAAGATTGGGTTATTCCTTTTTGCGATCATGTACACAATAAAGCAGAGTTGCTTACCTGTAACAGGTGTTTTCCTAGGGCAGCAGGATGTTAGTCCTCACACATGGGTGACATCATTGGATGGAGCAAAGCACAGAAAACATTTGTCAGTTTCTGGAACTTTGACCAGGCACATTGAGCATGCCCAAATCCTCACAGGGTCCCTCTTCAGTCTCATAACTGTTTTATTTTTATCATAACTAACATGAGAAACCCAACTCCGCGGAGCCAAACCTACTGTCATGTCGACCATCCCTATCCAGACAGTAGTGTGATGTGAATGCATGGAGAGAACTCTAGATCACAGCCTTGCAGATCTCTTCCATGTGAACTGCTCACAAGTGGGCCACCGATGTTGCCCTGGCTCTAAGAGTGAGCCTTGACATAAGAAAATGCCATACTGGGTCAGACCAAGGGTCCATCAAGCCCAGCATCCTGTATCCAACAGTGGCCAATCCAGGCCATAAGAACCTGGCAAGTACCCAAAAACTAAGTCTATTCCATGTTACCATTGCTAATGGCAGTGGCTATTCTCTAAGTGAACTTAATAGCAGGTGATGGACTTCTCCTCCAAGAACTTATCCAATCCTTTTTTAAACACAGCTATACTAACTGCACTAACCACATCCTCTGGCAACAAATTTCAGAGTTTAATTGTGTGTTGAGTAAAAAAGAACTTTCTCCGATTAGTTTTAAATGTGCCTCATGTTAACTTCATGGAGTGCCCCCTAGTCTTTCTACTATCCGAAAGAGTAAATAACAGATTCACATCTACCCATTCTAGACCTCTCATAATTTTAAACATCTCTATCATATCCCCCCCTCAGCCATCTCTTCTCCAAGCTGACCTCCAAGTTGCAGTCCCTGCCTGGGCATAACAGAAGGAGATGCAATCTGCTGGCCAATTGGATAGTGTGTTTGGCAATGGCAGCTCCCAACTTATTTCTATCAAAAGAAACAAAGTTTGGTGGATAGTCTATGGGCTTCTGTCCCCTCCAGGCAGAAGGCTAATGCTCTCTTGCAATCCAAACTGTGCAGTGCTCGTTCACCTTGGTGCAAATGGGGCCTGGGAAAGAATGTTGGCAGGATGATTGACTGGTTAAGATGGAAATCAGTCACCACCTTTGGCAGGAACTTAGGGTGCGTATGCAAGATCACCCTGTCATGATAAAACTTGGTATAAGGTGGATAAGTCACTAAGGCCTGGAGCTCTCTGACCCTGCGCGCTGAAGTGACCATCAGAAATATGACCTTCCAGGTCAGGTACTTCACATCACAGGTGTGCAGCGGCTCAAACGCAGCTTTCGTCAGCTGAGCCAGCACCACATTGAGGTCCCAAGACACAACAGGAGGCCTTAGGGGAGGCTTCAACTGAAGCAGGCCCCGCATGAAGCATACAACTATGGGCTGTACAGGGATGGGTGTACCATCCAAACCTTGGTGGTATGCTCCAATAGCACTCAGGTGAACCCTAACAAAGTTGGTTTTTAACCAGCTCCCAATAGGTGCAGAAGGTAGTCTAGCAGTTTTTGTGTGGAACAGAAGGGGTCTGAGACCTTTTGCTCACATTACACAGAAAGCCTCCTCCACTTTAGTCCATATGACTTCCTAGTGGAAGGCTTTCAAGAAGCTACCAGGACCAGAGAATCCTCAGAGATCAAGCAGTTGCAGGATCAGCCTCTCAACATCAAGGCTGTGAGCGACAGGGCCTGGAGGTCAGGATGCCACAGCCTGTCCTGATGTTGAGTAATGAGATCTGGGGAAGTCCCCAGACTGATTGGTTCCCAGAAGGACAACTCCCGCAGGAGTAGGAACCAGATGCGTCTCAGCCAATGGAGGGCTGTGAGGATCATGGTCCCCCGGTCCTGTTGGAGCTTCAGGAGAGAGTCTTCGTTAACAGAGGGAGCAGAGGATACCCATACAGAAAACCCTTGCCCCAATGGCGGGCAAAGGCATCCGAGGCTGGTTTGCCTCCCGACCTATACAGGAAGCAAAACTGAGTCAAGTTCCTGTTACAGGGGGATGCGAGCAAGTCCACGTCCAGGTTTCCCCAGAGGAGGAAGATCCAGTTCACTACTCCCTGGTCGAGTGACCACTCGTGGGGTCTGAAGGTGTGACTCAGTTTATCCACTATGCTGTTCATCCCTGTCAGGTACATGGCCCGAAGCACCATCCCGTGGGACAGAGCCCAGGACCAAATCTGTAGCACTTCCTGACACAGGAGGTATGACCACATGCCTCCCTGCTTGACATACCACATGACATCTTGATTGTCTGTTTGGATCAGGACAATTTTGTTGGACAGCCAATCCCAGAAACCCCACAGAGCCTGACTGCCCGGAAGTCCAGGAAGTTGATCTGACATTGGACTTCCTGAGCAGATCACAGACTCTGAGTGTGGAGCCCCTCTCTACATGGGCACCCCACTCTATGGTAGACTGATCCATAAGGATAACTTGGGTAGGGGGATTCTGGAAAGATATTTCCCATTTAAAATTGGAAAGGGCGTGCCACCAAGACAAAGTCCCGGAGGGGCGGCGTGATGTGGATGTGGTCCTGAAGGTTCTGGGTGGCCTGATGACATTGTGACCTCAAGGTCCATTGGGCTCTGCACATGTGCAAATGTGCCAAGGGAGTAACATGGACAGTTGCGGCCACATGGCCTAGCAGCTTCTACATATGGTGAATTGACACCTGCTGGCTCTGTTGAATCACCTCCGCTATGGATGCCAAGGTGACTGCTCTGGCACAAGGCAGGAAGTCCTTCGCCTGAGCCGTGTCTAGCAGGGCTTCTATAAACGCCAATTGAAGTGACAGGCTGAAGTGAGTCTTCAGGTAATTGATGACAAACCCTAGTGACTCCAGCACCTGGATGGTCAAGCAGAAGGACCAATCTGCCCGAGAGGCACTCTTGACCAGCCAAACATCCAGATAAGGGTAAACATGTACTCCCAGTTTGCGGAGATGTGCCCCCACCACGGCCAGACATTTGGTAAAAACATGTGGGGCAGACACTAGCCAGAACGACAACATTGCAAGTGTTGCTTTCCCACTACAAATCTGAAATACTGCCTCTGACCTGGGAAGATCTTGATGCAAGAGTATGATTTCTTTAAATCGAGGGAGCATAGCCAGCCCCCTTTTTGCAGGAGGACCATACCTAGTCAACCTCATAGCTGAGGAGGGCAAGTCTGAAGTGCTAGCGGAGAATTGTTGGAGGGTCTTATGGTGATCCTGCACTTGGGCCACTGCATCCCTCACCCTATCTAAAGAGATTCTCCCCTGTGCACAGCAGGTCAGCTAGTTTTTCCTGTACCTCCGATCGGAGATCTGATGCCTGCAGCCATGCCATTCTGCGGGCACAGATTCTCACGCTGCAGAGACTCTCGCCATCTCGAAAACATCGTAGGTGGAACGTACCTAGTTTCCCACAATCCAGGTGTCCTGACACACCAGCGAAAGGAAGGTGTCTTGCTGCTGTTGAGGCAGTCGCTTGGTCACCTCCTGCACCTGCTTCCATAGGTTGCTTGAGTATTGGCTTATGTAGAGCTGGTAGGAGGCAATGAGCATAGCCTCCTGAAAAACTTTCCTCTCAAGGGCATCCAGCACTCTGTGTTCACTCCCCGGGGGTGCCGAGGCATGGGTCCGTGAGCACTTGGCCTTCTTGAGATAGATTCAACCACTACCAATTGGTGTGCTAGCTGGCACTTGTCGAATCTGGTAGCCTGCTGGGTGACATAAACCCTGTCCACCTCCTGTTGACAGGAGGAACCATGAGGGGATGATCTCAAAACCTCAACAGCAACTCCTTAAAGATCTCGTGCACAGGGACGGCCATGATCTCTTTAAGAGCCTCCACAAACTGGAGGAACTCCAGCATTGTGTGCCAGGCGTCATCCTTCATCATTAATTGAAACAGGATGGCTTCCACCATTGCCCGCACAAAGCCTATGAAGGTTAGGTCCTCAGGGGGAGACCTTCGCTCCTCTGGAGGAGAAGGTTCTGAGGGGAGATCTTCCAAGTCTTCTGAAGAGCATTCCATAGTGTCATCCCCCCAGGAGTCATAAGGCACCTTATCCTTGCTGTAATCACAGGGGATGGGTCCCTACCCTAGATGCTCTGCCTTCGTCCAGGGGTCTAGGCACAGATGGCATCTGTGCCAGTCCCGGCAAAACTGGATGGGGGATGCAGGCTGTGGTGTTTTCACGGGCACCAACAGGTCTTCCTCCTCGGAGGAACTTGAAACGACCACCGCATCTGTCAGGGGACACCGGTGTCCCACAGGGCATCAATGGCACCCTGGGAACCGGCACCAGCTGGGTCGGTAAGTCACTGCTGGGCATATTGAGACACTTCAGCAGCGGTTCCCAGCAGGGAGAGCCTGGACACTAATACCATCGATGCCACCGGCTTGATGCCCTACAGCGCCAGGTTGACTGCCAGCTGGACTCTGTGCTCCAAGTCCTCGAAAGTTGCCAATACCGAAATGGGCTGGGAGGTAGGATTGGTGGAGACTGCCTCGGACCCCTAGCATCGGGGGCTTTACAGCAAGATCAAGTGCCAATCCGAGCCTAGCACCGTGGATCGAGGGCAACCAGTGCCAGTGCTTCCTTAGCTTCCCTCTGTGCTCGGCCCAGTCTTCCCCCAGTGCTGAGGTCAAAGACTATGAACCTGATTGTCCTCGACCAGGAAGAGATAGACAGCGACCGGTCCCTGTTGCCCCTATCCGCCGCTGGCATTGACAGAGCAGACGGCCCTGCTGATGGCAAAGGTTCTGTGTCCATTGGTGTGTGTCTGTGGTCCTTTGGCGTCGATGCCACTGATGCCGAAGTCGATTGCTCGGATTTCATCATCCCTGAAGAGCTTCTCCATCTTGTCGAGGCAAGCACAACATCCTTTGGGGTCATCTGGTCGCAACGTCGTGCAATTGCCACAGGCAGAGGATGCATACCTCGTGTGGGTCCATGATTGACATGGTCCTCGGGCACTGAGGGCATTGACAAAACCCAGGGACCATAAGACAAGAAACTGAAGGGGTGAAAAACGACAGCGGAGGCAGTGGGCAACAGATGCTGGAGGGCATCGAAGCACCACCGCCACGGAGGAACGGATCGAAAGGAAACTTACTGAACTAATGAAAACCCTGACTGGAAGGAGGAAGGAACTGAGAGAGACCTGTGACCAGAAAAATACGTGAAAGCCACCAAAAGAATCTGTGAAAGTTTTCCAAAATTTAACTGTCAGAAAGTTAACACAAGCTCAGGAATTGTGATGCAAAAGCTCCACGGAAAGAGACTGAAGAGGGACTCAGCTTGGAAGCGTGGTTTAGAGCATGCTGGGCATGCTCAGTGTGTCTAGTCAAAAGTTCCATAAACTTTGACATGAGTTTTCTGTGCTGGGCTCCATCCAATGTCGTCACCCATGTGAGGACTACCATCCTGCTAATCCTAGAGAATCAAATATTACAAGGATGGGATACACAACCCAGGGACAGCAATTTAATAGCATCAGCTCAATCTTTTCATATTTAAACAATTCAGCCGCCACTGATTTCAGCTTAGTATACAGTTAGCTATTATAAAATAGGCATCATTTAATGTCATAACTGGATTGAAGAACTGGATGTCATCTATGTACAGTCTAACTATGATTATCTATTAGTAGAATGTTCAAGTTGTTCCCTGCTGCAGTGTAAACCATTTTGACAAAATTTATTTTTTATAAAACGGTATATAAATATTTTTAAATAAATAAAAATAAAAATTCTGAAAAAAGTGCCAAGTGCTATGAAATTTTAAAAACAAAAGTTTTCATATTTGCAAGAAAAGGATTTAAATTCATATGATTACATAAACAGCGGCAACAAAGGACCGGACAAGTACATCCCAAATGTGTCAGATCACATATATAAATGCCCTTGAAGGAATAAAGAATGAAAACATTTTTAAAGGGATATCATTTTGTAATATTTTCTCACTTCACAGGGGTATTTTGTGCTAGATATATCACCATCATGTCTTGAAATATATTATACACTACTTACCAGTACCATTTCTGCAGACTGGAATGATGCTTTTAAGGCACTAATGTACTCTCTACTATATTTGCTATATCATGTAGCTTTTCAACATCAGAAAAGATAAGCAGCTATATTCTTTATGCAAATTTGCACAAGCAAATACATGCCCAGCTATGCAAAAAGTCTAATTTATTGTAACTATAATCAATTTTGAACCACTTAACTTGGAAGCAGCCAAACAAATGATCAAGTTTAGAATGGATTAATACAGACAGAACAAGCTAGATATCCACATCCAATTAGGCTTGAAACTGGTTTTGAGGTTTCATGTCCTTACCTGACACAGTACTTCCAAAGTGACAGGGTAGAAGAGATTTTCTACAATGATTCTGAGAACAGGACTCTGGCCAGGAAGTAAGGAACCCTCATTGGAAAGGCCTCCAGGCTGCACAGAGTTCACTGCATGCAGAGCAGCTTGGGCTCTCTGGGAACAAAAAAGGACAAAAACATATCTGTAAATAAATGGACATCAGTATTCATGTACCTTTCCCATGCAATTATATAAGAACATAAGAATTGCCATACTAGGTCAGACCAAAGGTCCATCAAGCCCAATATTCTCTTTCTAACAGTGGCCGATCCAAGTCACAAGTACCTGGCAGGATCCCAAAGAATAGATAGATCCCATGCTGCTAACGCCCAGGGACAATTGGTGGCTTTCTCCAAGTCTACCTGGTTAACAGTTTATGAAGCTTTCCTCCAGGAACTTGTCCAAATCTTGTATAAAGTCAGCTATACTAAGTACCTTTACCACATCCTCCAGCAATGAATTCCAGAGCTTAATTGTGCATTAAATGAAAAATTTTTTTTTTTTACAATTTGTTTTAAATGTGCTACTTGATAACTTCAAGGCATGCCCCCTAGTTTGTGTTTTTTTAAAAGAACTACCAATTTGCATTTATCACTTCTACTCTATTCATCATTTTATAAACCTCTATCTTATCCCCCCCTAAGCAGAGTCTTCTCCAAGCTGAAGAGCCCTAACTTCTTTATCCTTTCCTCATAGTTGAACAGTTTCATCCCCTTCATCATTTTTGCTGCCCTTCTCTATACCTTTACCAGTTCAGCTATATCTGAGATGCAGCAGATTTGTACACAGTACTCTAGATGCAGGGGGGGGGGGGGGCGGGGTGTCTCACCATTTAATGTTAGAGGTATTATGGCATTCTCCATTTTATTTTTATTTTCCTAATTCCTAACACAAGGAAAAACTAACTAAAGAAACCAATTAGCCACTATGTGCCTTCAAGTTACTCTAAGTACAGAGGAACTTTACTTATCTTCTCTTGACTATCTGGATCAGAATAGATATAGTGCCACCTACTGGCTTGTCAGTCCTATACCAGTCATATGACAGAGTTCCCCATAATACCTCCTTCCTCCCAGAATCCCTTGTGCTACTCCTTCCTCTAAAGTTCAAGCACTTTCCCAGCAATACTGTAGCTGTAAGAATGTTGGGAAAAAAACCCCATGTATGAAAGTGAGCATAAATTCATATACTCATACTAAGCCCACACTTCACCTTTATACCAGGGCAGATTTGATCCAGTCTGGACCATTCTAGGGCTTTACTTAGCAGTAACTACTTGGCTGAGTTGTGTGGAAACAATATTCCTTCCCCATCAAGAGAAAAATTCTCACTAAACATAAGTTGCTTTATGGAAGCCTTTCTAGACTTTCCCTTTCACTGGAAAAATTTGAGACCAGACAAGGACTAGTCCATCTAAACCCTGACTGGCTGACATATCCTTAAACAGGAAATATGAAAAGTTTTGCCACGAACATTTCTCTCTTTTTTTTTTAAATTTTATTTTTATTGCAATTTCAACTTTAAACAAAACGCAGCTGCCCGCATCATCACTGACACAAGCCGCCATGAGCACATCACTCCAGCACTTCAATCATTACACTGGCTACCCGTGGCATCCAGAATAATATATAAATCCTTGACGCTGATTCATAAAGCCATCCACAGAGATATGAACTGGTTCACTGATCACCTACAATTCAAAACATCAATCCGCCCAACCAGATTCCAGCATTTAGCTAAACTGAAGATCTCTGCACCCAACCTGACTAATCTTTCCACTACAAAAGAACGTTCATTCATCATTGCTGGATCCAGAATATGGAACACCATGCCATCAGAATTACGCCAAGAATTTTGCTACAAAAAATTTAAACAAAATTTAAAAACCTGGTTATACAAAAAAGCCTACTATTCTTGAACTGAGTCCTTTGCTTAGCGTTCTAGTTAGTCCCACAGACACTCATATTCTGATATTTATTTTCATTATACAAAGTTTTACATGGATTTGTATTCTTTCAGTTATAATATTATATTGTAAAGCACTATGCTGAATTAATGTTTGAATGTAAACCGAGGTGATGTTACTTACTTGCCCCGGTATTTAAAAAACCCGTAAATAAATAAATAAATAAACAAACAAAATATTTGGATAATAGGATACATCGTTCTTATCCATGAAATTATACCATAGCAACACAACATATTATCCCTCTTTTTAAAAGAAATCAATTAAAAGTAAGAGATTAGAGAACAATTGGGTTTCAAACATCAGAATAGGAGCATTACCCATAAAGAAATTATATTGAAATTCAAACAGTACTTGATGCTTGACTCATCCCACTGTAATTCAATGCCACTAACATTTTTAAGAGGTATAGAAGCCACAGCTTTCTCAGTTAGTAAGGTACTATCATCAATTCAAAATGGAACATATCTTTTCTACCACCTTTTTCAATCACAGAAAAAAAAAACTAGAGCAGTGAGTTATTTCACTTCTGAGACAGTGTATACATAGCTACCATCCACAGATCTCTAAAACTGCTGAAAAACTTGGGAACCTTCCTGCTGACTCAAGACACCATAAGAACAACACTGGGAAGCCCCACATCCTGGTTTAGTTCCCATGTTCCTAGTTTAAGGCAGAGACTGCTCTGCCATTCTGCTTGTGAATTTATCTTTCCGGCTAAATTAACTGCTGATAAACTAAGAAGATTCCTCTTTGCTCAGATGGGGACCGACGCTGTTTGTCAACATACTTTTGCACAATCCATGGTTGTAAGGCTATTATATCATTCTTCACCTCATTTCCAGAATATTCATGCACAGCTTCTTTCTGAGACCCAAGTCTTTAAGCTGAGTCTCAGTGTTGTGGCTTTCTTTTCAAATTCACATCAGTTAAAATGATTATCCTTTTTTTTTTTTTAACACAAGTGTTTATGGTTAGTCTAGTGGCTCAGTGGCAATTCTATGCACTGCCTTGCAGAGAGTGTTCGTTCAATTTCCAGGCCAGGGCTCTGCTCTCCAGCTTAACTGGACTTGACTACGCTGTGGAGGCAGTGAGGATGATGTCCCAATCATTACACAAAGGGTGGCACCTAGTGGCCAGATTCAGGTTCCATGTTATATTTTGAAAAAAGCAGTTTAATATTTCTGGTCAAGGACTGCTTTTGCAATAGTAGATAAGTTGGGAGGAGCTATAAAATAGGAGGGGGAAAAAAAATCTAAGTAGCTCCTAGTGATAAGCCCAACAGAGGTCAGTTCTGACTGAGCTGGAAGCAACTGTTGGGGCAAAACATGAAACAAAACAAACCTTGCAACCATACAAACAAGGACTTGTCTCTAAATTCTCTCTCCAAGTCCCCAAGATCAAAGACTGGACTGCTTGGGATAAATGAAATGTTATATCCTCTCCTGGTGGCTTCCATTTCTTTAGCAGCAAAAGCTGCAGTGCTCTCATACGGGTTTCACACACTACTATTGCTAAACATTTATACAGTATAAATGTCCCTGTGAGTTTCTGAAGGGTTTGCAGTTAAGCCTCTCTGTAATCAGGGATGGGCAACTCCAGTCCTGAATGCCTCTGGATTTCCACAATGAATATGCATGATATATTTGTAGACAACTTGAAAACAAGCTCTCTCTGCAGCACTTGAGAACCAGAGTTGCCTACCCCTGCTGTAGTCCCTGTATAATAGTCCATATAGAAAGATACTCAAAAGGCGCTTCTTGCTCTTTGTCAGATCTTTACCAATCTTATCTAGATGTGAACCAAATAGATGTTTACTTTTGAAAAGTAATTCCATCAAGTACATCTTATAGGAAAAGTTCTTTCACAGCTTTAGCCAGAGGCAATTTCTGACAGAGCACCCTTGTACCATCTTTTAGGAATAAAATAAAAGCCATCGAGAAATTAAGTGAGCAAGGAGTAGCTGAACTGCTATTGAAACCTGGTGCAATCTATAGGCTGCTAATACCTTTCATCTCCATTGCACATATTTCCCTTTACTGTAAAACAAATAACTGTTTATAAAGCACAGTGTAACTGATTGCTGTGTAATTGGCTCCTTCATCATCAAAGACGGGGTAGGGTAGACAAAACTGTTTTCAGAAAAGAATGTACAGGAAGAGCTGGGAAAACAAAGTGGACAAGGCCATGAGGCTGGATGACATACATCCCAAGATTGTGAGGGAGCTCAGAGATGTTATTGCAAGTCTGCTGAAGGACTTATTCCAAAAGATCCCTGGAAATGGGAGTTGTGCCATGTGACTGGAGAAAAGTTGTGGTGGTCCCGCTTCTCAAGAGTGGTAGAAGAGAGGAGGCTAGGAACTACAGGCCAGTTAGCCTCACCTTGGTGATGAGAAAATGAATGAAAACCCTGAAGGAAAGTATTGTAAGCCATCTCGAATCCAGTGGATTGCTGAACCCAAGGCAGCATGGATTCACCAGGGAAAGTTCCTGTCAGACAAATCTGATTGGGTGATTAAAAAAAAAAATGAATCGAGGAAGATCACTAGATGTGATTTACTTGGATTTCAGCACAGCTTTTGATACCGTCCCGCATAGGAGGCTCGAGAATAAAATGAGCATGTTAGGACTTGGTGCCAAGATGGTGGAGTGGACTACAAACTGGTTGACTGACAGAAGACAGTAACAAAGTGTCACAGGGATCGGTTTTGGGACCAGGTCTATATATCATCTTTGTGAGCAACACTGCAGAAGGGAGAGAAGATAAAGTTTATCTATTTACGGATGATGCTAAGAGTGGACATGCCTGAAGGAGAAGAGAATGAAAAGTGATTTAAGAAAGCTTGACGAGTGGTCAAAGACTTGGCAGCTGGGATTCAATGCCAAGAAGTGCAGAATCGTGCATCTAGTGTGCAGTAATCCAAAAGAGCTGTGTGTGTTGGGGGTGAAAGTCTAATGTGCATGGATTGGGAGAGTGAGGCTGCAAAGAGGATTAACCAGTAAGAAAAGACTTATGAGAGGCTGAAGGATATGAATATGCATACCCTGGAAGAAAGGAGGTGCAGGTGAGATATGATACAGACCTTCAGATTCTTGAATGAAATGGAACTTCAGGGGGACAACTTAGAACAGTCAGGAAATATTTTGAGGGAGCGAGCGCGCGAGCGCGATCGAGAGAGATAGAGAGATCGAGAGAGATCGAGATGCCTGGAATGCCCTTCTGGAAAAGGTGGTGAAGATAAAAGTAGTAAACAATTTCAAAAAGGCATGGGATAAATACTGTGGATTCCTAAAGGATAGAGTTGGAAATTAAGAAAAAGAGTGCATGGGGTAAACCAGCATGGAGCGGCAGCTGCTACCTCTAACAGAAGGCATGTTCATTGCTACCCTTAACCAATTAGTTTTCATAATTTCGACACAACTACAGCATCACTTCCTTCCCTTTCTCCAGAGATGCCAGAATCATATTCAAATCCATATCCTTCTAGGATTCCTTTGATTCAAGCTTGAGTATTAGGGTGACCTGCTTATTGAACTTACCCATGCTCGTTATAGAGTCCAGGTTTTTTTTAAATATTCTACCTCCTCTTCAAATTCTGTACCCAAGACTAGAGAACAGTGGGAACCTAGCCTATGAAGGCTGAATCATTCTAACAGATGAGAATTTATGACCCTGGTGGTGGCCCCATTCCCTGAAGGGGAGCAGGGCCATGAAATCACAGGAAAATTTCTGGGAAACCACTGAGAGGACGCTTTCCATGAATGGAAATCAGGATGTTGCGCTCCAGAAAAGAAATACCTTGGGGGCTATGGCACGATCCACTCTCTAGAGAGTAGGGTCATGATGTGCAGGTAAAAAGAGACAGGGGCTTAGATGTTTTTTGTCTGACTCACAGGAGGCTCTGGCAAAAGAGGCACACTTTACTAATTCTGGATTTACTCTGAAGCTCTGATTAACTAGAAAATAAGTGCAAAGCCTAGCTCCATAGTTTTGCCTGCCTATGAACTTCCCAGTGGGGAACCAGATGAAACTGAGAAATCTTCTGTGCCAGCTGAGGAGTACTTCATCTCTGGATCTGGTACTCCATCTCTGCAATAGTGTCTGCCCTCAAAACTCCTGAGCCAGTTTCCATACTGCTAGCAGAGGCAGGCCAGCCGGGAGTCTCCATCCATAATTTTCACCTTGAAATGACTGAAAAGGGCTGCACTCCTAATTAGTGTGTATCTGACTCCCAGAAGATTGGGGGAGGGGGGGGAGTTAGAGAAACAGTCTGCTTTCATGGCAGAGGCACAAGAAAAAGAGACCCCTTGGACAAGGCCACCTCCTCAGTACAGTGGAGGGGCAGAAGCTACCACCTCCTCCAACCAAATGAAGGTCCAATCTAAGGACATGCTGGGTTCCAAGGGAAAACTTCCTTAGAGACAGCAACCAACCAGGGCAGGGGAGACATGAGACCCAACTCCCCCCCCCCACCACCATTCCCATTCTTGCAAATGCATGTTTGGTATCTCCAAAGTAAAATTCACCTTGACAGGGGAGGCTGGCCAGGGAAGGAGAGAATCAGTTGTCCCGTCCCCTCCCCCAATATGCTCTTAAATGTCCTGCAGCAGATCTGGAAAAACCACAAACAAGCAGCACATAGGAAAAAACATTTTTAAGATTTGGCAGCCATCTCCTTCTGCTTCTCTGAAAGAGTTGTAAACCCCTGACATCACTATTATCTGATTGTTTCCCACGCTGAGGGAAGCAGAAAAACTGCCAAAAGTGGCAAGGAAACTGGCAAGCCAGCTAACAAAAATATACCTATTCCAATAGAGGACTAGAAGGGAGATCTGCTTTTCCCCAATAGACCAGCAGCAGGACTGGTGTTGGGAAAGGGAAAATGCAACCATAAGAATCCCTAAAAAGCTAGTTCCCAATATAGCGGTGATACTGCATCCCTCTGGTCCAGTCTGATGCGAGATGCAGCAGCAGAATGCTAGTACTTTATCTATTGCACAGCTAAAATGTATTTACATTTCATAGGCCTCAGCAACTGCAAAACTGAAAATGAAAATGCTGTTTCTGAATGGTCTTGAAGTGAGCCAATGCAGATGTCGGATTATAAAACATAATACATTTTTTAAATTAAAAACAACGATTTGATTCATGTTATGACCTGAAACAAGAGAAATATGTAAGCAATATCACTACCTTCTGTTTTAGGTCTCAGTTAATTTGATAACTTTCTAAAGCCTTGTGCCAGGGTAAATAAGAATGAAATGGAGATAAGGCAGCAAACATCTCTGCTTCCCACAGCCTCAAACTTTCATGATGAATTGCTTGTGCTGTGTAAAAGGAAGCATTTAAATAAAAGCACAGTTAGAACTTTGGAGACAATCGTTTTGGTGCAGTAATTAAGAAAAGCTTCATATCTTGAAGTGGGTGACAATTTTCTATTCAAAACAGTCTTGTGGCACAAAGTGTAGCTGCTTACCTGTAACAGGTGTTTTCCTAGGACAGCAGGATGTTAGTCCTTACATCGTCCAATGAAGCCCCACACAAAAAGTTTTTGTCAAAGTTTCTAGAAGCTTTGACCAGCACGCCGCTATCCGCGTGTCCATGCGAGGTCCCCCTTCAGTCTCGTAACATAGAAAAAATACGAGCAAAAAAATAAGACAAACTGGAAGGAGAACCCAACTCTGTGGGGAGGCAGGCGGGATTCCTGAGGAATAACATCCTGATGTCCTAGGAGAACCCCTGTTAAAGGTAAGCAACTGTGCTTTCTCCTAGGACAAGCAGGATGGTAGTCCTCAGATGTGGGTGAATACCAAGCTCCAGGCAGTCTGTGAACAAGTAAGACCAACAGGTGCCAAGAGGCACAACAATAACTGCGGCTCTGTTGGTCAACAAGAGACTGCCTGGCTCCCACCAGGGGCACAAGGTAAGAAGAATTGAGTTCAAGTCTAGAAATTCTTGCACAGGACAGATTGACTGAAGGCACTATCCGATATCCATCCTTGTCCAAGCAGTAATGAGCCGCAAACGTGTGGAGAAATCTCCATGTTGTGGCCCGATAAATTTCAATGAGGACTACTTGCAGATGAGCCACCGTCACCTGGCCCACACAGAGCGAGCTTTAATTCTGCCGGCCTGTGGAAGGCCTGCTTGTGCATAGCAGAAGGCGGTGCAATCTGCCAGCCAGTTGGATAAAGTCTGTTTATTATTTATTTTTATGTACAGTGTTCGATTTTATATATCACATCGGCTTACATTCCCACAAAAAATACAGGAAATCAAGCTTTTCCTTTGTCAATACATTGAACAATAATAAATATGGAAATTGTTAACAAGGGAGATAAAAACAAGGGAATGGTTAACACTAAGGATTGTACGAAGGGGTGTACAAAGGGGAGTGCCCCTTTGTCGCGCCCCTTCGGCGTGCGACGCACAGCACCTGCTGGCTTGGCGCCTTTCAACGGTCCTGTTCAGATTGCTATGACATCGGGGGAGGGGGCGGGTCTCACAATCATGGCTTTCCCCTCAGTATTCTCTTCTCAGTTTCAAAGGCAGTTTTTTCAAATTTTTTTTTCTTTTCTACCTTGGATGTTAGATGTTACAAGGTGTTCAGCACTGGTGGGTAGCCCTCCCCTTCATGAGCGCCTGCTGGCTTGGCGCCTTTCAACGGTCCGGTTCAGATTGCTATGACGTCGGGGGAGGGTCTCACAATCATGGCTCCCTCCGCCACCCCCAGCCTGTTAGTATCGAAGGATACAAAGCGCTGAGTGGACTGGCTGTGTGATTAAATAGAAAGTCAAGGCCCTCTGGGCTGCAAAAGTATGAAGAGTCCATTCCTCTGGGTAGGAATAAGGCCTAAGAAAGAAGGTGGGTAAAATGATGGACTGATTAGGATGGAAATCAGTCACAACCTTAGACAGGAACTTAGGATGCGTACTCAAGAACACACGATTGTGAAAGAATGGAGAAATTACTTATCTGATAATTTCGTTTTCCTTAGTGTAAACAGATGGACTCAGGACCAGTGGGTATTGTGCTCTCCTGATAGCAGATGGGAGACGTAGTCAGATTTCAAAGCCGACGTCAGCTTACATATACCCGTGCAACGTGCTTAGCTCTTCAGTATTCTCTTCGAAAAGCCAGTGTGGAAATATGTTGCTTAATACTTGAGTATACTTGATTAACCTTGAACTGGTTCAACTGATTATATATATAAAAACCTTTTGGCACTGGAGACCGCCGGTGCACTGAAACAATAAACGCCGACACCTAGGTAACTGCGGGTGTCAAACTAGAGGTAGGTCGTGGCTTACCCGTTCAGTCTCGTGATTTGATATCAGAGGTTCTTACTTCTGGGGCAGCCGTGGGCGGGATGCTGTGTCCATTTGTCTACATTAAGGAAAACAAAATTATCAGATAAGTAATTTCTCCATTTCCTAGTGTGTAGCCAGATGGATTCAGGACCAATGTGAGGTACAAAAGCTACTCCCCTACCGGGTGAGAGGCTGCCCATGGCCCACTTAGTGCTGCCCTTGAGAAGGCTGTGTCCTCCCTGGTCTGAACATCCAGGCAGTAGAACCTGGAGGTGGTGTGTAGGGAGGACCATGTCGCCGTCTGACAGATCTCGGCTGGCGAAAGCAGCCTGGTTTCAGCCCAGAAGACTGCCTGGGCCCTTGTAGAATGTGCCTTGACCTGTAGAAGTAGTGGTTTTCCTGCCTCTATGTAGGCTGCATTAATTACTTCTTTGATCCAGCATGCTATGCTTGCCTGCAATGCCGCTTCCCCTTGTTTCTTCCCGCTGTGAAGATCAGTTTTGTGCAAGGATTCCGATCTCTTCAGGTATCGGACTAGGATTCTGCTGACATTCAGGAGGCGAAGAAGGTACGAGTCTTCCGAATCCCTGTGTTCATCTGGTGATGGTAAGGATATGGTCTGGTTCATTTGGAACTGGGAAACCACTTTCAGAAGGAAGGATGGTACCGTACTCAGCTGTATGGTGCCTGGGGTGAACCCGAGGAATGGTTTGACAGGATAATGCTTGAAGTTCGGAGATGTGCCGAGCTGAGCGTACTGCTATCAAAAATGCTGTCTTAGGGGAGGAAGTGACGTCACCCCTCACGCGAGCAGCTTGACTCTGCTGCTCCGTGAGTACCACGGGCTTCAACGGCTTAAACCGTGCGGTTTTTTCATTTAAATCGGAGCAATCACGATCGGAAGGTATCCTGAACCTCGGGGCATGATGGCCAAATGTAAAGTCAGCAATTTAAGAAAGTTCTCATACGCTAGGGACACCGGCGATATCGGCGGCGAAAATTCCAAAATGGCGCCGGAGAACCCGCTCTCGGAGAGCGAGGAGGGAGCGACTGTCCTGCCGACCCCCGAGATTGAAGCTCCATTCCGAGATGAATTGAGAGGTTGGTTTATTGAGTTGAGGCAGGATATTAAAAATTACAAGGCAGAAATCACTACTGTATTTTTCGCTCCATAAGACGCAATTTTTTTCCCCCAAAAGTGGGGGGAAAATGTATGTGCGTCTCATGGAGCGAATATAAAAAAAAAAAAAAAAAACTAAAAATCTAACAAACCCCCCCACACTCCTGACTCCCCCAAGACCTGCAGACTTAATTTACTACAACCCGCTCCTGGACCCCCGCTGGACCACCAGGGACGTTTGGCAGGTCTGACCCCCCCAAGACCTGCCAAACATCCCTGGTGGTCCAGCGGGGGTCCAGGAGCGGTCCGGGAGCGATCTCCTGGGCCGTCTGCTGCCAGTAATCAAAATGGCACCGACGGCCCTTTGCCCTCACTATGTCACTGGGACCGACCAATGGTAGCGGTAGTCCCTGTGACATAGTAAGGGCAAAGGGCCGTTGGCTGCCAGTAATCAAAATGGCGCCGACGGCCCTTTGCCCTCACTATGTCACTGGGACCGACCGCTGCTATTGGTCAGTCTCAGTGACACGGAGAGGGCAAAGGGCTGTCGGCGCCATTTTGTTTACTGGCAGCCGACGGCCGAAGCCGAGGAGATCACTCCTGGACCCCCGCTGGACCACCAGGGACTTTTGTCAGGTCTTGGAGGGGGGGGGGGGTCAGGAGGGTGGGGGTTGTTAATTAATTTAAAGGGTTGGGATGGGGGTTTTTTTTGGGGGGAGGGGTCCCAGAGAAAGAAAAGTTTTCTGATCTGGGGAGTGGACCGAAATGGCCCTCCCCAGACCCGAAAACAAAATGGGGAGAAAAAAAAAAAAAAGCTATGCACTCCCCTAATTTGCTCCATAAGACGCCCAGATGCAGAGCCGGTTTAGCACAAATTTTTTTTTTAATTATTTTTCCCCTCTGAATCCTAGGTGCGTCTTATGGTCAGGTGCGTCTTATGGAGCAAAAAATACGGTACTTTAATTGCTGATATGAGAGAGGAGACTGCTGAGCTGGGCAGAAAGGTGGATGAAGCTGAGATCCGGCTAGATACTCAAGGGGAAGGCTGGGCTCAGATGCAACTCTGCCATCAGAATTTACAAGCTACCTGCCAAGCTCTAGCTGACAAGGTGGAAGATATGGAAAATCGGAGCCGGAGAAGTAACCTTCGGATTAGAGGGGTGCCGAAAACTGAGGAATATGGGGATTGTTTTGCTGTGGTGGAAAAAATTGCTATTTTTCTTTGGGAAAATGAAGAAACCCTGAAGGATACCACCATGCCTCATTCTCCTTGACAGGGCGCACAGAGCTTTGGGACCCAAAACTGCAAATAGACCCAGAGACACAGTGGTATGCTTCCATTCTTTTACTTTGAAAGAAAAGCTCTTCAATATCTCCAGGAGCAAGCGCACGTGGCTTTGGGAGGGCCATGATAGCGCCATCTTTGCTGATTTGTCCTCAGCCACTTTAAAATAACATCAGGAATTCCGCTGTGTTACCACTAAGCTTCTGGAGGCTAACATCCGGTACCACTGGCTTTATCCAGGAGGTTTGTTTTTTATGCTTCAGGAAGCCACCCACAGAGTTAAGACCACAAGAAGCAGGAAAACCAGAAGTTTTAACCTACCACGCTGAGAAACCAGACTATAGAAATGGGAAAAAGACTTCTCGCAAAAAAAAAAAAAAAGAAAAAACGCAAAGCTCCTCAAACCGTGAGGCAACTGCTCCGCTGAAAAAGAGACTGAAGGGGGACCTCGCGTGGACAAGCGGATAACGGCATGCTCAGCGTGATGGTCAAAACTTCTAAAACTTTGACAAAAGTTTTCCGTGCCAGGCTCCATCGGATGTAGTCACCCACATGCGAGGATTACCATCCTGCTTGTCCTAGGAGAAGAAATAGTACTGTGGCAAGGGATTTGGATTCCCTGACAAGAACAGACAAACTTGAACACACTGTATGAGCCCAGGAAAAGAGACTACTGCCACTACTGTGGCAGCCACTGCTAGTCAAATGAGCAATGCAGATGTGCACCATCCATCCCTCAGGCCACCTGACTGCTGGTGGGTATAAAAGGAAAAAAAGAGAGTCTGCAATCTATGAAAAACATTAATGTGACATTTCTCTTTAAATTATCAGGGAGAGGGATGTTTTTGTATATTTCTATTATATCGTCAGGATCACAGTCAGGGAACCTTGTTCACAAAATGGTTATGAGCTGAAAAGTGAAAGTAAAACATTACCCTAAAAAGAAGTTTGGGATCAATAGAAACAGGAAAAGGTTTTATAAAGCCATACCAATCCTATAACAAGTTTTTTTTTTTTTTGTAAGCAGAAGCTTTAATTCTAATGCTTTGGCTATGGTTGTAACAATCATGTCCCCAATAAGGTCGGATGACAGAGCGCTAATACCCCCTTGTATTGTATAGGTTCTCAGTCTCATCCAAAAAGCCAAGAAAGGCTCATAGTTCAGATCATATACTTGCATTTTAACCAGAGAGACCAAGAATGACCTAGGTAGGATAGATACTGCAATAATAAAAATAGATTATGCTACCACTTCTCAAGCTACGTATTTTATTGCAGTAGCCTGACAGATGGTGGATCCAATTTAAAATAGCTAGGAGAATGAAGCTGTTTAAGGAGAAAAATTATATATCCTATACTTTAGTTGAGCAGCACTTTATCAACAGTGGAGGAGTAGCCTAGTGGTTAGAGGTATGGGCTTCGAACCAGGGAGTCTGCCACTCCTTGTGACCTTTGACAAGTCACTTTATCCTCCATTGCCTCAGGTACAAAAAACTTTCAGGCCGATTCTGTAAGGTCCGCAGGAAAACAGGTAGTCAGTGTTGAACACCCTCTCTCCCAACGTGCACCCAGCCACCTCTCCTGGGCGCACAATCCTGTATTTAAATGAGAGGTTGCACTAAAATCATGTGCCCCTAGTGCCTCCTTGGCCCAGGAGAGGTGACTGTCAGCAGGTTCAGAAAAGAGACACTCAATTTTACAAGCGCCAGTTTTCCAAACCCACAGACAGCCATGGGTTAGGAAAACGGATGCTGGTAAAATTGAGCGTCCGTTTTCCTAACCTGACTGGTCAACACTTTTTTTTTAATTTTTGGTTGTACTAAAGCTACTCCCGAATGGAGCAGGAGGCTGCCTGTGATCCAGTCAACACCACACACACAAAGGCTGCGTCCTCCTGGACCTGTATGTCTAAGCAATAAAACCTGGAAAAATTGTGTAAGAAGGACCACATCACCACTCAGCAGATCTCAACAGGAGGCAACAGTCTTAACATCTACCCATGACACTACCTGAGCCCTAGTGGATTGAGTCCTAACCTGAGAAGGCAATGGCTTTTCAGCATCCACATACACACCCGTGACCACCTCCTTAATCCAGTGAGCTATGGTAGCCTGCGAAGCTGGTTTGCCCTGCCTCCTTCCCCCATGAAGGACAAATAGGTGGTCTATCTTTTGGACTGGTTCCGAAATTTCCAGATACCGCACTACAAGTCTCTTGACATCCAAGGAATGCAAGAGAGGATACTCTCCCACGTCCCTGAGTTTATCTAAGGACAGTAATGAAATGGACTGATTCCAATGAAACGTATGCAGTTAACAAGCCACTGGAGTCATTCGGAAGAACGGCAACTGGCAAGAAAATGCCTGCAGTTCAGAAATGCAACATGCTGAACATATGACCTTAAGAACGGTGTTCCTGGTGGCTAATAACCGCAAGGAAAGACTGCGCAGCAGTCAAAAGGAAGGACCCACCAAAGAATCCAGCATCAAATTAGGCCAGAGATGCTTCACTCTCTTCAGGAAGCAGGTCACATCAGGATGGTATGACAAGTAGGTGCCATTCACCTCACCCCTGAAGAAGGTAAGGGCCACTTACCTGAACCTTCAATGAATTAAGGGCCAAACCTTTATTCAACCCATCCTGCAAAAATTCCAGAATAAGTTGGATTTTGACTGAGGGGGAAACACTGCACTCCTCGCACCAGGCCTCAAATACTCTCCAAATGTGCATCTATACTAGAGAAGTGGAGAACTTCCAAGCACAAAGCAAGGTGACAATCACCGCCAAAGAATATCCATGCTTCAGCAGGCGCGCCCTCTCAAGGGCCAGATCGTAAGACAGAATTGAGTCAGATCCTCGTGAAGAACCAGCTCCTGCTGTAACAGATCCCTGTGTGGCAGAAGGTGAAGGCAGTTCTCTACCAGAAGTCTCTGTAGGTCCGCATACCATGGATGTCTGGGCCAATCTGGAGCCACCAGGAGGATTATCCCTCTGTGGTTTTTGGTTCTGTGAATGATCCTGCCCAGTAAGGGCCACAGAGTGAAAGCATACAGTAACTCGTTTTCCAGCCAGACCTGCACGAGCGCGCCGATGCTCAGGGACTACTGATCTCTTCTGCAACTGAAGAATCAAGGAACCTTCACACTGCAAGAAGCGGCCAGCAGGTAGAGGGATGGGAGGCCCCAGCGATCAACTATCAGTTGAAATGCTTTGGCAGGCAACACTCACTCTTCCTGGGTCCAGACTCTCTGCTTAGAAAGTCTGCTCTGATACTGTCTTTTCCTGCGATGTGGGAGGCCAAGATAGTCTGTAGAAGCCCTTCTGCTCATTCCATAAGGTGGGCTACTTCCTGCGACACTTGCTGGCTCTTGGTTCCTCCCTGGCGATTGATGCAGGTTACCTTTGTGTTGTCCAACATCACGTGGACTGCTTGCCCCTGGAGTCTACAGCCGAACTGTAAGCACGTCAACCTGACTGCTCGGGCTTCCAGGCGATTGATGTTCCAGAGGGCCTCTTTGGCCGTCCAATGTCCCTGGGCTGCCAGTTCATGACAGTGGGCTTCCCCATCCACAGACTCTCACATCTGTCATGAGAACCAACCAGTTCGGAGGAGGACAAGGACACTCCCCTGCTCAAATGGGCCCTCCTGTAACCACCACTGGAGGCGAGAACAGATTTCCATTGGCAAGTAGAAGCGAGCTGAATAGTCCCAAGACTGTGGTTCTAACAAGACAGCAGTAAGCGCTGAACATGACACATTTGTACCCTCGCCTACAGCACCACTTCCAGGATTTGCCACCATCAAACCGAGCGCTTGGAGATAGCACCACACCGTCAGGTGTATAATGTTTACCAACTGATGCACCTGGGACATCAACTTCTGGATCTGTGTGGCCGGCAGAAAGACCTTGTCCCGCCTTGTGTCAAACTGGACTCCCAGATACTCCAATGACTGGGAAGGCTAGAAACTGCTCTTGGCCAGGTTCTCTACCCAACCGAGTTCCTGTAAACAAGGAGATCACCTTGTTGGTCACCAGGTGCAAAGGCTTGGCCCGAATCAGCCAGTCATCCAAGTATGGGTGGCACCAGGATCTCATCTCCTCTCAAAGCCGCTACTACAACCATCATAATCTTGGAAAATGTTCTGGGGCGGTAGCTAGCCAAAGGGCAGAGCCCAAAACTGATAATGGCGACCCAATACCGCAAAGCGCAGAAACTGTTGGTGTTCCAGTAGGATTTTAATATGTAGGTAGGCCTCAGATAGATCCAGGGAGGTCAAAAACTCTCCCAATTGTATGGCCATTATCAGCAAGTGCAAGATCTCCATGTGAAAATGAGTCACCCACAGGTGATTGACGACTCATTAGATCCAGGATGGGGCAAAAGCAACCTTCCTTCTTGGGCACAACAAAATAAATGGAATACCACCCCTTATTTTCCTGAGACATAGGTACAGGGTTCATAGCTTTCATCTGGAGGAGCTTTAGAAGCATAGACTCAACTACCTGCTTCTTCTGCAGTGAGTGCCAAGGAAATGACATGAAAATGTGCCAAGGAGTGTTGCGAAATTCCAACACATATCCTTCCCGTATAACTTCCAGGACCCATTTGTCCGATGTACTGTTGACACCTTTGATAAGAGGGATATGTGTCCCCTATCTCCTCGCCCCAAAGGTGGGTCGGTAAAACTTCATTGGGAAGTTCGGGACAAGCCAGGACACGAACCTGTCCCTCTCTTGGGGACGGAAGGACTGAGGCCTACCAAAAGGCAGAGACCTCTGAATGTAGAGTTTTCTGTAGGGGCAAAAACGCTGGGAGCCCTTGAGACAACCCCTCATGGAAGAAGGGTGCTGGTACCTGCTTCCTCTCGTCATCCAGTAGCCGGGGAACTGGAGACTCACACCACTTACTGGCCAGCTTTTCCAACTTGTTACCAAATAAGAACGATCCTTTAAAGAGCATTTTTGTGAGATTAGCTTTGAAGGCTGCGCAGCTGACCAATTCTGCAGCCATAGCTGTCTAGCCACACCACCGAGGCACACACCGAATCACAGCCTATGTCTGCTAAGATGGCGGCAGCGGGTTCCATAACTGTTCTGGAATTCACCCCAGAATCATCCACCTCCTGAGAGAGAAGCAGACAAGACCAAGCCACAAGAGTGCAACAAGAAGCAATCTGTAAGGTCATTGCTACTGCGTCAAAGACTTGTTAAGAAAAGACTCAGTCTATAATGCCATCTTTTAAGGCCGCTCCTCCCTCCACAGGATTAGTCGTTTGCTTAGAGATGGCACAAACCAGCGCATCATCTTTGGGAAAACGCAAACGCTCTCGCACCGTTGGGTCTAGAGTATAGGCTCTCTAAAGTATGGCCCCCTTTAAAACTTGCCTCTGGAGCATCCCATTCAAGATCAATCAACTCCTGAAGAGCATCCATCACAGGAAAGAAGAGGCTTTCCACAGGAAATCAAAATGAGATACATCAGTTCTGACAGAATCCACCCCAGGAACTCCCAGCATCTTCAAGGTCTGGGAAATCAGGGCCAGCAATTCATCCCTATGAAAGAACCTTAACATGGTTTGATATGGTTCAAATTTCCTCCTCTTCCAAGGAATCAGGATCCGCTTCTTCATCTGTGCCATCCGGGTCCCTACCAGGAATACTCATGGCAAAACAAGGCGTGCCTCGGCGCCTGCCCGTAGGCGTGGGAAAGGGAAGGACCCCCAAGTGAAGGTGTGACCGGACAAGAGTAGGCAAAGCAGAAGACTGTGCTTGCAAGAAGGCTTGTAAACCCTGAAAAAACTCCACCCAACAAAAGGCAGCCGGATCCATGCCAAGTCCAGGGAGTACTGGACTGGGTGCAATTGAATTGCCATCTCCCATAGATGAGCCAGTCAAGGGAGTACCCGAATCTGGCATACTTTCAGTTAAAGCCGTGGCTAGTCCATCATAAGAATGGGAAGAATCAGGCTTAGCAAAATCAGAGGAGAATAAATCTCCTTGAGCATCCTTATTGCGCTGACACAAGTTGGAAGACAGGTCAGGCTGTTAGAGTCCTAATATGACAAACAACGCAAAGAGAAACGCGCTTAGGATTCTTGGTTACCGGCACCATTAACAGCAGTAGCTGTGCGTTCAATTGGATTGCACTTAATTTATGCACACAAATTTCAAGCGCCTAGGCAAAAAAGGCTGCCACAAGGCGCGCACACACAGCTCATGCGCCCAGCAAAGCATATCACATCCTTTAAAAGTTGTGCGCATAGGGACGCGCCTTACATTACACACACAGCAAGTGTGCAGGGCTGACACATTGCGCATGCCAACTTCCTACAGAGGGCAGTACGGCATGCACAGAGACACGCGAAAGATGGCACCGCTCAGCCTACCACGTGGTGTGCTTGACAAAGCTAAAGCGGGGCCTAGCCCACGGGGGGGGGGGGGGGGGGGGGGGGGGGAGAATGATGTCGCTCAACTCGCCAGGCTGCCCAATTTATTTATTTTCAAGCTCTTATATACCGCTTGAACAGGAGTAGGCCCAAGCAATTTACAAATTGAACATACATAACATTCAAAATAACAAAATAAAGTGAAAACACAAACACCATAATTTAAAAGAAACAGTAAAAAAAATTTGAAAAGGGAGGTGCAAGACAGATGTGGGAAATTTGAAAGCAATTCCCCTTACTTCTGTTTTTTGTTTTTATTTAATTTACCAGAATACAGAGACAGTCTACAGCTGAAGGGGGAGAGGGCTTTGGCCATCACCGCTGTGCTCAGCTTCCTGCACCTGCAGGCTTTCAGCTGCATAAGCAGCAAAGTCCATACCAGGAACCAGCTACCAGACCAAGGCACACCTCTGAGGGATCACGGAATCACTTCAGGAATTCTTAACTGGGGAGGGACCTTTAGATATCACCGCAGGAGAGCAGGGCTCAATTTTCTTCCATTTATAGTGTAGAATTTTTTTCTTTCCTAAAGTACAGCAATCCCCATAGGGAGAAGTACGTCTACCATCTGCTAGAGACGGAGAATATTGGCGGGCTGAAGTCACTGCAGTGGTATATAATACTGTGTTGTCAGCTTGCTCCATCTCCATCTGCTGGCAGGGGAGCATAACCCATTGGTCCTGAGTCCATCTGTCTACACACTAGGAAATTGAATTCGGAAACTCAAAAATGGAAACTTACTGGCAATGCTGATCTACTAGTTCAATCCTGTGAGTCCAACTTTTCTCCCTCTGCATAAACCTGAAAAAACACTGTAAAAGTATTGTAAACCCACCTTGAGCTAAAACTAGAAAAAAAGGTCTACAAATACAATATTAAATTTAAATTACAGCCACACCTCTTTCTAATCAATCACTTTAACAGTAAAATATGTAGTATATATTTAAAAGACATGCAAGGGCCTCAACATAAAACTTGAATCATGAAAATTTGGAACTTCGAAAAATTTCCAGCAGAAACATCTGCCAGCTTTGACACATCTGTTTAAAAAAAAAACCCACACCCCTCTGTTTCAACACCCTTAGTTATTTCAGAAAAGCCACAAACCCCCTTTGTATGGCTTTTTCAGAGGGTCCCCTAATATAAATAAGCAAAATACATAATTAGTTTTGTTTCAATATACACAAGTCTCATCAGGTGAGTCACAAACACTGGATACATACAGAACTAAGAGCAGAATGACTACACTGAGCATACGAATGTGCTGTCAGCACTGAAAGGGAATGAAACAAAAAATGCTTGGCTACACTTCCAACCCTAAAGACACCCCCCTTAGGGAAAACATACATTTGAGTCCTTCAATCCATGTATTAATATGACTTGGTACCTGCTGCAAGCTTGCATGCATTTGTGACACTCTTAAATGGCTCAGTTGCACTATCCTTGTGGTCAAAGTTGTGGCTATAATTCTATAGATATATGGCTTTCTCCAATGACTTCACCAACCATGGTAAAGGCTGCAGTTCCAGAGACATGAGGTTCCTTGGTGATACTCTGAACATGCAAACATCTGGTTATTACATGAATTTCAACACTAACATTATATACAAGGTGTGTAGATACTGATGCTGCCCTGTTTCTGTAAGGGGGTACAAAAGATTGTGCAGGAAAACTTTTGTGCATAACATACTTAGGTCATAAGGGTTGAGATATGGACAAGTTCTGGGAGGAGAAGTCTATAAACTGCAATTAAGCAAGTTGACCAAAGAAATAGCCACTATTAGTAACTTGGGATCTATTTACTGTTTGGGTACTTGTCAGATTGTTGTATCCTGGCTTGGCCACTGTTGGAAACAGGATGCTGGGCTTGATGGATACTCTGACCTAGTATGGCAACTTATGTTCTTCATATGAGTGCAAATTACTGATTACAAGGGATCACCGAGATCAGCAATTACTGCATAGTGGCAGGTGGCTGTCTTACAGTTTGCATACCCCTCTCTCATGCGGCAGTAGTGGACCGCGAACCTTTTGAAAGACTTTCAAGTACTCCAGGGGTACACAACTCTGGTTGAGAACCATTGAAAAAGATGAATATTACAGTACAAGTGCATGAAGACAGACAGTGACATGGGTTTAAATAAATGTGTTGATGAGCTGGATATCTATGCTATACTAGTGGTAAAATGCCCCAAGTGTAACATTGTCCTCAGACAATGTAATTAGAAACAGCTACAGATACATTTTTGTATGCATCGCTATGTAAGATGCAACAATGCTAATATGGCATGTGGAAAGTGTAGTTTGTGAAATATAAATGTTTCCAGTATAACCGAGTGAGTGCAAGACTGGAGCAGGGATTCTAACTGTAAAGGAAAGCCAGATAAGGTTTAAGAAAGGAACACATATCTGCTAGAATTAGAGTAGTTTTTAAAAGGGGCAGAGCCCTTTTTTTTTTTTTTTTTTTTTTTTTTTTTTTTAAAGGTGAAGAAAAGGCTGAAGAAGCTGCAACAGATACTAGAAGCATTTTTTCTCTAGCTTTCAAAAGTCCTTAAAACAAGATAAGGTTAGGGCTCATTTTCTAACTGGGATATCATGGCATCAAAAATAATCAACACTAAGATTTGCAAGAGTGGACACGCCTGATGGAGTAAGCAGAATGCAAAGTGACCTAAAAGTTTGAGGAATGGTTGAAGGTTTGGCAGTTAAGATTTAATATAAAATAAAAAAAAGTGCAAAGTCATGCATTTGGGGTGCAAAAATACAAAGGAGCTGTATATAACTGGTGTGGGTGTGTGTGTGAGGGGGGGGGCGGGGGGGGGGGGGATGCTGATGTGCACTGACCACAAGAGCTACCCTGGGGTTACAAATCTCAAGGTACTGAAACACTGACAAGGCAGTGGCTAGACTGCTAGGGCCTGCTAGGCTGCATAGAAAGGCATAACCAGTAGAAAGAGGATGTGATAATGCCCATGTACAGGATACTGCTGAGGCCTCAGAATACAGTGGTCAGTTCTGGAGGTCATACCTCAAAAAAGGACAGAGGCTAGAGGCAGCCCAGAAAAAAA